>NC_064832.1:11534751-12152134 GCF_024166365.1 Elephas maximus indicus | reverse complement strand
TATGGAAGAATATAGAATATTGATGAATATGTAATATAGAAGAATATAGAATATACAGAACAGAATATAGAAGATAGAATATAGAAGAATATAGGATAGAAAATATGGAATATAGAATATAGAAGAATATAGACTATTGATGAATATGGAATGTAGGCTATGATATATAAAATGTACAATATAGAAGAATATAGAATATACAAAACAGAATATAGAATGTAGAAGAATATAGATGATAGAATATAGAAGAATATTGAATATAGAATTTAGAATGCAGAATATAGAATATGGAACATAGGGTAGAGAATATAGATTATAGAATGTAGAATATAGAAGAATATGGACTATAGGAAAATTTAGAATATGAAATGTAGAGTGGAGAACATTAGATATAGAATACAGAACATACAAGAAAATAGAATATAGAATGCAGAATATAGAATACAGAATATAAAAGAGAAGTTAAAGAATATAGAAATATTTAGAATACATAATGTAGACTGTAGAATATAGAAGAATATAGATTATAGAATACAGAAGAGTATAGAATGTAGAGAAGAGAATGTAGAATATAGAACATAGAGGATAGAACATAGAATATAGAAGAATATAGAATAGAGGATATTCAGGAAAATGGAATACAGACTATAAGACATAAAATATACAATATAGAAGAATATAGAATAAAGAACGTAGAATGTAGAATATAGATAATACAATACAGAACATAGAAGAGGGAATATAGAATGTAAAAGTATATAGATTACAGAATATAGAAGAATAGAGAATACAGAATGTAGAATATAGATTATAGAACATAGAATATAGAATACAGAAGAATATAGATTATAGAATATAGACAGTAGAATACAGAAGTATATAGAATATAGTAGAATATAGAATGTTGAATATGGAATATAGAAGAATATAGTTTATAAAAGAATACAGTATATAAAAGAATATAGAAAATAGAATATTGATGAATATAGACTATAAGACATAAAATATACAATGTAGAAGAATATAAGATATAAGACATACAATGTAGAAAAATATAGAAAACAGAACGTAGAAGTATATAGATTATAGAGTACAGAAGAATATGGAATATATACTGTAGAATGTAGAAGATACAATATAAAACAGAATATTGAAGAATATAGATTATAGAATATAGAATGTAGAAAAATATAGACTGTAGAATATAGATTACAGCATGTAATATAGAATACAGCATGTAGAAGAATATAGAAGATAGAATATTGAACATAGAAAATAGAATGTAGATTATAAAATATAGAAAAAATATAGAAGATTATAGGATATAGAGTATAGAATGTAGAAGAATATAGAAGAGAATAGAATATGGAAAATAGAATATAGACTGTAGAATATGGAATATAGAAGAATATAGAAGATAATAGAATATAGGACACAAAAGAATATAGAAAATAGAAAATATAATATAGAACATAGAATATACAATATAGAAGGAAATTGACGATAGTAGATTGAAGATAGTAGATAGAAGAAAGCAGATGATAGAAGATTGAACATAGAACACAGGACATAGAATATCAAACATAGAATATAGAGTACAGAATATAGAATTTAGAATGTAGAATATAGAAGATAGAAAATAGAATATAGAACTTAGAATATTGAAGAATAAGGAATATAGGATATAGAATATAGAATACAGAAGAATATAGTATATAGAAGAATATAGAACGTAGACTATAGAGTACAGCATATAGAAGATAAAATACAGAATATAGAACACAGGATATAGAATACAGAAGAATAGAGTGTAGAATGTAGAATATAGAAGAATATGAAATATAGAATATAGAAAATAGAATTTAGAATATACAATATAGATAAATACAGAATAAAAATAATATAGAATATTGTTGTCGTTAGGTGCTGTCGAGTCGGTTCCGACTCATAGAGACCCTATGCACAACAGAACAAAACACAGCCCGGCCCCGTGCCATCCTTATAACCGGTGTTGTGCTTGAGCACATTGTTGCAGCCACTGTGTCAATCCACCTCGCTGAGGGTCTTCCTCTTTTCCGCTGACCCTGTACTCTGCCAAGCATGACGTCCTTCTCCAGGGACTCATCCCTCCTGACAACATGTCCAAAGTATGTAAGACGCAGTCTCGCCATCCTTGTCTCTAAGGAGCGTTCTGGCCGCACTTCTTCCAAGACAGATGTGTTTGTTCTTTTGGCAGTCCATGGTATATTCAATATTCTTCACCAACACCACAATTCAAAGGCGTCAACTCTTCTTCGGTCTTCCTTATTCATTGTCCATCTTTCACATGCATATGATGTGATTGAAAATACCATGGCTTGGGTCAGGCGCACCTTAGTCTTCAGGGTGACATCTTTGCTCTTCAACACTTTGAAGAGGTCCTTTGCAGCAGATTTGCCCAGTGCAATGCGTCTTTTAATTTCTTGACTGCTGCTTCCATGGCTGTTGATTGTGGATCCAAGTAAAATGAAATCCTTGACAACATCAATCTTTTCTCCATTTATCATGATGTTGCTCATTGGTCCGGTTCTGAGGATTTTTGTTTTCTTTATGTTGACGTGCAGTCCATACTGAAGGCTGTGATCTTTGATCTTCAAGTACAGATTATAGCATATAGAAGAATATAAAATATAGAATGTGGAATATAGCATATAGAACATAGAATATAGAAACAGAATACAGAATATAGAAGACTATAGAATATAGAAAATAGAAGAATATAGAATATATAATGTAGAATATAAAATATATAATAAAGACTAGAGAATATCGATTATAGAATATAGAAGAATGCAGAATGTAGAATATGAAATATAGAGTAGAATAAAGATGAATATAGAATATAGAAAAATATTGAATATAGAATATGGAAGATAGGAAATAGAATATAATATATAGAATATTGAACATAGAATGTAGAATATAGAAGTATATAGAATATAGAGGAATATAGAACAGTATAGAATATAGAAGAATACAGAAGAACATAGAAAATAGAATATAGTATGTATAATGTAGAATATGGAATAGAGAATACAGAATATAGAGTACAAAATATAGAATATTGAAGAATATGGAATATAGGATATAGAATATAGAAGAATAGAGAATATAGAAGAATACAGAAGGATATAGAGTACAGAAGAATATAGAAGGATATAAAATATAGAAGAATATAGGGAGAAGTAGAGAGAGACTTCATAAAGACACAAGCGGAGATGACAATGTGACCACAGAGGCAGAGATTGGATGATGCAGCCACAGCCATGGAATAGAGACAGCCACCAGAAGCTGGAAGAGGCAATGAACAGATTCTCCCCTGGAGCCTCTGAAGAGTGTGTGGTGTGATTCTGCCGTGACAGCTTGATTAAGGCTCAGGTATTTTGGCTCTGACTTTGGATTTCTGGCCTCCTGAGCTGTGGAAGAATAAATTTCTGTTGTTTTAAGTCAATCAGTTTGTAGCAATTTGTTATAACAGACACAGAAAATGAATTAACTGACCAATAAAAGATGTGGTAATCTATGCATCATTATAGTATTGTAACCTGATGAGGGTGGGTCCTGCCCGATGCGACCCCTTGAGTCAATTGAGAGACACCAGGCCTTTGAAAAAGAGGAAACAGACTCTATTGCAAGCCGGTCAAGCAAGGAGCTCAGAGATTAAGTCTCAAATCAAGCTCCCTGAGGTTGGGGATTCTAGTGCAGTTGCAGGGCTTGTGATAGGGAACTTATGCATAATTCATGAAGTTTCTAAGAACTGGCAGACAATTTCAGGAAATTAACACATACAGGGGTGCAGTAGGGGGTGCAATATGATGGCTGGGGGCATGTGGTTTTCAGGGGGGTATAAATTTTTTTTTTTTTTTTATGAAACATGAAGTTTATCCAAGGACAGCCTTGTGGCTTATTGCTCATGTCCAAATGGAGTGAGGGGAAGGTTGGTGGGTAGCAAAGCAAACTTGAACAGAGAAGCAGTAAGATGGCCTTGAGCTGCTACACAGAATTTCTTATCAAAAGAGTGTGATGTGGCTCAGGTGTGATGGGAGGAAGGGGAACCGTTTAACCCTGTTGTTTACGGTATCAATAATATATACTTTTTTAAATAATTTTTATTGTGCTTTAAGTGAAAGTTTACAAATCAAGTCAGTCTCTCACATATAAACTTATATACACCTTACTACATACTCCCACTTACTCTCCCCCTAATGAGCCAGCCCGCTCCCTCCTTCCAGTCTCTCCTTTCGTGACCGTTTTGCCAGTTTCTAGCCCTCTCTACCCTCCCATCTCCCCTCTAGACAGGAGATGCCAACACAGTCTCAAGTGTCCACCTGATACAAGTAGCTCACTCCTCATCAGCATCTCTCTCCAACCCATTGCCAGTCCAATCCATGTCTGAGGAGTTGGTTCCTGTCCTGGGCCAACAGAAGGTTTGGGGACCCCAACTGCCGGGATTCTCCTAGTCTCAGTCAGACCATTAAGCCTGGTCTTTTTATGAGAATTTGGGGTCTGCATCCCACTGTTCTCCTGCTCCCTCAGGGGTTCTCTGTTGTGCTCCCTGTCAGGGCAGTCATCGGTTGTGGCCGGGCACCATCTAGTTAATAATATTTTTAATAACATATCCAGACTTAAAAACTTAAGGAAGGAGAGGGTCTTTCAATTCTTAAAATAAGGCAGATGTTATGGGTTGAATTGTGTCCACCAAAAATGTGTGTCAACTTGGCTAGACCATGATTCCCAGTATTGTGTGGTGGTCCACCATTTTGTCAAGTGATGTGATTTTCCTACACACTGTAAACCCTACCTCTATGATGTTAGTGAGGTAGGATTAGTGGCAGTTATGTTAATGAGGGAGGGCTCAATCTACAAGACTGGGTTGTGTTTTAAGTCAATCTGTTTTAAGATATAAAAGCGAGAAGCAAGCAGAGAGACAGGGGGACATCACACCACCAAGAAACAAGAGCCAGGAGAATAGAGTATCCTTTTGATTGGGGGTCCCTGTGCTTAGGATCTCTTGACTGGGGAATATTGATGACAAGGACTTTCTCCCAGAGCCAACAGAGGGAGAAGGCCTTCTCCTGGAGCTAGCACCCTGAATTCGGACTTCTAGCCTGCTATGCTGTGAGAGAAAAAAATTCTCTATGTTAAAGCAATCCATCCACTTGTGGTACTTCTGTTATAGCAGCACTAGCTAGCTGAGACAGCAGGTATTTTGAAAAATATATCTCTGGCACAAAAAGCCTCAAATCGCTGAAAGAAATTAAAAATAGACTTGTATTTTTGTATATTTGTGTGGGTATATGTGTGTGTGTGTATATATATGTATATATGAGCTCTGGTGGGTTTATATATATATACACCTGTGTATGAGTTCTGGTGGCACAGTGGTTAAGTGCTCTGATGCTAATCAAAAGGTAAGCAATTTGAACTCACCAGCCTATTCCACAGGAGAAAGGTGTGGCAGTCTGCTTCCATAAAGATTTAGAGCCTTAGAAACCCTATGGGGCAATTCAACTCTGTTCTATAGGGTCACTATGAGTTGGAATTGACTCGGGGCAACTGGTTTGATCTGGTTTTATATGTATATATATATGGTGTAAGATGAATGATTGACCTACTGGAAAAGTAAGAGAAATCTGCACTATCTAGAAAGATATTGTGAATGAGTCCTGAAAAAGGTCAATACAGGTAACAGACATGAAAAAGGTGTTGATATAGGTATTGGACTTTACTAGGACTCATACAATGGGGAAAGGAAGCCAAATTAAGTCCCATGCACAGTGGTTAGTTATTGCACATGCAGAGATATCAAGCTGGGACCAGGAAAATTATTTTCTTAAACAACCCAGTAAGAAAAAGCTACATCAAAGATAAATGAGGACCATGACTTCCCTTAACCATAGATGTCTGTGGAAGGGAAATAAAAAAGCTTTTGTTAAAATTTCTATTCTCATCCCCACACTTACATATATTTGGAAGTAAATTGCACACCACCGTGTAACTTAAATATCACCATCTCAAAATTGAGTTAACATAGAGTCCGAGTGATGAGCAGCCAGTTACTGAGCAACTGTGAAGGACAATTCTCTTATTACAATTCAGGTATAGACATAGATAAATTTCTAAACAATATGATCTCAGAATGAAATATCTCATATTATATGTTTAACAGTATTGCTCTGGGCAAATCTGCTACAAAAGACCTCCTTAAAGTGTTAAGAAGCAAAGATGTCACTTTGAAGACCAAGGTGTGCCTGACCGAAGCTATGGTATTTTCAATGACCACATATGAATGTGAAAGCTGGACAATGAATTAGGTGTTGGTGAAGAATATTGAATATGCCAGTGACTGCCAGAAGAATGAACAAATCTATCTTGGAAGAAGTACAGCCAGAATACTTTTTTGAAGCAAGGGTGCCGAGACTTTCTTTCACGTGCTTTGGATATGTTATCAGGAGGGATCAGTCCCTGGTGAAGGACATTATGCTTGATAAAGTAAAGGGTCAGTGAAAAAGAGGAAGACCCTCAAAGACATGGATTGACACAGTGACTACAACAATGAGCTCAAACATGGCAATGATTGTGAGGATGACACAGGATGGGGCAGCTTCTTGCCCTCTTGTACATGGTGTCGCTATTAAAAAAAACAACCATTGCCATTGGGTCAATTCTGACTCATAGTGACGATGGCAACTAACAACGACAACATATTTTTTTCGCAAGTATTGGGATGGGAAACAACCAAGGTAACAGAATCTTAATATATTGCCTAATGGAAACAAAAGTTCCTTTTGGAGTTAAACATCTGACCAGTAAAATTACTCAACAGCTCCATGGGAGTTGAGAGTAGATTGCATACCACCACGTAACTTAAATATCACCATCTCAAAATGTATTTAACATAGGGTCCGAGTGATGAGCAGCCAGTTACTGAACAACTGTGAAGGACAATTCTCTTATTACAATTCAGATATAGACATAGATAAATTTCTAAACAATTTATGACCCCTTGGGAGTGGAATAGCAGAATACTGTTGACATCTTATATAGAGTTTAAATCATTTCTGGTTATCTTTTGGGAGAATGTCCCCTCAGTTTTGTACTTAAAGGAATTAACAATTCTCTCTCTTTTTTTTTTTTTTTTTTTTGTACGTAATTGGTAGACAGGAACACCAGCCTCCACAGGAGATTTCTTTTTCTTTTTTCCTTTTATTTCATTTAATTCCCTCGAGTCTTTTATGAGCAAAATTTTGCTGTTGTGAAAAATGCTGCAATGAACATGGGTATGCATTTGTCTATTCATGTGACAGCTCTTATTTCCCTAAGATATATTCCTAGGAGTGGGATTGCTGGATCTTACGGTGTTCTCTTTCTAGCTTTCTAAAGAAGTGCCATATCGTTTTCCAAAATGGTCGTACCATTTAGCATTCCCACCAGTAGTGCATAAGAGTTCCAGTCTCCCCACAAATTCTTCAACATGCATTATTTTTTGTTTTTTGTGTTTTTTTTGATTTATGCCAGTAATGTTGGGGTGAGATGGTATCTCATTGTAGTATCAATTTCCAATTCTCTATTGGCTGGTGATCACGGTCATTTCCTCATGTGTCTGTTAGTCACTTGAGCACCTTCTTTGGTGAAGTGTCTGTTAATTTCCTTTGCCCGTTTTTTAATTGGATTATTTGTCTTTTTGTTGTAGAGGTATTGGATTTTCCTGTAGATTTTAGAGATTAGACTTCTGTTGAATTTGTCATAGTCAGAGATTTTTCCAAATCTAAGTTCTTTTTTTAATCTTTTGGTGAAGTCTTTTGATGAGCAGGAGTGTTTAATTTTTAGAAGATTCCAGTAATCTAACTTATATTCTAGAGTTTGTGTCTTGTTAGTTATGGTTTGTATCCTGTTAATGACATGTATTAGGGCCTCTAGCATTGATCCTATTTTTTCTCCTATGACCTTTGTGGTTTTTGATTTTATATTTAGGTGTTTGATCCAGTTTTATTTAGTTTTTGTGTATGGTGTGAGGTATGGGCCCTGTTTCATTTTTTTGCAGAGGGACATCCAGTTTTGCCAGCAGAGTTTGTTAAAAAGACTGTCTTTTCCACATTTGATGGACTTTGGGCCCTTTTCCAAGATCAGGTGATTGTAGGTGGATGGATTTACACCTGGGTTCTCAATTCTGTTCCACCGGTCAATGTAGCTGTCCTTGTACCAGTACCAGGCTGTTTTGACTACCGTAGCCGTACAGTAGATTCTGAGGCCAGGTAGTGTGAGTCTTCCTAGTGAATTCTTCTTCTTCAATAGTACTTTACTTATGTGGGGCCTCTTTCATTTCTGTATAAAGTTAATGATTAGTTTTTCCATCTCTTTAAAGAATGCTGTTGGTATTTGGATGAGAATTGCTTTGTATTTGTGGATTGCTTTGGGTAGAGTTGATATTTTCACAATGTTGAGTCCACCTATCGATGAGCATGTCCCTCACTTTTGTCATTTTGAGATACTCATTATTTGTTGTTTGTTTCTTTAACAATCTGACACTTTCTCTTCTCCTTCAGGACATTCACATGTGTTCTTCTGTCTGCTAGAGGTGGTTTCTCTGGTACCTCAATTCATTTGTACTTTAATTGTACTCTCTTGGAGAAGTCTTCTCGGATTCTCTCAAACTCGTACATGTTTCCAGAATGTCCTGTGCTTCCTCTTTAAAGCAGTAATATTATTTGAATTTGAACTAATAACCAAGTATCAGCCTTGCTCAGGAGTAAGTTACTTTTGCGGTTATTTAAATTTAAATACGAATGAAATAATATAGCAGTTCAGTTCCTTAGTCACACTAGCCGTATCTAAAATGATCAGTAGCCACATGTGTCTAGTGGCTAATGTATCAGGCAGCACAGATTACAGAACATTTCCATTATTGTAGAAAATTATTTTGGACAAGTGCTGCTAGATCAGTTACTTCTCCTTTTTGTTGTTCTTAAACCAAACCTGTGCAACCCAGAACCGAGGCCCTGTGCAACATTTGCACTAACATCATCAAATCTTTCATTTATTCCTATAAACACTAGGTATTTTCAGACGTGCTCACATACATGCAAATACACACACATATACACCCATACTTTTCCTTAAGGTTTGGTCTAAATTTAATAAAATCCTTGAAATCTTCCCTTTGTGTAAAGCCAAAATTAGGTGCTATCTCCTCTTTGCTCTCCCAAAACTTTGCCCTCTTAGCTTACTCTACTGAAATTATTTGTACATAAACCTGTTTCTATTAAATTACTACCTAACCTGGAAGAAACAGAACTTGGTTGTTTTATATTTATATCTCTAGTGCCTGGTAAAGGTGACATAATTTATACTCAATAAATATATTTTAATCAAAGATTTGAAACTCTTGTACTGTCCTCTCATTAGTGAACGTTTTGGTTTCACAAAAAATATATATATATAGTTATTAAGTCAAATATTTATACATATATCTACATCAATATTAACACCTACATGTATATTTATACAGGCAACAATGGATCTGCAATTAGTTTTCATTTACTAGAATTTCATGTGAATAAAATCATATAATATGTACTCTCTTTTTTTTGTTTTGTGCCATTTTACTCTTCTTTTTCTTGTTTCCAATGGTAAAACATTTGTTTATTGATGTGAGATCTGTCTTCCTTTTTAACATAGGCACTTGGAGCTATTAATTTCTCTATAAACGATTCTAAAGTTGCAATCCATATGTTTTAGCATGCTGTTTGTCACTTCCTTTTATCTAAAAATATTATTTTTAAACTCTCCTTGTGATTTATTCTTTGGCTCATTTGTTATTTAGGAGTGTACTGTTTAATTTACATATATTTGTGATTTTCTTATATTTTCTTCTATTGTTGATTTCTAATTTAATTGTATTTTGGTCAAAGAACATATTTTGTATTATTTCAATTATTTTGTATTTATTTAGGGTTTTTTTTGTTTTGTTTTATAGTCTGGCATATGGTCACTCTGGAGAATGTCCCAGGTATACTGCCTAGTTTTATATCCATTATTGAAAATGAGTTATTGAAGTCTCTAACTATTATTGTGAGATGTTAGGGGAATATATGTTTATAATTGTTTATTCTGCCAAATAGATTGACAATTTATAATTATAAAATATTATTTGTATCCTGTAACTTTTTTGTCTTAAAGTTTAATACGTCAAATATTATTATAGGCAACCCAGCTCTTTTTTTTTTTTTTTTGGCTACTGCTCACATGGTATGTTAGATTCCTAGTGCTGCCATAACAAAATACTACAAAGTAAATGGCTTTGAAGAACAGAATTTATTGTCTCAGTTCTGAAGACTAGAGGCCCAAATTCATTAATGGGTCTATGAGCTCTCTCTCTGTTTGTTCTACGGAAAGGTCCTACCTGTCTCAGCTTATTGCAGCAAAAAAAAAAAAAACCTGTTGCCGTTGAGTCAATTCCAACTCATAGCAACCCTATGGGATAGAGTGGAACTTTCTCATGGGGTTTTCAAAGAGCAGCTGGTGGATTCCAACTGCTGACATTTCGGTTAGGAGCTGAGCTATTAGCTACCACACCGTCAGGGCTCCTTGTAGCTTCTTGTAGCCCTTTGCAATTCTTGGCATGCTTATGGATGCTTATAGATGTGTCTGCCTCCACCATCACCTGGCATCTGTCTTACTCTGTGTGTTTCTTTCCAGCTCCCTCTCTGTTATCTCCTTTTAAGGTACCACTCAGAATGGAATAGGGCTTATCCTACTCTGGTATGGCTTAAGTGACAATATCATCAGCTGCTCTTTGGAAACCCTATGGGGTGGTTCTACTCTGTCCTATATGGTCACTATGAGTTATAATCAACAGGATGGCAAAGGTTTTTCTTTTATCTTCCAAGAATAGCGCTATTTTCCCAAACAAGATCACAACTTCCAGGTACAATTTTTAGCACTTCAACATATATATTTCGGAGACACTTTCAATCCGAAATACATGGCCTATCTTTTAAATCCTATTTTCAATCTATTTGTGTCTTTTAATCTAAAGAGTGCCTATAATAGACAGACATATATTTGGGTTATGTTCTCTTTTTAGACTATGTTTCCAATCTCTGCCTTTCAATTGGGTTGTTTCACTATTTAAATTTAATTACTGATAAAGTAGGACTTATGTCTTCCTTTTTTTAAATATGCTTATGTCTTTTTTATTAGTCTATTCCTGGATTGCTGGCTTCTTTTGTGTTAAATTGGTACGTCCTAGTGTACCTTTAAATTTATTTATTATGTCTTTTACAGCGTATGTTTCAAGCTATTTTCTTAATGATTTGTTGTGGATTACAGTTAGCATCTTAATGTAAAACCAACTCATTCAGATGAATAATGTCTTAATTTCAATAATGTTCAGTGTATCTTGATCCTGCTCATTCTTTGTAAAAAATTATCATACAAATTACATGTTTGTACATGAAAAGCAAGTATTCTTTTCTCCATTTCATGAAAAGTTTTGTGCATTAAATGACACTACCAAGAAAATGAAAACATAATCGATAGAATGGAAAAAATATTTGAGCATCATTTATCTGATAAAGCTCGAGTAATTTTTAAAAAGTGTATTGAAAAAAACAAACTGTGTGAGTGAAAGTTCTCAGGCCCATGAATATAATCACATGAACTAACACTCTTCTTTCTGCCAAGGAAAAGTAGATGACTAAAAATTGTTGCTTTGAAAGATTGTAAAACAAATTTGAACACGAATAAAAACTACATGACTTCTATTCAAGGCCACATAAATAATAGATATGCCATCGTCTTAGTTATCTAGCACTGCTATAACAGAAATACCACATGTGGATGGCTTTAACAAAGAGAAATTTATTCTCTCACAGTCTAGGTGTCTAGAAGTCCTAATTCAGGATGCCAGCTTCAGGGGAGGCTTTCGTTCGCTGTTGGCTCTGCAGGAAGGTCTTTGTCATCAATTTTCCCCTGGTTGAGGAGCTTCTCAGTTTAGGGACCCCAGGTCCAAAGATGTGCTGTGTTCTTGGTAGTTTTTCTTGGTGGTATGAGGTCCCCCGTCTCTCTGCTTGATTCCCTTTTTTATATTTCCAAAGAGATTGACTCAACATACTATCTAATCCTGTAGATTGAGCCTACCTCATTTATGTAACTGCTTCTAATCCCGCCTCATTAACTTCATAGTGGCAGGATTTACTACACATAGGAAAATCACATCAGATGACAAAATGGTGGACAATCATACGCTACTGGCAATCATGGCCTAGCCAAGTGGACACATTTTGGGTAGGGGGGTGCAATTTAATCTGTAACAGCCATCTATCACCCCAGTAAATTCGTCACTTATATGTCTCTGATGAAAAATTATATCCAATATAGAACCCCATATGTTTTATAGGTGATTTTTTTTGATCTGACAGATATTAAGAAAACTTCTTTTTTAAAAAAGACATTAGACATTTCGGTGCTTGTGCACAGAGTGGACAGAAGGGAGAGCCCAAGAAGAGTCTTTTCTTTTTCTTTTTTTTTTAAATGGCTTTCTTTCACTTATCCCGGACATGAAAATGTTCAACAGTTTAACCTCAGTTCATTCCCCTAAACATCTGTGGAGTCTGCTCCCTGAGCTTGCAAGCCACTGTCACTATTGTGTTTTTAACCTTTAAAATATCTCATTTAGCTTAAAGTGTTGATCCTCTCCCCTGTCTTCCTAACTCCAAACATCTAAAAAAACATTCTCAGCACATTTAACAGATCAATCTTTATAAAATAAAAATCTGATCACATTGTGAAAAATCAGCCTCAGAATCATCTACAGTCCATGTTTCTAGACTATCCCATGTGATTTAAAAAGTTATTTTAGGTACAGACACATGAAATTTTTATCTCAGTAATGTATTCACACTAAATTTTCAGGTCTATAGACCAATCAGATTAAGTCGTAATACATTTTAGGTCATAAAAGCTTTTTATGATTTGAAGCTTCCTCTTTTTCTTCCCTTGTTACATACTACCATGAGTGAGGCAAGCTTTCCCTCCAAGGGGAGCTAACCCTTGTTGATAACTCACTGTGGGCCAGGTTCTGATTTAAAAATGCTTTATACATACTGCCTCATTGCATTCTCAAAATAAACAACAAGTAAGGACTATTATTGTATCTATATCATAAATGGAGAAACTTAGCAACAGAGTTTTAAAATTTGACCGGGCTCACATGTTATCCTGGGTTTATATCTGGCTGACTGGCTTAAAAGCCTACATTCCCCTTATCAAGCTAGTGACACTTGAACTAGGAAGTAGTGCCTCAAACATTGTGCATATTGTTATACACATGCCTGTAACACCATTTTACTCTTTTTTTCCTATATATCACAACTGTCATAAGAATTACCCTTTTTCGAGCTGCATTTCTGATACACTGAAATAATTAAACCTTCATTACTATAAGAACACAATTTTGTGTAGAGCTTTACCATAAGAGAAATCATACTGTTTGAGAACTGTTTGTTTCTTTGTCTCTCCATAGCAAGCTGTATCATTCTAAAGAAGACAAAAATTATAACTAGCGTAGTATATAAGACAAGGTATACCTATAATAAATGCATGTAAACTACACTTATCCAGGCAAATTTGTACAGGAAAAATTAATATATAACTAATTTCACGACCCTGAAGTTGCATATCTTTGGGATTAAAAGAAAGTTAAAATTTGTGAAAATTTGAAGGTGGAACTCTTAATATTAACACTGCGAGAATTTTAAAGAAAAAGTAGGGAAATGTATTGTGCTGAAAGACTTGTTTAAATGCTGTAAGAAATTTAACTTACTGAAAGGATAAATTAAGTAAACATGAGAAAAGGAACAAAAAATATATTCACTGTTTCTGTCAAGATTTTAGTTTTTTTCCTTATTTTTTGAAAAAAATGAAAACTTTTTTGAGTGTATCCTTGAAAGCTTGTTTCACTTGCTTGTTCCTAAGACTGTAAATGAAGGGATTGAGTAAAGGGGCTACTGAGGTATAGATAACAGCTACATCTTTGGATAAAGTCACCCTTTCTTTTGCTGATGGCTTCATGTAAATGGAGACACAGCTACCATAAGTAAGGGAAACTGCAGCCATGTGGGAAGAACAAGTGGAAAAAGCTTTTGTTCTTTTCCGAGCAGAGGGAATTTTTGGAATGGTCTTGATTATATATGTATAGGAAAAAATTACTAAGAGTAGTGTGACCACTAGTGTTATAACTGCTGAAACAAATGAAATCATTTCTAGGAAGTGAGTGTCTGTGCAAGAAATCTGCAGGATAGGAGAAGTGTCACACATGAAATGATCAACTACTTTGGAAGCACAGAATTCCAGCTTTAGTCCCAAGACCAACGGTGGAAAGGTAATCAGAAAGCCAGCTGTCCGAGAACTGAGTAGAAGTTGGTAGCACACTTTGCTTCTCATAATGACTGAGTAATGCAGGGGTTTGCAGATGGCTGTATAGCGGTCATGGGACATGGCAGCCAGAAGGTACAACTCTGTAACTCCTGACAAAAGTAAAAGAATAATTGAGATGCATAACCATTGTAGGAAATGATTTTGTTTTTAGTCACAATGGTTGTCAAGAATCTAGACAACAATCTAGAGTTGTTGTCAATAAGATTTCTAAGAAGGAGAAATTTTGTAGGAAGAAATACATTGGAATCTTGAGGTGAGGATGCAGTAGGGTGAGGAGGATGATGGATAAGCTCCCCATCACACTCAAAATGTAGTTGAGAAAGAGAAATATAAAAATCACAATTGGTAACTGTGGGTCATCTGTGAGTCCCAAGAGAACGAATTCTATCTCCCTTGACTGGTTCTTCATTTCAGTTTTGAGACCTATTAAACTGACATTAGGAAACAACTCCAAAAGCAGAAAAACAATTTTTTTAAAGCTACTTCAGGAAAAAAAATCTGATATCCAGAAATGTAAACAAGTGTAAATATTTGCTGCAGTTTAACAAGGCAGATGATACCTAAAATTATAGTGTAGGTCAACCAAAGCATTCTCTATGTATCTTCTGTGTGTGTTTAATAAATTACTGCAAAAAAAAAAAAGCCTTGTAACATCTAGGCAGCTTTTTCAGTGTCAATTTACAACGTATGTTCAACAATTTTTATTTTACGAATTTTTTAAAAATTGATGAAACATATAGAAATATTTCCTTAACTACAATTGAATTTCTCCAATATATGCCATTAATTCTTTAGTTCCAATGCAGTACTGCTCCATTGTTCCTTTGACTTATTTTCTTCAATTACCATTTTTCTAGTTCCAAATCATTAGTCTTCTCCTAATCATTTAAACTTATCATTTTGAAATATCTTCAAGATACAGTTAGTAATTTCAAAATTCTAAACAACTTGGGAGAAAAACCGTAGCTACAGGAAAAATAATACAAATCAAAATCAATTATTTTCTGACTTGATCTTTGCCTTGGATTCAGGTAATTTGTAAATTCTTAAATAATATTTTTTTCCCTGTTTGAGCCGACCACGATAAATAATTTTGTCTTTTTAGTATAAATATGAGGATGATTTTAATAACTAGGTGTTTTAATAACTAGAAGTAATTTAATAAAATCATTTTGTTATTCAAAGACTAGTATAGAAGTGGTAGTCAATAGTCACTTATGATGCTAACTATATTGTTTTTGGCACTCAATGTCATTGTTCTTAAATCCATAAATAAGACTTTTCTCTACAGACGAATAGGCCTAAATTGCTGACTGGATACATTATGTTCAGTAGATGATGGCCTTTTATAGATGTCTAGGACAGAAAAGAGAGCTTTTCTCTTTATTTGAAGGAAGATATTGAGGTGCTATCCAAGCATTCATCTATGTTTAATGTCAAAGTTAATTTACAGGTTTCATATGGTATTTAAATAAATGCATTTGCAAAACACTTTCCTTATTCATTTTAAAATCATTCCATGGGTTATTAATGTATGCTTTCCACATGAATAAAAATAATTTCCATGTGAATAAAAATAATTTAATCTATTCCTGCATATAAGAATTTTATTAGTTTTCCCTGAATTTCATTTTTCTCTCTCTACTCAATGCAATAAACACATCTATTTTCTTATAAGAATTTTGTTTTGTGTTTTAAATGATAACTATTGAAAAAAAAAAGTACAGTGCTCCTATTTCCAAGTGGCTTTTTTCCCAATATTTTATAGGTAGTAGTCCCTTCTATCTTCATTTTGCTCCGGAAAAGAGAGAGAGTGACAGCAAGAGAGATATTGATGAAAAATTCCTAAGTATTGATTTGTGTAAATCTCAAAACCAGAACACAAGAATAGTAGCAATTTTTCTTCTACTCCTTGACTACTGAAAGGATGAGAAGCTGAGTGATCATGAGTGTTTATTTATCAAATATGTATATCTGCACTGCCATTTCTTTAATCTCAGTTTTGCTCTAACTCAGTGGGAAAGGAAACTCTCTGAGTCAGTCAAACAATTTTTGTAACATCACGTGTCTAGGTGACAAGTCTATATGCTGCTTTCTTAAAAACCTGCAAAACAGAAGCTATTTTTACTCTTCAAAATCTGCTGAACGATCATAGTTACATATAGTAAAAAGCCTATAATGCTACAGTTTATATCAGTTCCTATATAATCAGGCAGCTTTGAATACTGCATCTACACAGAGCATGTATGATGATCCAGATGCCAGTGGTTATAACTATTGTACTTGTAGAACTACCTTCACCTATGATCTAGGTGACTTGCCGTATGCAGGATTTATTGATTTCCCTTCTCCTTTAAGGACATATGCTATAAACAAAAGTCAAATAATAGATGTTGAATATTATTGCATTTATAATATTAGAAAACATTCCATTATTTGCATAAGAAGTTTAATTCCAATGTTTTACGTGGGAAGGATTCAAAGCAGAGGGGAGATTTGGAAAGTATATGTATCTGTTAATATCTCCCAATATTACATACACTACAAAAATCACAGAACCTAGATATTGTAGAAAATTCAACTAGAATGCCCTTTCTGGTTACCAAATAGAGGTTTTCTGATTTTTTTCCTTAAATATTTAAACTTAAATGAAAATGATGCTCTACGAGAAGGGCATTTTAGGAAAGGTCTCAGGTTAAACAACCCACTCTTCGTAGCAAAGAATGACTCTGTTTACAATTGTCCACTAACAAAAGCCACACTTTTATCAATTTGCTCATAAAAGACTCAGGGGAATTAATTGAAATAAAGGGAAGACAGAAAAAGAAATCTCCTGTGGAAACTGGTGTTCAGGACCTACCACTTACATCAAGAAAAAAAAAGCCACAAAGCTGTATATTGATTTAAATACAAAGCTGAGGGAACACTCTCCCAAAAGATAACTAGAAACGATTGAAACTCTTTATGGGATGCCAACAAGATTTCGATATTCCACTCCCCCAGAGCTATATGGGAGCCCTGGTGGCACAGTGGTTAAGAGCTTGGCTGCTAGCCAAAAGGTCGGTGGTTCAAATCCACCAGCCGCTCCTTGGAAACACTACGGGGCAGTTGTACTCTGCCCTATAGGGTCACTGTGAGTCAGAATCTACTCAACAGCAACCAGTTTCGTTTTTTGGATTTTGGGGCTATATGAGTCGTTCTACTGGTCAGAGACCTTATCTCAAACAGGAGATTTCTCTTGCCTTCATTAGGCAATGTATTAAGATTCCACTAACTTGATTGTGGCCCACCCTAAGGCTTGAGAAGGAGGATTTAAATGGCTCCTATTAATTCTTATTTCTATTCTGAAACCATCTTAAACTGAAAACTTACAAATACAGAGCAAGAAATTTTTTGTTTTTTTCCTGAATCATTTGATGCCCTATCTCCTGCTCAACACTGCAGTGTGCATTCCTTACAAAAAGAAAATATCTACTATATAATAACATGAATCCGTTTCTAATAAATATTAGAACAGTAACACACTAACATTGATATATTAATAACATCCAATATCCCAATCCTGTTCAATTTTTACAAGTTTATAGAGGTATAAATAGCTCAGAGTTATGTTTTCATTTGATTAGCATGACTTTAATTTCATTTAATACAGAATGGCTCTTCAGTCTTTCCTTAACTTCCTTGCATGTTGGAGATTACTTTTTGGTAAGCCTGTATAATGTCCCTTGATTTGTGTTTTTCTGAGGTTTTACCTCATTAAAAAAAAATTCCATTAATTTACTTTTTGGCACCAGAATCACGGAAGTGATTCTATTTTTTCATTGAGTCCTATCTCTTGCATAACGTGGTGATTGACAGACTTCTCCACCATAAAAGTAATATTTTATACTTGTAATTAATAAGCATTTTGTGGGAAGGTACTTTGAATACTCTGGATAAAGCAATCTTCATAACACTTTCAACTTACTCATTAATTACTTAATATCATTATGTACTCATGGTTTCCAATTTTATTTATTAAGAAG
This sequence comes from Elephas maximus indicus, assembly GCF_024166365.1. NCBI lineage: Eukaryota > Metazoa > Chordata > Mammalia > Proboscidea > Elephantidae > Elephas > Elephas maximus. The sequence goes on along the minus strand of NC_064832.1, from coordinate 12,133,631 downwards.
TATGTCAATCATCTATGTAGCTTATATATTTAATTTTTTACCTCAATTTTTACTTTAATTTCAATTGGTCCCATTTTTTTAAAAATTCCTGCGTTCAATAGTCTTATATATGTACTTAAATATCCTGGGAAAAGTTTCTTTCATCAAACTATTAAACATTCTTCAGTATAGTTTGTGTGAATTCTTTCAAATTCTTTAGTTTTTATGAGTCTATTCAGCAGTTATTGTTTCTACTTGCTATTACTTGATGACCTCTAAAACATAATATAAGGTATTTTATTGTGAAGTCACATTATTTAGAATTTATCTGTGTCTATATTTCAGTAGGATTGTCATTAGAAGTTTGTGAGGCAGTGGTATTAAGTTAATGAGAGTGAAACAACTAGAATGGAAATAATGACAATGTTGACAAAATGTGAAGAATGTAACAATGCCGCTGAATATTATCTATAGAAAGTTTTTAAATGGAAGTGTGTTTTGCTATGTATATTTTTACCAAAAATGTGATAAAATATTTTTAAAAGCTGGTTCAGCTATATTACTATAAATCAGTATATATATTTTTCATAATGACAAAAAGTTATATTCATCAAGAAGATAGAACAATTCCAAATTGGTATACACAATGTCAAAGTATTGGAAATTAGAAATTCACAACACTACAAAGAGAATAAAAAAAAATCCATAGGAATTTTGGAGATTTAAATAGCTCAGTAATTATATACAAAGCAAAAATAAAATAAAGGTATAGAATATTTAAATTATGTGATTAATGAACTCAACCAAGTTGAACTAACTAGAACACTGTACTTAATGACACAACACTTATAATTTTCAAATGTTCATGCAATTTTTATTAAAAATTTGACTATATGCTAGGCCATAAAATAAGACTCAACTAATTTCAGATAATTTAAGTTAAATAAAGCATATTTTCTGACATCATAGAATTTTAAAAAATTATACCAGTAGAGTTGTAAATATAAATGAAATGGGCTGTTTTTAATAATATTCAAAGATAACTAGAAATCCAAATATGCATGAACATTTAGGCAATATACTTATAAATAATGAATAGGTTGAAAGTAAAATCACAATGGGAATTAGAATACTTACAATTGAATGAAATGAAAATAATAAAATTACGTATCAAAATATGTAAACGCAGGTCAAGTTAACATTCTAAGAAATTGTACGGCCTTAAATAAACACATGAGAACAGAAGAATAGGCTGAAAGTTCATCCATCTTGATGGATGATCTAAGTTTCCATCCCAAACATTTTTTAAAAATGGCAAATTACACTTTAATTTGAAAGAAGATAGAGAGCAGGAGAAACAAACAAAATAAAACACATACAATACATTAGGGAGTATTAATGGAGCTAAAATGTAGTTAATTATAAGAATAACAGAATACATATATGCACTTACGATAAAGAAATGAAAATACATGTATCTGATATAAAAAACAGTGAGGTGATTTTACTTCTTAGTTTATAGATCTTATCACATAAGAGGACTGTTTGAAAACTTTATGACACTGGAATTGAAAATATTGATGAAATTGACTATGAGGGAAGGACGTGGGGAAGTAACTTCCCATAGCTCTGTTCCATAAGTATAAAAGTTGTTACATGATTAACTATCTTCTCACTAAGAAATTTCATGTAGATTTCCTATAAAGTGCCTAGTTCTTTGCTTTTATTGTCATTGTTTGTTTTATTGTTTTGTTTTGAAAAATTCTTGGAGCCCTGGTGGCACAGTCGAAAGAGCTACAGATGCTGATAGGGAAGCCAACATGGTGCTATGGACAGAAGCACCATGCTGTCCCTCTGCAGCAAAGACCCCCAAAACTAAGTAAAACAGGCACCAATGTCAATCCTGGAACCCTAAGCATCAAATGAAGGGAAAGAATTTGATCAAGCACTGAATGGGATAAGAAACTGACAGAGAACAGAGAATGAATGAGGAGAACTGTGGAGTGGAGGCTCCCTACCAGCTAACGTGGCACAGATTCGCCATCTTGTACTATAACCACCAAGGAGTGCAGACAAAGAGTACAGGAAGGCAACTTCATAGGGCTCCCAACAGGAGTTAGAGCACTCAGCAAGCAGGGATACACGCTTTCCCACCCCTCACCCTTCTTCCTTCTACGTGGCCTCCTCCATTTTCCAGTGGGCTACAGTCACTCGGATGGAGAGACACCAGTTCACTGCTGCCCAGGTCCTCCCCGACTCCACCAGCTGGCTCCTTCAGTGCCGATTATTTTTGTTATTATTATTATTATTGCCTTTCTTTGTTTTTTCTCTCTGTCTCCTTTCCTTCCTTTTATTTCTTCCACCCTGCCAGCCCCTTTGCTGTCCCCATCCTTTATTGACAAGCTATGCCACACTGCTGAGCTGGAGAGCCACTGGCACATCTTCCTCAGTTTTGTGCCACCCCCACTGGCCAGGTCTCTTAGCAACATTTTTTTTCCTGCTTCTCTCTCTCTTCCTACCTTCCTTTGCTTTCTCCCACTCAGATAGCCCCATGTGCTGTCCCCATCCCTTCTTGGTGGGCCGTATAACACTGTTCAGCTAGAGAGCTGCCAACATGGCCTCCCCAGTTCTGTGCTGCCCACACTGACTGGGTCTCTCAGTCCGTTTTTTTTTTTTTTCAAATTTTTCTCTATCTCTTCCTTCTTTCCCTATCTTCCACCCACCTAGACCCATGTGGTGCCCCCATCCCATCTTAACGGGTAGTGTTGCACCGCTGGGCTAGAGTGCCCTGGATCCATGCTGCTGCCACTGGCTGGCTCAGCACCATATTTTTTTGTTTTTGTTTCTACTCTCTCTCTTCCTCCTTTCCTGTTTCCCACCCATCTAGTCTTGTACAGTGTCCCTGCTCCTTCTGGAACGGCCTTACTGCACCACTCCGCTAGGGAGCCACAAGCACACAGCCTCCCTGGACCTACATTATCCCCACCAGCCAGCTCCCTAATCACAATGTTGTTTTAGTTTGTTTCCTTTGGTCTTTTCTTTTTTTCCAGTTTCTTCTCTCTCACCCCCTACCTCCTCTTCCTTTCTCCCACACACCTAGCCTTGTGTGCCACCCCCACCCTCTCTCAAAGAGTTGTGATGCACCCCCAGGCTAGAGCGACACTGGCACGCCTCTTCCCCAGTTCTGCATCATCATCACCAACTGGCTTCCTCAGCACAATTTTTATTTGTTTTTGCTTTTTTTCCTTTTTGTAGTTGTTTCTTTTGTCTCTCTTCATTCCTTCTTTTTCTTTCTCCTGCCCACCTAGCCCTGTGAGCTGCCCCCTCCTTATTGACAGGCTTGCTGCACCACTTGGTTAGAGAGCCTTTGGCACACGGCCTCTCTGGATCTGCACTACTCCCACAGGCTGGCTCCCTCAGCACCATATTTTTTCTTTTTCTTTCTTCTTCTCCCCTTTCCTTCTTCCTTCCACCTAGACCCTGCACTGCCTCCACTCTTTCCTGACAGGCCATGCGACACCAGCCGGTGAGAAAGACATCAGCTTGTCATCACGCTGCTTCCACCCTGCCCCAACAGTAGGCTCCTTCAGCACCATATTTATTTTTGTTGTTGTTGTTTTGTTTCCTCTCTCTGTTTCCCTTCTTTCCTTTCCTTTCTCCAGTCCATCTAGGTCCATGCACTGCCCATGCACCTTCTCAACAGGTTGAGCTAGGATCTCTCAACTAGAAAGTCACCAGCACATGGCCTCCCTGGGTATGCCCTGCCCCACCTGCTGAATTCCACCACACTGCCATTGTATTTACTTCTTTTTCTTTTGCCTCTCCATTTTTTGCTTTGTTTTCATTCTGTTTCTCTGTCTCTTATTTCTCTTCTTTCTGTCACCTGCTTAGTTCCACACATTGCATTCTCTCCTTTGCCTCCTGCCTATCTACACCACACACAAAGTGCCGTACCCATGAGAGGCATCAGTCCAAACCCCTGGACCTCTGAACCACATCAGCACTTCCCTGTCAGCCCACGTTCATGTTGCAAATGATCCTTCCTTCTCTCCCCTCCCTAGTGGACCTTCCCAGCTGCATCATAGCTGAGCAACCAGTCTTGCCCACCTGGGCGAGATGGTGAGAAGTACGCCCACAGACAAGCAACAAAACACACCCAGCCTGCCTGCTCAGATATAACCAAATAAAACAAAAAACAGGATGAAACAAGCAAATCTACAATCAATAAAGGAAGAAAATAATTCCTGACTGTCCTGGAAACAACAGACAATATCAAAACATATTAAAAACAATAGGACGGGATGAGTCCAAAAAGCAACCAAAATAAAACACCACATGACCTCTGGTAGAAGTAAAGGCACTGGAATTACCTCATAGGGAACTCAAAAGTCTAATATTCAGGACTCTCCAAGAGATTAAGAAAGAGATGAAGGAAAAGGCAGACAAGACTAAGGAAAAAATAGACAAAATTATGGAAAATACAGACAAAAATCAGGAAAACACAAAGCAAAGGGAGAATTTGGGGAAACAATACAAGAGCAAAATGTCAAAATAAATAAACAATTAGAAATCAGACAAAAACAGCAATTAGAAATCCAGAAGACAAAATAATTTTAGAAATGAGCAGTGCAATAGAAGGTTTTAGGAGCAAATTTGAAACAAGGGAACACAAGATCAGTGAAACCGAAGACAAATCCTTGGGTACCACTTTGTTTGAAGAAAAATCTGAAAAAAGAATAAAGAAAACCTGAGAACCATGTGGGATACAAACAGAAGCAAGAATTTCTGAGTGACAGGAATTCCAGAACAGGGGGAGAAAATGGAAAACACAGAGAAAATCACTGAAGGCTTGCTGACAGAAAGCTTCCCTAATATAATGAAAAATGAAAAGCTGACCATCCAAGAAGCTCAAAAAAAGCACATATAGAATAGACTTCAAAAGAAAGTCACCAAACCATATTGTAATTATACTTGCCAAAACAAAAAAACCAAAAAAGAATCCTGAGAGTAGTTGAGAAAAATGAAAAGTCACATACAAAGGGGATACTATAAGACTAATCTCTGATTACTAGGCAGAAACCATGAAGGCAAGAAGGCAATGGGATGACATATAAAAACTTGAAAGAAAATTTGTCAGCTAAGAATAATACATCCTGCAAAATTCTCACTCAAATATGATGGTGAAATTAGGAAATTTCCAGATAAACAGAAATTAAGGGAATATGTCAAAACCAAACCAAACTTACAAGCATTATGAAAAGGAGTCCTTCAGTTAGCGAACCAACGACATCAGACAACAACCTGAATCTAGGACACAGGAGAGTATCAGCCAGGTGCCAACCTAGCTAATGAGCACTAAAGGACAAAAGAAAACTAAAAGATGTACAACAGGGAACAAGGGAAGTCAATCTGCAAATGACAACAACATCAGAACAATAAAAGTGAGAATAAACAGTGTAGGTACACGATTTTCAAATGGAAAGGAAGTCAAGGTGATATCATGTAATAAAAGACTGGTTTAAACTTAGGAAGATGGTGTAAATTTTAAGATAACCACAAAGAAAGTTAATAAACCTACTCATTAAAATAAAGAAGAAAAAGATAAAGTTTCAGTGTCATGGATTGTATTGTGTCCTCCCAAAATATGTCAACTTGGCTATGTCATGATTCCCAGTATTGTGTGATTGTCCACCACTTTGTCATCTGATGTGATTTGCCTATGTGTTGTTAATGAGATGAGAGTAGTATCAGTTAATGAGGTTTTTTTTTTTTATTAGTAGCAGTTATGTTAATGAGGCAGGACTCAATCTATAGGAAGAGTTTGTGTCTTAAGCCAATCTTTTTTGAGATATAAAAGAGAGAGAGAGATGGCAACCTCATACCACCGTGAAAGCAGCACCGGGAGCAGAGAGTGTCCTTTGGACCCAGGGTCCCTGTGCTGAGAAGCTCCACGACCAGGGAAGATTGATGACAAGAACTTCCCTCCAGAGCCAACAGAAAGACAGAAAGCCTTCCTCTGGAGCTGACGCCCTGAATTTGGACTTCTAGCCTACCAGGCTGTGACAGAATAAACTTCTGTTTGTTAAAGCCATACATTTGTGGTATTTCTGTTAGCAGCACTAGATAACATAGACACTCAATAAACATAAAATCTATGAAAGTGAGAGACATGAAAAAAATCCACAAACAAAAGGAATTCAGTACAGGAGAGAAAGAGGTATGAAGAAAACATCTGCACCACACACACACACAAAAAAGCACTACAAAATGACAGCAATAAACTCATACCTATCAATAATCATACTGAATGTAAATGGCTTAAATGTACTTGTAAAGATACAGAGAGTGACAGAATGGGTTAAAAAAACAAAATTATCAACATGCTGTCTACAAGAGGCACACCTTAGAAATGAAGACAAATATATTAAAAATGAAAGGATGGAAAATAATATAGTAGGCAAATGACAAACAAAAATGGAGCAGGAGAGGCAATACTTATCTCAGATAACATAGACTGCAAAACAAAAATCACAAAAGATAAGGAAGGACATTAGGTAATGATTAAAGGGACAATCCACCATGAGGACATAACAATAATAAATATCTACACAAGCAATGACATGGGTCCAAAAACATAAAACAAACTCCAACACTGAAAAGAAATTTACAGCTTCACAATAATAGTAGGAGTTTTGAACACACCAGTTTTGGTAAAGGACAAAACATCTAGAAAGAAACTCAACAAAGATACAGAAGACTTAAAGGCCACCATCAACCAACATAACCTCATAGACATATACGGAGCAATCCACCCAACAGCAGCAAAGTACATGTTATTTTTCAATGCACATGGAACGTTCTCCTGAATAGACCTCATCTTAGGGCACAAAGCAACCTTAAACAAAACCCAAAACACTGAGATAATACAAAGCACCTTCTCTGATCACAAAGCAACCAAAGTAGAAATTAATAAAAAGAAGAGCAAGGAAAAAATCAAATATATGGAACTAAATAACAACCAGCTTAAAAACCAGTGGATAATACAAGATATCAAAGAGAGAATTAAAAAAAATTCAAAGTCTCAAATGAGAATGGAAACCCATACCAAAACCTTTGGGACACAGAAAAGGCAGTGCTCAGAGGTCAATAGGGATAGATGCACACATCAAAAATGAAGAAATGGACAAAATCAAAACACTAGCTATAGAACTTGGACAAACGGAAAGAGAAGAGTAGGAGAAGTCCACAGCCATGAAAAGAAAGGAAATAATAAAAATCAGAGAGAAGTGAATGAAATAGAAAATAGAACGGAGCAACAAAACCAAAAGTTGGTTCTATCAAAGGATCAACAAAATCAACAAACCATTGGTCAAATTGACAAAAGAAAAACAGTTGAAGACAAAAATAACCCAAATAAGAAATAAAACGGGGGACATTACAACAGACTTAACTGAAATAAAAAGGTTCATGACAGAATACTATGAAATCTATACTCCAACAAATTTGAAAACCTAGAGGAAATGGACAAATTTCTAGAAACACACTATCTTCCTAAACTAACATAAACTGAGGTCTAAAATCTGGACAGACCCATAATGAGAAGAGATTGAAAAGGTAATAAAAAAAAACTTCCAATAAAAAACAGCCTTGGCTCAGATGGCTTCACTGGAGAATTCTACCAAACATTCAAAGAAGAATTCACAGTAGTACTACTAAAACTATTTCAGAACATATTTCCTAACTGATTCTATGAAGACAGCATAACCCTGATACCAAAATCAGGCAAAGACACCACAAAAAAAGGAAAATTACAAGCCAATATCTCTCATGAATATAGATGCAAAAACTCTCCACAAAATTTTAGCCCATAGAATTCAGCATCATATTAAAAAAAAAAAAAAAAAAAAACCTTGACCAAGTGGAATTCATACCAGCTATGAAAAAAAAAATTTTTTATGCAACAATGATTCAACATTGGAGAAACAGTCAATGTGATCCACCACATAAATAAAACAAAAGAATCACATGGTCATCTCAATAAAAAAAAAAAAAAATTTTATCTCAATAGACTCAGAAAAGTCATTTGATAAAGTATAACACCCATACCTGATAAAAACTCTCAATAAAATAGGTATAAAAAGGAAATTTCTCGACATAATAAAGGGCATCTAAACAAAACCAACAGCCAATACCATTCTCAACAGAGAGTGGCTGAAAACATTCCCCCTGAGAACAGGAACAAAACAAGGATGCCCTTTATCACTACTGCCATTAAACATTGTGCTAGAAGACCTACCTACAGCAATAAAAAAAGGAAATACAGGACATTCAAATAGACAAGGAAGAAGTAAAACTATCCCTATTTGAAGATGATATTATACTGTACATAAACCACCTCAAAGATACACAAGAAAACTACTGGAACTAATAAAAGATTCTGCAGTATAGCGGGATAGAAGATAAACATACAAAAAACTGTTGGATTCCTATACACCAATAAAAAGAACATGGAAAAGGAAATGAGTAAAGCAATACAATTTAAGATAAGTCCTAAAAAAATAAAATACTTAGGCATAAATCTAACCAGGACGTAAAGGACATGTACAAAGAAAACTACAAAATCCTACTGCAAGAAACCAAAAGAGACCTACATAAATGGAAAAACATACCATGCACATGGATAGGTAGACTCAACATTGTGAAAATGTCAATGCTACCCAAAGCAATCTGCAAGTACAATGCAATGCCGGTCCAACAGCATTCTATAACGAGATGGAAAAACTAATCATTAAATTTACATGGAAAGGTAAGAGGCCACAGATAAGTAAATCGCTATTGAAGAAGGAGAATAAAGCAGGAGGCCTCATACTATTTGACCTCAGAAACTGCTCTACAGCTACAATAGTCAAAACAGCCTGGTATTGGTACGATGACAGACACAGTAATCAATGGAATTGAATCAAGTATGCAGATGTGAATCCACCCACCTATGGTCAACTGATCTTCAACAAAGGCCCAAAGTCCACTAAATGGGGAAAAGACAGTCTTTCTAACAATTGGTGCTGGCAAAACTAGGTGTCCATCTGGAAAAAATAAACAGAACCCATACTTCACACCATACACAAAAACTAATTCAAAATAAGTCAAAGACCTAAATATGAAATCAAAAACTATAAAGATCATAGAAGAAAAAACAAGGTCAACGCAAGAGTCCCTAATACATGGCATAAATGGCATACAAACCATAACCAACAATACACAAACACCAGAAGATAAGCTAGTAACTGGAATCTTCTAAAAATTAAACACTTATGCTCATCAAAAGATTTCACCAACCCAGCAAAATGAGAACCTACAGATTGGGAAAAAAATTTGGCTATGACAAGTCCAACAAAGTTGCAATGTCTAAAATCTGTAGGAAAATCCAGCACCTCTACAACAAAAAGACAAACCAATTAAAATCTGGACAAAGTATATGAACAGATACTTCTCTAAAGCAGACATTCACATGGCTAATAGACACATGAGAAAATATTTCCGATCGCTAGCCATTAGAGAAACATAAACGAAAACTACAATGAGACACCATCTCACCCCAACATTACTGGCACTAATAAAAAAAAAAAATTTAACATATATTGGAGAGGTTGCAGGGAGATTGGAACTCTTATGCACTGCTGGTGGGAATGCAAAATGGTACAACCATTTAGGAAGAAGATATGGTGGCTTCTTTAAAAAGCTAGAAATAGAAATACTATATGATCCAGCTATCCCACTTCTAGGAATATATCCTAGAGAAATAAGAGCCATCATACAAACAGACATATGTGCACCCATGTTCATTGCGACATTATTAACAATAGGAAAATGGTGGACACAACCTAAGTGCCCATCAACAGAAGAATGGATAAACAAACCATGGTACATACACAACATGAAATACTGTGCAATAATAAAGAACAATGATGAATCTGTGAAACATCTTACAACATGGACGAATCCGGAGGACATTATGCTGAGTGAAGTTCAATCACGAAAGGACAAATACTGTATGAGATCACTGTTAGAAAAACTCACGGAAAGGTTTACACACAGAAAGAAACTATGATGGTTATGGCGGAGAAGAGTGGGGAGGGAAAATCACTAAACAATAGGTTAAGTGGTAAATTTGGTGAAGGGTCAGATAGTACACAATGCTAGGAAAGTCAGCACAACTTGACCAAGGCAAGGTCATGGGAGCTTCATAGACACATTCAAACTTCCAGAGGGACCGAATTACTGGGCTCAGCGCTGGGGACCATAGTCTCAGGGGACATCTAGCTCAATTGGAATAACATGATTTGTAAAGATGTTCTACATTCTACTTTGGTGAGTCACCTCTTGGGTCTTAGAAACTTGTGAGCGGCTATCTAAGACACTTCTCTGGTCCCACCCCATCTGGAGCAAGAGAGAATGAAGAGAACGAAAGACACAAGGGAAAGATTAGTCCAAAGGACTAATGGACCACAAGTACCACGACCTCCACCAGACTGAGTCCAACACAACTAGATGGTGCTCAGCTGCCTCAACCAATTGCTCTGATAGGGATCACAATAGAGGGTCCTGGACAGAGCTGGAGAAAAATGTAGAGCAAAATTCTAACTCACTAAAAAAGAGCAGACTTATTGGTCTGACAGAGAGGATTGGAAATAGAGAACTCAAGATTGAGAAGTGGACAGTGTTCACATGTCATGGGGTTGGCAATCAATGTCACAAAACAATATGTATGTTAATTGCTTAATGAGAAGCTAATTTGCTCTGTAAACCTATAGCACAATAAAAAAAGAACCGTATCTATAATGACAACAGCAACTCAAAAGATTAGATAGGAATCTTAGGGAACAGTGAGTTTATGTTGATGGGGGAGGAAGAACCCAGAAAATGAGGGTGAGAATGGTTGCACAACTCCAAGAATGTAATCAATGTCACTGAATTGTACATGTAGAAACTGTTGAATTGGTGTATGTTTTGCTATGTATATTCCCAATGACAATAACAAAATAATTAAAACAAAAAAGAAGGAAAAAAAAAAAAGAGCTTGGCTGCTAACGAAAAAGTTGGCAGTTCAAATCCAAAGCAGCTCCTTGGAAACCCTATGGGGCAGTTCTACTCTGTCTAGGGTCGCTATGAGTCAGAATCGACTCAAAGGTAACAGATTTTTTTTTTTTTTTTGGTTTATCACTTCAAAAATTGCCTCTCCTTTTTTTTTTTTTTTTCCTTTCTCTTTCTGGAACCCCATTAATCCATCTGGTAGAAGTTCTCACCTTATTCTCCTTGTCTCTTACCCTCTTCTCTAGTTTTCCTTTAGTATTTCTCAAATATTCACTCTTCTGAGTTCTGTTCCAGTACACTAGCTCTTTCTTTGGCTGTGTTAATCTGCTCTTAAACTCCTCCACTGAGTTATTAAGGAGAGCTTTAAATATCAGATTTTTTTCCTCAGTAATTCTAAGAACTTGAATCAAAATTACAATTCTTACTGTGATCTTTTGAATATATTAAGCATAGCTAATTTAACATTTGTGCCTTTTGAGTCTATTTTCTATAGCCACTCTTCCTCTGTTTTTATTGTTAGCTTTGTTTGATTTTATTTATATTGCTTTATCTGCTCATGTGCCAGGGTATTGTTTCTGATAGATAGGAGTTGTGTGACAAAGTTATAGAGATATATTGGTGTTTAGGGCAATGATATCTTCCTACAGAGATTTTATGCTTTTTTCTAGCAGATGATTAGGGACACTAATATTCAAAGGCATCTTAATCTAAATCCATGAATTGATGTAATTTGAAGCTTTTCTTTAGGGTAAAGGCTATCTTCTCCCCACTCTTATTTCTATGGCCTAACCTTTTAAATAAACTTTGAAAGTATAAATTTTTCTAGCTTCACAAACTTGGCAAGTCCTATACTCCAGTTTTTGTTCTTTTTTTTTTAACCTATTAGGAAGATTTCCTGATTTATCTGTTCAGCTACCTCGTCCATTATGGGCAGGGAAAAGTGACCTCCTTTCTGGGATTATCATTCTGAATTCTTTAATATATTGTATTTTAATCCTAAAATACTTTTTTTTTTTTTACTTTCCAATATCTTCAATAAAATTTATTATTATTTTTGCTTTCCTGTTGTTTCTGTGCAAGGATTGTCCTGAGCTGAGAGTGAATATACTTGTTATCTATATTTTCAGATCTACCCTGAGCATAAACAACTGAGCCAATGCATCTGAGGCTGAGCGAGTTTAAGAAACAGTTTTAGATGTCTTTATAATTAATCAAAGGGATGATATACCATTCCTTTGCCTAGTGTACTGTCATACAGCATAATTCTCATGAGAAAATTCACTTATGTGTACTTCCTCATTCATCTAAACTTGGATGCTGGTTCCTCTACTGTATTAATTTACAAAGATATGCAAAATGGAAATAGTGCCAAGCTGTTTTCATGTCTTTGTAAGAGGATGCTAAGAAAATTTTCTTCTGGGTTGGCATTGTGGTTGACTTTCCACAGCTATAAAAATCAAATGCTTAACCCTCATGTCTTAATTATCTTGTCCTGCTATAACAGAAATACAATAAGTGGGTGACATTAACAAACACATTTATTTTCTCACATTTTAGGAGGCTAGACAGAAGTTTGAATTCAGGGCACCAGCTCTGGAGGAAGGCGTTCTATCTGTGTCTCTTCGAGGGGTAGGTCCTTGTCTCTTTTCAGCTTCTGTTCCTTGGTTCCTTGGTGATCTTCAAGTGGCATGGTATCTACCTTCTCCGACTATGCTTGCTATCCCTGGCTTAATCTGCTCTTTTATATCTCAAAAAAGATTGATTTAAGACACATCCTACATTATTGGAAAACCTGGTGGTACAGTGGTTAAGAGTTCTGTTTCTAACTAAAAAGTTGGCAGTTTGAATCCACCAGCCACTCCTTGGAAACCACGTGAAGCAGTTCTACTTTTTCATGTAGGGTTGCTGTGAGTCAGAATAGACTCAACGGCAATGTTTATTTGTTTGTTTTTGCTACATTATTAACACAACGAAAAAACACATTCCCATATGGAATTATAACCACGGGTAGAGGGGTTAGGACTTGCAACAGATATTTTGGGGCAGACACAATTCAATTTATAACGCCCTACAGTCAAGATAATTTGGGGGTCAAGCAACCATTACAGAGCCAAATAACTGGCAGTTGGACAGATTCTGCTACCAGAAACCATTATCTAGAATCTCTCATTATTCCGTATGCAGTGGAGTTGCTAAAAGAGAAAGATTAATGGAACCATGTCATCATCAGCTTAGAAACGATTTTCCCTCCATTTTCTGTGAATGTTGCAACCTGACAATGACTCTCAAGGTCAAGTTTAAAAGGTCTTAGAGAACCAGATACATGAATACGCAGTGCTTCTGAGAATGACAGGCTTCTCTTTACAATGATTTGGTATATCACACCGTATTTGCTGCTCTGCCCTCTCAATTTGAGTAGAAGAGAAAGAGAATTTCAGAGAGACATTTGGGCACAGAGAGTGAGCAGAAGTGAAGTAGTCATTACAATTATTACTTGTTAAACCAAGAATGTGCAGGTTTCCCTTAGATCAATTAAACATCAGAAAAGAGAATCACACTTTAGGCATTTTGCAAGAACCCTTTCAAGTTTAGCTGCTTCCAGATTAAGGAACACTAATGCAATTTTCTATGTTGTGTATACTGGTGAGGGATTGGTTGTAGCACCGCAATTTGTGTGAAGTCCATTGAATTTACTCATATGCACCATATAGGAGTATCTGCATTTAGACACCCTCCCACAAAGATCCAATGTTAATCAAAAGAGATTTAAAGGAGCACCAGATAAATAAAAGGTGTTTGTCCTTTTCCATCTGTCTTCTGCCTTTGTCCCAATCACGAACTATCTCTGAGTGGAGAAGAGGCAATGAAAGGAGCCCGAGACTCCATCCAAATTTCAATGCCTGGCTGAAGCTAGTTGAATATGAAACTGATATTTTTCAATTGACCAGACTAAACTCAATGTGACTAGCAAGTAATGGCTTTACATGATATGAAATTAAGAGCTGGGAAAGAAATTTCACCTGTGCACAATAGATTGGAGTGCCTAAAAAAAAATTATATATATATATATATAATCTTATTTCACATATAAACAAAGTCATAGATTTAGAGCAAAACCTAAGCCCTTCATACTGTTGGATTCTTAAACACTAGTGTTACATTTGAATAACGTTTCTTACTTTTAAAAAATTAATCCATGTATATCTTTTATAGTTTTATCTCATGGTAAGCATAAAAAAAACAAACCCAGTGCTGTCGAGTCAATTCTGACTCATAGCGACCCTGTAGGACAGAGTAGAACTGCCCCCTAGAGTTTCCAAGGAGCACCTGGGGGATTCGAACTGCCAACCCTTTGGTTCGCAGCTGTAGCACTTAACCACTATGCCACCAGGGTTTCCACAGTAAGCATATGGCATAAAAACTAAAGTATTATCATCTTTATTTTAAAAAAATGAGGACACTGAAGTTGGAAAAGCTAACATGCCTAATTTTCTTATGTTTTTATTGATGGTAAGTTGAAAGTTAGGTATCATAACTCAGTACTTCAATAACAGTCATTATTTATTTAACCAGAAAAAAAGAACCTTATTGCTTATAATGTATTAAATAATTATGAATACACCAAATTTAACTCAATTTCAGATGGAACCCCAAATCTACGTACATGGATAAGTATTTTTCTTTTTGTCTATAGTTGCAGACTGTCGTTTACTTAGTTTGCTCAGAATGACAGCTATTGTCCCGGCATGCCAGATGCCAATCAGGTTTAAAAACATAAAGTGTAGTCACGTAGAATGATTACTACATATGTCGTTAAAAAAAAAAAAAAGAACTGTTGCTGTCCAATGGCAACCCCATGTGCCTAAAAATCGAAATGTGCTTCATAGGGTTTTCAATGGCTTATATTTTGGAAGTAGATTTCCAAGCCTTTCTCCTGAAGCAGTTTTGGGTGGACTCGAATCTCCAACCTTTTGTTTAGCAGTAGAGTGCAGCATTAACAGTTTGTACCACCCAAGGAACCCACTATGTCATAGGAGTGTGCAAAAATAGTTAAGCTTTTATACTTGGTCGTGTGTGTAATACTTTTAAGTATTAACTAAATGTTAATTATTAATGGAATGTCTAGTTATGCAAGGCTTTGCAATGTAGCAAATATTCCCTTTATCTGCTGTCTCTATCATGACTGTAATCCTAACACATAAAAATAACAATGATTGTGCCTTCCTTATTGCTGTAATGTTTTTTCCAAATTCTGAATAATGTGGGCAAGCCTATTATATTTATAACCTTAATATTTTCATGTGCCTGTACAGTGTATTCTTCATAGAAATATTATGGAATTTTTATACAATTGGATGATAATCGTCAGTTTACTTGTTTTCCTTACACTGGATATGAACAAGCACAAAAGCCATTATCATTTCCTATGTAGATACTGAAACTTGGGAATAAAGAGATGAATAAATACATGAATAAAAGGGACATGTAAAAGATCTCTGAGACTATTTAAATCACAGACAAGTGTAAGGTATCACCAAGACTTACAGGTTTTAAATTCCTCAGAGAGAAGTCACTATGTTCATTTCTCATATTGGAACGCACTGTGTTCCAGATCTTAAAAACATATAGATACATATAAAGACCAAAACTTATTTGAATTATACTAAAAATCTGCATAACAACACTTTTCATGATTTGACAAGTACTTCAAGTTTTTTATTTTATTTTCTTATACTTCACTTTGTAAGTAGTCTAGAATTTAACAATGAAGTCTGTTAAACAAAATTTTCTAGTCAACATAATTTGCGAGAACAAAAGAAAAAGAAAGTTTGAAATTGTAATTCTTCTAAAATATAGCCATTAATTAATGTTTTATATTTTAAGCCAGATGAATCATTATCACAACACTGTTCATATAACTTGTGCGGCTCATATAATTAAAATAATCATAAAACCAAAACCCGCTGCCGTCGATTCTGACTCCTAGCGACCCTATAGGACAGAGTAGAACTGCCCCATAGAGTTTCCAAGGAGCACCTGGCAGATTCGAATTGCTGACCTCTCGGTTAGCAGCCGTAGCCCTTAACCAGTACGCCACCAGGCTTTCCAAAATAATGATAGTGTAGCCTAAATTTATTTTTGTAGTTTGCAACGCGGAACTTTTATAATTTACAGAAAAATAGAAGTGAAATCTGTTTTAGTTTTAGTGCATTTACTTTGCATGTTTTAGAAAAACTATGAATATCTCCTAAGAAGTTCTAAAAACATGAAAATTTTATAAAAATTACTTAATCTCATGATCAATATTTATGCAGAAAATATACATTAAATTTCACAAAGTATAAAGCTCTGTATTCAAAGTGCAACACAATAGTATGTATTGAACTGAATTTAATGAACAATGACACAGAGCGTGGAAATTCTATAAACATTACTGGAAACACTACCAATATTCACCTTGAAAATACACAAGAAATTACATACATTTCAAACACTACATTTGAAGTACGAAGCAATAATAACTGTGTCTTTTAAGAGCTGAGAAAATAAACAGAATTAAAACAACTTTACTCCATCTTAATTACAGTGTGCCTTCAAGGAAAACGTAAGGTTTTCAGAAAATTCAGTAGGAGAAATAAACTTTACCATATTTTCAAATATGTTAATAGGCACTGCATTGGACAAACTCGGGCACAGCAGTTAAAGTGAAGGATTTGCAAAATGTCAGATCAAATGATGTGACAGGTAAAGAGACTCTAAAAGAACAAGCATACCTATACAAACATCTATGAATTTCAGGTTTACATTTCATTGTTCTTTATACGCCCTCCCCCCAAAAAAACTGTTGGTGTGGAGTCGATTCCAACTCATGTCAACCACATGTATCTGTATTTTTGTAAAAAAAAAAACAGCTCCAAATTTGTAGAAAACACTACGTTCTGGAGGAAGTTTTCAAAGACTTGTTTTACTTCCTGGTTCCTCAGGGAATAAATGAAAGGGTTCTGCATGGGGGCAACAGAGGTGTTGAGAATAGAAACTCCTTTGGTCAATGATGCCTTTCTTTTGCAGAGGGATTGGCATACATGAAGATGCAGCTTCCATAAGAGATGGAAATGACAGTCATGTGGGAGGAACAAGTGGAGAAAGTTTTTTTTTCTCTGACTGGAAGATGGGATTCTCAGAATAGTCCTGATGACACACATGTAGGACAAAATCATTAATGCCAAAGTGAATAACAAAGAAACCAAAGCCAAGTAAAAACCAATTACTTCTAGGAGCCATGTATTTGAGCAAGATAGTTGTAAGAGGGGAAAATAGTCGCATGCAAAGTGATCGATGACTTTGGAAGCACAGTAATCTGGGGGGGAAGAAGCATAAGGGGTGGAAATATGGTCAGAAACCCTCTCAGCCACACACATGACACAAGCAAGGAGCAGAGTTTCCTGTTCATGGTGCTCGTGTAATGCAGGGGCTTGCAGATGGCCACATAGAAGTCATAGGACATGGCTGTCAGAAGTTAAAATTCTGTCACCCTCATGAAAATAAAGAAGACTTGAGCTGCACAGTTGTTATAGGACATGGTCTTATCCCTGGTGATAATTGCACCCAGAAATCTGGGAATGCATACAGTTGTAAAGGAGATTTCAAGCACTGTGACCACTGTGTAGTTGTTCATTTCTCTCTCTCTCTCTCTTCAATTTTTCTTCCTTTAATCCCATTTAGACAAAAAAAGTATTAAGGGGAAGAGATGAAAGATATAATTCATCATGATCAGCATCATCATCTCTAATATTCTAAAATATCCTGTATAATCCATGCAAATTTTTTCTTATTTTTAAATCTTGTTGGCATTCTTTTAATACACATTTATTAGTTATTTTATATTAAAAATACAATCTTCACACAACAAAGCACATCTTTGGGAGACAATGAATAAAATAATTGTCATTTTATGTCCTATTTACGCAAACTCTGATTACAATTGTGTTGAAACAGTCATAAGAATTACATAGCCCTTTCTTTTCACTCAGATAATTTATTAGACAATCTATCTCCTAGAAAAAGAAATGGGTTACTTTAACTTACCAAAAAGTAAAAGTCAAACTTAGAAGCCTGAAGTAAGAACTCATTATTTTTTTTAGGATGTAAGAAATCAGTTGCCTTATTACAAGTAATATATTTAAATTTTTAACCCTAAGATTTATGGGTCTAATTGCCAAGACCATATGAGTACACTAAATACAATTGCTACAAGACAGAATAAGTAACCCAATTATTTAAAAAATACAAAAGTTTCAATTACTCACTGGTTTGTCTTCTTATTCCATCACGATCTTTAATGTTCCACTTCTATATGGCTGCCTAAAAATGTACATGCATGTATTTAAATAAAAACATTTTTATTTTTGAACTGAAAGAGGCATAATGTATTTATTTTTCATTTTGACTGAAGCACAAATTGAAAAGTGACTGCTAGCCTTTTATCTTATCAACTCTGTCACTGGATTACGGCTCATTGCATTTTCCATGAAATTATCTTCCTGAGTGTCTTAGTATAATGTTGCTGCAACAGAAATAACACAAGTGGATGGGCTTTAACAAAGAGAAATTTATTTCTTCACAGTGAAGTAGGGTAAAAGTCCAAATTCAGGGCATCAATCTTTCCCCAGATTAGGAGCTTCTCCATGGATGGACCCCAGATCCAAAGGACTCGCTCTGCTCCTGGTACTGTTATCTTGGTGGTATGAGGTCCCACATTTTCTGCTTGTTTCCCTTCCTTTCATCTCCTGTAAGATAAAAGGTGGTGTAGGCCATACCCCAGGAAAACTCCCTTTACATTGGATCAGGGATGTGACCTGGGTAAGGGTGTTATAATCCTACCCTAATAGTTTTTAACATAAAATTACAATCACCAGATGAAGGACAACCACACAGTACTGGGAATCATGGTCTAATCAATTTGACACGTATTATTAGGGTACAGAATTCAACCCATGACACTGAGTTATTAAGCTTTTTGGAAAAAAATGTTTCATTCCCTTGTAATTCCGTCTCACAGTTATCTTCTCCATAAGTCCACTTATCCAAATGGATATCCAGAAAAGTTAAGAAAAAACTTCTTTCATTTTCCTAACCTACTTAGCTTGTTCCCACGTATTCAAATGCTATTTTGAATGTAGTAATAGTTTATCAATTCTATTAAAATCTTGACAGCTATCTCCTTTTGATTTTAGAGAGTAAAATTTCTGTTGTGAAGAATAAAATGTAAAATCATTGCATACCTTCCAACAACTAGCAACATTCACACTAATCATACTTTATTTTATAATGGCTTAAAGGCAGTTTTTCAGGACATGAAAAGTAGAACGTCAGAAACCTTCAAAAGATGTGAAAATATTTTTAACCTCAGCAAAGACTGTGTACTGATCTTCTGGAAACCAGACAAAGTCAGGCCACATCTCTGCTATATTATAGACCATAAGGGAAATCTGGAAGGGGCCCTTGCATTTCTCAGTAACCTGCTCACTCCTCTCCCTAGCAGATCTCTCTTGAGAAGAGTTATATTCATCCTTGCATCCCACAGAGGACCTAAGATGGTGACTTCTATGTAATATTTATATCCATTAATAAGTTGCTTAATATTCATCCTTACTTCATATTAATATGAGTAATAAAATAAGAAACCTACTTTCTTATAAAAGGTGAAATTTTGATCAAATTTGTAAAGAATTGTCTTCATTAGAAATGTGAAAGTTTTGAACATATGCCTTTCGGTTAGCAGCTGAGAATGTTAACCATTTGCACCAACCAGGGAATCCCATTATTAAAATTCACTTCTTTATTTGTCTAAACCTAGTAAATATATACAATTTCAGAACTGTGAAACCATATACCTATAATTTTACCACTGCATGTTTAGTATTTGTGATCTATTTCTTTTAGTTTTAGAGCATTGAAAAGATTTTGTTTACGCTGGCTGAGCTAAGTAGGTGGAATAGACAGATGCTCCCGGTGAACCCTCTATACAACAAAGACCCCCCCCCAAAAAAGTGAAACGAGTATATTTATGGCAAGCTAGAAGCCCTGAGCTTCAAAGGCAAGTTTAGAAAAAGAACAGAGGGGAAGGGGGAAGAAGAGACAGTACAGAAGTAGAGAGGAGTTACTGGGCCTGAATCTCGGAAAGCCCTCAGGCATCATTCCAGAGTGGCGGCAGTGGGTTGGTACTAGCATTTTGCCACAGTTTCCTTAGGGAGAAGCAGCCAGCCACACAGCTTACTCATACCTTCAGAACCAGAGAAGAATGGCGCTCTCAGCAAAAGCTAAGTACTTCCGTATGTTTCACCGCGCCCCCCACTCACAAGCCAGCTTCAGGGGCTGAATTCTCTGGGCCTGAGATAGGCACTGTTGAGTGCCTAGAGCCATCCTCCCAGCCATGGAGAAGGAAAAAATTTGCAATTGGGGGAAAAGATAATTTGCCAGCTCCACTAACCAGGGTAGCTCAGCACAGAAGTGGCCCCTGTCCAGGCATAAACAGTCCATGGACTTTGAGCACTTTCCCCTCTGCATGGACCTGTGTGGGCCTATTTCAGGAGACTAGACCCTTGTTGGCAGACTCTAACCATTTCAGCTGTGCGGCGGAAAGGTGGGTGATGTTTAGCATTGCTTTGCCCATTAAACAGGGTCCTCACCTACCCACATGACGGGCCTAAGGACTGATAGCTCCACTGAGGTCACTCAGCCACCCACTACAGGGGTCCAAGGACAACTGGTACCTCCCAGTCTTTACAACCAAAAATATTAGGAGCCCATGGTCTGTCTGAAGAACCCACCCACCTGCGCACTCTAGGGAACAGGGACGCGCTTTCCTCAGAGACACTTGGGAGTCAGCTCTCAGCCCCACGCCTTTTTCAGAGTGTGACCCCCTGCTGCAATCAGATATTGGTATATACACCAATTACCACTGCCCCTCTAAGACTGTAGGACAGAGCCTGTACCACACACTTCATGATCAGCTACCTGGACACCTGAGCTGAATCCATACAAGAAAAGTGAATGGACTCCTAGAATGATATAACTGATAACAGCTCTTTCCATCTGAGGACAGGACGACAGTGTTCCAAAGGTGAAAATAATCAAGCTAGCTCACTCAGCCAACCCATTTGGGCATATTAAAACCAAACAAAACAAAGCAAGAGGCTACGATACAGTAAGCAGGAATAAACTAATATAATAACTCATAGATGGCTCAGAGACAACAGTCAATATCAAGTCACATAAAGAAACAGACCATGATCACCTCAATAAGCTCTCAAAACAAAGAATCCAGGGATCTTCTAGATAAAAGTGCAATCCTGGAATTACCAGAGGCAGAATACAAAAGATTAATATACAGAACTCTTCAAGACATCAGGAAGGAAATGAGACAATACGCAGAACAAGCCAAGAAACACACAGATAAAATAATTGAAGAAATTAAAAAGATCATTCAGAAACATAATGAAAAATTTAATAAGCTGGAAAAATCCATAGACAGACAGCAATCAGAAATTCAGAAGATTAACAAAAAAATTACAGAATTACACAACTCAACAGAAAATCGGAGGAGCAGAATTGAGCAAGTAGGAGCCATAATTTCTCAACTTGAAGATAAATCACTTGGCAGTAACATATTTGAGGAAAAATCGAATAAAAGAATTTTAAAAAATGAAGAAACTTTAAGAATCATGTGGGACTCTATCAAGAGAAATAACCTGCGAGGGACTGAAGAATGAGAACAGGGAGGGATAACAGAAAATATGTGGAGAGAATTGTTGATTTTTTGGCAGAAAACTTCCCTGATATTGTGAAAGATGAGAAGATATCTATCTAAGATGCTTATCGAATTTCACATAAGGTAGATGTTAAAAGATAGTCGCCAAGAGATATTATAAACCAACTTGCCAAAGCCACAGATAGAGTATTTTAATAGACAAAAAGTCACCTACAAAGGAGAGTCAATAAGAATAAGCTCAGACTACTATGCAGAAACCATGCAGGCAAGAAGGCAATGCGATGACTTATTTAAAAAAATTGAAGGAAAAAAATTGCCAACCAAGAATCATATATCCAGCAAAACTGTCCCTTAAATACAAAGGGGAAAGTAGGACATATCTAGATAAATAGAAGTTTAGGGAATTTGTAAAAAAAAAAAAAAAAAAAAAAAACTATGAGAAATACTAAAGGGAGCTCTTTTGTTAGAAAATCAATAATATCAGGCATCAACCCAAGACTAGAACACTGGACAGAGCAATCAGAAGTCAACCCAGACAGAGAAAAAAAAAAAAGCAAGATAAAAAAAACTCAACATTAAAAAAGTAAGAGGGACTAAGAACTGTAATCATAGATCTTCCATATGGACAGGACGATACGGCGATACAAAGAAGTGAAAGTAAGGTTTAAATTTAGAAAACTAGGGGAAAACTTAATCTGTATGCTGAACAAATAATCCGAGAAGCTGGACTATATGAAGAAGAACGGGGCATCAGGATTTGAGGAAGACTCATTAACAATCTGCATTAGGCAGATGATACAACCTTGCTTGCTGAAAGTGAAGAGGACTTGAAGCACTTACTAATGAAGATCAAAGACCACAGCCTTCAGTATGGATTACACCTCAACATAAAGACAACAAAAATCCTCACAACTGGACGAATGAGCAACATTGTGATAAACGGAGAAAAGGTTGAAGTTGTCAAGGATTTCATTTTACTTGGATCCACAATCAACAGCCACCGAAGCAGCAGTCAAGAAATCAAAACACGCATTGCATTGGGCAAATCTGCTGCAAAGGACTTCTTCAAAGTGTTGAAGAGCAAAGATGTCACCCTGAAGACTAAGGTGCGCCTGACCCAAGCCATGGTATTTTCATTCGCATCATATGCATGTGAAAGGTGGACAATGAATAAGGAAGACCAAAGAAGAGTTGACACTTTTGAATTGTGGTGTTGGCAAAGAATATTGAATATACCATGGACTGCCAAAAGAACGAACACATCTGTCTTGGAAGAAGTGAGGCCAGAATGCTACTTAGAGGCAAGGATGGTGAGACTGCGTCTTACATATTTTGGACATGTTGTCAGGAGGGATGAGTCGCTGGAGAAGAACGTCATGCTTGGCAGAGTACGGGGTCAGTGGAAAAGAGGAAGACCCTCAAAAAGGTGGATTGACACAGTGGCTGCAACAATGAGCTCAAGCATAACAACTATTGTGAGGATGGCGCGGGACCGGGCTGTGTTTTGTTCTGTTGTGCATAGGGTCACTATGAGTCGGAACCAATTCGACATCACCTAACAACAACAGGGGTAAATAATAAGGTAACCAAAAGGAGACAAAGTATTCTACTCATCAAAATAAAATACAAGAAAAAATACACAGCAGAAACAAAATCAACAACAAAGAGTATGAGGAAGGGACTATATATAATCTACTCAGCACATAAAATTAAGTGGGAAAAAGAAACTGTTAATAACACACACAGAGAGACATCAAAATGATAACATTAAATTCATACACATCCATAATTACGCTGAATATAAATGGACTAAATGTACCAATAAAGAGACAGAGAGTGGCAGAATGGATTAAAAAACACGATCTGTCTGTATGCTGCCTACAAGAGACACCTTAAACTTCGAGACACAAACAAACTAAAACTCAAAGAATGGAAAAAATACATCAAGCAAACAACAATCAAAAAAAAGCAGGAGTGGCAATATTAATTTCTGACAAACAGGCTTTAAAGTTAAGTCCATCATAAAGGGTAACAAACGACACTATATAATCATTAAAATTATTTTTTTATAAAAAAGAAGATATAACCATATTTAATGTTTATGCACCCAATGATAGGGCTAAAAGATACATAAAACAAACTCTATCAGCATTGAAAAGTGAGATAGACAGCTCCACAATAATAGTAGGAGACTTCAACACATCACTTTCAGGAAAGGACAGGACATCCAGAACGAAGATCAATAAAGACGCAGAAGATCTAAATGCCACAATCAACCAACATGATTTCATAGACCTACAGCAAACAAGTATACTTTCTTTTCTAGTGCACATGGAACATTCTCTAGAATAGACCACATATTAGGTCATAAAGCAAGCCTTAGAAGAATCCAAAACGTGTAAATATTACAAAGCATCTTCTCTGACCATAACGTTATAAAAGTGGAAATCAGTAACAGAACAAACAGGGAAAAGAAATCAAACACTTGGAAACTGAACAATACCCCGCTCAGAAAAGATTGGATTATAGAAGACATTAAGGATGAAATAAAGGATTGCATAGAATTCCATGAGAATGAAAACACTTCCTATCAGAACCTTTGGGACACAGTGAAAGCAGTGCTCAGAGGTCAATTTATATCAATAAATACACACATACAAAAAAGAAGAAAGGGCCAAAATCTAAGAATTATCCCTACAACTTGAATAAATATAAAGAAAACAACAAAAGAAACCCTCAAGCACCAGAAGAAAACATTTAATAAAAATTAGAGCTGAACTAAATGAAATAGAAAACAGAAAAACAATTGAAAGAATTAACAAGACCAAAAGTCGGTTCTTTGAAAAAATCAAAAAAAATTGATAAACCATAGGCCAAACTCACCAAAGTAAAACAGGAGAGGAAACAAATAACCTGAATAAGAATTGAGATCGGTGATATTACAACAGACCCAACTGAAATTAAAAGAATCGTATCAGATTACTATGAAAAATTGTACTCTAACAAATTGGAAAACCTGGAAGAAATGGGTGAACTCCTAGAAACACACTATCTACCTAAACTAACACAAACACAGGTAGAACAGCTAAGTTGACAGATAAAAAAAGAAGAGATTGAAAAGATAATCAAAAAACTCCCAACAAAAAAAGTCCTGGCTCTGACAGCTTCACTGCACGGTTCTACCAGACTTTCAGAGAAGAGGTTACTCCACTACTACTAAAGTATTTCAGACCATAGAAGAGGAAGAAATACTCCCAAACTCATTCTATGAAGCCAGCATATCCCTGATACCAAAATGAGCTGAAGACACCACAAAAAAGAAAATTACAGACCTATGTCCCTCATGAACTGATACGCAACAATCCTCAACAAAATTCTAGCCAAGAGAATTCAACAACATGTCAAAAAAATAATTCACCATGACCAAGTGGGATTCATACCAGGTATGCGGGTTCAACATTAGAAAAATAGTTAATGTAATCCACGACATAAATAAATAAAAGACAAGAATCACATGATTTTATCAATTGATGCAGAAAAGGCATTTGACAAATTCAACACCCATTCAGCATAAAAACTCTCAGCAAAATAGGAATTGAAGGAAAATTCCTCAACATAATAAAGGGCATCTATACAAAGCCAACAGCCAACATCACCCTAAATGGAGAGAGCCTGAAAACATTCCCATTGAGATCGGGAACCAGACAAGGATGCCCTTTATCACTGCTGTTATTCAACATTGTGCTAGAGGTTCTAGCCAGAGCAATTAGGCTAGGCAAAGAAACAAAGGGCATCCGGATTGGCAAGGAAGAAGAAAAATTATATCTATTTTCAGATGACATGATCTTCTACACAGAAAACCCTAAGGAATCCTCCAGAAAACTACTGAAACTAATAGAAGAGTTCAGCAGAGTATCGGGATACAAATAGACATACAAAAATCAGTTGGATTCCTCTACACCCACAAAAAGAACTTCAAAGAGGAAATCACCAAATCAATACCATTTACAGCAGCCCCCAAGAAGATAAAATACTTAGGAATAAATCTTACCAGAGATGTAAGAGACCTTTACAAAGAAAACTGCAAAACACTTCTGCAAGAAACCAAAAGAGACCTACTTAAGTGGAAAAACCTACCTTGCTCATGGACAGGAAGCCTTAAAATTATAAAAATGTCTATGCTGCCCAAAGTGATCTATGTATTTAATGCAATTCCAATCCAAATTCCATGACATTCTTTAATAAAATGGAAAAACAAATCCCCAACTTCATAAGGAAAGGAAAGAGGCCCCGGATAAGTAAAGCATGAATGAAAAAGAAGAACAAAGTGGGAGGCCTTACTCTACCTGATTTTAGGACCTATTATACTGCCACAGTAGTCAAAACAGCCTGGTACTTGTACAAAAGCAGATACTTAGACCAACAGAACCGAATTGAGAATCCAGACATAAATCCATCCATACATGAGCAGTTGATATTTGACAAAGGCCTGAAAACAGTTAAATGGGAACAAGACAGTCTTTTTAAAAACGGTGCCAGCATAACTGGATATCCATCTGCAAAAAAATGAACCAAAACCCATACCTCACTCCATGTACAAGAACAAGCTCAAAACAGATCAAAGACCTATGTATAAAATCTAAAACGACAGAGATCACGAAAGAAAAAATAGGGACAACGTTAAGAGAAACAGTACACAAAACATTACTAAAAATGCAGAAGACAAAGTAGATAACTGGGAGCTCCTAAAAATCAAACACCTACACTCATCCAAAGACTTCAAAAAAGTAAAAAGATTACCTACAGATTGAGAAAACGTTTTTAGCTATGACATTTCTGATCAACACCTGTTCTCTAAAATCTACATGACAGTGTAAAAACTCAACTGAAAAACACAAACAACCCAATTAAAAAAATGGGCAAAAGACGCTTCACTAAAGAAGACATTCAGGTAGCTAGCAACATGAGGAAATTCTCATGATCATTAGCCATTAGAGAAATGCAAACCAAAACTACGAGATTCCATCTCACTCCAGCAAGGCTGGCATCAATCCAAAAAACACAAAACAATAAATGTTGGAGAGGCTGTGGAGAGATTGGAACACTTATACGCTGCAGGTAGGAACGTAAAATGGTACAACCACTTTGGAAATCCATTTGGCGCTTCCTTTAAAAGCCTAGAGAAATAAGAGCCTTTACATGAACAGATATATGCACTCCCATGTTTATTGCAGCACTATTTACAATAGCAAAAAGATGGAAGCAACCAAGGTGCCTATCAACAGATGAATGGATAAATAAATTATGGTATAGTCACACAATGGAACAGTACGCATCGATAAAGAACAGTGAGGAATCTGTGAAACATTTCATAACATGGAAGAAACTGGAAGGCATTATGCCGAGTGAAAATAGCCAGTTGCAAAAGGACAAATATTGTATAAGACCACTATTGTAAGAACTTGAGAAATAGTTTAAACTGAGAAGAAAACACTCTTTTGTGGTTATGAGAGGGGGAGCGGGGAGGAGGAGAGAGGGGCATTCACTAATTAGATAGTATATAAGAACTACTTTAGGTGAAGGGAAAGACAGCACAGAATAGAGGGGAGGTCAGCACACTTGGACTAAACCAAAAGCAAAGAAGTTTCCTGAATAAACTGAATGTTTCGAAGGTCAGCGTAGCAGGGGCAGTGGTTTGGGGACCATGGTTTCAGGGGACATCTAAGCCAAATGGCATAATAAAATCTATTAAGAAAACATTCTGCATCCCACTTTGAAGAGTGACGTCTGGGGTCTTAAACGCTAGAAAGCAGCCATCTAAGATGCATCAATTGGTCTCAGCCCACCTTCATCAAAGGAGAATGAAGAACACCAAGGACACAAGGTGATTATGAGCCCAAGAGACAGAAAGGGCCACATGAATCAGAGACTACATCAGCCTGAGACCAGAAGAACTAGATGGTGCCCGGCTACAACCAATGACTGCCCTGACAGGGAACACAATAGAGAACCCCTGAGGGAGCAGGAGATCAGTGGGATGCAGACCCTAAATTCTCATAAGACCAGACTTAATGGTCTGACTGAGACTGGAAGGACCCCAGTGGTCATGATCCCCCATCTGTTGATGGACACCTTGGTCGCTTCCATCTTTTTGCTATTTCTGTAGGATATAGTCCAAGGAGTGGGATTGCTGGATGGTATGGTATTTCTATTTCTAGTTTTTTAAATAAGTGCCAAATCGACTTCCAAAGTGGTTGTACCATTTTACATTCTCACCAGCAGTGTAGAAGTGTTCCAGTCTCTGCACAACCTCTCCAACATTTATTGTTTTGTGTTTTTTGGATTAATGCCAACCTTGTTGGAGTGAAATGGAATCCCAATGTAGTTTGGATTTGCATTTCTCTAATGGCTAATGATTACGAGCATTTCCTCATGTGTCTGTTAGCTATCTGAATGTCTTTAGTGAAGTACCTGCTGATATCTTTTGTCCATTTTAATCGGATTATTTGGCTTTTTGTAGTTGAGTTTTGGAGTACCACGTAGATTTTAGAGATCAGATGCTGATCAGATAGATACGTCATAGCTAAAAACTTTTTCCCAGTCTGTAGGTAATCTTTTTACTCTTTTGGTGAAGTCTTTGGATGAGCATAGGTGTTTGATTTTGGGGAGCTCGCAGTTATCTAGTTTCTCTTCTACATTGTTAGTAATGTTTGGTTTACAGTTTATACCATGCATTAGGGCTTGTAGCATTGTCCCTATTTTTTCTCCCATGGTCTTTATCATTTTTGACTTGATATTTAGGACTTTGAGGCATTTTGAGTTAATTTTTTTTCTCTGTGGATGGTGTGAGATACGGGTCTTCTTTCTTTCTTTTTTTTTTTTTTGCAGATGGATATCCAGTTATGCCAGGACCATTGGCTAAACGGAGTGTCTTTTCTCCATTTAACTGAGTTTGGGTCTTTGTTAAATATCAGCTGCTCACATGTGGATGTATTTATGTTGGGATTCTCCATTCTGTTCCATTGGTCTATGTATCTGTTTTTGTACAAGTACCAGGCTGTTTTGACTGTCATTAGGTAGAGTGAGGCCTCCCACTTTGTTCTTCTTTTTCAGCAATGCTTTACTTATCCAGGGCCTTCTTCTCTTCCATATGAAGTTTGTGATTTCTTTCTCCATCTTATTAAAAAATGTTGTTGGAATTTGGGTCAGAATTGCATTGTATCTATAGATAGCTTTTGGGAGAACAGACATTTTTACAATGTTAAGTCTTCCTATCCATGAGCAAGGTATGTTTTTCCACTTATGAAAGTCTTTTTGGGTTTCTTGCAGTAGTGTCTTGTAGTTTTCTTTGTGTAGGTCTTTTACATCTCTGGTTGGATTTATTCCTAGGTATTTTATCTTGTCGGGGGCTACTGTAAATGGTTTTGATTTCGCGATTTCTTCTCTGATGTTCTTTTTGTTGGTGTGTGGTGTGTGTGACGGAATTCAATTGATTTTTGTATGTTTATCTTGTATCCCAATACTCTGCTGAACCCTTCTATCAGTTTCAGTAGTTTTCTTGAGGATTTTTTAGGTTTCTCTGTGTATAAGATCATGTCATCTGCAAATAGAGTTACTTTTACTTCTTCCTTTCCAATCTGGATGTCCTTTATTTTCTTTTTGTAGCCTAATTGCTCTGGCTAGGACTTCCAGCCCAATGTTGAATAAGACTGGTGGTAAGTCTCATCCTTGTCTGGTTTCTGTTCTCTAGGGGATTACTCTCAGGCTCACTCCATTTAGGATGATGGTGGCTGTTGGTTTTGTATAAATGCCCTTTATTACGTTGAGGAATTTTCCTTCTATTCCTATTTTGCTGAGAGTTTTTATCCTGAATGGGTGTTGAACTTTGTCAAATGCCTTTTCTGCATCAATTGATAAAATCATGTGATTCTTGTCTTTTTTTTTATTTATGTGGTGGATTACATTAATTGTTTTTCTGATGTTGAACCATCCCTGCATACCTGGTATGAATCCCACTTGGTCATGGTGAATTATTTTTTTGACATGTTGTTGAATTCTATTGGCTAGAATTTTGTTGAGGATTGTTGCGTATCAGTTCATGAGGGACATAGGTCTGTAATTTTCTTTTTTGTGGTGTCTTCAGCTCATTTTGGTATCAGGGATATGCTGGCTTCATAGAATGAGTTTGGGAGTATTTCGTCCTCTTCTATGGTCTGAAATACCTTTAGTAGTAGTGGAGTAACCTCTTCTCTGAAAGTCTGGTAGAACCGTGCAGTGAAGCTGTCAGAGCCAGGACTTTTTTTGTTGGGAGTTTTTTGATTATCTTTTCAATCTCTTCTTTTTTTATCTGTCAACTTAGCTGTTCTACCTGTGTTTGTGTTAGTTTAGGTAGATAGTGTGTTTCTAGGAGTTCACCCATTTCTTCCAGGTTTTCCAATTTGTTAGAGTACAGTTTTTCATAGTAATCTGATATGATTCTTTTAATTTCATCTGGGTCTGTTGTAATATCACCCATCTCATTTCTCATTTGGGTTATTTGTTTCCTGTTTTTCTTTTGTCAGCCTAGCCAATGGTTTACCAACTTTGTTAATTTTTTCAAATAATCGGCTTTTTGTTTGTTAACTCTTTCAATTGTTTTCTGTTCTCTAATTCATTTAATGCTGCACTAATTTTTATTATTTATTTTCTTCTGGTTCCTGAGGGTTTCTTTTTTTACTCTCTTTATTTGTGTCCAAGTTGTAGGGACAGTTCTTTGATTTTGGCCCTTTCTTCTTTTTGTATGTGTTCATTTATTGACATCAATTGACCTCTGAGCACTGCTTTTGCTGTATCCCAAAGGTTCTGATAGGAAGTGTTTTCATTCTCATTGGATTCTATGAGTTTGTTTATTCCCTCCTTAATGTCTTCTATAATCCAGTCTTTTTGGAGCAGGGTATTGTTCCATTTCCAAGTATTTGATTTCTTTTCCCTGCTTTTTCTGTTTTTGTCTTCTACTTTTATGGCCTTATGGTCTGAGAAGATGCTTTGTAATATTTTGATGTTTTGGATTCTGCTAAGGCTTGCTTTATGACCTAGTATGTGGTCTATTCTAGAGAATATTTCATGTGCACTAGAAAAGAAAGTATACTTTGCAGCTGTTGGGTGGAGTTTTCTGTATGTCTATGAGGTCAAGTTCGTTGCTTGTGGCATTTAGATCTTCTGTGTCTTTACTGAGCTTCTTACTGGATGTCCTATCCTTCACCAAATGTGGTGTGTTGAAGTCTCCTACTATAATTCCAGAGCTGTCTATCTCACTTTTCAATGCTGTTAGAGTTTGTTTTATGTATCTTGCAGCCCTGTCATTGGGTGCATATGTATTTAATATGGTTATATCTTCCTAGTAAATTGTCCCTTTAATCATTAGATAGTGTCTTTCCTTATCCTTTGTGGTGGATTTAACTTTAAAGTCTATTTAGTCAGAAATTAATATTGCCACTCCTGCTTGTTTTTGATTGTTGTTTGCTGGATGTATTTTTTCCATCCTTTGAGTTTTAGTTTGTGTCTCTAAGTCTAAGGTGTGTCTCTTGTAGACAGCATATAGCTGAATTATGTTTTTTTATCCAATATATGACTCTCTGTCTCTTTATTGGTGCATTTAGTCCATTTACATTCAGGGTAATTATAGAGAGGTATGAATTTAGTGCTGTCATTTTGATGCATTTTTCTGTATTGTTGACAGTTTCATTTTCCACTTACTTTTTTGTGCTGAGAACTTTTTCGTTGTAAATTGTGTGTTCGTCTTTTTCGTTGTAGATGAATTTGTTTTTGCTGAGTCTTTATGTTTACCTTGGTTTTTATTTTGAAGTTTGGGATTGTTAGTCTTATTTGTGGTTACCTTAATATCTACCCCTGTTTTTCTAAGTATGAACCTACTTTGTATCTCCCTACATTGCTTTGATTTCCTCTCCATATGGAAGGTTTATGCCTGCTGTATTTCATCCCTCTTTATTGATTATTGTCATCTTTTACATAATGATGTCAGTGATTCCACGTTTTGAGCATTTTTTAAAATCTTATTTCATTGTTGTGATTTCCCTATCTTAGTTGATATCAGGATGCTCTGTTCTGTGTCCTTGTGTTGTGTTGATATCTAATATTATTGGCTTCCTATCCAGAGAATTCCCTTAAGTACTTCTTGTAGTTTTGGTTTGTTTTTTGCAAATTCTCTAAGCTTGTGTTTATTTCTAAATGACTTAATTTCCCCTTCATATTTGAGAGAGAGGTTTGTTGGATATATGATTCTTGGCTAGCAATTTTTCTCCTTCAGTGCTGTGTGTATGTCATCCCATTGCCTTCTTGCCTGCATGTTTTCTGCCGAGTAGTTGGAACTTATTCATATTCATTCTACTTCATAGGTAACTTTTCATTTATCCCTGGCTGCTCTTAAAATTTTCTCTTATCTTTGGTTTTGCAATTTTGATGATAATATGTTTTGGTGATTTTCTTTTGGGATCTGCCTTTTATGTGGTTCAGTGAGCATCTTGGATAGATAACCTTTCATTTTCCGCCATGTCAGGGAAGTTTTCTGCCAACAAATCTTCAATAATTCTCTCTGTATTTCCTGTTCTCCCTTCCTCTTCTGGAATTCTAATCACACACAAATTGTTCTTGATAGAGTCCTACTTGATTCTTAGTGTTTCTTCATTTTTCTAAATTCTTTTATCTGATTTTTCTTTAAATACATTGGTGCCAAGTGCCTTATCCGCCATCTCCACAATTCTGCATTTCAATTCCTCAATTCTGCTTCTCTGACTTCCTATTGATTTGTCTAATTCTGTCATTTTATTGTTAATCTTTTGGGTTTCTGAATGTTGTCTCTCTATGGATTCTTGCAGCCTATTAAATTTTTCATTATGTTCTTGAATAATCTTTTTAATATCTTCAACTGCTTTATCTGTGTGTTCTTTGGCTTTTTTTTGTACCTTGCCTGATTTCATTCCTGATGTTGTCCCTGAAGTCTTGAAGTGTTCGGTATGCTAATCCTCTGTATTCTACATCTGGCAATTCCAGGATACATCTTCCTCTGGGAGAGACCTTGATTCTCTATTTTGGGAGTTTGTAGAAGCAATCATGGTCTGCTTCTTTATGTGATTTGATATTGACTGCTGTCTCTAAGCCATCTATAAGTTGTTGTAATAATTTATTTTATGTTTGCTGGCAGTGTCCTTTTTGTTTTGCTTTGTTTCGATATACTCAGATAGGCTACTAGAGTATGCTAACTTGGTCATTGGAGCCCTTGAAGCACTAATGTCCTGTTACCAGATGGTTAGAACTGTTACCAGGTAAATAAGCCTATGAGTCCATTCACTATTCTTTAATAGAATCAGCTCAGGTGTCCTGACAATCAGCCACCTACTGTGTGGTTTAAGCTCTCACCTACTATCTTAGAGGAGTAGTGGTGATGGTTGTATACACTGGTTTCTGGTAGCGGCAGGGGGTCGCACCCTGAGGAGAGTAGGGTGCTGACAGCTTTCCCCCAACTGTCAGTGAGGATGTAGCGTCTCTGTTCTCTACAGTGCTCTGTTGGGTGGGCTCTGCAGCTGTGCCTTAGGCACCCAATGCTTATATCCGTAAAGACTGGTAGGCACCATTATCCTCAGATCACTTTCGCGTGGTGCTAGGTGGCATGGATTAAGCCTCAGCCCTCCGCTCTGTACTGTGGGTAGGTGAAGGCTCTGTTTAATAAGTAGAGCAGTATCAGACCTCCAAAACCTGCCTCTCCATCACACAGCTGAAACAATTACAGTCAGACCTCTAACAGATTTGCCTTTGCATTATAATAGCCACCTGGTAGGGAACATAATTTTGAGGTTAATGAATAGCTTGAACGTGATGAATGCATTCTAACAAATATATCTCATCAATTTAATCTGTGTATTGAGGTGTTTATGACATTTTACTTCTTTTGTTGTAGGTTACCCTTGAGTCATCAGATTATTAACCACCTGATAAATCCACTAGAATCCTTCCTACCTACTTAAGGTGGCCTAGTGAATCCAGGGTTTCTGATAAATGCACTCATTTTAATACAATGAGCTCAGTGTAAAATCATGTGTTTCCTTCCCTGACTTTTGTTATGAGAATCCATTTCAAAATAATTTTTCATATTTATGATCAAATTAATGAGCAAAATATTGTAAAGCTTTTAATATCTATGCTCTCCTTCTAAGTAAGAATTTTTCATCCCATGGATAATGGCAGGCCTGATACATGTTATACACTAAAAGACAGTCTAGGAGTGGTAAATACACTCATAAGAAGAATTTTAAAGGCAACTACTTCAGGTGAGGTAATCAGTGAGTTCTAAATAATGCATGACCAATCTCATGAGGTAGAGGAAGAGGGATGCTTCTGTTGGCAAAGGAGGTTGGGTGGAACTTTGAGATTCAGGTACGCAGAGTCATTGAAATTCACAGAGACAGTGTCATCTCAGTTCAAAATTCTTCCATCTATTTGTTGATTCATTTAACAAACATTTTACTGACTGAGTGATCTACATCAAGCCATTTGGCAGGCAATTCTGAGCAAAATGTTCTCTTTGCTCACAAAATGCTCGTAATTTATCAAGAGAAAAGATGTTTTGGTAAGTTGTAAAAATTGCTATCATATTGATAATCATACCACTAGGCTTCTCCTTCTACTAGGCTTGTGTCATCCTAAATAACTACTTGTGAAATAAAAAATTAGACAGTGAAAAACTTATGAATAGCAGCTGAACATTGTCTAATATAATGCTGGAAGGTTGGAAGCCCCTCAGGTTGGAAGGCACTCAGAGTATGACTGGGGAAAAGCTGCCTCCTCAAGGTACACTCGACCTTAATGACGTAGATGGAGTCAAGCTTTTAGGACCTTCATTTGCTGGTATGGCATGACTCAGAAGAACCAGCTGCAAACATCCACTAATAATCAGCATGGAATTTATGAAGTATGAATCTAGGGAAATTGAAAGTCAACAAAAATTGTATGAAACATATAAAGATCAATATCCTAGGCATTAGATAGCTGAAAAGGACTAGTAGTTGCCGTTTGGGTTAAGGCAATCGTATGGTCTACCATGCCAAGAATGACAAATTGAAGAGGAACAGCATCACATTCATCGTCAAAAAGAACATTTCAAGATCTATCCTGAAGTACAATGCTGTCAGTAATAGAAAAATATCGACGTGCCTACAAGGACGACCAGCTAATACGACAATTATTCGAATTTAAGAATCAACCACTAAGGCCAAAGATGAGGAAATTGAAGATTTTTACCGATTTCCAAATCTAAAATTGATCAAACATACTGGTAATTACTGGTGATTGAAATGCGAAAGTTGGAAACAAAGAAGAAGGATTGATCAATAGTTGGAATATGTGGCTTTGGTGATAGAAATGACACCAGAGATCCTGTGATAGAGTTTTACAAGACCAACAACTTCTTCACAGCAATTATGTTTTTTTCAATAACATAAATTGCAACGATACACATGGATCTCACCAGACAGATTGCACAGGAATCAGATTGACTCCATCTGTAGAAAGAGGCAATGGAAAAGCTCAATATCATCAGTCAGAACAAGGCAAGGGGCCGACTTCAGAACAGATCATCAACTGCTCATATGTAAGTTCACGTTGAAGCTGAAGAAAATTAGATCAAATCCACAAGAGCAAAATACCACCTTGAGTATCCCACCTGAATTTAGACACCATTCCAAGAATAGATTTGATGCACTGAACACTAATGACTGAAGACCAGACAAGTTGTGGAATGACATTAAGGACATCAGACACGAAGAATGCAAAAGGTCATTAAAAAGGAAAGACCAAAATGGATGTCAGAAGAGACTCTGAAACTTGCTCTTGAATTTTGAGTAGCTAAAGCGAATGGAAGAAATGATGAAGTAAAATAGTTGAACAGAAGATTTCAAAGGGTGGCTTGAGAAGACATAGTAAAGTATTATAGGGAAATGTACAAAGACATGGTATTAGAAACCAAATGGAAAGAACACACTCAGCATTTCTCAAGCTGAAAGAACTGCAGAATAAATTCAAGCCTTGAGTTGCAATATTGAAGGATTCCCCTGGGAAAATACTGAACAATGGAGGAAGCATCAAAAGAAGATGGAAGGAATACACAGAGCCACTGTACCAAAAAGAATTGGTCAATGATCAACCATTTTAGGAGGCAGGATATGGCCAAGAACCAATGGTAGTGAAGGAAGAAGTCCAAGCTGCACTGAAGGCATTAAGAAAAAAGGATCCAGGAATTAAGGACTACCAATTGAGTTGTTTCAACAAATGGATGCAGTACTAGAGGTGTTCACCTGTCTATGCCAAGAAATTTGGAAGACAGCTACCTGGCCAGACAAAAGTGCCCATTCCAACGAACGGTGATCCCACAGAAAGTGGAAATTATCAAACAATATCATTAATATCACACACAAGTAAAATTTTGCTGAAGATCATTCAAAAGCAGTGGCGACAGTACATTATGGGAACTGCCAGAAATTCAAACTGGACTAAGAAGAGGACATAAAACAAGGGTTATCGTTGCTGTGTGGATCATAACAAATTATGGCTAACACTACAAAGAGTGGGAATTCCAGAACACTTAATTGTGCTTATAAGGAATCTGTACATGGACCAAGAGGCAGTTGTTCAAACAGAACAACGGGGTTCAGCAAGGTTTAAAATCAGAAAAGGTGTATATCAGGGTCATATCCTTTCACCATATTTATTGAATCTGTATGCTGAGCAAATAATCCAAGAAGATGGAGTACATTAAGAAGAATGTGACATCTGGATTGGAGGAAGAATCATTAACAACCTGTGATATGCAGAGGACGTGACCTTACTTGCTGAAAGCCAAGAGGACTTCAAGCACTTACTGATGAATATCGAAGACTAGAGCCTTCAGTATGGATTACACCTCAAAATAAAAAACAACAACAAAAAAACCCAAATCCAAAACTCTTCACAACTGGACCAATTAGCAGTATCATGATAAATGGAGAAAAGATTGAAGTTGTCAAGGATTTCATTCTACTTGGATTCACAATAATGCCCACAGAAGCAGCAGTCAAGAAATCAAAGGATGCATTGTACTAGGAAAACTGCTGCAAAAGACCTCTTTAAAGTGTTCAAAAGCAAAGATGTTACTTTAAGGACCAAGATGTGTCTGACCTAAGCCATAGTATTTTAACTCACCTCATATGCAGGCGAAACCAGGACGATGAATAAGGAAGATCAAAGAAGAATTGATGACTTTGAATTATGGTGTTGGCAAAGAATACCACGGACTGACAGAAGAATGAACAAATCCTTCTTGGAGGAAGTTCAGCCAGAATGCCCCTTAGAAGCAAGCATGGTGACACATTATCTCACATGCTTTGGCCATGTTATCAGGTGGGACCAGTACCTTGAGAAGGACATCATGCTTGGAAAAGTAGAGGGTCAGAGAAAAAGAAGATTCTCAACTAGATGGATTGACACAGCAGCTGCAAAAATGGGCTCAAACATAGCGGTGATTTTGTGAATGGGGAAAGACAGGCTGTTTCTTTCTGTTGTGCGTGATGTCGCTGAGTCGCAACCAACTGATGGTAACTAACAACAACACAAATATTTGTTCTCAAGTACTTGGTTGGGCAACAATCTAGCTAACCGAATTTTAATATATTGCATAATGGAGTCCAGAAAATGTTTCCTGTTTGAGATAAAACCTCTGATCAGAAGAATTACTCATAAAGATTGAGGGTAGTGAAGAATCAGAATCTTGTTGACGTGTCATATAGTGTTTAAATCATTTCTAGTTGTCTGTTGGAATAATGTCCCCTCAGATTTGTATTTAAAGCAATTTACAATTTTTAGCTTATTATTATTATATGTAATTGGTAGATCCTCAACACCAGTCTCCATAAGAGATTACTTTTCCTTCCTTCCTTTTATTTTAATTAACTCCTTTGAGTCTCTTATGAACAACCTGATAAAACTGTAACAAGTGTGCAATTTTGTGCACAATTGCAAACATAGTCATTCTTTGTTATGAAAAGTGGATTCCTTTAATCTGAGAGCGTTCCTAAAATATTCTTCTCTTAGAAAAACATATTTTCATTTAAGTTTAAGTAATTAAGGGAAAAAAGTAGAGAAAAATTCTATCTGGCAATTAGAAAGCATATTCTAATTGAGTTATCGATAATATCCTGGTCCTGTGATTTTTGTAGAGTATGTGAAATTGGGAAATATTAACAGATGGGTATACTTTCCCAATTGCCCCTCTGATTTAAAGTCTTCTCAAGAAAAACACTGGAATTAAAGTTCTTATTCAAATAACTGAATGTTTTCTAATATTACAAAAGCAATAATATTCATCATTTATTGTTTGACTTTTGTTTATACCATATGCCCTTAGGGGAAAAAGAGTATCAACACTCCTTGCATACGGCAAATCACTTGTAATTTGGAATAAATGTCTAGATAATAAAATTAGACAACTCTACAAATACAATGGTAATTACCATTGACATCTCAGGCATCACATATTTTCTATATGTAGATGCAGTACTCAAAGCTGTCTGAATATACAGGGATACATATAAACTGTAGCATGATAGATTTTTTTAAAATAATTTTTATTGTGCTTTAAGTGAAAGTTTACAAATCAAGTCAGTCAGTCACATATAAGCTTATATACACCTTACTACATACTCCCATTTACTCTCCCCCCATGAGCCAGCCCGCTCCCTCCTGCCAGTCTCTCCTTTCGTGACCGTTTTGCCAGTTTCTAACCCTCTCTACCCTCCCATCTCCCCTCCAGACAGGAGATGCCAACACAGTCTCAAGTGTCCACCTGATACAAGTAGCTCACTCTTCATCAGCATCTCTCTCCAACCCATTGTCCAATCCCTTCCATGTCTGATGAGTTGTCTTTGGGAATGGTTACTGCCCTGGGCCAAGAGAAGGTTTGGGGACCATGACCGCAGGGATTCTTCTAGTCTCAGTCAGACCATTAAGTCTGGTCTTTTTATGAGAATTTGGGGTCTGCATCCCACTGATCTCCTGCTCCTTCAGGGGTTCTCTGTTGTGCTCCCTGTCAGGGCAGTCATCGGTTGTGGCCGGGCACCATCTAGTTCTTCTGGTCTCAGGATGATGTAAGTCTGTAGTTCATGTGGCCCTTTCTGTCTCTTGGGCTCATAGTTATCGTGTGACGTTGGTGTTCTTCATTCTCCTTTGATCCAGGTGGGTTGAGACCAACTGATGCATCTTAGATGGCCACTTGTTAGCTTTTAAGACCCCAGATGCCACACTTCAAAGTGGGATGCAGAATGTTTTCATAATAGAATTTATTTTGCCAATTGATTTAGAAGTCCCTTTAAGCCATAGTCCCCAAATCCCCGCCCTTGCTCTGCTGACCTTCAAAGCATTCAGTTTATCCCAGAAACTTCTTTGGTTTTGGTCCAGTCCAGTTGAGATGAACTTCCCTGTATTGAGTGTTGTCCTTCCCTTCACCTAAAGTAGTTCTTATCTACTAGGTAATCAGTAAATAACCATCTCCCACCCCCCTCCCTCCCCCCTCTGGTAACCACAAAAGTATGTGTTCTTCTCAGTTTATACTACTTCTCAAGATATTATAATAGCGGTCTTATACAACATTTGTCCTTTTGCATCTAAGTTCACTCAGCGTAATGCCTTCCAGGTTCCTCCATGTTATGAAATGTTTCACAGATTCGTCACCGTTCTTTATCAATGCATAGCATTCTATTGTGTGAATATACCATAATTTATTTAACCATTCATCTATTGACGGACACCTTGGTTGTTTCCAGGTTTTGCTATCGTAAACAGTGCTGCAATAAACATGGGTGTGCATATATCTGTTCACGTAAAGGCTCTTATTTCTCTAGGGTATATTCCGAGGAGTGGGATTTCTGGGTTGTATGGTAGTTCTATTTCTAATTTTTTAAGAAAATGCCAGATAGATTTCCAAAGTGGTTGTACCATTTTACATTCCCACCAGCAGTGTATAAGAGTTCCAATTTCTCCGCAGCCTCTCCAACATTTACTATTTTGTGTTTTTTGGATTAATGCCAGCCTTGTTGGAGTGAGATGGAATCTCATCGTAGTTTGAATTTGCATTTCTCTAATGGCTAATGATCGAGAGCATTTTCTCATGTATCTCTTAGCTGCCTGAATATCTTCCTTAGTGAAGTGCGTGTTCATATCCTTTGCCCACTTTTTGATTGGGTTATTTGTCTTTTTGTGGTTGAGATTTAACAGAATCATATAGATTTTAGAGATCAGGCGCTGGTCGGAGAAGTCATAGCTGAAAATTTTTTCCCAGTCTGTAGGTGGTCTTTTTACTCTTTTGGTGAAGTCTTTGGATGAGCATAGGTGTTTGATTTTTAGGAGCTCCCAGTTATCTGGTTTCTCTTCATCATTTTTGGTAATGTTTTGTATTCTGTTTATGCCTTGTATCAGGGCTCCTAAGGTTGTCCCTATTTTTTGTTCCATGATCTTTATCGTTTTAGAATTCATGGTTAGTTCTTTGATCCATTTGGAGTTAGTTTTCGTGCATGGTGTGAGGTATGGGTCCTGTTTCATTTTTTTTGCAAATGGATATCCAGTTATGCCAGCACCGTTTGTAAAAAGACTATCTTTTCTCCAATTAACTGACACTGGGCCTTTGTCAAATATCAGCTGCTCGTATGTGGATGGATTTATATCTGGGTTCTCAATTTTGTTCCGTTGGTCTATGTGCCTGTTGTTGTACCAGTACCAGGCTGTTTTGATTACTGTGGCTGTATAATATGTTCTAAAATCAGGTGGACTGAGGCCTCCCACTTTCTTCTTCTTTTTCAGTAATGCTTTGTTTATCTGGGGCTTCTTTCCCTTCCATATGAAGTTGATGATTTGTTTCTCCATCACATTAAAAAATGTCATTGGAATTTGGATCGGAAGTGCATTGTATGTATAGATGGCTTTTGGTAAAATAAACATTTTTACTATGTTAAGTCTTCCTATCCCTGAGCAAGGTATGTTTTTCCACTTATGTAGGTCCCTTTTAGTTTCTTGCAGTAGTACCTTGTAGTTTTCTTTGTATAGGTCTTTACATCTTTGATAAGATTTATTCCTAAGTATTTTATCTTCTTGGGGGCTACTGTAAACGGCATTGATTTGGTGATTTCCTCTTTGATGTACTTTTTGTTGGTGTAGAGAAATCCAACTGATATTTGTATGTTTATCTTGTATCCCGATACTCTGCTGAACTCTTCTATTAGTTTCAGTAGTTTTCTGGAGGATTCCTTAGGGTTTTCTGTGTAGAAGATCATGTCATCTACAAATAGAGATAATTTTACTTCTTCCTTGCCAATCTGGATGCCCTTTATTTCTTTGTCTAGCCTAATTGCTCTGGCTAGAACCTCTAGCACAATGTTGAATAAGAGCGGTGATAAAGGGCATCCTTGTCTGGTTCCCGTTCTCAAGGGAAATGCCTTCAGACTCTCTCCATTTAGAATGATGCTGGCTGTTGGCTTTGTATAGATGCCCTTTATTATGTTGAGGAATTTTCCTTCAATTCCTATTTTGCTGAGAGTTTTTATCATGAATGGGTGTTGGACCTTGTCAAAAGCCTTTTCTGCATCAATTGATAAGATCCTGTGGTTTTTGTCTTTTGTTTTATTTATATGGTGGATTACATTAATGGTTTTTCTAATATTAAACCAGCCTTGCATACCTGGTATAAATCCCACTTGGTCGTGGTGTATTTTTTTTTTTTTTGATATGTTGTTGAACTCTATTGGCTAGAATTTTGTTGAGGATTTTTGCATCTATGTTCATGAGGGATATAGGTCTGTAATTTTCTTTTTTTGTGATGTCTTTACTTGGTTTTGGTATCAGGGATATGGTGGCTTCATAGAATGAGTTAAGTAGTATTCCAATATTTTCTGTGCTTTGAAATACCTTTAGTAGTAGTGGTGTTAACTCTTTTCTGAAAGTTTGGTAGAACTCTGCAGTGAAGCTGTCCGGGCAAGGGCTTTTTTTTGTTGGGAGTTTTTTGATTACCGTTTCAATCTCTTTTTTCGTTATGGGTCTATTTAGTTGTTCTACTTCTGATTGTGTTAGTTTAGGTAGGTAATGTTTTTCTAGGAATTCACCCATTTCTTCTAGGTTTGCAAATTTGTTAGAGTACAATTTTTCATAATAATCTGATATGATTCTTTTAATTTCAGTTAGGTCTGTTGTGATGTGGCCCTTCTCCTTTCTTATTCAGGTTATTTGTTTCCTTTCCTGTATTTCTTTGGTCAGTCTAGCCAATGATTTATCAATTTTGTTAATTTTTTCAAAGAACCATCTTTTGGCTTTGTTAATTCTTTCAATTGCTTTTCTGTTCTCTAATTCATTTAGTTCAGCTCTAATTTTTATTATTTGTTTTCTTCGGGTGCCTGATGGATGCTTGTGTTGTGCGCTTTCTATTTGTTCAAGTTGTAGGGACAGTTCTCGGATTTTGGCTCTTTCTTCTTTATGTGTGTGTGCATTTATCGATATAAATTGACCTCTGAGCACTGCTTTTGCTGTGTCCCATAGGTTTTGATAGGAAGTGTTTTCATTCTCGTTGCTTTCTATGAATTTCTTTATTCCCTCCTGAATGTCTTCTATAACCCAGTGGTTTTTGAGCAGGGTATTGTTCATTTTCCAAGTATTTCATTTCTTTCCCCTTATTTTTCTGTTATTCGTTTCCACCTTTATGGCCTTGTGGTCTGAGAAGGTGCTTTGTAACCTTTCGATGTTTTGGATTCTGCAAAGGTTTGTTTTATGACCTAATATGTGATCTATTCTAGAGAATGTTCCATGGGCACTAGAAAGAAAGTATACTTAGCAGCTGTTGGGTGGAGTGTTCTGCATAAGTCTATGCGGTAAAGTTGGTTGATTGTAGCAATTAGGTGTTCCGTGTCTCTATTGAGTGGTGTGTTGAAGTCTCCTACTATAATTGTGGAGGTGTCTATCTCACTTTTCAGTTCTGTTAAAGTTTGTTTTATGTATTTTGCAGCCCTGTCTTTGGGTGCATAAATATTTAATATGGTTATATCTTCCTGGTCAATTGTCCCTTTAATCATTATGTAGTGTCCTTCTTTATCCTTTGTGGTGGATTTAACTTTAAAGTCTATTTTGTCAGAAATTAATATTGCTACTCCTGCTCTTTTTTGCTTATTGTTTTCTTGATATATATTTTTTCCATCCTTTGAGTTTAGTTTGTTTGTTTCTCTAAGTTGTGTCTCTTGTAGGCAGCATATAGACGGATCTTGTTCCTTTATCCAGTCTGAAACTCTCTGTCTCTTTATTGGTGCATTTAGTCCATTTACATTCAGCGTAATTATAGATAAGTACGTGTTTAGTGCTGTCATTTTGATGCCTTTTTGTGTGTGTTGACAATTTCATTTTTCCACTTACTTTTTTGTTCTGAGACTTTTTTCTTTGTAAATTGTGTGTTCCTCATTTTCATAGTTGTCGAATTTATGTTTGCTGAGTCATGTTTTTCCTGGTTTTTATTTTGAGTTATGGAATTGTTAGACCTCTTTGTGGTTACCTTAATATTTACCTCTATTTTTCTAAGTAAAAACCTAACTTGTATTCTCCTATATCGCCTTGTTTCCCTCTCTACATGTCAGCTCTATGCCTCCTGTATTTAGTCCTTCTTTTTGAGTATTGTGACCTTTTACATAATGACTTCAATGATTCTCCGTTTTGAGCACTTTTTTCTTTTTAAAATTAATCTTAATTTGTTTTTGTGATTTCTCTATTTGAGTTGATATCAGGATGTTCTGTTCTGTGACCTTGTGTTGTGCTGGTATCTGACATTATTGACTTTCTGACCAAACAATTTCCTTTAGTATTTCTTGTAGCTTTGGTTTGGTTTTTGCAAATTCTCTAAGCTTGTGTTTCTCTGTAAATGTTTTAATTTCACCTTCATATTTGAGAGAGAGTTTTGCTGGATCCTTGGCTGGCATTTTTCTCCTTCAGTGCTCTAT
The DNA here is from genome assembly GCF_024166365.1 of Elephas maximus indicus. Classification (NCBI taxonomy): domain Eukaryota; kingdom Metazoa; phylum Chordata; class Mammalia; order Proboscidea; family Elephantidae; genus Elephas; species Elephas maximus. The sequence continues at coordinate 12,089,747 of NC_064832.1, read as the reverse complement.
ATATGTCATCCCATTGCCTTCTTGACTGCACGGTTTCTGCTGAGTAGTCTGAACTTATTCTTATTGATTCTCCTTTGTAGGAGACCTTTCTTTTATCCCTGGCTGATTTTAAAATTTTCTCTTCATCTTTGGTTTTGGCAAGGATGACGGTAATATGTCTTGGTGATTTTCTTTTTGGATCAGTCTTCTATGGGGTTGGATGAGCATCTTGGATAGATATCCTTTCATGATGTCATCATGATCTCTTTCATGATGTCAGGGAAGTTTTCTGCCAACAGATCTTCAACTATTCTCTCTGTATTTTCTGTCATTCCTCCCCGTTCTGGAACTCCAATCACACCCAAGTTATTCTTCCTGATAGAGTCCCACATGGTTCTTAGGGTTTCTTCTCTTTTTTTGATTCTTTTTTTGGATTTTTCTTCAACTGTATTGGTGTCAATTGCCTTATCCTCCACCCCCCCCTCTGCATTCCGATTGCTCGATTCTGCTCCTCTGACTTCCTATCGAGTTGTCTAATTCTGTAATTTTACTGTTAATCTTTTGCGTTTCTGAATGCTGTCTCTCTATGGATTCTTGCAGCTTATTATTTTTTCCACTATGTTCTTGAATAATCTTTTTGATTTCTTCAACTGCTTTATCAGTGTGTTCCTTGGCCTTTTCTGTAGATTGCCTTATTTCATTTCTGAGGTCATCCCTGATGTCTTGAAGCATTCTGTATATTAGTTTTTTATATTCTGCATCTGGCAATTCCAGGATTGTATCTTCATTTGGGAAAGATTTTCATTCTTTAATTTGGGGAGTTGTAGAAGCAATCATGATCTGCTTCTTTATGTGGTTTGATATCGACAACTGTCTCCGAGCCATCTATAAGATATTGTAATGATTTATTTTATATTTGCTCACTGAGTCTTATCTTGTTTTGTTTTCTTTCAATATATGTAGATGGGCTACTAGATCGTGCTGTCTTGATTGTTGTAGCCTTTGAATCACTTATGTCCTATTACCAGGTGGTTTGGGCTGTTACCATTTATATAAGCCTAAGAGTCCATTCACTCTTCTTGAGTAGAATCTGATTTTGGGTCACCAAGTGTCTGGGGTAGACTGTCACCTATTAACTTAGAGGAGTAGTGGTGATAGTTGTGTGCACCAGATTCTAGTAGCAGCAGGGGGTCATACTCCGGGGGGCAGGATACTGACAGTCTTCCCCCAAGTGCCAGTGAAGTAGGTGTGTCTCTATTCCTAAAGCACTTTTGTGGGTGGGCTCTGCAGCTGTACCTTAGGCACCCAATGCATATACCTCTACAGATTGCTAGGTGTCATTATCCTCAGACCCTTATGGCAGGAGGCTAGGTGGTTTGCGTGGAGCTTCAGCCCTCAGTTCCCCCTTGTAGGTCAGTGAGGGCTCTGTTTAGTAGGTAGAGATATCAGACCTGGGAAACTTGTCTTTCCAGTAATCTGCTAAAACATTTACAGTCAGATCACTATCAGAATTGCCTTTGCTTTATAATAGCCACTTTGTTCCCTGTAGGGTTGAAAGCCCAAGACTGTGGATCTCAAATGCTTGGCTGGAGCTGGTTCTCTATTTTTGGTCCGATTTTGGGAAGTCAGGGAAGGATTTTTGGTCCCTGGGTTTTTTTGTAGCTGCTTCTCTCAGGCGAGGAGAATGTGTTAGGAAAAGACAAAAACAAAAAACAAAACAAAACAAAAAAAACCGCAGAGCACTTCACTCTCTGGCCCATGAAATTCCAATGTTAATGAAGCTGCCTGGGAAGGGGAGGGGAGGGATCAGATAGATAGGAGAGAGTAGCACCCAGGAATATAGACAAAGTTACTTATCTTGCTTGGTGATGACTGTTTTATCTGAGATTCCCGAGGGGCGTGTCGACTGTGTGCATTGGCTGGGTCGAGATTGCCCCCGAGGGTCAGGCCCGCATCCTGTGCTTGTGCTGTATCAGAAGCCGTGGTCAGTTCCTCTGCTCCCATTCCAAAGCCCAGCGCAAAGGTTCCCCAGCTGGGACGCCACACTCCAGGTTCCGAAACCAGTCTCTGCCTCCCGGTGACTTCTCCTCCTGTCAGCCGCATGGCTGCGCTGCCTGCCTGCAGTGGTTGGGCTTCCCCTAAGGTCACTTCTTGGGGCTAGGGCTGCGTTCCATGTTTCTGCTGTCTCAGGATACCGTGCTCCGCTCCCCTGCCCCCAGTCCAAAGCCCGAGGCCAAGGTTTTCTGGCTGGGACACTGACTCCAGGCTCCGAAAACTGTCACTGACTTCCCGTGGTTGCTCCTTCTCTCCTTAGCTCATCAGTGTGCAGCCTGCTTGTGCTGGCTGAGTCTCTGTCACTCATGTCAACTCTTTAGATTTGTGTTTGTTGGTCAGGGTTCGTAGATTGTCATGTGTATGATCGATACACTTGTTTTTCCGAGTCTTTTTTGCAAGAAGGATCCAAGGTAGCTTCTACCTAGTCAGCCATCTTGGCCTCGCCTCCCATGATAGATTTTTTAACTACATGAAATTGTACTCCTTCAGGAATTTTGAAGAGCAAAAATAGCATCTATTTTGCAGATTCTTAAAGAAACCAGCATGTAGATTTGCCATCTAGCCACATGATGTTAGCGAAAATTGTTGGACTGACTCTGTTCTCTTTCTGACTGAATGTAGAGCAAAACTGAGAATTGAAGAAATGAAAGTAGTGGAACACATTCTTCATAAATAAACACTCGTGATCACTCAGTTTGTGATCTTTTTAGTGGTCAAGGAATAAAACAGAAATGGCTGCTATCCTTGACTTCAGATTTTGAGATTTACTGAAATCATTAGTTCAAATCTATCTGCCAATGTATCTGTCCATCTCCCAATCTATCATCTAGCTATCTATCTAATCTATTTTCCAAAGCCAAAAAAGAACCCAAATCCTTTGCCATCTAGTTGATTATGACTCATAGCAACCCTATAGGACATAGTAGATCTGCCTTATAGGATTTCCAAGGAGTGACTTGTGGATTCACCGTAGCTCTTAATCACTGTGCCACCAGGGCAATTTGAATCTATATATCTGCCTATCATCTATCTATCTGTCTGTCTGTCGGTCGGTCGGTCTGTCTATCAATCATCTATCTATCTATCTATCTATCTATCTATCTATCTATCTATCTATCCATCATCTATTATCTATCACCTATCTATTATCTATCATCTATCTATCATCTATCTATCTGTCTGTCTGTCTATCTATCTAATCATCTATTCCCTCTCTAACTGTCATCTAACCTATTTTCCAAAGCCAAAAAGAAACTCAAATATAAATATAAAATATTGGGGAAAAATACTTGAAAATAGGGACATGGTAGATTATTATTGCTATAAATTGCTATAAAACCATTGTCGTTGAGTTGGTTCCAACTCGCAGCGACCCTATAGGACAAAGTAGAGCTGCCCCATAGGGTTTCCAAGGAGTGTCTGGTGGATTCGAACTGCTGACCTTTTTGGTTAAGAGCCATAGCTCTTAAACAGCATGCCACCAGTGTTTCCTATAGCACCTCAGATTATCAATAGCTCTCATTCAAAACCCAAAACAAAAATTTTATAAGAAAATACACATTTTTGCTACATTAAGTGGAGTGAGAAAAATGAAATTAGGGAAAACATCCTTCTATGCAAGGGTCAAACATTTTTATTCAAGTGAGATGCATATATTAATAACCTAGTGGAATGATTTTTAAAATGAATAAGGTAGTTGATTTAGAGATACCCTAATTTAAATGCCCAATGGGACCTGTATATTAACTCTGAAATTAAAGACATGAATGTTCAGATAGCACTTCAACAGCTTCATTAAAATAAAGAGAAAATATCTCTTTTCCACCATGGATATACATACAAGACAGTAGTCTACTGAACATAAAGTATACAATTAACTATGTAGCAAACAATGGGCCTATTCATCTATAGAGAAATTTTTTACTTATGTATTTAAGAAAAGTGAAGTTGAGTGTCAGAAATAATATAATTAGGATCACAAGTGACTACTGACTTTCACTTCTATACTAGTCCTAGACTAACAAAAAGATTTAACGAAACTCCTTATTCCTAGTAATTAATATCACCCTCATCATTAGACTAAGAAGACAAAATTATTTACTGTAGTCTGCACAAACAGGAAAAAAGTAATATTTAAGTCTTTATAAATTGTCTGAATCCAAGACAAAGTAAGAAAATAATTGATTGTGTTTGTTTTTCCTATAGCTACATTTCTTTCCCTACTTTATTTAGACTTTTGAAATTACTAACAGTATCTTGAAGATATTTCAAAATGATGAGTTCAAATGCAACAGATTATGAGAAGACTGATGATTTGGAATCAGAAAAAATAATCATTGAAGAAAATAAGTCAAAGGAACATGGAGCAGTACTGCATCAAAGCTAAAAAATTAATGGCATATACTGGAGAATTTTGATCATACTTACGGAAAATATATAACTCCTAATAATTCTATATGTTTGATAAATTTAAAAAGTCTTTTCATAAAGTAAAAGATGTTGAACATGCGTAGTAAATTGACACTGGCAAAGTTGGCAAAATTTTATAAAAACTTATTGCAATAACTTATTAAACGTACACAGAAAACACATCTGAAATAATACTTATCCTCTCTCTATTTAGAACATTTAAGCAGAATTCAGATTATTTGGAAATGATTAGCCAATATTTAAATCACTTTTCAAGTCCAAAGGAGAAAGAGAAGAAAGAACTTCGTATTGTAATAAGTAAAACTTTAATGTATACGGTACAGTGAATTAGAAGATGTTTAGGCTGATCTGTACTATAATTTTAGGGATCACCTGCCTTGTCAAACTGTGACAAATATTTACACTTGTTTACATTTCTGGTTATCAAGTTTTTTCTGATAGTAGGTTTAAAAAAGATCCTGTTATTTCTGCTTTTGTGTTTTTTTCCCAATGTCGATTTAATAGGATTCGTAAGTGAAATGAAGAACCAGTCAAAGGAGATAGAGTTCATTCTCTTGGGACTGACAGATGACCCAGAGTTGCAAATTGTGATTTTTATATTTCTCTTTCTCAATTACATTTTGAGTGTGATGGGGAACTTAGCTATCATCCCCCTCACGCTGTTGGATCTTCGCCTCAAGACGCCAATGTATTTTTTTTCTCTGAAATTTCTCCCACTTGGAAATCTTATTGACAACAATATCTATTCCTAGATTTCTGACAAGCATTGTGACTAAAAACAAAATCATTTCCTGCAATGGTTGTGCATCTCAATTGTTCTTTTTCCTCTTAATATGTGTTACAGAGTTTCACCTTCTGCCTGTCATGTCTTATGACCCTTATGCAGACATCTGCAAACCGTTGCATTATCCCATCATTCTGAGAAGCCAAGTGTGCTACCAACTGGTACTCAGTTCATGGACAGCTGGCTTTCTGATTACCTTTCCACCGTTGGTCATAGGGCTGAAACTAGAATTCTGTTTTTCCAAAGTAATTGATCATTTCATGTGAAATTTCTATCTTACAGATGTCTTGCATAGACACTCACTTCCTAGAATTAATTTCATTTGTTTTTATCAGCTATATAATACTTGTGGTCACATTGCTGTTACTGATTTTTTTCCTATACATATACAATCAAGACCATTCTAAAAATCCTTCCTGCTCAGAAAAGAACAAACGCTTTTTCCACTTGTTCTTCCCACATGATCGTAGTTTCCCTTACTTATGGTAGCTGTATCTTCATTTACATAAAGCCATCAGCAAAAGAAAGGGTGACTTTATCCAAAGATATAGCTGTCATCTATACTTCATTTGCTCCTTTATTAAATCTCGTCATTTATAGTCTAAGGAACCAGCAAGTGAAACAAGTTTTCAAGGATACATTCAAAAAGATTTTCACTGTTTTCAAAAAATGAGGAAAAAATTTTAAAATCTTGATGTAAACATTAAATAAAGATTATTGCTCCTATGTTCCTGTTTACTTAATCTGTTCTTTCAATTAATTAACTTTCTTATAGCATTTTAAACAAATTCAGTGTGATTCACTCTTTCCTACTTCTCTTTATGATTAATATTTCCTGCAGTGTTATAGAATTCTCCCTTTTAGATTTCACCACAAATTTATTATTGTTATTATTTTTACCTCCCAAGATATGGAACTCTTTCCCTTAAAAAAAAAAACTAAAAAAAAAAATCCAATTATACTTATATATTAATATACCGTGTACAGAAGTCCTGGTGGTATAGTGGTTAAGTGCTATCGCTGCTAACCAAAAGGTTGGCAGTTCGAATTCACCAGGTCCTCTGTGGAAACCCTATGGGGCAATTCTACTCTATCCTATAGGGTCGCTAGGAGTCAGATCAATTCGCCAGCATCGGGTTCGGTTTTTGGTTTTATACCCTGTACAAATGGTTGGATGAGTATAATTGATTAACATCCATTTATTATAGGTACGCTTATTCTAGGTTCTACACTAGTCAAAATTTTGGTCCTTATTAGGATGAAACAGCTTACTGTGGAGGAAACGAAGAAACCAACAAATATCATAGATAGTAATTTCTCTTATAATAGAGCACTATACACAATTATGTGTTCATAGTAATGAATGCTTACTTATTTTAGTGAATCAGGAATGCAGTTCGAAAAGAGGTGATTCTTGTGACACTTGCAATATACATGAAAGAAAGTGTAAAGGAATGATATAGACGTGTATAAGAGCATGCACACTATTTGGGGGCACTAGGAAGTAGTTCAAATACTGCTAGCTAGTATCACTATCCTGAAAATGAGTAGCATATTGTTTTGTGTCAGCTAGCCAGGTTGTAACTCCAGATTTACATGTCAGCCTGGTTAAGTTTCCCAAACTCTCTATCGGTAAGTTTCTCCATTCATGAGATATAAATAACAATTGTTCTTACTTGATAAGGTTATTTTCAGAATGAAATGAAGTATGTATAAAACAATTCAAGGTCACCACGTGGCCTACAATGAGCTCTCAATAAGTGTTAGCTGCCCTTTGGGAGGAAAAATTGTGTCAGTTGGGGTAGATTGTAACAATGCAAGAAAAAGAGGAAGGCTTTAAATCATAAAAATTTTGTTATTTTTGTTGTTAAACAGTGCCGTCAAGTCAGTTCGACTCATAGCGACCCCATGTACAAAGGACAGAAACATTGATCCTGCACCATCCTCACAATTATTGCTATGTTTGAGCCCATTGTGGTAGGCACTGTGTCAATTCATCTTGTTGAGGACCCTCTTATTTTTCGCAGATCTTCTGCTTTAGCAAGCATGATACCCCTCTCAAGGTACTTGTCTCTTATAAAAACATATCTAAAGTACTTGATGTCTCGCCATCCTCATTTCTAAGGAGCACTCATTCTGTACTTTTTTGAAGACAGATTTTTTCACCCTCCAGTCCATAGTATAGTCAATAAAAAAAAAAAAAACTTTTTTTTCAATACCATTCGCCAATGCCATAATTCAAATGCAAAAATTTTTCTTCAGTAATTTTTATTCCTTGTCCTGCTTTTGCATGCATATGTGGCAATTAAAAATATCATGGCTTGGGTGGGGTCCACCTTAGTCCTAAAAGTGAGGTCTTTGTTTTTAACACTTTAAAGAGGTCTTTTGCAACAGATTTGTCCAATGCAATGTGTTGTATGATTTCTTTTTTCATTTGACCTTTTTCTTTTTTTGTATTGTAATTTAGATGAAGGTTTACAGAGCAGATTTGTTGCTCATTAAACAATTAATACACATATTGTTTCGTGACATTGGTTACCAACCCCATAACATATCAACGGTCTCCCTTCTCAACCTTGGGTTCCCTATTACCAGATTTCCTGTGCCCTCCTTCCATCTCATCCTTGCCCCTGGGTTTTTGTGACCATTTACTCTCATTTTGTTTTATGAGCCTGTCTGATCTTTGGCTGAAGGGTGAACCTCAGGAATGACTTCAGTACTGAATTTAAAGTGTGTCCAGGGGGCATACTCTGGGTGTTTCTCCAGGCTCTGTCAGACCAGTAAGTCTAGTCTTTTTTTATGAGTTAGAATTTTGTTGTACATTTTTCTCGAGCTCTGTCCAGGACCCTGTATTGTGATCCCTGTCAGAGCAGTATGTGGTGGTAGCCAGGCAACACGTAGTTGTGCTAGACTCAGTCTGGTGGAGGCTGTGGTAGTTGTGGTCCATTAGTCCTTTGGACTAATCTTTCCCATGTGTCTTTGGTTTTCTTCATTTTCCCTTGCTTCAGATGGGGTAGGACCAGTGGAGTATCTTAGATGGCCACTCACAAGCTTTTAAAATGCCAGAAGCTACTCACCAAAGTAGGATGTAGAACATTTTCTTTATAAACTATGTTACGTCGATTGAGATAGATGTCCCCCGAGGCTGTGGTCGCCAGCCCACAGCCCAGTAACTCAGTCCCTCAGAGAGTTTGGATCTGTCTATGAAGCCTCCATGTCCTTGCCTTGGTCAAGTTGTGCTGCATTCCCCAGAATTGTGTATTGTCTTACTCTTCACCAAATTTACCACTTATCTATTGTCTAGTTGGCATTTTTCCTTCCCCAACCCTCCCCTTCCTAAGATTGTTTCTTGCTGTGTGTAAGCCTTTTCATGAGTTTTTATAATAGTGGTCTCATGTACTATTTGTCCTTTTGTGATTAATGTATTACACTCAGCATAATGCCCTCCAGATTCGTCCATGTTGTGAGATGTTTCACAGATTCATCATTGTTCTTTGTTGTTGCATAGTATTCCATTGTGTGTTTGTACTACAGTGGTTTATCCATTCAACTGTTGATGGCACTTAAGTTTTTTCCATCTTTTTGCTATTGTGAATAATGCTGCAATGAACATAGGTGTGCATGTGTCTGTTTGTGGGATGGCTCTTATTTCTCTAGGATATATTCCTAGGAGTAGGATAGCTGTGTCATAAGGTATTTCTATTTCTAGCTTTTTAGGGAAGCTGCCGTACCGTTTTCCAAACTGGTTGCACCATTTTACTTTCCCACCAGCAGTGCATAAGAGGTCTAGTCTCTCTGCGGCCTCTCCAACATTTGTTATTTTCAGTTTTTTGGATTTGTGCCAGTAATGTCACGGTAAGACGGTATCTCATTGTAGTTTTGATTTGCGTTTCTCTAATGGTTAGTCATCTCGAGCATTTTCCTCATATGTCTTTTAGCTGCCTGAATGTCTTCTTTAGTGAAGTGTCTATTCATATCCTTTGCCCATTTTTTTAAATTGGATTATTTTTTTGTTGTAGAGGTGTTGGGTTTTCCTATAGATTTTAGAGATTAGGCCTTTGTCAGATTTGCTATAGACAGTTTTTTTTCTCAGTCTGTAGGATGTCTTTTTACCCTTTTGGTGAAGTCTTTTGATGAGCGTAAGTGTTTAATTTTTAGAAGATCCCAGTTATCTCGCTTATCTTCTGTTGTTTTTGTATTGTTAGTTATGGTTTGTATGCTATTTATGCCATGTATTTGGGCCTCTAGTGTTGACCCTGGTTTTTCTTCTATGATCTTTATAGTTTGGGGTTTTATATTCAGGTCTTTGATCCATTTGAATTAGTTTTTGTTTATGGTGTGACATATGGGTCTTATTTCATTTTTTTACAGGTGGACATCCAGTTTTGCCGGCACCATTTATTAAAAAGACTATCTTTTCCCCATTTAACACGCTTTGGACCTTTGTCAAAGATACAGTGACCAGGTGGGTGGACTTCCGTCTGGGCTCTCAGTTCTGTTCCACTGGTCAAAGTGTCTGCCGTTGTACCAGTACCAGTTTTTTTGACTACCATAACTGTATAGTAGGCTCTAAGGTCAAGTAGTAGGAGTCCTCCTACTTTGTTCTTTTACTTCAATAGTGCTTTACTTATCTGGGGCCTCTTTCCTTTCCACATAAACTTAATGATTACTTTTTCCATCTCTGAAGAATGCTGTTGGTATTTGGATCAGGATTGCATTGCATTCGTAGATTGCTTTGGGTAGAATTAACATTTTCACAATGTTGAGTCTACCTATCCATGAGCGTGGTAGGTTTTCCATTTATGTTTGTCTATTTGGTCTCTTGACATAGTGTTTTGAATCTTTCTTTGTATAGGCCCTTTATGTCTCTGTTTAGATTTATTCCTAAGTATCTTGTTTTGTTTGTTTGTTTGTCTTTAGTTGCTATGATAAATGGTGTTGCTTTCCTGATTTTCTTTTTGTTTTTCTGTTTATGGTGTATAGGAATCTGACTGATTTTTCTATGTGTATCTTTTATCGACTCGAAGGCAGTGGTTGGTGGGTGGATCTTTTATCCTGCTACTCTGCTGAATCTTTCTGTTAGTTCCAGCAGTTTTCTTGTGTAGGCATTTGGGTTCTTCATGTATAGTAATTTTACTTCTTCCTTACCAACTTGGATGTCCTTTATTTCTTTTTCTTGCCTTATTGCTCTAGCTAAGACTTCCAGCACAATGTTAAATAAGATTGGTCTTCTTGTTTTCGGGGGAGGGGGGATGTTTTCATCCTCTCTCTGTTAAGAATGATGTTGGCTGTTGGATTTGTATGAATGCAATTTATTACATCAAGGAATATCCCTCTATTCCTGTTTTGCTTGGTTGGTATCTGGCGGAGGCTGTCTTAAGTGCTAGATTCAGGTTGTTGTCCGATATTGTTTGTTTTCTAACTGAAGGACTCCCTTTAATAATTCTTGTAAGTTTGGTCTGGTTTTTCCATATTCCTTTCATTGCTGTTTATCTGGAAATGTCCTAATTTTGCCATCATATTTGAGTGAGAGTTTTGCAGGATATATTATTCTTGGTTGGCAGCTTTTTGCATCACTTGATTTCCTGACTGCTGTTTTCATGGGTGTTGGTTGTGAATCCAATTAAAATGAAATCATCGGCAACTTCAACATTTTCTCCTTTTATTATGATATTGCTTATTTGTCCAGTTTTAGGATTTTTTTTTCTCTATGTTGAGGTTTAATCTACAAAAAAGTTTATATGCACTGAAAATGCACTGGCACCTAGTCTGGTAGGTCTGAACCAAAACCAAACTCACTGCCGTTTAGTCGATTCCAACTCATAGCGACCCTCTAGGGCAGAGTAGAACTGCCCGATAGAGTTTCCAAGGAGCGCTTGGCAGATTCGAACTGCCGACCTCTTGATTACCAGCCATAGTACTTAACCACAAAAAATTAGTGTGATTAGATTATTGAGGTAAAAATCCTATGTGTCATACCTAAAATAACTTTTCAAATCACATTGAATAGAAACGTGAACTGTAGGTGATTCTGTAGCAGATGTTTCATATAGGATTTTCTTTTTTTTGGTATAAGCATTTAGGTGATCAGATATTTACTTCATAAAGATTTCTCTGCCAAATGTTCTAAGGTTAGATTTTGAGACGTTTGTGTTTAGAAAGACAAGTTGGAGGGCCAATGCTTTAAGCTCAATAAGGTATTCCAAATGTTTAAAACACAATAGTGGCAGTGAATCGAAAGCTCAGGGAGTGAACTCAAGAGATGTTTAGGAGAACAAACTGAGGGAAACTATTGAACATTTGCATATCTGGAATAAGTGAAAGAAAGTTATAAAATGTTTGTTCTTGGGCCTAACCTACTTTCTACATCTGCACGTAAACACTCAAGTATTTAATGTCTTTTAAAAGAGAAAGCTTTATTAATATACTGTCAGATTTTTTAAAAATCACCTGCAAAACATATGAGGTTCCAAACTGGATATAATTTGGCATAACAGACACATGAGTGAAGAATTCACTAGATGTTTGATGGTATAACTATTATATATATGGGCCTGAATAGATACCATTTAGTTCAGATTTGTGTTGAAATTTGTTTTACAAATTTTCAAAGGAAGCATTGTGGGACATCTACTTTTCCTTGGCAGAGAGAAGAGTGTGAGGTTATGTGATTATATTCAAGGCCCTGAGAACCTCCATGCACACTGAGTTTGTTTCCTCAATTAGTTCCCTTAAAAAAAAAAAAAAAAACTAGACCTTTTAACTTCTTGCACTAAAATCTTTCCAATAAGCAGAGAAAAGAAAATCCTTGCTTTTAACATATAAAGAAGTAATTTATGTGACAATATTTTTACAAAGAATAAATGGGACAGAGATTTATTAAATATTATTGAAAGTAAGATATTATTAATTTGAATTTGTTCTAATTTGCTAAGTATAATCTTCACAGACTTTTTAAGAAAATAATATAAAATATATATTGGAAAATATACAACAGGAAATTTTAAAATTACACTAGAAATTATTGATTTAACACAATAGAGGCCTGAAATCAAGAAATAGACCAACTAAAAATGACATAAGACCTATAGAAAATAAATTGCAAGAAGGAAAACAGAAGTCATCTATTTAAATTAAATTTAAATAGTGAAACAACTCAATTGAAAGGCAGAAGTTGGAAAAATGCATGAAAAAGGAAACATGATACAAATATGCATTAGTCTACAACAGACACACTTAAGATTTGAAGACACAAATCGGGTGAAAATAAAGAATGGTAAAACATAAGCCATCTGTTATGAATTGAAAGTGTCACTGCAAGTGATAAAGTCTTATCCCTTATGCCTGTCAATGTAACCTTGTTTGGGGAAATAGGGTTATTCTTTTAAGATAATATCAGAGTAAGGTAGGTTCTGATCCTAATAACTTCTGGTAGAAGTATTATAAAAGGAGAGAACAGACAGGGAAATGTAGAGAGTCACATAGGCAACAGAGACACCGTGTGAAGATAGAGGCCAATGAACCTACATGTATCCAAGGACTGTCAAAAAAAGCCAGGATCTACAAGAAGCCAGGAGAGAGAGGAGGATATTCCCCCAGAACAAAAAGAGAAAGATAATAGCCCTGCCAGTACCCTAAATTTGGACCTCTAACCTTCAAAATTGTGAGAGAATATATTAATGTGTTATGGAAGCCCTAGGAAACTAAGACACCAAGTGAGCAGTATCAAAAGAAAGCTGAATTAGCTATACTAATATCTGACATATTAGACTTTGAGTAAAAAAAGTTACCAGACAAGAAGAACATTTAAAAATTATAAAAGTGTTAATCCATTGGGAAGATCAAGTAATTAGGAAAATATACATTGGAGTGGAAGCCAAGATGGAAGAGTAGTCAGATGCACTAAGCCATCCCGCTGCAATAAAGACATGACAAAACAAGTAAAACATATACAGACATCAATCCTGGATCCCTGAACCTTAAATGAAGGGTTAAAGTATTAGATGGAAGTTACTGAGAACAAGAAACTGATATAAAACGGAGCAGGAATAGAGATACAGAGTGGAGATTCCCTTGCCAAACGGCATGACTCAGCGTGGCCATCTTGGAATAAAACCAACAACCCCGCATACAGAAAGTCACCTCCACAGGATTCCCAGTAAGAGATAGAGGCACAACACAGGCATACCCAGGGCTAAGTAAGATCACATTTGCTGCCTGCAACTCAAGGAGGAGACCAAAATCTTTCCAGTGGTAACTACAGGGGAGCAATTCTACACTCCCCACCCCTCTGGTGAACAGCAGCTATAACCACCCCATCCTGGCAACCCCAAATGCCAGGAACCACAGTACCAACCCACCCTGTTGCCCTCCTCCATTTGGCATCCTCTGCCCCTGCCTTTGCCCCCCACCTCTTCCACCTTCTGGCTGTGGCCCCAGTGGGACCTGGCCCAAACCACTGGCCCTTTCCTGTAGGCTCCAGATGACTCCTGCCACCCACTGTGGCCCCAAGGGGACTAGACATGAACCTCAGGCCCTTCCCTGCCAGCTCCAGACATCTACTGCCACCTCCAGACATCTACTGCCACCAGCCTCACCCCAGAGGGTACACAAGGAGGATTCCAAACTCTTCCTCACTGGCTCTAGGCCCCTTGTGCTGTCCACCACGGCCCCAAGGAGACCCGGTTAGGAGCCCAGGCCCCTCCCTGCCTGCAACAGAAACCACAACACCACCCATCTGGTGAAAGAGATCAAGGAAAATGCAGACAAAACTAACCAATATATAGCCAAAGTCAAAGAAAACACAGACAAATCAATAAGAGAATTCAGAAAAAATAATACAGAATAAAATTTCAAAATTAATAATTAGAAATCTTACAAAAACAGCAATTACAAATCAAAATGATAATCAACAAGATTTCAGAAATGACAGTATCATAAAAGGTTTGAGGAGCAGGTTTGAAACAATGGAAGACAGGATCAGAGAAACTGAAAACAAATCTTTGGATGCCAATTTGTTTGAGAAAAGTCAGAGAAAAGAATGAAGAAAAATGAAGAAACCATGAGAACGATGTGGGATACAATCAAGAGCAAAATTTTGTGAGTGATTGGAACTCCAGAATAGGGGGAGAAAATGGAAAACACAGAAGATCATTCAAGATTTGCTGACTGAAAACTTTCTTAGTATGAAAGATGAAATCTAACTATCTGAGAAGTTCAACAAACCCCATATAGGATTGTTGTTGTTTGGTGCTGATGAGTCAGTTCTGACTCATAGTGAGCCTATGTACCACAGAAAAAAAACACTGCCTAGTCCTGTACCATCCTTATAATCATTGTTATGCTTGAGGCCCTTGTTGCAGCCACTGTGGCAATAGATCTCATTAAGAGTCTTCCTCTTTTCCACTGACCCTGTACTTTACCAAGCATGATGTCCTCCAGGGACTGATCCCTCCTGACAACATGTCCAAAGTATGTAAAATGCAGTCTTGACATCGTTGCTTCTAAGGAGCATTCTGGTTGTACTTCTTCCAAGACAAATTTGTTCATTCTTTTGACAGTCCATGGTATATTCAATATTCTTTGCCAACACAATTCAAAGGCATCAATTCTGTTTCACTCTTCTAATTCGCTGTCCAGCTTTCAAACACATAAGATGTGACTGAAAATACCATGGCTTAGGTCAGGTGCACCTTAGTCTTCAAGGTGACATCTTTGCTTTTCAACACTTTAAAGAGGTCATTTGCAGCAGATCTGCCCAATGCAATGCAGCTTTTGATTCTTTGACTACTGTTTCCATGGGTGTTGATTGTGTATCCAAGTAAAATGAAATCCTTGACAACTTCAACCCTTTCTTCATATTTCAGAGTGTGGTTTATTCGTCCAGTTGCAAGGATTTTCTGTCTCCTTTATTTTGAGGTGTAATCCATCTTGAAGGTCTTTGATCTTCATCAGTAAGTTCTTCAGTTCCTCTTTACTTTCAGCAAGCAAGGTTGTGTCATCTGCGTAATGCAGGGTGTTAAGGAGTCATCTTCTAATCGTGATGCCCCATTCTTCTTCATATAGTCCAGCTTCTCAGCATACAGATTGAAAAGGTATGGTGAAAGGATGCAAACCTGACGCACACCTTTCCTGACTTTAAACCATTCAGTATCCCCTTGTTCTGTCCAAACAACTGTCTCTTGGTCTATGTACAGGTTCCTCATGAGCACGTTTAAGTGTTCTGGAATTGCTATTCTTCATGATGTTATCCATAATTTGTTATGATCCACACAGTTGAATGCCTTCTCATAGTCCATAAACCACAGGTAAACGTCTTTCTGATACTCTTTGGTTCCAGCCAGGATCCATCTGACATCAACAATGATATCCCTGGTTCCACGTCCTCTTCTGAATCTGGCCTGAATTTCTGGCAGTTCTGTGTCAATATATTGCTTCAGACACTTTTGAATGATCTTCAGCAAAATTTTGCTTACATGTGATATTAATGGTATTGTTCGATAATTTCCTCACTAGGTTGGATCTCCTTTCTTGGGAATAGGCATAAATATGGATCTCTTCCAGTCAGTTTGGCCAGGAAGCTGTCTTCCAAATTTCTTGGCATAGATGAGTGAGCACTTCCAGTGCTGCATCCATTTGCTGAAACATCTCAATTGATATTCCGTCTATTCCTGAAGCCTTGTTTTTCCTCAGTGACTTCAGTACAGCTTGGATATCTTCCTTCAGTACCATCGGTTCCCGATCATTTGCTACCTCTTGAGATGGTTGCCCCCCGACTAATTCTTTTTGGTGTAATGACTCTGTGTATTCCTTCCATCTTCTTTTGATGCTTCCTGCATTGCTTAATATTTTCCCCATAGAATCCTTCACTACTGCAACACGAAGCTTGACTTTTTTCTTCAGTTCTTTCAGCTGGAGTAATGCTGAGCATGTCCATCCCTTTTAGCTTTCTATCTCCAGCTCTTTCTACAAGCCGCCCTTTGAAGTCTTCTGTTCAGTTCTTTTACTTTGTCATTTCTTCCTTTTGCTTTAGCTGCTCGATGTTTGAGCGCAAGTTTCAGAGTCTCTTCTGACATCCATCTTGGTCTTTTCTTTCTTGCCTGTCTTTTCAATGACCTCTTGCTTTCTTCACATATGATATCCTTCATGTGATTCCACAACTCACCTGTCCTTTGGTCATTAGTGTTCATCGCATCAAATCTATTCTTCAGGTGGTCTGTAAATTCGGGTGGGATATACTCAAGGTCATATTTTGGCTCTTGTGGATTTGCTCTGATTTTCTTCAGTTTCAACTTGAACTTGCTTAAGAGCAATTGATGGTCCATTCCAGACTCAGCCCCTGGCCTTGTTCTGACTGATGATATCAAGCTTTTTCATCATCTTTTTCCACAGATGTAGTCAATTTGATTCCTGTGTATTCCATCTGGTGAAGTCCATGTGTATAGTCACTGTTCATGTTGGTAAATATCCTCTTTGTTTACTATCCTTTTTGTTAGGCAGAGATAAATCTACTGTGGTGTATTCAAGAGAGAATCAGAAAATCTGTTTAAAAAATACTGTTATTGATTCTGTGTAAATAGCTTAATTACTAGGCTGTTAGGATGAACACATTTGAAGAGACGTCAGAAAAATATCTCTGTAAAAGCCCCCTGTGTGCTGATTAGAAAGAGAAAGAGATCCAACAAGGCTTACATTTGTTATTAAATGTTCCTGGATTTTAATGTGAGCAAGGTCTCCAATGACATTGAGAAAGCAAAGAAAAATTATGGGTTTGGAAGATACAAGTATTTTATTGCAAAATTCATTCCTATTACCTTTTAGGTTAATGATACAGAAGAAACAATTCACAATGTGTCTGTAAACAAAACTCTTGTGGAATTCATAGACATTAATTATTTTTAGTATTCTATTGTTTTGTGTACAAAGAATTAGTACAGAATCCATTACATCGTGAGTGCTAGACCATAGTATTAAACCAATTAAATTCAGAATTACAGCAAAAGAAAACGTTCATGTGGGTCATGATAAAGTTTCAATGAACATATCTGAAAGAGCATTTACATTTGTCTAATAGAATAGCTCCGTGAACAAAAATTCACAATAATTTTCATTAAAAATTCCACTGGCACACATTTATGCATTAATAAAGGCTTGGGTACATTATTGGTGCCCTGATGGCACAGTGGTTAAGAGCTCAGCTGCTAACCAAAAGGTCAGTGGTTCAAATCCACCAACTGCTCCTAGGAAGCCACATGGGGCAGTTCTACTGACACGATTCGGCTCAATTTGGTTTGATTTGGCTCTATTCGGCTGTATTTGGTCCTATTTGGCGCTATTCAGCTCTATTCAACTCTTTTCTACTCTATTCATCTCTGTTCGACTCCATTCGACTCGATTCCACACCATTCTACTCCATTCTACACTATACTATTCTGCAGAACCCTACCTCACCCTTCCCTATCCTAATCTAGTCTGTTCTTTTCTATTCTGTTCTATTCTATTGTCGTTTTCTATTTTCTCTATTCCATCCTATGCTACTCTACCATACCCTACACTGAACTAACCTACCCTGACCTATGCTGTTCTATTCTATTTTCTTCTATTTCCTCTGTTCCACCGTATGCTACCCTACCCTATGCTACCCCATTGTACCGTACCCTACTACTTAGGGGTACTCAATAAGGGTACTAATTAGGGTACTAGCTTGGGCGAGGGGACTACTTAAGGCAAGGGTACTAGTTCAGGCTACTAGTTAAGTTAAGGCCAGGGTACTACTTAAGAGTACTAGTTATGTAAGTGTATTATTTAAGGGTACTTTTTTTTTTTAGTTAAGGCCAGGATACTACTTCAGGGTACTAGTTCAGGCATGGGTACTTGTTGAGGGTACTGGTTAAGGCAGGGGTACTAGTTGACATTACTAGTTAAGAGTACTAGTTAATGCTAGGGAACTAGTTAAGGCAAGGGTACTAGTTAAGACTACTAGTTAAGGCAAGGGTACTAGTTAAGATTACTGGTTAAAGCAAGGTACCAGTTAAGACTACTATTTAAGGCAAGGGTACTAGTTAAGACTACTAGTTAAGGCAAGGGTACTAATTCATTCTACTAGTTAAGGTACGGGTACTAGTTTGGATTACTGATTTAGGGTACTTGTCAAAGCAATGGTACTACTCAAGGCTAGTTGTCTAGGCTACTGATTTATGCCACTAGTCTAGCTGACTGGCCCAGCTTACTAGTCTAGGCTACTACTCTAGCCTTGTGTACTCTACTGTAGTCTACTTTCGTCTACCCTATCATAAACTACCCTACCCTAACCTATTCTATTCCAATTGATTCGATTCAAAGCATTTTGATGTGATTGGTCGTGATTATGCTTGAATCGGCTCGATTCAGCAACATCAGCTCGATTCAGCTCGATTTGGTTCGAATTGCCTCGATTCTGCTCGTTTCAACTCGATTTGGCTCGGTTCAGCCTTATTCAGCCCTATTTGGCTCGATTCGACTCTTTTCTACTCTATTTGTCTCTTTTTGACTCCATTCTACACTATTCTACTCTATTCTGTTCTACCCTACTCTAATCTAATCTATGCTAATCAATTCGATTGGACACGATTCAAAGCAATTGGACGCGATTCATCTCGTTTTGTTTCCATTTGGCTCGATTCGGCTAGAATTGGCTCTATTCGGCTATATCCTGCACTATTTGACTCTTCTTCTCAATTCTACTCTACTTTTCTCTACTTTGCTCTTTTTACCCTACTGTACTATATTCTATTCTTTCTATTCTGTACTGTTCTGTTCTATTCTAGTCTACCCTCCCTGCCCCTAGCCTACCCTTCTCTAGTCTATTTGATTAGATTCGATTTGACGCATTTCCACGCGATTCAACGCGATTAGGCTTGAATCAGCTCGATTCGGTTCGAATCGGCTCCATTCGGCTCGATTTGGCTTGAATTGCATCGATTCTACTGGATTCTGCTCGATAAGGCCAAATTTGACACTATTTGGCCCTATTCTGCTCTATTCGACTCTTTTCTACTCTATTCATCTCCATCTGTCTCTACTGGACTCCATTCAACTCCATTCCACACCTTTCTACACTATTCTCTATTCTATTCTACCCTTCCCTGTCCTAATCTATTCTAATCCATTCAATTTGATTTGAGCCAGTTCGAAGCGATCCGATGCAATTCGTCTTCTTTTGTCTCCATTCGGCTCAATTTGGCTATATTCTGCACTATTTGACTCTTTTCTACTCTACTCTATTCTATTCTGTTGTATTCTTCTATTCTGTCTCTCCTATGCTGTTGTACTCTCTTCTATTCTACCCTACCCAAACCTACTGCACCCCACCCAAATCTACCCTGCTTTAATCTATTTGATTCAATTCGATTCAATTCGACGTGATTTGAGAGGATTCGACGAGATCCGAAGGCATTTGAAGGGATTTGAACAGATTTGACGAGATTCCATGCGATTCAATGTGATTCAGTAGGATTCTATGAGATTTGATGCAATTCGAAGTTATTCGACCTGATACAATGGGATTCGACACGAAATGAAGCAATCTGACCTTGTTTGATGCAAAACTATGTGACTTGACTCGATTTGACGTGATTCGATGTGATTAGACACTATTCGGTGACAGTCAGTGCGATTCTGCTTGATTCAGCTCAGTTAGGTGCGATTCAGCACTATATGGCTCTTTTTGGCTGTATTCTGATCCCTTCAGCTCTATTCGTCTCTATTCGGCCTATTCAGCTCTATTCGACTCTACTCTTTTCCCCTCTATTCTATTCCTTCTGTTCTAATCTCTTCTATCTTACTCTACTCTGTTCTATTTTACCCTCCCAACACCTACTCTAATCTATACTTTTCGATTGGACTTGACCTATTTAACGCGATTCGACGTGATTAAGCTTGAATCAGCTCGATTCGCATGGATTTGGCTCTATTCGGCTCATTTAGGATCCATTCACCTCGTTTTGGCTTGAATCGCCTTGATTCTGCTCGATTCGGCCTTATTCGGCCCTATTCTGCTCTATTCGATTCTTTTCTACTCTATTTGTCTCTATTCGACTCCATTCTATTCCATTCCACACCATTCTACACTATTCTCCTCTATTCTATTCTACCCATCCCTACCCCAATCTATTCTAATTGATTCAATTTCATTTGACCCGATTTGAAGGGATTCAATGCGATTCGTCTTATTTTGTCTCCATTCGGCTCAATTCGGCTAGATTCTGCACTATTTGACTCTTTTCTACTCTATTCTATTCTGTTGTATTCTTTCTTTCTGTTCTGTTCAGTTCTCTCCTATTCTGTTGTACTCTATTCTATTCAACCCTACCCAACCCTACTGCACCCCACCCAAACCTACCCTACTTTAATCTATTTGATTCAATTCGATTCAGTTCAACGCGATTTGAGAGGATTCGACAGGATTTGACGAGGTCCGAAGCATTCCACGGGATTCAAAAAGATTTGACGAGATTCCATGTGATTCGACGTGATTCAGCAGAATTCTATGAGATTTGACGCAATTCGAATTTATGTCACATGATACAACGCGATTTGCAGTGATTCGATGACATTCGATGCAATTCGACACGATATGAAGTGATTCGACACGGTTTGACAAAAAATGATGTGATTCGACGCTATTCCATGACAGTCGGTGCGATTCTGCTTGATTCAGCTCAATTAGGTGCGATTCGGCACTATACGGCTCTTTTCGGCTCTATTCAGCTCCATTCAGCTCTATTTTCTCTATTTGTCTCTATTCGGCCTATTCGGCTCTATTCGACTCTATTGAAGTCTATTCAACCCTACTCTTTTCCACTCTTTCTATTCTGTTCTAATCTCTTCTCTTCTACTCTACTCTATTCTACCCTCCCCTTCCCTCCCCTTCTCTAACCTATACGTTTCGATTGGATTCGACGTGATTAAGCTTGAATCAGCTCGATTCAAATCGATTTGGCTCTATTCGGCTCAATTAGGCTCCATTCGGCTCAGTTAGGCTCCTTTCAGCTCGTTTTGGCTTAAATTGCTTCAATTCTGCTCGATTTGGCTTTTCGGCCCTATTCTGCTTTATTCGACTCTTTTCTACTCTATTCGTGTCTATTTGACTCCATTCTACTCCATTCTATTCATTCTACACCATTCTACACTATTCTGCTCTACCCTACACCACTCTAATTTACTCTAATCGAGTCAACGTGATTCCTCTCATTTCTTCTCCATTCGGCTCTGTTCGACTCTATTATACTCTAGTCCACTCTATTGTACTCTAGTCTACTCTTTATTCTATTGTAATATTTCTATTCTGTTCTGTTCTATTCTACTCTATTCTACCCTACCCTATTCTACACAACTCTAATCTATTCTAATCCATTTGATTGGATTTGAATCAACCCATTCTGTAGCGATTCTGCTCGATTTTGCTCTAATCAAATCTCTTCTACTCTACTCTATTCCCCTCTACTCTACTCTAGCCTATTCTTTGCTGTATTCATTCTGTATTCTATTCTGCTCTGTTCTATTCTATTCTACTCTATTGTACCCTACCGTACCCTACCCTATCCGAACCTCCCCTACTCTAATCTATTCAATTCAATTCAAGTCGATGAATTTTGACGTGATTTGGGTCGAATCAGTTCCGTTCATGTCCATTCGGCTCCATTTGTCTCGAACAGTGTCGATTCGGCTTGATTAGGCTCGATTCGGCTCCATTAGGCTCGATTCGCTGGATTTGGCTCGATTTGGCTCAATTCAGCTCGATTCGGCCCTCCTCGGCCCTATTCAGCACTATTCAGCTCTATTCAGCTCTTTTCTACTCTATTTGACTCCATTCGCTTCCATTGCTCATGATTCTACTCCATTCTAGTCTACCCTACTCTAATTTACTGTAATTGATTCGATGGGATTCAACATGATTTGTCTCATTTCATCTCCATTTGGCTGAATTCGACTGTATTCAACTCTGTTCTACTCTACACTATTCTGCTCTGCTCTACCCTTTTCTACTCTATTCTATTGCACTCTTTGTATTCTCTTCTACTGTGTTCAATTTTATTTTACTCTATTCTATCCTACCCTACTCTAATCTATTCTACTGGATTCGATTCCATGCATTTTGATGCGATTTGGCTCAAATCGGCTCCATTGCACTCCATTCATCCCCCTTCAGCTCAATCCGGTCCGATTCAGCTCTAATCGGCTCCATTCGGCTCTAGTCAGCTCTATTCAGCTCTAATAGGCTCTATTCAACTCTATTCGGCTCTATTAGATTCTACTGAACTCTATTATCTCTTTTCGACTGCAATACACCATTCTGCTCCATCCTTCTCTATTCAATTGTATTGTACTCTAATCTACTCTAGCCTATTCTAATCGATTTGATGTGATTTGACTTGAATCGATGGGGTTCAATGCAATTCGATGGGATCTGACGCGATATGGCACGATTTCGTAGGCTTCAGTGTGATTCATCTTGATTTCTATCATTTCGGCTCTTTTTGGCTCTGTTTGGCTGTATTTGGCTCTATTCGGCAATATTCAACTCTATTCTACTCTACTCTTCTATACTCTACAGCACTTGACCCTATTCTATTCTTTCAGTTCTGTTCTGTTCTGCTGAATTCTATTCCACCCTACCGTACACTAACCTTACCTGCCCTACACTAATCTGTTTGATTCGATTCGACACACTTTAATGTGATTCGACAAGATTTGTCTCGATTTACCTCGAATTTGGTCAATTCGGCTGCATTCAGCTCTGTTTGGCTCTATTCAACTCTATTTGACTCTTCTCTACTGTACTTGTCTCTACTTAATTCTATTCTATTCTTTCTATTGTGTTGTGTTCTGTTCTGTTCTATTTTAACCCCTCCTACCCTACACTCCTGTACTCTAATCTATTTGATTCGATTCAATGCATTTCACCCCGATTCCATGTGATTAGGCTTGAATCGGCTTGATTTAGCTCTATTTTTCTTGAATCAGGTCAATTCGGCTCGATTCTGCTCAGTTCAGCATAATTAGTCTCGATCCAAACTTATTCGGCCCTGTTCAGCTCTATTCAACTCTTTTCTACTTTATTCATCTCTATTTGGATCCATTCGACTCCATTCCACACCATTCTGCTCTGTTCGACTCCATTCTACACTATTCTATTCTGTTCTACCCTACCCTACTCTAATCTATTCTAATCCATTCGATTCATCACAATTTGCCTCTTTTCCTCTCCATTCGACTCAATTCAGCTTGAATTGGATCTATTCATCTATATTCTGCACTACTCAACTCTGACTATTCTACTCAACTCTACTCCATTCTACTCTTTGTATTCTCTTCTATTCTACTCTATTCTATTCTTCTGTGCACTACCCTACCGAATCCCAGCCTAACCTATACTACTTTTATCTGTTCAATTTATTCAATTCCATTGAATTCGACCCCATTTGACACAATTTGACGGAATTTGGTGAGATTCCATGAGATTTGACGGGTTTTGGTGGGATTGGATGGAATTCAATGAGATTCGATGCAATAGGATGCGATTAGGTACGATTTGGCTTGATTTAGCTCGGCTCATTTTGTTTGTCTCTATTTGGCTTGTTCCAGCTCCATTCGCCTACGTTCAGCTCAAATCTGGTCGATTTGACTCCATTTGGCCCGATTCGGTCCTATTTGGCCGTATTCGGCGCTATTCGGCTCTTCAGTTCTTTTCTACTCTATTCATCTCTGTTCCCCTCCATATGAATCCATTCCACACCATTCTATCCTATTCTATTCTACAGAACTCTAAACCACCCTACTCTATACTAATCTAGTCTGTTCTTTTCTATTCTGTTGTATTCTATTCTCGTTTTCTATTTTCTCTATTCCATCCTATGCTACTCTACCATACCCTACACTAAACTAACCTATGCTGAACCTATGCTGTTCTATTCTATTTTATTCTATTATCTCTGTTCCACCATATGCTACCCTACCCTATGCTCCCCCACCGTGGGGTACTCAATTAGGGTACTAATTAATGATACTAGGTTGGGCAAGGGCACTACTTAAGGCAAGGGTACTAGTTCAGGCTACTGTACTAGATAAGATTACTAGTTAAGGCAAGTGTACTAGTTAAGACTACTAGTTAAGGAAAGGGTACTAGTTAAGACTACTAGTTAAGGCAAGTATACTAGTTAAAGGTACTAGTAAGGCAAGGGTACTGGTTAACACAACTAGTTAAGGAAGGGTACTAGTTAAGGTCAGGGTACTACTTGAGGCTACTGGTTAAGGCAAGGCTACCAGTTAAGGGTACTAGTTCATGCAATGCTACTAGTTAAGGGTACTAGTTAAGGCAAGGGTACTAGTTCAGATTACTTATTTAGGGTACTTGTCAAGGTAAGGGTACTGATCAAGGCTAGTTGTCTAGGCTACTGATCTATGCCACTACTCTAGCTGACTAGTCCAGGTGACTAGTCTAGGCTACTACTATTGCCTTCTCTTGTCTACTCTGCTGCAGTCTACTTTTGTCTACCCTAGTCTACCCTATCATAAACTACCCTACACTAACCTGTTCTAATCTATTCGATTTGATTCAATGCAAAGCATTTCGATGCGATTGGACTCGATTATGCTAGAATCGGCTTGATTTGGCTCGATTCGGCACCATCAGCTCGATTCAGCTCGATTTGGCTCAAATCGCTTCGATTCAGCTCTTTTTGACTGGATTTGACTCGGTTCAGCCTTATTCGGCCCTATTTGGCTCGATTTGACTCTTTTCTACTCTATTTGTCTCTATGCGACTCCATTTGACTCCATTTTACTCCAGTCTACTCTATTCTGTTCTACCCTACCCAACCCTACTCTAATCTATTCTAATGGATTTGATTCGACGTGATTCGAAGCAATTAGACGCGATTCATCTCGTTTTGTTTCCATTTGGCTCGATTCGGCTAGAATTACCTCTATTCAGCTATATCCTGTACTGTTTGACTCTATTCGATTCTATTCTACTCTGTTCTCTCCTTTGCTCTACGCTACTGTCCTATATTCTGTTCTTTCTAGTCTGTATTGTTCTATTCTATTCTACCCTCCCCACCCCTCCCCTCCCCTCCTCTAATCTATTTGATTTGATTCGACGCATTTCCACGAGATTCGACGCCATTAGGCTTAAATCAGATTGATTTGCTTCGAATCGGCTCGATTTGGCTCCATTTCACTCCATTCAGCTTAATTTGGCTCGAATCACATTGATTCTGCTGGATTCTGCTCGATTAGGCCTTCTTTGGCCCTATTCGGCCCTATTCTGATCTATTCGACTCTTTTCTACTCTATTCGCCTCTATCTGTCTCTATTTGACTGCATTCTAATCCATTTCACACCATTCTACACTATTCTCCTCTATTCTATTCTGTATTGTTCTGTTCTATTCTACCCCTCCTTAACCTAATCTATTCTAATTGAGTTGATTTGATTTGACCCGATTCGAGGCGATTCAAAGCGATTCGTCTTGTTTTGTCTCCATTCGGCTCAATTCGGCTAGGTTCTGCACTATTTGACTCTTTTCTACTCTACTCTATTCTATTCTGTTGTATTCTTTCTATTCTGTTCTGTTCTCTCCTATTCTGTCGTACTCTATTCTATTCTACCCTACCCAACCCTACTACATCCCACCCAAACCTACCCTACTTTAATCTATTTGATTCAATTCGATTCAGTTCAACGCGATTTGACAGGATTCGAAGGGATTTGACGAGGTCTGAAGGCATTTGACAGGATTCAAAGAGATTTGATGAGATTCCATGCGATTCGACGTGATTCAGCAGAATTCTATGAGATTTCACGCAATTCGAAGTTATTCCACGTGATACGAAGCGATTCGCCGTGATTCGACGACATTCGATGCAATTCAACGCTATATGAAGCGATTCGACATGGTTTGACACAAAACGATGTGATTCGACATTATTCAGGGACGGTTGGTGCGATTCTGCTTGATTCAGCTCGATTAGGTGCGATTCAGCACTATACGGCTCTTTTCGGCTCTATTCAGCTACATTCAGCTCTATTTCCTCTATTCGTCTCTATTCAGCCTATTCAGCTCTATTTGACTCTATTCGAGTCTATTCGACCCTAATCTTTTCCACTCTATTCTATTTTATTCCTTCTATTCTGTTCTAATCTCTTCTATTCTACTCTACTCTATTCTATTCTAACCTTCCCTCCCCTTCTCTAATCTATACGTTTCAATTGGATTTGATGCATTGAATGCGATTCGACGTGATTAAGCTCAAATCGGCTCAATTCGAATCGATTTGGTTCTATTCAGCTCAGTTAGGCTCCATTTAGCTCAATTAGGCTCCACTTGGCTCGTTTTGGCTTGAATTGCTTTGCTTCTGCTCGATTCGGCCTTTTTCGGCCCTATTCTGCTCTAATCGACTCTTTTCTACTCTATTCGTCTCTATTTGACTCCATTCTATTCATTCCACACCATTCTACACTATTCTGCTCTACCCTACCGTACACCACTCTAATTTACTCTAATCTATTCGACGCGATTCCTCTCATTTCGTCTGCATTCGGCTGTATTCAACTCTACTCTATTATACTCCAGTCTACTCTGTTGTACTCTAGTCTACTCTTCTCTATTCTATTGTGTTGTTTCTATTCTGTTCTGTTCTATTCTACTCTATTCTACCCTACTCTATGCTACACAACTCTAATCTATTCTAATCCATTTGATTGGATTTGATTCAACACATTTTGACATGATTCGGCTCAATTTGGCTCTGTTCAAATCTCTTCTACTCTATTCCCCTCTACTCTACTCTACTCTAGCCTACTCTCTTCTGTATTCGTTCTGTATTGTTCTATTCTGTTCTGTTCTATTCTATTCTGTTTTATTCTATTCTACTCTGCTCTATTCTACCCTACTCTACCCTACCATACCCGAACCTCCCCTACTCTCATCTATTCAATTCGATTCGACGAATTTTGACGCGATTCGGTTCAAATCAGTTCCATTCGTGTCCATTCAGCTCCGTATGGCTCAAAGAGTGTCGATTTGGCTTGATTAGGCTCGATTCGGCTCCATTAGGCTCAATTCACTGAATTCGGCTCCATTTGGCTCAACTCAGGTCGATTCGGCCCTCCTCGGCCCTATTCAGCAGTATTCGGTTCTATTCAGCTCTTTTCTACTCTATTCAACTCCATTCGCTTCCATTGCACATGATTCTACTCCATTCTACTCTACCCTACTCTAATTTACTGTAATTGATTCGATGGGCTTCAACATGGTTTGTCTCATTTTGTCTCCATTTGGCTCGATTCGACTCTGTTCTACTCTACACTATTCTGCTCTGCTCTACCCTTTTCTACTCTATTCTATTGTATTCTTTCAATTCTCTTCTACTGTGTGCAATTCTATTTTACTCTTTTCTATCCTACCCTACTCTAATCTATTCTACTGGATTCGATTCCATGCATTTCGATGCGATTCGGCTCAAATCGGCTCCACTGTACTCCATTCATCCCCCTTCAGCTCAAACCGGTCCGATTCAGCTCTAATCGGCTCCATTCGGCTCTAGTCAGCTCTATTCAGCTCTAACAGGCTCTATTCAGCTCTATTCGGCTCTATTAGACTCTACTTAACTCTATTACCTCTTTTCAACTCCATTAGACTCCATTAACTCCATTCTATACCATTCTATTCCATCCTTCTCTATTCTATTGTATTGTACTCTAATCTACTCTAGTCTATTCCAATCGATTGGATGTGATTTGACTTGAATCGATGGGATTCAATGTAATTCGATGGGATCCGACGTGATACGGCACGATTCCGCAGGATACGGCGCGATTCGTCTTGATTTCTATCACTTCGGCTCTTTTTGGCTTTATTTGGCTGTATTTGGCTCTATTCGGCACTATTCAACTCTATTCTACTCTACCCTTCTGTACTCTACAGTACTTGACCCTATTCTATTCTTTCAGTCCTGTTCTGTTCTATCCTGTTCTGTTCTACTGCATTCTATTCTACCCTACCCTACCCTAACTTACCCTGCTGTAATCTGTTCTATTCTATTCGACACACTTGAACGGGATTCTACCTGACTCGGGTCCTATCGGCTCGATTCAGCTCCTTTCTGCACCATTAAACTTGATTCGGTTCTACTCGGCTCTTTTCCGCTCTATTCGGCTTTTTGGCAGTATTTGACTCTATTTGACTCTACTCTATTCTTTCTATTCTGTTCTATTCTACTCTATTTTATTCTACCCTACTGTACCCTAACCTTACCTGCCCTACACTAAACTATTTGATTCTATTCGACTCATTTCAATGAGACTCGACATGATTCTTCTTGATTCACCTCGAATTTGTTGGATTCAGCTGCATTCAGCTCTGTTAGGCTCTATTCAACTCTATTTGACTCTATTCTACTGTATTCTTCTCTACTTAATTCTACTCCATTCTATCCATTGTGTTCTGTTCTGTTCTGTCCTATTCTAACCCCTCCTACCCTACCCTCCTCTACTCTAATCTATTTGATTTGACTCAATGCATTTCAAAGTGATTCCATGTGATTAAGCTTGAATCGGCTTGACTTAGCTCTATTTGGCTTGAATCAGGTCAATTCGGCTCGATTCTGCTCAATTCAGCATAATTAGGCTCGATCGAACCTTATTCGGCCCTATTCGGCTCTATTCAACTCTTTTCTACTTTATTCGTCTCTATATGGCTCCATTCAACTCCATTCCACACCATTCTACTCTGTTCTACTCCATTCTACACTATTCTACTCTGTTCTACCCTACCCTACTCTAATCTATTCTAATCCATTTGATTCATCGCGATTTGCCTCTTTTCCTCTCCCTTCGACTCAATTCAGCTCGAATTGGATCTATTCATCTATATTCAGCACTATTCGACTCTCACTATTGTACTCAACTCTACTCCATTCTACTTTTTGTATTCTTTTCTGTTCTACTCTATGCTACTCTATTCTATTCTTCTGTGCCCTACCCTACCGAATCCCAGCCTATCCTACACTACTCTAATCTGTTCAGTTTAATTTGATTCCATTCAATTCGCCCCCATTTGACACAATTGGACTGGATTCAGTGAGATTCCACAAGATTCGACAGGTTTTGGTGGGGTTTGATGGAATTTGACGAGATTCAATGTGGTAGGATGCATTTAGGTGCGATTTGGCTCGATTTAGCTCGGGTCATTTTGTTTGTCTCTATTTGACTCTTTTTTAGCTCCATTTGGCTCCATTGAGCTCGAATCTGGTCGATTCAACTCGATTCGGCTCGATTTGGCTTGATTCAGCTCTATTCGGCCCTATTTGACCCTATTCAGTGCTATTCGGCCCTATTCAACTCTTTTCTACTTTATTCATCTCTATTCAACTCCATTAGACTCCATTCCACTCCACTCTATTCTACAGGGGTACTCAATAAGGGTGCTAATTAAGGGTAGTAGTTCGGGTAAGGGTACTACTTAAGGCAAGGGTACTAGTTCAGGCTACCAGTTAAGCCCACTGTAGTAGTTATGGGTACTAGTTAAGGCAAGGGTACTAGTTAAGTGTGCTAGTTAAGGCAAGGGCAGTATTTAAGGTTACTAGTTCAGGCAACAGTACTAGTTAAGGCTACTAGTTAATTCAAGGGTACTAGTGAAGACGACTGGTTAAGGTAAGGGCACTAGTTAAGGTCAGGTTGGTAGGTAAGGCTACTAGTTAAGGGTACCAGTAAGGCAAGGGTACTAGTTAAGGCTACTAGTTAAGGCAAGGGTACTAGTTCAGGGTACTAGTAGCCAAGGGTACTAGTTAAGACTACTTGTTTAGGCAAGGGTACCTGTTCATATGACTAATTTAGGGTACTTGTCAAGGCAAGGATACTAGTCAAAGCTAGTTGTCTAGGCTACTGATCTATGCCACTAGTCTAGCTGACTAGTCCAGCTGACTAGTCTAGGATACTACTCTAGCCTTCTCTTGTCTACTCTACAGTAGTCCACTTTCGTCCACCCTAGTCTATCCTATCATAATCTACCCTATCCTAACCTATTCTAATCGATTTGATTCAATTCAAAGCATTTCGATGCGATTAGACGCGATTATTCTTGAATTGGCTCGATTCGGCACCATCAGCTCGATTCAGCTCAAATCACTTCGCTTCAGCTCGTTTCGACTCGATTCGGCTCAATTCAGCCTTATTAGGCCCTATTCGTCTTAACTCGACTCTTTTCTATTTGTCTCTATTTGGCTCCATTGGAATCTATTCTACTCTATTCTGTTCTACCCTACCCTGCTCTAATCTATTCTAATGGATTTGATTCGACACGATTCAAAGCATTTCGACGCGATTCATCTCGTTTTGTTTCCATTTGGCTCGATTCGGCTAGAATTGGCTCTATTCAGCTATGTCCTGCACTATTTGACTCTATTCGACTCAATCCTACTCTACTCTTCTCTACTTTACTCCTCTGCTCTACCTTACTGTACTATATTCTATTCTTTCTGTTCTGTACTGTTCTGTTCTATTCTATTCTACCCTCCCTGTCCCTACCCTACCCTTATCTCATCTATGATTCGATTCGACGCATTTCCACGCGATTCGACGCCATTAGGCTTGAATCAGCTCGATTCAGTTCGAATCGGCTCGATTTGGCTCCATTTCACTCCATTTGGCTCGATTTGGCTTGAATTGCATCGATTCTGCTGGATTCTGCTTGATTAGGCCTTCTTTGGCCCTATTTGGCCCTATTCTGCTCTATTCGACTCTTTTCTACTCCATTCGTCTCTATCCGTCTCTATTTGACTCCATTCTATTCCATTCTACATCATTCTACACTATTCTCCTCTATTTTATTCTACCCTTCCCTACCCTAATCTATTCTAATTGATTCGATATGATTTGAAACGAATTGAAGCGATTCAATGCGTTTTGTCTCCATTAGGCTCAATTCAGCTATGTTCTGCAATATTTGACTCTTTCTATATTCTGTTGTATTCTTTCTATTCTGTTCTGTTCTCTCCTATTCTGTTGTACTCTATTCTATTCTACCCTACCCAACACTACTGCACCCCACCCAAACCTACCCTACTTTAATCTATTTGATTCAATTTGATTCAGTTCGACGAGATTTGACAGGATTCGATGGGATTTGATGAGATCCGAAGGCATTCGACGGGATTCGAAGAGTTTTAATGAGATTCCATGCGATTCAACTAGATTCAGCAGAATTCTATGAGATTTGACGCAATTCGAAGTTATTCGACGTGATACAACGCGATTCGCCTTGATTCGATGACATTCGACGCAATTTGATGCAATATGAAGCGATTCGACCCGGTTTGATGCAAAATGATATCATTGGATGTGACTCAACATGATTTGATGCGATTTGACGCTATTCGGCGACAGTCGGTGCGATTCTGCTTGATTCAGATCGATTAGGTGTGATTCGGCACTATACGGCTCTTTTTCGGCTGTATTCAGCTCCATTCACCTCTATTCGTCTCTATTCGGCCTGTTAAGCTCTATTTGAACCTACTCTTTTCCAATCTATTCTATTCCTTCTAATCTGTTCTAATCTCTTCTATTCTATTCTACCGTCCCCTCCCCTACTCTAATCCACACGTTTCGATTGGATTTGACACATTTAATGTGATTCAACACGATTAAGCTTGAATCTGCTCAATTCAGACCTATTTGGATCTATTTGGCTCAATTAGGCTTCATTTGGCTCGTTTTGGCCTCAATTGCTTCGATTCTGCTCGATTTGGCCTTATTTGGCCCTATTCTGCTCTATTTGACTCTTCTACTCTATTCGTCTCTATTTGACTCCGTTCTACTCCATTCCTTTCATTCCCCACCATTCTACACTATTCTTCTCTACCCTACCCTACACCTCTCTAATGTACTCTAATCGATTTGACGTGATTCCTCTCATTTCATCTCAATTCGGCTCTATATTTTTTTTCTATTATACTCTATTCCACTCCTCTCTATTCTATTGTATTGTTTCTATTCTGTTCTATTCTATTCTACTCTATTCTACCCTACCCTATACTACCCAACTCTAATCTATTCTAATCCATTTGATTGGATTTGACTCAACCCATTTTGACATGATTCGGCTTGATTCGGCTCTATTTGGCTCTGTTCAAATCTATTCTACTCTACTCTATTCCCCTCTACTCTACTCTAGCCTACTCTTTTCTGTATTCGTTCTGTATTGTTCTGTTCTATTCTGTTCTCTTCTATTCTATTCTGTTTTATTCTATGCTACTCTAGCCTATTCCACCCTACCCTATCATACCTGAACCTCCCCTACTCTAATCTACTCAATTCGATTCAACAAATTGTGACGCGATTTGGGTCGAATAGGTTCGATTCGTGTCCATTCAGTTCCATTTCGCTCGAATAGTGTCGATTCAGCTTGATTAGGCTTGATTCGGCTCCATTAGGATCGATTTGCTGGATTCGGCTTGATTTGACCCAATTCAGCTCGATTCGGTCCTCTTCAGCCCTATTCAGCACTATTTGGCTCTATTCAGCTCTTTTCTACTCTATTTGACTCCTTTCGATTCCATTGTACACCATTCTACTCCATTCTACACTATTCTAATCTACCCTACTCTAATTTACTGTAATTGTTTTCGATGGGATTTGACGTGATTTTTCTCATTTTGTCTCCATTTGGCTCGATTCAACTCTATTTGACTCTGTTCTACTCTACTGTACGCTATTCTGCTCTGCTCTACCCTTTTCTACTCTATTCTATTGTATTCTTTCTATTCTCTTCTACTGTGTTCAATTCTATTTCACTCTATTCTATCCTACCCTACTCTAATCTATTCTACTGGATTCGATTCCATGAATTTCAATGCGATTTGGCTCAAATCGGCTCTATTGCACTCCATTCATCCCCCTTCTGCTCAAATCGGTTTGATTCAGCTCTGATCGACTCCATTCGGCTCTAGTCAGCTCTAATAGGGTCTGTTCAGCTCTATTCGGCTGTATCAGACTACTCAACTCTATTATCTCTTTTCGACTCCATTCAACTCCATTCTACACCATTCTAATCCATCCAACTCTAGTCTTCTCTATTCTATTGTCTTGTACTCTACCCTTCTCTAGTCTATTCTAGTTGATTGGATTTGATTTGACTTGAATCGATGGGATTCAATGCAGTTCGACAGGATTCGACGCAATATGTGACGATTCCGAAGGATTCAGCGCGATTCCTCTGGATTTCTATCGTTTTGGCTCTTTTTGGCTCTATTTGGCTGGATTTGGCTCTATTTGGCAATAGTCAACTTTATTCTACTCTATTCTTCTATACTCTACACTACTCGACCCTATTCTATTCTTTCAGTTCTGTTCTGTTCTTTCCTGTTCTGTTCTATTGCATTCTATTCTACCCTACCCTACCCTAAGTTACCCTACTATAATCTGTTCTATTCTATTCAACACACTTGAATGGGATTCGAACTGAATGGGGTTGTATCGGCTCGATTCAGCTCCTTTTTGCGCCATTAAACTCAGTTCGGTTCTACTTGGCCCTTTTCTGCTGTCTGCTCTCTTCGGCAGTACTCAACTCTATTTGACTCTAGTCTAGTCTACTCTTCTCTATTTTTTCTGTTCTGTTCTGTTCTACTCTATTCTATTCTACCCTACCCTACCCTAACCTTACCTGCCCTACACTAATCTATTTGATTTGAATCGACACATTTCAATGTGATTCAACATGATTCTTCTTGATTCACCTCGAATTTGGTCGATTCAGCTACATTCAGCTCTGTTTGGCTCTATTCAACTCTATTCTACTGTACTCATCTCTACTTTATTCTATTCTATTCTTTCTATTGTGTTCTGTTCTGTTCTATTCTAACGTCTCCTACCCTACCCTCCTCTACTCTAATCTATTCAAGTTGATTCAATGCATTTCGACGCGATTCCATGTGATTAGGTTTGAATCGGCTTGATTTAGCTCTATTTGGCTTGAATCGGGTCAATTCGGCTCGATTCTGCTCGATTCAGCATAATTAGGCTCGATCCAAACTTATTCGGCCCTGTTCGGCTCTATTCAACTATTTTCTACTTTATTCATCTCTATTCGGCTCCATTCGACTCCATTCCACACCATTCTTCTCTGTTCTACTCTATTCTACACTATTCTATTCTGTTCTACCCTAAAAAAAAAACCCTACTCTAATCCATTCTAATCGATTCGATTCATCGTGATTTGTCTCGTTTCCTCTCCAGTCGACTTGTTTCAGTTCAAATTGGATCTATTTCTCTCTGTTCTTCGCTACTCGACTCTTACTCTTCTACTCAACTCTATTCCATTCTACTCTTTGTATTCTCTTCTGTTCTACTCTATGCTACTCTATTCTATTCTTCTGTACCCTACCCTACCGAATCCCAGCCTAACCTACACTACTCTAATCTGTTCAATTTAATTCGATTCCATTAATTGACCCCATTTGTCACAATTTGAGAGGATTCGGTGAGATTCCACGAGATTCAACAAGTTTTGGTGGGATTTGATGGAATTCGATGAGATTTGATGCAATAGGATGCGATTAGATGCGATTTGGCTCAATTTAGCTTGGCTCATTTTGTTTGTCTCTATTTGGCTCATTTCAGCTCCATTTGGCCCCATTCAGCTCGATTCTGGTCGATTCGACTTGATTTGGCTTGATTCGGCTCTATTCGGCTTGATTCGCCCCATTTGGCTCTATTCAACTCTTTTCTATTCTATTCATCTCTGTTCGACTGCATTAGTCTCCATTCCACACCATTCTCCTCCATTCTACCCTATTCTATTCTACGAAACCCTACCCCACCCTACTCTAGCCTAATCTAGTCTGTTTTTTATTCTTGCTTTCTATTTTCTCTATTCCATCCTATGCTACTCTACGATACCCTACACTAAACTAACCTACCCTGACCTATGCTGTTCTATTCTGTTTTCTCTGTTCCACCGTATGCTACCTTACCTTATACTACTGCACCGTACCATACCCTACTAAGTAGGGGTACTCAATAAGGGTGCTAATTAAGGGTACTAGTTTGGACAAGGGTACTACTTAAGGCAAGGGTGCTAGTTCAGGCTACTAGTTAAGGGAAGGGTACTAGCTAAGGCTACTAGTTCAGGTAAGAGTACTAGTTAAGGCTACTAGGTAAGGTAGGGTTACTAGTTAAGGCACAGGTACTAGTTAAGGCAAGGGTACTTGTTAAGGGTACTGGTAATGCAAGGGTACTAGTTAAGACTACTTGCTAAGGCAAGGGTACTAGTTAAGGCTATTTGTGAAGGGAAACCTACTAGTTAAGGGTACTAGTTAAGGGAAGGATAGGAGATAAGGCTACTTTTAAGGCAAGGCCACTAGTTCAAGGTACTACTAAGGCAAGGGTACTAGTTAAGACTACTAGTTAAGGCAAGGATACTAGTTCAGATTACTAAATTAGGGTACCTGTCAAGGCAAGGGTACTATTCAAGGCTAGTTGTCTAGGCTACTGATCTATGCCACTAGTCTAGCTGACTAGTCCAGCTTACTAGTCTAGGCTATTACTCTAGCCTTCTCTTGTCTACTCTACTGTAGTCTACTTTTGTCTACCCTATCATAAACTACCATACCCTAACCTCTTCTATTCTAATCAATTTGATTCGATTCAAAGCATTTTGATGCGATTAGACGCGATTATGCTTGAATTGGCTCGATTCGGCACCAGCAGCTCGATTTGGCTCGAATTGCTTCGATTCACCTCGTTTCAACTCGATTCAGCTCGGTTCAGCCTTATTTGGCCCTATTCGGCTCGATTCGACTCTTTTCTACTCTACTTGTCTCTATTCGACTCGGTTTGACTCCATTCTACTCTATACCGTTCTACCCTTCCCTACTCTAATCTATTCTAATGGATTCAATTAGACGCGATTCCAATCAATTCGAAGCGATTTTTCTCATTTTGTTTCCATTTGACTCGATTCGGCTAGAATTGGCTCTGTTCAGCTATATCCTGCACTATTTCACTCTTTTTAACTCTATTCGACTCAATCCTACTCTACTCTACTTTACTCCTCTGCTCTACCCTACTGTACTGTATTTTATTCTTTCTATCCTGTACTGTTTTATTCGATTCTATTCTAAGCTCCCCACCCCTCCCCTACCCTACTGTAATCTATGTGATTCAATTCGATTCGACGCATTTCCACAATATTCTACCCGATTAGCCTTGAATCAGCTCGATTTGGTTCGAATCGGCTCGATTTGACTCCATTTCATTCCATTCGGCTCGATTTGGCTCGATTTGCATCGATCTTGCTGGATTCTGCTCGATTAGGACTTCTTTGGCCCTATTCGGCCCTATTTGACTCTTCTACTCTATTCATTTCTATCCATTTCTATTCAACTCCATTCTATTCCATTCCACACCATTCTACACTATTCTCTATTCTATTCTACCCTTTCCTACTCTATTCTAATTGATTTTATTTGATTTGACCTGATTCAACACAATTCGTCTCGTTTTGTCTCCATTCGGCTCAATTATATGTTCTGCACTATTTGACTCTATTCTCTGTTGTATTCTTTCTATTGTGTTCTGTTCTGTTCTCTCCTATTATGTTGTACTCTATTCTATTCTACCCTACCCAACCCTACTGCACCCCACCCAAACCTACCCTAATTTAATCTATTTGATTCAGTTCAACGCAATTTGACAGGATGCGACGGGATTCGACAAGATCCGAAGGCATTCGACGGGATTCAAAGAGTGTTGATGAGATTCCATGTGATTCGATGTGATTCAGCAGAATTCTATGAGACTTGACACAATTCGAAGTTATTCGACGTGATACAACGCGATTCGCCATGGATCGATGACATTCGATGCAACTGGACTCTATATGAAGCGATTCGACCTGGTTTGACACAAAATGATGTGATTGGACGTGACTAGACGTGATTCGATGCGATTCGAGGCTATTGTGCGACAGTCGGTGAAATTTTGCTTGTTTCAGATTGATTAGGTGCGATTCGGCACTGTATGGCTCTTTTCAGCTGTATTCAGCTCCATTAGGCTCTATTCGTCTCTATTCGGCCTATTCGGCTCTATTCGAACCTACTCTTCTCCACTCTATTCTATTCCTTCTATTCTACTCTACTCTATTCTACCCTACCCTGCCCTTCTCTAATACATACGTTTTGACTGGATCTGACACATTTAATGTGATCCGACCCGATTAAGCTTGAATCTGCTCGATTTGGATCGATTTGGCTCTATTTGGCTCAATTAGGCTTCATTTGGCTCGTTTTGGCTTGAATTGCTTCGATTCTGCTCGATTCGCCTTATTCGGCCCTATTCTGCTCTATTCGACTCTTTTCTACTCTATTCATCTCCATTTGACTCCACCTACTCCATTGTTTTCATTCCCCACCATTCTACTCTGTTCTGCTCTACCCTACCCTACACCTCTCTAATTTACTGTAATCGATTCAACGCGATTCCTCTCATTTCG
Organism: Elephas maximus indicus; assembly: GCF_024166365.1. Taxonomy (NCBI): domain Eukaryota; kingdom Metazoa; phylum Chordata; class Mammalia; order Proboscidea; family Elephantidae; genus Elephas; species Elephas maximus. Next base: position 12,051,972 of record NC_064832.1, on the reverse strand, counting down.
ACTCCATTCAGCTCTTTTCAGCTCTATTCGGCTCTGCTGTATTCTACTCTTCTCTATTCTATTGTATTGTTTCTATTCTGTTCTGTTCTATTCTACCCTACCCTATGCTACCCAACTCTAATCTATTCTAATCCATTTGATTGGATTTGATTCAACCCATTTCAACACGATTCGGCTCAATTTGGCTGTGTTCGAATCTATTCTACTCTATTCCCCTCTACTCTACTCTAGCCTACTCTTTTCTGTATTCGTTCTGTATTGTTCTGTTCTATTCTGTTCTCTTCTATTCTATTCTGTTTTATTCTATGCTACTCTACTCTATTCCTCCCTATCCTACCGTACCCGAACCTCCCCTACTCTAATCTATTCAATTCAATTTGACGAATTTTGACATGATTTGGGTCGAATTGTTTCGATTCATGTCCTTTTGGCTCCATTTCGCTCGAATAGTGTCGATTCAGCTTGATTAGGCTCGACTCGGCTCCATTAGGATCGATTTGCTGGATTCGGCTAGATTTGGCTCAATTGAGCTCAATTCAGCTCTCTTTGGCCCTATTCGTCTCTATTCGGCTCTTTCCTACTCTATTTGACCCCATTCAATTCCATTGCACACCATTCTACTCCATTCTTCACTATTCTACTCCACCCTACTCTACTGTAATTTATTTGATGGGATTCGACGCTATTTGTCTCGTTTCGTCTCCGTTTGGCTCAATTCGACTCTATTTGACTCTGTTCTACTCTACTCTACACTATTCTGCTCTGCTCTACCTTTTTCTATTCTATTCTATTGTATTCTTTCTATTCTCTTCCTCTATGTTCAATTCTATTCTACTCTTTTTTATCCTACCCTACTCTAATCTATTCTACTGGTTTTGACTCCACGTACTTCGATGGGATTCGGCTCAAATTGGCTCCATTGCACTCCATTCATCCCCCTTCGGCTCAAATCAGTTCGATTCATCTCTAGTCAGCTCCATTCGGCTCTAGTCAGCTCTATTCAGCTCTAATATGCTCTGTTCAGCTCTATTCGGCTCTATTAGACTACTCAACTCTATTATCTCTTTTCAACTCCATTCCACACCATGCTTCTCCATCCGACCCTATTCTTCTGTATTGTATTGTCTTGTACTCTACCCTTTTCTAGTCTATTCTAATCGATTGGATTTGATTTGACTTGAATCGATGGGATTCAATGCAATTCGACAGGATTTGACGCGATATGGCACGATTCCACAGGATTCAGTGCGATTCTTCTTGATTTCTATCGCTTTTGCTTTTTTTGGTTCTGTTTGGCTGTATTTGGCTCTATTTGGCAATAGTCAACTCTATTCTATACTCTACACTATTTGACCCTATTCTATTCTTTGTTCTGTTCTATTCTATCCTGTTCTGTTCTACTGCATTCTATTCTACCCTACCCTACCCTAAGTTACCCTACTGTAATCTGTTCTATTCTATTCAACACACTTAAATGGGATTCAACCTGATTCGGGTCATATCAGCTCGATTCAGCTCCTTTTTGTGCCATTAAACTCGATTCCGTTCTATTTGGCCCTTTTCCTCTCTATTCGGCTCTTTTCAGCAGTATTCGACTCTATTTGACTCTAGTCTAGTCTATTCTTCTCTATTCTTTCTGTTCTGTTCTATTCTATTCTATTCTACCCTACCCTACCCTAACCTTACCTGTCCTACACTCATATATTTGATTCGATTCGACACAATTCAATGCAATTCGACACGATTCGTCTCGATTCACCTCGAATTTGGTTGATTCAGCTGCATTCAGCTCTGTACGCCTTTTTCTGGTTCTATTCAACTCTATTTGACTCTATCTTATTATGCTCGACTCTATTTAATTCTATTCTATTCTATCTATTGTGCTTTGTTTTGTTCTATTCTAACCTCTCCTACCCTACCCTCCTCTACTCTATTCAATTAAATTCAATGCATTTTGACAAGGCCAGGGTAGTACTTAAGGATACTAGTAAAGGCAAGGTTACTAGTTAAAGGTACTAGTAAGGCAAGGCTACTAGTTAAGCCTACTAGTCAAGGCAAGGCTACTAGTTAGTTCAAGGGTACTAGTTAAGTCAGCTAGTTAAGGCAGGAGTACTAGTTAAGGCTATTAGTTAAGGCGAGGGTACTAGTTAAGGCAAGTGTACTAGTTAAGACTACCTGTTAAGGCAAGAGTACTAGTTAAGGCTAGTTGTTAAGGCAAGGCTACTACTTAAGGGTACTAGTTAAGACAAGGGTACTAGTTCATGCTACTTGTAAAGGCCACTAGTTAAGGGTACTAGTAATGTAAGGGTACTAGTTAAGATTACTGGTTAAGGCAAGGGTACTAGTTCAGGTTACTAATTTAGGGTACCTTTCAAGGCAAGGGTACTATTCAAGGCTAGTTGTCTAGGCTACTGATCTATGCCACTAGTCTAGCTGACTAGTCCAGGTTACTAGTCTAGGCTATTACTTTAGCCTTCTCTTGTCTACTCTACTGCAGTCTACTTTCGTCTACCCTAGTCTACCCCATCATAAACTACCCTTCCCTAACCTCTTCTATTCTAATCGGTTTGATTCTATTCAAAGCATTTCTATACGATTAGACGCAATTATACTTGAATCGGCTCGATTCAGCATCATCAGCTCGATTCAGCTCGATTTGGCTCGAATCGCTTTGATTCAGCTCGTTTCGAATCGATTTGGCTCTGTTCATCCTTATTTGGCCCTATTCGGCTCGATTCGACTCTTTTCTAATCTATTTGTCTCTATTCGACTCCATTTGACTCCATTCTGCTCTATTCTGTTCTACCCTACCCTACTCTAATCTATTCTAATGGATTCGATTTGACACAATTCGAAGCAATTTGACACGATTCGTCTCGTTTTGTTTTCATATGGCTCAATTCAGGTAGAACTGGCTCTATTCAGCTATGTCCTGCAGTATTTCACTCTATTCGACTTAATCCTATTCTACTCTTCTCTACTCCTCTGCTCTACCCTACGGTACTATACTCTTATTCTTTCTATTCTGTACTGTTTTATTAGATTCTATTCTACCCTCCCCGCCCCTCCCCTACCCTTATCTCATCTATTTGATTCAATTCGATTTGATGCATCTCCACAAGATTCGACGCGATTAGGCCTGAATCAGCTCGATTTGGTTCAATTCAGCTCGATTTGGCTCCATTTCACTCCATTCGGCTTGATTTGGCTCGAATTGCATCGATTCTGCTGGATTCTGCTCGATTAGGCCTTCTTTGGCCCTATTCTGTTTTATTCGGCTCTTTTCTACTCTATTCGTCTCTATCCATCTCTATTTGACTCCATTCTATTCCATTCCACACCATTCTACACTATTCTCTTCTATTCTATTCTACCCTTCCCTACCCTAATCTATTCTAATTGATTCGATTTGATTTGAAACGAATCAAAGCAATTCAATGCGTTTCGTCTCCATTCAGCTCAATTCAGCTATGTTCTGCACTATTTGACTCTTTTCTACTCTACTGTATTTTGTTGTACTCTTTCTATTCTGTTCTGTTCTCTCCTATTCTGTTGTACTCTATTCCATTCTACCCTGCCCAACCCTACTGCACCCCACCCAAACCTACCCTACTTTAATCTATTTGATTCAATTCGATTCAGTTCCACACGATTTGACGGGAATCGACGGGATTCAACGAGATTGGAAGGCATTTGACGGGATTCGAAGAGTTTTAATGAGATACCATGCGATTTGACGTGATTCAGCAGAATTTTATGAGATTGGACACAATTCGAAGTTATTCGACGTGATACGATGCGATTTGCCGTGATTCGACGACATTCGTTGCAATTCGACACAATATGATGCAATTCGACCAGGTTTGACTCAAAATGATATGACTGTACGTGATTCGATGTGATTCGACGCTATTCAGCGACAATCGGTGCGATTCTCCTTGATTCAGATCGATTAGGTGCGATTCGGCACAATACGGCTTTTTTCAGCTGTATTCAGCTCCATTCAGCTGTATTCGTCTCTATTCGGCCTATTCGACTCTATTTGACGTCTACTCTTTTCCACTCTATTCTATTCTATTCCTTCTATTCTGTTCTAATCTCTTCTATTCTACTCTATTCTATTCTACCCTCCCCTTCTCTAATCTATACGTTTCGATTGGATTTGACGCATTTAACGCCATTCGACGTGATTAAGCTTGAATCGGCTCGATTCGGATAGATTTGGCTCTATTCGGCTCAATTATGCTCCATTCGGCTCGTGTTGGCTTCAATTGCTTCGCTTCTGCTCAATTCGGCCTTATTTGGCCCTATTCTGCTCTATTCGACTCTTTTCTACTCTATTCGCCTCTATTTGACTCCATTCTACTCCATTGTATTCATTCCACACCATAATACACTATTCGACTCTATTCTGCTCTACCCAACCCTACACCACTCTAAGTTAGTATAATCGATTTGACACGATCCCTGTCATTTCATCTCGATTCGGCTCTATTCAGCTCTGTTCAACTCTTCTCTATTATACTCTAGTCTACTCTTCGCTATTCTATTGTACTGTTTCTATTCTGTTGTGTTCTACTCTACTCTACCCTACCCTACCCTACCTGAATCTCCCCTACTCTAATCTATTCAATTCGATTCAACGAATTTTGATGAGATTCGGGTCGAATCCATTTGATTCGTGTCCATTCAGCTCCATTTGGCTCGAGTAGTGTCGATTCAGCTTGATTAGGCTTGATTTGGCTGCATTAGGCTCGATTCACTGGATTCGGCTGCTTTTGGCTCATTTCAGCTCGATTCGACCTTCCTCGGCCCTGTTCGGCTCTATTTGGCTCTTTTCTATGCTATTCGACTCCATTCGATTCCATTGCACACCATTCTACACTGTTCTAATCTACCCTACTCTAATTTACTGTAATCGATTCGATGGGATTCGACGTCATTTGTCTCATTTCCTCTCCATTTGGCTCAATTCGACTCTGTTCTGCTCTACTCTACACTATTCTGCTCTGCTCTACCCTTTTCTACTCTATTTTATTGTATTCTTTCTATTCTCTTCTACTGTGTTCAATTTTATTCTACTCTATTCTATCCTGCCCTACTCTAATCTATTCTACTGGATTCGATTCCATGCATTTCAATGGGATTCGGCTCAAATCGGCTCCATTGCATTCTAGTCGGCTCTGTTCGTCTCTAATAGGCTCTATTCAGCTCTATTTGGCTCTATTAGACTCTACTCAAATCTATTATCTCTTATTGACTCTGTTCAACTCCATTCTACACCATTCTAATCCATCCTACTCTATGCTTCTCTTTTCTATTTTATTGTACTTCACCCTACTCTAAAAAAAAATCTAGTCTATTCTAATTGATTGGATTTGATTTGACTTGAATCGATGTGATTCAATGCAATTCAACGGGATTTGACGCGATATGGCATGATTCCGTGGGATTCGGCCTGATTCATCTTGATTTCTATTGCTTCGGCTCTTTTTGGCTCTATTTGGCTGTATTCGGCAATATTCGAACTGTTCTACTCTACTCTTCTATATTCTACTCGACCGTATTCTATTCTTTCTGTTCTGTTCTATCCTGTTCTGTTCTACTGCATTCTATTCTACCCTACCCTAACTTACCCTACTGTAATCTATTCTTTTCTATTCAAAACACTCGAACGGGATTTGACCTGATTCGTGCCGTATCTGCTCGATTCAGATCCTTTTTTGGCCATTAAACTCGATTCGGTTCTACTCAGCCCTTTTCCACTCTATTCGGCTCTTTTCGGCAGTATTCAACTCTATTTGACTGTAGTCTACCCTACTCTATTTTTTCTGTTGTGTTCTAGTCTCCTCTATTCTATTCTACCCTACCCTACCCTAACCTTACCTGCCCTACACTAATCTCTTTGATACGATTCGACACAATTATATGCGATTTGTCATAATTCGTCTCGATTCACCTCGAATTTGCTCGATTCGGCTGTATTCAGCTCTGTTCAGCTCTTTTCGGCTCTATTCATCTTGATTTGACTCTATTCTACTGTACTTGGCTCTACTTTATGCTATTTCTATTGTGTTCTGTTTTGATGTGTTCTAACCTCTCCTACCCTACCCTCCTCTACTCTAATCTATTCAATTTGATTCAAGGCATTTTGACGCGATTCCATGTGATTAGGCATGAATCGGCTTGATTTAGCTCTATTTGGCTTCAATCAGGTCAATTCAGCTCGATTCAGCATAATTAGGCTTGATTCAACCTTATTCGGCTCTGTTCGGCTCTATTCAACTCTTCTACTTTATTCATCTCTATTTGGCTCCATTCGACTCCATTCCACACCATTCTACTCTGTTCGACTCCATTCTACACTATTCTATTGTATCCTATTCTGTTCTACCCTACCCTACTCTAATCTATTCTAAACGACTCACTTCAATGTGATTTGTCTCGTTTCCTCTCCATTCGACTCGATTCAGCTCGAATTGGATCTATTCATCTCTATTCTGCACTACTCGGCTCTGACTATTCTTCTCTACTCAACTCTACTCCATTCTACTCTTTGTATTCTCTTCTCTTCTACTCTATGCTACTCTATTCTATTCTTCTGTGCACTACCCTACCAAATCCCAGCCTAACCTACACTATTCTAATGGGTTCAATTTAATTCGATTCCATTCAATTTCGACCTGATTTGACACAATTCGACGGGATTTGGTGAGATTCGACGGGTTTTGGTGGGATTTGATGGAATTCGACAAGATTCGATGCAATAGGATGCGATTAGGTGAGACTTGGCTCGATTTATTTCTGTTCATTTTGTTTGTCTCTATTTGGCTCGTTCCAGCTCCCTTCGGCTACATTCAGTTCGAATGTGGTCAATTCGACTCGATTCGGGTCTATTTGGCTCTATGCAACTCTTTTCTAATCTATTCATCTCTGTTCGACTCCATTAGACTCCATTCCCACCATTCTACTCCATTCTACACTAGTCTATTCTACAGAACCCTACTCCACCCTTCCCTATCCTAATCTGTTCTTTTCTACTGTTGTAGTCTATTCTCGCTTTCTATTTCCTCTATTCCATCCTATGCTACTCTACCATACCCTACACTAAACTAACCTACCCTGGCCAATGCCGTTCTAGTCTATTTTCTCTGTTCCAGCGTATACTACCCTACCCTACGCCACCCCACCACACCATACCCTACTACTTACGGGTACTCAATAAGGACACTAATTAAGGGTACTAGTTGGGGCAAGGGTACTACTCAAGGCAAGGTTGGTAGTTTGGGCTACTAGTTAAGGCTAGGGTACTAGTTAAGGTTACTAGTAAAATCAATTGTACTAGTTAAGACATCTAGTTAAGGCAAGGCTATTAGTTAAGGTAAGAGGACTAGTTATGGCTACTAGTTAAGGCAAGGGCAGTAGTCAAGGCTACTAATTAAGGCAAGGGTACTAATTAAGGCAAGAGTACTAGTTAAGACTGCTAGTTAAGGTAAGGTTACTAGTTGAGGCCAGGTTACTAGTTGAGAATATTAGTTAAGGGAAGGCTACTAGCTAAAGGTACTAGTAAGGCAAGGGTACTAGTTAAGATTACTAGTTAAGGCAAGAGTACTAGTTAATACAAGGGTACTAATTAAGGCTACTAGTTAAGCGACGGTAGTAGTACAGATTACTAACTTAGGGTACTTGTCAAGTCAAGGGTAGTATTCAAGGCTAGTAATCTAGGCTACTGGTCTTTGCCACTAGTCTAGCTGACTAGTCCAGCTTACTAGTCTATGCTACTTCTCTAGCCTTCTCTTGCTGACTCTACTGTAGTCTACTTTCATCTACTCTTGCCTACCCTATCATAAACTACCCTACCCTAAGCTCTATTGTAATATATTCGATTCGATTTGATTCAAAGTATTTCAATGACATTGGACGCAATTATGCTTGAATCAGCCCTATTCGGCTCGATTCGACTCTTTTCTACTCTATTTGTCTCTATTCGACTGCATTTGACTCCATTCTACCCTATTCTATTCTACCGTACCCTACACTACTCTAATCTATTCTAATGGATTCGATTCGACGAAATTCGAAGCAATTCGACACGATTCGTCTCGTTTTGTTTCCATTTGGCTCGATTCGGCTAGAATTGGCTCTATTCAGCTATATCCTGCACTATTTAACCCTATTCAACTCTATTTGACTCAACTCTGCTCTACTCTTCTCTGATCTACCTTACTGTACTGTATTCTATACTTTCTATTCTGTCCTGTTCTATTCTATTCTACCCTCCTCTCCCCTCCTCTCACCTATTTGATTCGATTTCATTCTACGCATTTCCACGCGATTCGAGGCGATTAGGCTTGAATCAGCTCGATTTGCTTCGAATCGGCTCGATTTGGCTCCATTTCACTCCATTCGGCTCGATTTGGCTCTAATTGGGTCGATTCTGCTGGATTCTGCTCGATTTGGCTCTAATTGGGTCGATTCTGCTGGATTCTGCTCGATTCGGCCTTCTTTGGCCCTATTCGGCCCTATTCTGCTCTATTCGACTCTTTTCTACTCTATTCATCTCTATCCGTCTCTATTCTACTCCATTCTATTCCATTCCACACCATTCTACACTATTCTCTATTCTATTCTACCCTTTCCTACTCTATTCTAATTGATTTTATTTGATTTGACCTGATTCAACACAATTCGTCTCGTTTTGTCTCCATTCGGCTCAATTCGGCTCTGTTCTGCACTATTTGACTCTATCCTTCTCTACTCTATTCTATCCTGTTGTATTCTTTCTATTCTGTTCCGTTCTGTTCTCTCCTATTCTGTTGTACTCTATTCTATTCTACCCTACCCAACCCTACTGCACCCCACCCAAACCTACCCTACTCTAATCTATTTGATTCAATTCAATTCAGTTCGACGCGATTTGACAGGATTTGACGGGATTCGACGAGTTCCGAAGGCATTCGACGGGATTCGAAGAGATTTGACCAGATTCTATGCTTGATTCAGCTCGATTAGGTGTGTTTCGGCACTATAGGGCTCTTTTCGGCTGTATTCAGGTCTATTCGTCTCTATTCAGCCTATTCGGCTCTATTCGACTCTACTCTTTTCCACTCTATTCTATTCCTTCTATTCTGTTCTAGTCTCTTCTATTCTACTCTATCCTCGTCTACCCGTCTCTAATCTATATGTTTCGATTGGATTTGATGCATTTAACACGATTCGATGCGATTAAGCTTGAATCGGCTCGAATCGGATCGACTTGGCTCTATTCGGCTCAATTAGGCTCCACTCGGCTCATTTTGCCTTGAATTGCTTCGATTCTGCTTGATTCAGCCTTATTCAGCCCTATTCTGCTCTATTTGACTCTTTGCTACTCTATTCATGTCTATTTGACTCCATTCTATTCATTTTACACCATTCTACACTATTCTACTTTATTCTGCTCTACCCTACCCTACACGACTCTAATTTAATCAATTTGACATGATCCCTCTCATTTCATCTCCATTCGGCTCTATTCAGCTGTATTCGACTCTATTATACTCTAGTCTACTCTTCTCTATTCTGTTGTTTCTATTATGTTCTGTTCTATTCTACTCTATTCTACCCTACCCTATAATAGCTACCCAACTCTAATCTATTCAAATCCATTTGATTGGATTTGATTCAACCCATTTTGACGCGATTCGGCTCGATTTGGCTCTATTGGAATCTATTCTATTCTACTCTATTCCCCACTGCTCTACTCTAGCCTACTCTTTCCTGTATTCGTTCTGTATTGTTCTGTTCTACTCTACTCTGTTTTATTCTATTCTACTTGACCCTATTCTACCCTACCCTACCATACCCGAAACTCCCCTGCTCTAATCTATTCGATTCAATTCCACGAATTTTGACCCGATTCAGGTCGAATCGGTTCGATTCGTGTCCATTTGGCTCCATTTGGCTCGAATGGTGTCGATTCAGCTTGATTAGGCTCGATTCAGCTCCATTAGCCTCGATTCACTGGATTCGGCTCGATTTGGCTCAATTGAGCTCAATTCGGCCCAATTGAGCTCAATTCGGCCCTCTTCGGCACTATTCGACTCTATTCGGCTCCATTTGATTCCATTGCACAGTATTCTACTCCATTCTACACTATTTTACTCTACCCTACTCTAATTTGCTGTAATTGATTCGATGGGATTCTACACAATTTGTCTCGTTTCATCTCCATTTGGCTTGATTCAACTCTTTTTGACTCTGTTCTATTCTACTGTACGCTATTCTGTTCTGCTCTACCCTTTTCTACTCTATTCTATTGTATTCTTTCTATTCTCTTCTACTGTGTTCAATTCTATTCTACTCTGTTCTATCCTACCCTACTCCAATCCATTCTACTGGATTCGATTCCACGCATTTCAATGGGATCCAGCTCAAAATGGCTCCATTGCACTCCATTCATCCCCCTTCAGCTCAAATCGGTTCGATTCAGCTCTAATCAGCTCCATTCCACTCTAGTCGGCTCTATTCGGCTCTAATACACTCTATTCAGCTCTTTTTGGCTGTATTAGACTCCTCAACTCTATTATCTCTTTTTGACTGGATTCAACTCCACTCAAGTCCGTTCTACACCATTCTGCTCCATCCTACTCTATTCTTCTCTATTCTATTGTATTGTACTCTACCCTACTCTAGTCTATTCTAATCGATTGGATTTGATTTGACTTGAATCAATGGGATTCAATGCAATTCTATGGGATTTGATGCAATATGGCACGACTCCACGGGATTCAGAGCGATTCATCTGGATTTCTATTGCTTTGTCTGATTTTGGCTCTATTTGGCTCTATTTGGCAATATTCGAGTCTATTGCACTCTACTCTTCTATACTCTACTCAACCTTATTCTATTCTTTCAGTTCTGTTCAGTTCTATGCTGTTCTGTTCTACTGCATTCTATTCTACCCTAAGCTACCTTAACTTACCCTACTGTAATCTGTTCAATTCTACTGGACACACTTGAACGCGATTCGACCTGATTCCGGCCATAACAGCTCGATTCAGCTCCTTTCCGCTCCATTAGACTCAATTCGGCTCTACTCAGCTCTTTTCCGCTCTATTCGGCAGTATTCAACTCTATTTGACTGTAGTCTACTCTACTTTGTTCTTTCTATTCTGTTCTATTCTACTCTATTCTATTCTGCCTTACCCTACCCTAACCTAGTTTGCCCTACACTAATCTATTTGGTTCGATTCGACACATTTCAATGCAATTCGAAATGATTCGTCAGGGTTCACCTCGAATTTGATCGATTTGGCTGTACTCAGCTCTGTTCGGCTCTTTTCAGCTCTATTCAACTCTATTTGACTCTATTCTACTGTACTCGACTCTACTTAATTCTATTCTATTCTTTCTGTTGTGTTCTGTTGTATTCTAACCTCTCCTACCCTACCCTCATCTACTCTAATCTATTCGATTCGATTCAATACGTTTCGAAGCGATTCCATGTGATTAGGCTTCAATCAGCTTGATTTAGCTCTATTTGGCTTGAATCAGGTCAATTCGGCTCGATTCTTCTCGATTCAGCATAGTTAGACTCGATCCAACCTTATTCGGCCCTGTTCGGCTCTATTCAACTCTTTTCTACTTTATTCTTCTCTATTTGGCTCCATTTGACTCCATTCCATACCATTCTACTCTGTTCTACTCCATTCTACACTATTCTACTCTATCCTTTTCAGTTTTACCCTACCGTAATCTAATATATTCTAATCGATTCAATGCATCACGATTTGTCTCGTTTCCACTCCATTAGCCTTGATTCAGCTCAAATTGGATCTATTCACCTATATTCTGCACTACTTGACTCTGACTATTCTGCTGTATTCAACTTTACTCTATTCTACTCTGTATTCTCTTCTGTTCTACCCTATGCTCCTCTATTCTATTCTTCTGTGCACTACGCTACCGAATCCCAGCCTAACGTAACCTACACTACTCTAATCTGTTCAATTTAATTCAATTCTATTTAATTCGACCCAATTTGACACAATTCGATAGGATTTGGTGAGATTCTATGAGATTCAACGGGTTTTGGTGGGATTTGATGGAATTCGTCGAGATTCGATGCAATAGGATGCAATTAAGTGCGATTTGGCTCGATTTAACTCGGCTCATTTTGTTTGTCTCTATTTGGCTCGTTTCAGCTCCAGCAGGCTACATTCCGCTCGAATCTGGTTGATTTGACTTGATTCGGCTCGGTTTGTCTCCATTCGGCTCGATTCAGCTTGATTCTGCCCTATTTGGCCCTATTCTGTGCTATTTGGCTCTATTCAACTCTTTTCTACTCTATTCATATCTGTTTGACTTCATTAGACTCCATTCCACACCATTCTACTCCATTCTACACTATTCTATTCTACAGAACCCTACCCCATCCTACCCTATCCTAATCTAGTCTGTTCTTTTCTATTCTGTTGTATTCTATTCTCCTTTTTTTATTTTCTCTATTCCATCCTATGCTACTCTACCATACCCTACACTAAACTAACCTACCCTGACCTATGCTATTCTACTCTATTTTATTCTATTTTCTCTGTTCCACCATATGCTACCCTACACTATGCTACCCCACCGTACCATACCCTACTCCTTAGGGGTACTCAATAAAGGTACTAATTAAGGGTACTCAATAAAGGTACTAATTAAGGGTACTCGTTTGGGCTAGGGTACTACTTAAGGCAGGGGTACTAGTTCAGACTACTAGTTAAGGCAGGGGTACTAGTCAAGGCTACTACTTAAGGCAAGATTACTAGTTAAGGCTACTATTTAAGGCAATGGTACTAGTTAAGGCCAGGGTGCTGATTAAGGCTACCAGTTAAGGCAAGGCTACTAGTTAAGGGTACGAGTTAAGGGTACTAGTTAAGGCGAGGGTACTAGTTAAAAGTACTAGTAAGGCAAGGGTACTAGGTAAGGCAAGAGTACTAGTTCAGAATACTAATTTAGGGTACTTGTCAAGGCAAGGGTTGTATTCAAGGCTAGTTGTCTAGGCTACTGTTCTATGCCACTAGTCTAGCTGACTAATCCACCTTACTAGTCTAGGCTACTACTCTAGACTTCTCTGGGCTACTCTACTGTAGTCTACTTTCGTCTACCCTTGTCTAGCCTATGTTAAACTATCCTACCCTAACCTCTTCTGATCTATTCGATTTGATTCGATTCAAAGCATTTCGATGCGATTGGGCGCGATTATGCTTCAATCGGCCCTATTAGGCTCGACTCGACTGTTTTCTATTCTGTCTCTATTCGACTCCATTTGACTCCATTCTACTCCATTCTGTTCTACCCTACCCTACTCTAATGGATTCGATTCGACGTGATTTCAAGCAATTCGACGCGATTCATCTCGTTTTGTTTCCATTGGGCTCGACTTGGCTAGAATTGGCTCTATCCTGATATATCCTGCACTATTTGACTCTATTTCAGCTCAATCCCACTCTACTCTCCTCTACTTTACTCTCCTCTGCTCTACCTACTGTACTATATTCTATCCCTTCTATTCTGTCCTGTTCTATTCTAGTCTACCCTCCCCACCCCTTCTCTAATCTATTTGATTCGATTCAATTTGATGCATTTCCACGCGATTCGACGCGATTAGGCTTAAATCAACTCAATTCGGTTCGATTTGGCTCCATTTCACTCCATTCGGCTGTAGTTCGGTCGAATTGCATCAATTCTGCTGGATTCTCCTCGATTAGGCCTTCTTTGGCCCTATTCAGCCCTATTCTGCTCTGTTCAACTCTTTTCTACTCTATTCATCTCTATCCGTCTTTATTCGACTCCATTCTATTCCATTCCACACCATTCTACACTATTCTCCTCTATTCTATTCTACCCTTCCCTACCCTAATCTATTCTAATTGATTCGATTTGATTTCAGCCGATTCGAAGTGATTCAATGCAATTCGTCTTGGTTTGTCTCCATTCGGCTCTGTTCTGTTCTGCACTATTTGAATCTATTCTATTCTGTTGTATTCTTTCTATTCTGTTCTGTTCTCTCCTATTCTGTTCTACTCTATTCTATTCTACCCTACCCAACCCTATTGCACCCCACCCAAACCTACCCTACTTTAATCCATTTGATTCAATTCGATTCAGTTTGTGGTGATTTGACAGTATTCGATGAGATCCAAAGGCATTTGACGAGATTTGAAGAGATTCCATGCAATTCAACGTGATTCAGTAGAATTCTATAAGATTTGATGCAATTCGAAGTTATTCAATGTGATACGACGCTATTCGGTGACGGTGCGATTCTGCTTGATTCAGCTCGATTAGGTGAGTTTCGGCACTGTACGGCTATTTTCGGCTCTATTCCGCTCCATTCAACTCTATTTGTCTCTATTCAGCCTATTTGGCTCTATTCGACTCTATTCGACCCCACTCTTTTCCACTCTATTCCTTCTATTCTGTTCTAATCTCTTCTTCTCTATTCTATTCTACCCTACCCTACCCTTCTCTAATTTTACGTTTCGATTGAATTTGATGTATTTAACGTGATTCGATGCAATTAAGCTTGAATCAGCTCGATTCGGATCAATTTGGCTCTATTTGGCTCAATTAGGCTCCATTCGGCTCGTTCTGGCTTGATTGCTTCAATTCTGCTCGGTTCGGCCTTATTTGTCCCTATTCTGCTCTATTTGACTCTTTTCTACTCTATTCGTCTCTATTTGACTCCATTCTATTCATTCCACACCATTCCATTCTACACTATTCTGCTCTACCCTACCCTACACTACTCTAATTTACGCTAACCGATTCGACGCAATTCCTCTCATTTCGTCTCCATTTAGCTCTATTCAGCTCTATTATACTCCAGTCTACTCTATTGTACTCTAGTTTACTCTTCTCTATGCTATTGTATTGTTTCTATTCTGTTCTGTTCTCTTCTACTCTATTCTACCCTACCCTATGCTACCCAACTCTAAGGTATTGTAATCCACTTGATTGGATTTGATTCAACCCATTTCGACGCGATTTGGCTCGATTTGGCTCTGTTCGAATCTATTCTACTCTATTCCCCTCTACTCTACTCTAGCCTACTCTTTTCTGTATTTGATCTGTATTGTTCTGTTCTCTTCTATTCCATGCTATTCTATTCTACTCTATTCTACCCTACCTGAACCTCCCCTACTCTAATCTATTCAATTCGATTGGACGAATTTTGACGCGATTCGGGTAGAATCAGTTCCATTAGTGTCCATTCGGCTTCATTTGGCTCGAATAGTGTTGATTCAGCTTGACTAGGCTCGATTCGGCTCCATTAGTCTTGATTCACTGGATTCAGCTCGATTTGGCTCAATTCAGCTCGATTCGGCCCTCTTCGGCCCTATTTGACTCTCTTCGGCTCTTTTCTACTCTATTTGACTCCATTCGATTCCATTGCACACCATTGTACTCCATTCTACACTATTCTAATCTACCCTACTCAAATTTACTGTAATTGATTTGATGGGATTTGACGCAATTTGTCTCGTTTTGTCTCCATTTTGGCTCAATTCAACTCTATTCGACTCTGTTCTACTCTAGTCTACACTATTCTGCTCTGCTCTACCCTTTTGTACTCTATTCTTTCTATTCTCTTGTGCTGTGTTCAATTCTATTCTACGCTATCGTATCCTACCCTACTCTAATCTATTCTACTGGATTTGATTCCTCACGTTTCGATGCGATTCGGCTCAAATCGGCTCCATTGCACTCCATTCATTCCCCTTTGGCTCAGATCAGTTCGATTCAGCCTCTATCGGCTACATTCAGCTCTAGTCGGTTCTATTCGGCTCTAATAGGCTCTGTTCAGCTCTGTTCAGTTCTATTAGACTCTAGTCAACTCTATTATCTGTTTTGACTCCATTCGACTCCATTCAACTCCATTCTACACCATTCTACTCCATCCTACTCTATTCTTCTCTATTGTATTGTATTGTACTCTAGTCTATTCTAATTTATTGGATTTGATTTGACTTGCAACGATGGGATTCAATGCAATTCGACACGATTTGGCACGATTCCACGGTATTCAGAGCCATTCGTCTTGATTTCTATCACTTCAGCTCTTTTTGGCTCTATTCGGCAATATTCAACTCTATTCTACTCTACTGTATTCTATTCTTTCAGTTCTGTTTTGTTCTATCCTGTTCTGTTCTACTGCATTCTATCCTACCCTACCCTAACTGACCCTACTGTAATCTGTTCGATTCTATTGGACACACTTGAACACGATCCGAACTGATTCGGGTTGTATCGGCTCAACTCAGCTCCTTTCTGCTCCATTAGACTCGATTCGATTCTACTCGGCCCTTTTCCACTCTATTCAGCTCTTTTGAGCAGTATTTGATTCTAGTCTACTCTACTCTTTCTGTTCTATTCTACTCTATTCTACCCTACCCTACCCTAACCTTACCTGCCCTACACTAATCTATTTGATTCAATCTGACACAATTCAACTCGATTCAACATGATTCACCTCGATTCACCTCGAATTTGGTCAATTCGGCTGTATTCAGCTGTTTGGCTCTATTCAACTCGATTTGACTCTGTTCTACTGTACTCGACTCTACTTAATTCTATTCTATTCTTTCTATTGTGTTCTGTTCTGTTGTGTTCTAGTCTAACCTCTCCTACCCTACCCTCCTCTACTCTAATCTATTTGATTCGATTCAATGCATTTTGACGCGATTCCATGTGATTAGGCTTGAATCGGTTTGACTTAGCTCTATTTGGCTTGAATCGTGTCAATTCGGCTCTATTCTGCTCCATTCAGCATAATTAGGCTCGATCCAAACTTATCCGGCCCTGTTCGGCTCTATTCAACTCTTTTCTACTTTATTCGTCTCTGTTTGGCTCCATTCCACTCCATTCTACTCTGTTCGACTCCATTCTACACTATTCTATTATGTTCTACCCTACCCTACTCTAATTTATTCAATCGTATTCTTCTGTGCCCTACCCCACCGAATCCCAGCATAACCTTCACTACTCTAATCTGTTCAATTTAATTTGATTCCATTCAATTTGACCCGATTTGACACAACTCGATGGGATTCGGTGAGAAAAACACAAGATCCGACGGGTTTTGGTGGGATTTGATGGAATTCGACGTGATTCAATCCAATAGGATGCGATTAGGTGCGATTTGGCTCGATTTAGCTCGGCTCATTTTGTTTGTCTCTATTTGGCTCGTTTCAGCTCCATTCAGCTAGAATCTGGTCGATTTGACTCGATTTGGCTCAATTCGGCTCTATTCAGCTCGATTCAGCCCTATTTGGCCCTAACCGGCACTATTCGCCTCTGTTCAACTCTTCTAATCTATTCATCTCTGTTCGATTCCATTAGACTTCATTCCACACCATTCTACTCCATTCTATTCTATAGAACCCAACCCCACCCTACCCTATCCTAATCTAGTCTGTTCTTTTCTATTCTGTTGTATTCTATTCTCATTTTCTATTTTCTCAATTCCATCCTATGCTACTCTACCATACCTCACACTAAACTAACCTACCGTGACCTATGCTGTTCTATTCTATATTCTCTGTTCTACTGTATGCTACCCTACCCTATGCTACCCCACTCTACCGTACCCTACTACTTAGGGGTACTCAATAAGGGTACCAATTAAGGTTACTAGTTCAAGTAAGGGTACTACTTAAGGCAAGAGTATTAATTCATGTTACTAGTTCAGGCCAGGGTACTAGATAAGGGTACTAGTTAAGGCAAGGAAACTAGTTAAGGCTACTAGTTAAGGCAAGGGTAGTAGTTGAGACTACTAGTTAATGCAAGGGCACTAGATAAGACCAGGGTACTAGTTAAGGATACTAGGTAAGGCAAGGGTAATAATTAAGTGCACTAGTAAGGCAAGGTCACTTGTTAAGACTACTAGTTAAGGCAAGGGCACTAATTAAGTCTACTAGTTAAGGCAAGATACTAGCTCAGGGTACTAGTCAAGGCAAGGGTACTAGTTAATGCAAGGGTACTAGCTAAGACTACTAGTTAAGGCAAGGGTTCTAGTTCAGATTACTAATTTAAGGTACTTGTCAAGGTTAGTTGTCTAGGCTACTGATCCATGCCACTGGTCTAGCTGACTAGTCCAGCTTACTAGTCTAGGCTACTACTCTAGCCTTCTCTTGTCTACTCTAGTCTAGTTTCGTCTACTCTAGTCTACCCTATCATAAACTACCCTACCCTAACCTGTTCTAATCTATTCGCTTTGATTCTATTCAAAGCATTTCCATGCGATTGGACGCGATTACGCTTCAATCGGCTCGATTCGGCTCGATTCGGCACCATCAGCTCGATTCAGCTTGATTTGGATCGAATATCTTCGATTCAGCTTGTTTCGACTCGATTCGGCTCAATTCAGCCTTATTAGGCCCTATTGGCTCGATTCGACTCTTTTCTACTCTATTTTTCTCTATTCAACTCCATTTGACTCCATTCTACTGCATTTTACTCTATTCTGTTCTACCCTACCCAACTCTAATCGATGCTAATGGATTTGATTCGACGCGATTCAAAGCAATTCGACTCGATTCGTCTTGTTCCGTTTCCATTTGGCTCTATTTGGCTAGAATTGGCTCTATTCAGCTATATCCTGCACTGTTTGACTCTATTCGACTCATTTCTACTTTACCGCTCTCTGCTCTACCCTACTGTACTATATTCTATTCCTTCTATTCTGTCCTGTTCTATTCTAGTCTACCCTCCCCGCCCAACCCCTACCCTTCTCTAATCTATTTGATTCGATTCGATTCGACACATTTCCACGCGATTCGACGCGATTAGGCTTGAATCAGCTCGATTCGCTTCGAATCGGCTCGATTTGGCTCCATTTCACTCCATTCGGCTCGATTTGGCTCGAATTGCATCGATTCTGCTGGGTTAGGCCTTCTTTGGCCCTATTCGGCCCTATTCTGCTCTATTTGACTCTTTTCTACTCTATTCATCTCTATCCGTCTCTTTTCGACTCCATTCTATTCCTTTCCACACCATTCTACACTATTCTCCTTGATTTTATTCTACCCTTCCCTACCCTAATCTATTCTAATTGATTCGATTTGATTTGACCTGATTCGAAGTAATTCAACGCAATTCGTCTCGTTTTGTCTCCATTCGCCTATGTTCTGCACTATTTAACTCTATTCTACTCTACACTATCCTGTTGTATTCTTTCTATTCTGTTCTGTTCTCTCCTATTCTGTTGTACTCTATTCTATTCTACCTTACCCAACCCTACTGCACCCCACCCAAGCCTACCCTACTTTAATCTATTTGATTCAATTCGATTCAGTTCAATGAGATTTGACAGGATTCGACGAGGTCCGAAGGCATTCGAAGGGATTCAAAGAGATTTGACGAGATTCCATGTGATTTGACGTGATTTAGCAGAATTCTATGAGATTTGATGTAATTTGAAGTTATTGGACGTGATATGATGCAATTCACCATGATTCGACGACGTTCAACACATTTTGACGCGATACGAAGCGATTCGACCTGGTTTGATGCAAAACGAGGTGATTCGGTGCGATTCGACATGATTCTACTCTATTTGGGGATGGTCAGTGAGAGTCTCCTTGATTCAGCTTGATTAGGTGCCATTTTTCGACTGTATGCTGCTCCATTCAGCTCTATTCATCTCTATTTTCTCTATTCTGCTCTATTCGACTCTATTTGACCCTACTTTTTTCCACTCTATTCTGTTCTAATCTCTTCTATTCTACTCTACTCAATTCTACCCTCCTCTAATCTATACGTTTGGATTGGATTTGACACATTTAATGCGATTTGATGTGATTAAGCTTGAGTCGGCTCGATTCTGATCAATTTGACTCTATTCGGTTCAATTAGGCTCCATTCGGCTCGTTTTGGCTTGAATCGCTTCAGTTCTACTCGATTCCACCTTATTCGGCCCTGTTCTGCTCTATTTGACTCTTTTCTACCCTTTTCATCTCTATTTGACTCCATTCTATTCATTCCACACCATTCTATTCTACTCTCTTCTGCTCTACCCTACCCTACACCACTCTAATTTACTCTAATCGATTTGACGCGATTCCTCTCATTTCGTCTCCATTCGGCTCTCATTTCGTCTCCATTCGGCTCTATTCAGCTCTATTCGACTCTATTATACTCCAGTCTACTCTGTTGCACTCTAGTCTACTCTTCTCTATGCTATTGTATTTTTTCTATTCTGTTCTGTTCTATTCTACCCTACCCTATGCTACCCAACTCTAATCAATTTTAATCCACTTGATAGGATTTGATTGAACCCATTTCGACGCGATTTGGCTCGATTTTGCTCTATTTGACTCTGTTCGAATCTATTCTACTCTACTCTAGTCTCCTCTACTCTACTCTAGCTTATGCTTTTCTGTATTCTTTCTGTATTGTTCTTTACTATTCTATTCTGTTCTATGCTATTCTACTCTACTCTATTCTACCCTACCCTACCATACCTGAACCTCCACTACTCTAATCTATTCAATTCAATTCAACGAATTTTGGTTCGATTCAGGTCGAATCGGTACGATTCGTGTCCATTCGACTCCATTTGCCTTGAATAGTGTCAATTCGGTTCCTTAGGCTCGATTCGGCTCCATTAAGCTCAATTCACTGGATTCGGCTCGATTTGGTTCAATTCAGCTAGATTTGGCCCTCTTCGGGCTTTTCGGCACTATTCGGCTCTATTCTGCTCTTTTCTACTCTATTTGACTCCATTCGATTCCATTGCACACCATTCTACTCAATTCTACACTATTCTACTCTACCCTACTCTAATTTACTGTAATTGATTCAATGGGATTCGACGTGATTTGTCTCGTTTCGTCTTCATTTGGTTCGATTCAACTCTGTTCTACTCTATTCTACTCTACACTATTCTGCTCTGCTCTACCATTTTCTACTCTATTCTATTGTATTCTTTCTATTCTCTTCTACTGTGATCAATTCTATTCTATCCTACCCTACTCTAATCTATTCTGTTGGATTCCATTCCATGCATTTCGATGCGATTTAGCTCATATCAGCTCCATTGCACTCCATTCACTCCCCTTTGGCTCAAAAAGTTTCGATTCATCTCTAATCGGCTCCATTCGACTCTAGTCAGTTCTATTCGGCTCTAATAGGCTCTATTCAGTTCTATTAGACTCTACTCAACTCTATTATCTCTTTTCGACTCCATTCAACTCCATTCTACTCCATGCTACTCTACTGTTCCCTATTGCATTGTATTGTACTCTACCCTATTCTAGTCTATTCCAATCGATTGGATTTGATCTGAGTTGCATCGATGGGATTCAACGCAATTCGACGTGATATGGCACGATTCCGCGGTACTCGGTGCCATTCGTCTTGATTTCTATCGCTTCGGCTCTTTTTGGCTCTATTTGGCTGTATTTGTCTCTATTCGGCAATATTCGACACTATTCTACTCTACTCGTCTATACTCTACTCTACTTGACCGTGTTCTATTCCTTCGGTTCTGTTCTGTTCTATCCTGTTCTCTTCTACTGCATTCTATTCTACCCTACCCCTACCCTAACTTACCCTAATCTGTTCAATTCTATTGGACACACTTGAACACGATTTGGCCTGATTCGGGTCATATCGGCTCGATTCAGCTCCTTTCCACTCCATTAGCCTCGATTCGGTTCTACTCAGCTCTTTTCCTCTCTATTCAGCTCTTTTCGGCAGTATTTAACTCTATTTCACTCTAGTGTACTTTATTCTTTCTGTTCTGTTCTAGTTTATTCTATTCTACCCTACCCTAACCTTACCTGCCCTACACTAATCTATTTGATTCGATTCGACACATTTCCACGCGATTCGACATGATTCGTCTCGATTCATCTTGAATTTGGTCAATTCGGCTGTATTCAGCTCTTTTCAGCTCTATTCAACTCGATTTGAGTCTAATCTACTGTACTCGACTCTACTTAATTCTATTCTTTCTATTGCGTTCTGTTCTATTCTAACCTCTCCTACCCTACCCTCCTCTACTCTATTCGATTCGATTCAATGCATTTCGACACGATTCCATGTGATTAGGCTTGAATCGGCTTGATTTAGCTCTATTTGGCTTGAATCGGGTCAATTCGGCTCGATTCTGTTCCATTCAGCGTAATTAGGCTCGATCGAACCTTATTCAACCCTGTTTGGCTCTATTCAACTCTTTTCTACTTTATTCCTTTCTATTTGGCTCCATTCGACTCCATTTCACACCGTTCTACTCTGTTCGACTCCATTCTACACTATTCTATTGTATCCTATTCTGTTCTACCCTACCCTAATCTGTTCTAATTGATTCGATTCATTGTGATTTGTCCCGTTTCCTCTCCATTCAACTCGATTCAGCTCAAATTGCATCTATTCATCTATATTCTGCACTACTCGACTCTGACTATTCTACTCTACTCAACTCTACTCCATTCTACTCCTTGTATTCTCTTCTCTTCTACTCTATGCTACTCTATTCTATTCTTCTGTGCCTTACCCTACCAAATCCCAGCCTAACCTACACTATTCTAATGGGTTCAATTTAATTCGATTCCATTCAATTCGACCTGATTTGACACAGTTCGACGGGATTCGGTGAGATTCCACGAGATTCGACGGGTTTTGGTAGAATTTGATGGAATTCGAAGAGATTTGATGCAGTAGGATGTGATTAGGTGTGATTTGGCTCGATTTAGCTCAGCTCATTTTGTTTGTCTCTATTTGGCTCGTTTCAGCTCCATTCAGCTCGAATGTGGTCGAATCGACTTGATTCGGCCCAATTCGTCTCCATTCGGCTTGATTTGGCCCTATTTGGCCCTATTCGGCGCTATTCAGCTCTATTCAACTCTTTTCTACTCTATTCATCTCTGTTCGACTCCATTAGACTCCATTCCACACCATTCTACACTATTCTACAGAACCCTACCCAACCCTGCCCTGTCATATTGAGTCTGTTCTTTTCTATTCTGTTGTATTCTATTCTCGTTTTCTATTTTCTCTATTCCACCCTATGCTACTCTACCTTTTCTATTCTGTTGTATTCTATTCTCGTTTTCTATTTTCTCTATTCCACCCTATGCTACTCTACCATACCCTACATTAAATTAACCTCCCCTGACCTATACCATTCTATTCTATTTTATTCTTTTTTGTCTCTTCCACTGTATGCTGCCCTACACTATGCTACCTCACTGTATCATACCCTACTATTTAGGGGTACTAAATAAGGGTACTAGTTTGGCCAAGGGTACAACTTAAGGCAAGGGTACTAGTTCAGGCTACTAGTTAAGGTCAGGGTACTAGTTAAGGCAAAATTTCTAGTTGACTACTAGTTAAGGCAAGAGTACTAGTTAAGACTACTAGTTAAGGTGAGGCTATTACTTAAGATTCAGCTTGATTTGGCTCAAATCGCTTTAATTCAGCTCTTTTTTACTTGATTCAGCTCAGTTCAGCCTCAGTCAGCCCCATTCGGCTTGATTCGGCTCTTTTCTACTCTATATTTCTCTATTAGACTGCATTTGACTCCATTTTACTCCTTTCTACTCTATTCTGTTCTACCCTATCCTACTCTAATCGATGCTAATGGATTCGATTCGACGCGATTCGAAGCAATTCAATGCGATTCATCTTGTTTTGTTTCCATTAGGCTCAATTCAGCTAGAATTGGCTCTATTCAGCTATATCCTGCACTATTTGACTCTATTCGACTCAATTCTACTCTACTCTTCTCTGCTCTACCCTACTGTACTATATTCTATTTTTCTATTCTGTACTGTTCTATTCTATTCTACCCTCCCCGCCCCCCCACCCTTCTCTAATCTATTTGATTCAATTCGATGCGACGCATTTCCACGCGATTCGAGGCGATTAGACTTGAATCAGCTCGATTTGCTTCAAATCGGCTCGATTTGGCTCCATTTCACTCCATTCGGCTATATTTGGCTCGAACTGCATCGATTCTGCTGGATTCTGCTCTATTAGGCCTTATTTGGCCCTATTCTGCCTATTCAACTCTTTCCTACTCTATTCATCTCTATCCGTTTCTATTCAACTCCATTCTATTCCATTCCACACTATTCTCCTCTATTCTATCCTACCCTTCCCTATCATAATCTATTCTAATTGATTCCACTTGATTTGGCCCAATTCGAAGCGATTCAAAGTGATTCGTCTCGTTTTGTCTCCATTCGGCTCAATTCGGCTATGTTCTGCACTATTTGACTCTATTCTACTCTACTGTATTCTATTCTGTTGTATTCTTTCTATTCTGTTCTGTTCTGTCCTATTCTGTTGTACTCTATTCTATTCTACCCTATCCAACTCTACTGCACCTCACCCAAACCTACCCTACTTTCATCTATTTGACTCAATTTGATTCAGTTCAATGTGATTTGACAGAATTTGACGGGATTCCAAGAGATCCAAAGGCATTCGAAGGGATTCGAAGAGATTTGACCAGATTCTATGCAATTCGATATGATTCAGCAAAATTCTATGAGATTTGACGCAATTCAAAGTTATTTGACGTGATACGATGCGATTCGCTGTGATTCAACAACATTCGACGCGATATGAAGCGATTCGGCCTGGTTTGACGTAAAACGATGTGATTCGATGGTATTCGGCGACGGTGCGATTCTGCTTGATTCAGCTCGATTAGTTGCGATTCAGCACTATGCGGTTCTTTTCAGCTGTATTCAGCTCTATTCGTCTCTATTCGGCCTACTTGGCTCTATTCGACTGTATTCGACCCTACTCTTTTCCACTCTATTCTATTCTATTCCTTCTATTCTGTTCTAATCTCTTTTATTCTACTCTATTCTACCCTCCCCTCCCCTTCTCTAATCTATACATTTCTATTGGATTTGATGCTTTTAAAGCGATTCGACGTGATTAAGCTTGAATCAGCTCGATTTGGATCGGTTTGGCTCTATTCGGCTCAATTAGGCTCCATTCAGCTCGTTTTGGCTTGAATCGCTTCGATTCTGCTCGATTCGGCCTTATTTGGGCCTATTCTGCTCTATTCGACTCTTTTCTACTCTATTCGTCTCTACTTGACTCCATTCTATTCCATTCTATTCATTCCACACCATTGTATGCTATGCTACTCTATTCTGCTCTACCTTAACCTACACCACTCTAATTTACTCTAATCGATTCGACGCAGTTCCTCTCATTTCGGCTCTATTATACTCTAGTCTACTCTATTGTACTGTAGTCTACTCTTCTCTATTCTATTGCATGATTTCTATTCTGTTCTATTTCTATTCTGCCTTGCCGTGCTGTGCTGTTCCCTGCCATGCCGTGCCCTGCCATCCCGTCCCCTCCGCTCCCCTCCCCTGCTCTGCCCTGCCCTGATTTTCAGCGCGAATTGGCATGAATCAATGCAATTTTACCCAATTTGATGCCATTTGGCGCGATTCGACTTGATTCGACTAGATTCTATTCTATTTTTCTAATCTCTCTGTTCCACCCTTTGCTACCCTACCCTACCCTGCCCTAATCTAGTCTTTTCTTTTCTATTCTATTCTCTGTATTCCACCCTATGCTACCCCACCATATGCTACCCTAGCATGTGCTACACCTACCCTACCCTACCCTACCCTACCCTACCATACCCTACCCAATGAGTCAAGTCTACTAGTCAGGGCTAATTTCACTCAGCATAATGCCTTCCAGATTTGTCCATGTTATGAAATGTTTCACAGATTCATCACTGTTCATTATCAATGCATAATGTCCCATTGTGTGACTATGCCATAATTTATTCATCCATTCATCTGTTGATGGGTACCTTAGTTGCTTCCATCTGCTTGCTATTGTAAACAGAGTTTCAGTGAACATGGGTATGCATATATCTGTTCGCGTAAAGGCTCTTATTTCTCTAGGATATATTCCAAGAAGTGGGATTGCTGGATCATATGGTACTTCTATTTCTAGTGTTTTTAAGGAAGTGCCAAATCAATTTCCAAAGTGGTTGTACCATTTTACTTTCCCACCAGAAGTGTATAAGTGTTCCAATATCTCCACAGCCTCTCCAACATTTACTGTTTTGTGTCTTTTGGATTAAACCACTATTGTTGGAGTGAGATGAAATCTCATTGTAGTTTTGATTTGCATTTCTCTAGTGACTAATGATCTTGAGCATTTCCTCATGTATCTGTTAGTTACCCTTCTTTAGTGAAGTTTCTGTTCATACATTTTACCCATTTTTTAAATTAGGTTATTTGTCTTTTTGTAGTTGAGTTTCTGCAGTATCACGTAGATTTTAGAGATCAGGCACTGATCAGAAATTTCATAGCTAAAAACTTTTTCCCAGTCTGTAGGTAATCTTTTTACTCTTTTGATGACGTCTTTGAATGAGCATAGGTGTTTGATTTTTAGGAGCTCCCAGTTATCTAGTTTTTCATCTGCATTTTTAGTAATGTTTTGTATACTGTTTATGCCATGTATTAGGGGTCTTAACGTTGTCCCTTTTTTTCTTCCAGTGGGATGAAGACCCCAAATTCTCATAAAAAGACCAGACGTAACAGTCTGACTGAGACTAAAAGGACCCCAGTGGTCATGGCCCCGAGATCTTCTCTTGGCCCAGGACAGGAACCATTCCCAAAGCCATCTCTTCAGAGAGGGATTGCACTGGACAATGGGATGGAGAGGGATGCTGGAGAGGAGTGAGCTTCTTGGATCTGGTGGACATTGGAGACTATGTTGGCATCTCCTGCCTGGAGGGGAGATGAGAGGGTGGAGAGGGTTAGAGGCTGGAGAAATAGACACAAAAAGAGAGAGTGGATGGAGGGAACACGCTGTCTCATTAGGGGGAGACAAATTGGCAGTAGGTAGCAAGGTGTATATAAGTTTTTGTAGGAGAGACTGACTTGATTTGTAAACTTTCACTTAAAGAACAATAAAAATTAAAAAAAAGATTGGAAAAAAAGTCTGTGAGTCATCATCAAGATACTCCATTCATCTCACCCTTTCAGGAGCAAGGAAGAATGAAGAAAACTAAAAATACAAGGGAAAGATTAGTCCAAAGAACTAATGGACCACATCTACCATGGCCTCCACCAGACTTAGTGCAGTAAAACTACTTGGTGCCTGGCTACCACCACTGGCTGCTCTGATAGGGATCACAATAGAGAGTTTTGGACACTCCTGAAGAAAAATGTAGAAAAATATTCTAACTCACAAAAAATACCAGACTTACTGGCCTGGCAGATTGCAGAAACCCCGAGTGTATGGCCCCCAGGCACCCATTTAGCTCAGTAAAGAAGTCACTCCTGAGGTTCACCCTTCACCCAAAGATTAGACAGACCCATGAAACAAAATGAGACTAAAGGGGCACAACAGCCAAGGGGCAAGGACTGGAAGGCAGGAGGCTGCAGGAAAGGCAGCAATAGGGATCCCAAGCTTGAGATGGGACAGTGTTGACATGTTGTGGTGTTGGTAACCAATGTCATAAACAATATCTGTATTAGCTGTTTAATGAGAAGCTAGATTGTTCTGTAAACCTTCATCTAAAGTACAATAAAAAACAAAGGTGGAAACAATCCAAGTGTCTATCAAAAGATATTGCATATGCAATATGTGACATAAAGATACGTGTGATATGTTGCAGCCATAAAGAGTGACGATGTTCTATTATTTGTAATAAATTGATGGACCTTGAATAGATTCTTCTGAGTGAAATAACTGAAATCCCAAGAACAATTACTGCATGATCCCACTTATATGAAAATCTACAGTAAGCAAAATACACTGTAGATTAAAGGCTAGGACGGTTGGAGGCAAAAAAGCATGGGGAGTAATTGTTAAAAACAAAATAACAGCAACAAAATGAATATTCCTAACCAAATGAAAAGGAACCTACGAAATATTGTATTTAAACTAGGTGATATTTTACTATACAAAGGCAAGCCAACCACCATTCTGCCAACAAAAGAGCACATAAAAACTATAAAACGGAGTCGTCATGTTGGAAATAACATACACAGCAGGCTGGTTAGGCTACAAGTAATCCATCTGTACTACAGAGAAGCAGTTACTGGATCATTCCAGAAAGAGGTGGCAGTATATTTTTGGGCAGTAGAATCCACTAAAAGGAAGGAGACTCAACATAAGGTGCAGCAATACTTGGGTGGGTACAAGTGAGGTAGGAGGCCTGTGTGGAGTCACCTGGGGTCCATAATGGTCACCTGATACCCTATGGTGTGTTTGTAGCCGCACATTAAAAATATAATCATGGGGGAAAATAAAGAAGGTCAGGTCACCCTATCAGAAAAACAGAACGCTAACATGAGCTTCCCAGTGCCAGCAGCATCCTAATGGCTTCAGAAAAGAAAGGAGTCAGGAAAGTAAGAGTCATTTCTATTCACGGGTGGGCTTCCCCATGCTCTCTAGATCCACCCTCCCCACCCTCTCTCGGAGCCAGTGCTTCCCCCTGCCCTCCCTTGTCACTTATCTGACCCTAACCCTTCCTTTACTTCTTCCACTCCCACCGAACTGGCACCAAGCCTACCAGAGAAAGTGGAGATCAGCACCAAGAGATGAGACACACCACAGAAAGTGAACACATTCTCTCCTTGGGGTACTAAGGCCTCCTGTGACAGAAGAGACAAGGGTGTGGCTGGGAAGCCCTACTACAAGAGGGATCTGGCATATTCTTCCAGATTGTTCAAGGAACACACACCCAGTTCCTCATGTCCCTTACCTGTCAGTTCCCCTGAGCCACCAGAGTGAGGCCCAGCCCCACATACCTGCTCAGATTTCACTGAGACCTTCACCTGGATCTCAGGTCTCCCAGCACAGGAGCACATCAGAAGGTTCACACTGCCCACAGCCACGGTTGGAGAAATTCTGGCTGTGAAGGTCTGTATCTGGCTGTTTTTCAGCCAACTGAGGTCCCCTCAACTCAGGGTTCTTGGGGCCCTCTCTTCCCAGGCCCAGGTACTAACATTATATTTTCCTACCTCCTGGTTACTGGTGCTCTCTGACTCTAGAAAGGCTCCCCAGCTCTGAGGGGCAGCCTTTTGGTGGGACTCCCAAGCCAGGCTTGCCACAGGTGCACCTTTCTTACCAAAGTGACCTCTTTCATTTTTACAACTTTAAGGGGGTCTTTTGCAGCAGATCTGCCCAACACAACACGTCCTTTGATGTCCTGATTGCTGCTTCCTTGGTTACTGAATGTTGATTAAAGGGTCACAAAATCCTGGACAACTTCAAATATGTCTCTATTTCCTTTGTTAGTCCAGCGTGACAATTTTCATTTTCTCTATGTACAGGTGTGATTCACATTGAAGCTGTGATCTTTGAACTTCATCAGGTAGTTCTTAAAGTTTTCTTCATTTTCAGCATGCGAGTTTGTGTCGTCTTCATATCCCAGGTTGTAAATGACACTCCTGCAATCCTGATATCCTATTCTTCTTCATATACTCTGGCTTGTCAGATTATTTGTTAAACATAGAGATTGAAAAATTACGATGAAAGGATACAATATTGCTACATCTTTTTTCCAGGAACACATGGAAGGGCCTACATCCCCCAAATGCCCCACTCACAATCTCTGATAAAGTACCCCAATGATGTCTAAGTGTTCTTGCATTCTAATGACACACAGGCACATACACAGATACACACACACTGACAAGTGTTGTAAATATTTATCAATTCACTCTCCACTGGGAATGCTGCAAGCCTTGATTTGTAAAGGATGGCAATTTACCTGATACAAATAATCCCACCACGGCCCATTTCAAGGTGCCAGCCTGATGTCATTTGTCCACAATTGGGCACATATATGCTCCATCTACTATCCCAAGTTAACAGGAACTGATTCCAGCATAACTGATCCACTTTCTTATGAGTATGTACACACTCCACCTGCACCATGAGAAGAACCCTTAACTCCCACCCCTAATATGTAAACCAAATATCGCTATATACTTTCAGAACACACAACTCACAACCCCTGAACAAACACATACAAATACTACCCATACCCTGAATATATATATATAAAAAAATACATACCACCTTTTACTGCCTAGAGTTTTACTGAAAATCCATGGTGAATATTCACAGCCATTCCTACAACTATATATGTGCTCTCCACACTTGCTGAACAGGCACATGTACAACAAAGAGTACCCATATATACTCAGTGACCACTGTACACACAGTCAAACTATCTATCACCACCAAGGTCAAAATGCCACCCTAATACAGACCGACACAAAATTCCACATCTCTAAAACACATATAATACACAATTCCCAAAATGCATGCACAATTTATATAAACCCTCTCAGTTTCCAAATATACATACTTAACCTCCTACATCCTCCAGAATAAACACCCTAGAAAACCAATGAAACCAAATACAAACACAGCCACATACAATCTATATTATAAATATATATAAACACACCACACAAACACAGAAAATGCACATACAAATGATACCACCAAATTCTGCAAGAATTAGACCAGAATAGGCACAAAGAGGAACTCTGACTGCTTTCATACAGACAAAACCCACATACACTCACCCAAAACTCAACCATGGGTGTATGCCCCACACATTCAGAGATGCAGATAAAACTCTAAAACACCGCCAATCCTAGCACTCGAGCTATTATACACACACAACCTACACCCCTACATGCCTAGGTGTGCACAAATACCAGACGCCACACATATGCACACACACAGACACAAATATCCCTAATTCCTCAAAGTACACATGACCCAAAACACTATAGCACGTCTCTAGAACATAGCCTCACTTTCCCAACATCCACATATGCCCAAACACACATAGACATACCCTAACATTCTCCAAAGAAATACAGGTAGAATACTCCAAGAATAATTCACGCATCCACTCATGACTTACACACACCAGTATATACTCCCCACGCACAATGAAATAGCTCTTACACATCCTATAGAAATACACTGAAACCCCATTCCAGGTCCCATATCCCACGTTTCTCAAAATCTCACACATAACCATATCAACATGCCTCTAGTATATGTAAATACAATTCCCCACTCTCTGTGCAAATACAGAACCCCATCTTTTCGTCATATACACCCATCCTCGTTTCCCAGAAAATACCATACTCCCTACTGAAAAATATTACACATAGCCCTAGAAAATAGTCATCTAAACTGCCATGCCCCTTCATGAAACACACAAACTCATTACATATACAGCTGTCCTCATACCCCAATTACAGCCTAAAGTATCCAGGATACTAAACCTATGCTAAAATATGACCCTGTATCTTCCAGTACTAATGTAACCTCACAATGCCTGCAATGCCTGCCTATACATAATCCAACAATTCAAAATACTCAAACAGAAATCAATCCCCAATTTTCCAGAATACAGAATCATAGAAACCCCACAATAAACATGGAAGGATGCATGTGCAACTCCAGAAAAGCACCCAAAGCAACACAACCATACGACATGCCCTGAGTACACACCAGTGACTCTCCCTCATTCCCCAAATATAGAAAAAGAACTGGTTCTACACCCAAACTAATATACACAGGTACACTCCCTCAAATGCCCCAAAGGAAAGCAGAGAAACCCATTCCAAACCTGCCATTATGTACACGCAAAGACCCAAAATTCATGGCAGAAGAGCCAGACCTAAAGTGTTCCCCTGAGCCACAATTTGTAAACAGCTCACCTCCAAGTCTTCGAGTGTACATGCTTATATCTCATGCCTGCACACTCCCACAAAAACACACTCATATTGAACCCCAAATATTCATGTAGACACCACCAATCCACACACTTAATACAAATACAAACTTCCCGAGAACCCATTCAACATATACACAACCTCCAAACTGTGAATTCATATAAACACATTTCTAACAGAGCCCGTATATGGGAGTAAAGCATAGTAGCAAAATTACTAAGGATGAGTTTGAGTAGCCTTTACCTTTGCTTGTAAGAGAATTGACAGGAGAAAGTGGAAGAGCAGTACGCTGTTGTCTGCAGGGTCTGAGGTCTTGCCCTCGACAGCCCAGCCCAGCCACTAGACCTACCCTTAGGGACCCTGCCATTCCCTGCTCATGCCTGCGTGTCTCCCTGAAGAGGCCCTTCCGCAACTGTTGCCTGAGGCCTTTAGAGTTCAGAAGTTCCTGTCCCAGGAGAGGGTGCGCATGTGCGACCTCCTAAAGCAAGGCGGGAATGGGATCACCTGAGTCCTGCTGGTGCATTAGCTAAGTGCTAGGGCTGCTAACCAAAAGGTCACCAGTTTGAATCCACCAGCCATTACTTGGAAACCCTGTGGGGTCGTTCTACCCTGTCCTATAGGGTCGCTATGAGTTGCTATCGACTGTAAGGCAATTG
Organism: Elephas maximus indicus; assembly: GCF_024166365.1. Lineage (NCBI taxonomy): Eukaryota > Metazoa > Chordata > Mammalia > Proboscidea > Elephantidae > Elephas > Elephas maximus. Next base: position 12,019,571 of record NC_064832.1, on the reverse strand, counting down.
GTTTATGGAGAGCAGTGCAGGAGCAGAATACAGAGCATCTGGGGCTCATTCTGAGGCTTCTTGGAAAGCAGGCTACACCTCCTCACCCGGAAGCTCCACGTTAGCCCTTCCGCCAAAGGAGCATGTTTGAAGCCACCACTCATGCTTTGTAAAAATTGTGGTCATTGCTGTTTTGTGCCATGGAGTCGATCCCCCCTCACAGAGACCCTATAGGGCAGAGTAGAACTGCCGATTGGGGTTTCCTAGGCTGTAATCTTTACGGGAGCAGATTCCCTGCTTTTTCTTCTCTAAAGCCAGAGCCTCAGTTGCTGGGTATTTGGTTAGCAGCCCAGCGCTTAACCTTGCACCATCAGGGCTCCTTACCTAAAGCATACCCTTTGCCATGTAGTCCATTCCGAGTTACAGCAATCCTATAGGACAGAGTAGAACTGACCCATAGGGTTTCCAAGGAGTGGACAATGGATTTGAACTGCCAAATTTGGGTTAGTAGTCAGGCTCTTAATCACTTGGCACCGCTTAAAATACAGTATCCTCGAATTGGGAATAGTGCTCTTACACATTTAGATACACTTTGGACCACATTCATCTCTTCTTCTGAATGGACTTTCAAAAAATACTGTTTCTTTTTCCTATTCATTTTGAAAGTTCTTTTACACAACGGCACGGCCAAAGAATTTTAGACCTGGGAAACACTGTAAGATATGCTTTCTTCTGACTCCATTCTTAGGTTTTTCCTACTGTATTTATTGTCACACAGTATTTTTCATGCTGCATTTATTTAATACATAGACATTTCACAATAAATATTGATGTACCAAGGTTTTGTCTGAAATGTACTTGTTACCTTGACTAAGACAGTTGAGGGGCAGGTCCCAGAAAGTAGCCCCTGGCCTCGCCTAGGTCCTTGCTCCTCACAAGCTGAATGGCTTAAGATGCATCCTGAGCATATACAAGTCGGATAATAAAATTTATGGAACTTTTATTCTAAAATAAATATTTATGGCGTGAAAACAACTCCATTTACAATAGCATCTAAGAGAATAAAATATATAGGAATAAACGTACCCCGAGATGTAAAAGGCTTCTACAGTGAAATTATAAAATACAGCTGAAAGATACTAAAGAAGGCCTAAATAGATGGAAAGACATTCTGTGCTCATGGATTGCAAGACTTAATACAATCAAGATGTCAGTGCTACACAAAGTGATCTACAGAGAGAACAAAACCCTAATCAAAATTCCTACACCATTCGTTACAGAAATGGAAAAAAAAATCCTCATTTTTCTATTTAAAGACAAGAGACCCCGGATGGTGAAAGCAATTTTGAAAAAGAATGAAGTAGCAGACCTCACATTTCCTGACTTCCAAACATATTACAAAACTACAGTAGATCAAAGCAGCCTGGTACTGGTTAAATGACAGACACACAGACCAAGGCAACAGAATTGAAAACCCAGAAATAAATCCAAACCTCTATGGTCAACTGATTTTCAGCAAGTGAGCCAAATCCATTTAAAGGAAAAAGAGTAGTCTCTTCAACAAATGGTGCTGGCTAAACTGGATTTCCCCAAGCAGATAAATAAAACAAGAACCATACCTCACACCATACACAAAAATTAAATCAATATGGATCAAAGACCTCGATTTAAGCCTAAAACCATACAGTTCTTGGAAGAAAATATAGGAGTAAATCTTTTTGGACCAAACTAATTTTCAGTGATAGATTAGCAAACACAATAATGAATGCACAAGCATCAGATAATATGTAAGTGGGACCTCATAAAAAGTTAAATACTTATGCTCATCAAAAGACAATAAAAATAGAGAAGAGACAGCGTACAGGCTGGGAAAAATTATTTGGGAAGGATATAAGTGACTGGAGTCTAATATCTAAAATATATAGCAAACTTCTACAACTTAATAACAAAAAGACAAATAACCATATAAAAACTGGCCGAAGAACATGAAAAGACATTTCACCAAAGGGAATATTCAAATGGCCAACAGACACATGAGAAGATGCTCAACTTCATTAGTCATCAGGGAAATGCAAATCAAAACCACAATGAGATACCATTTCACTCCCACTAGGATGACTAAGATAAAAAAAAAACACTAAAAAAAAAAGGAAAATAACAAGTGTTGGAGGTGTCATGGGGAAATCTGAACCCCTCGTCCATTGCTGGTGAAAATGCAAAATGATACAGCCATTTTGCAAAACAGCCTACTGGTTCCTCAAAAAACTGGAAGTGGAGCTGCTATATGACCCAGCAATTCCACTGCAGGTATATGCCCTAGGAATCTGGTAGAAGTGACACAAACAGACATAAGGATACCTTTTTCATCGCAGCACTATTCACAGTAGCAAAACGATGGAAGAACCTAAGTGCCCATCGATCGATTAATGGATAAGTAAACTGTCATACATTCGTACAAGGAAATACTACTCAGTAATCCAGGAGTTCCCGAAACACCTTGGAACATGAAGGAACCTGGAGGACATTACCTTGAGTGAAATAAGTCAGTCACAAAAAACAAATATTGTATGTTATTACTTTTTTGAAATGATATGAACAAATAAAAATATATAGAAAATAATGTTCATTAGTGTTACCAGAGATGGGGTGGGGGAAAATGAAAATTCACTCACTAGATATTAAACACTTGTTATTTCTGGTGATGGAAAAAGTAACAGCAAATGAGAGTGAAATGTATACAGCTTGATGAAGGCAAACCATGTCAGTAAAATGTACACAAGGAAAAAGAACTTGGTGATAGCATGTAACACACAATTTTGAAAGGTAAGCAAAAACAACCAAAAAATATACATGTGAGTATATATATATATATATATATGCATGTAGGCATATATGTGTATAAGTATATATAAGTATACATAAGTGTGTATATAGGTGTAAACACGCACACATATTAATATATATAATAAATCACATAGAGGAAATAGTAATAAATATTTCTTAGATATAATCAAACACCTCACGGAATTGTTCTTCTGGATTTGAAGTGTTAGGACCAGGGTCTCGCGGAACATCTTTGTCCACTGGCATGACATAGTTCATAAAGTTATATTTTACCTCTTAGTTTGCTGAATAGTGTCTGGGATTTCAAAAGCTTGATAGCGGCCTTCTAAGTTACAACTATTGGTCTCTACTACTTGCCTGCAGCAAAACAGAATGTAGGAAGCCAAAGACTTAAAGAAACTTGTCTACAAGACAAATAGTCTATAGAAACCACGGCCTCATCTGCCCTGAGACCAGAAAAACTAGCTAGTGCCCAGCTATCACTACCATTCCTTGTGATTAGGGCCACAATAGATGGATTATGACAGAATGGGAGAAAAATGTAAAACAAAATCTCAAATTCATTAAAAAAAAAAAAAAAACAAGTTTACTGGACTAGTTCAGATTTGAGGACTCCCCAAAATCACTGCCCTGAAATACTCTTCAAATTTTGAACTGAATCAAACCCCTGAGGTCACCTTGTACCTGAATAACAGACTGGCTCCCCAAATAATGAACATCACCTGTGAACACTGTGCTCCTTAAAAATCACCTATATGGGACCAAACGGTCAACAATTTAAACAAAGATGAGAATGTCAGAGTCAGGGAAACGAGATTATAGGAAACAGAAAAACCAGAATGTAAATAAGGACAATGTTCAAGAATTGCGAAGAATGTAACCAATGTCACCGAACAAATTGTGGAGAAATTGTTGAATGGGAACCTAAAACACAGTAAAATATTATTTTTTAAAAAGTAACACGCTTAGAACAGACGGCGGTGGTGCTTGCACAACATGATGAACACAGTGTCACTGAATTGTGCATGTGAAGAAGGTGGGAATCACACGTGTGTTGTTACATATATATTGACCACAATAAAAAGAAAATTTAAAATATTTATGGAATCTAATAAAGCTCCAGGATTCGTTATACTTTCTGATATATAAGACCTAAGCAAATACACTCTCATTTAAGAAATGCACGCTTACTCCAAATCCAAAGATTGCTGCTTAAGAGGCCGTTCCTAAAATGAGAAATAAACTCGATTGACATGTGAACCCTCTCAAGCTTGCTCTTTGTAAAATCCCTGATTCCAGACTTAACCTCCCAGGCTTCCTACCAGACAGGGCAGACAGCTGTGCTGCCTCTAAAAAGGAAGAAATCCGTCACCCAAGGGTCAGTTTTGCCTCAGGCAGCCCTGCTGTTCATTCAAACATCCCAGGCTGCCTTGCAATAAGAAATGTTTGATTTTCACATCACCTGCCTTTGGCACTTCCTACTACATTGTATTTGCATTTTTACATGCACTATATCATTCTCTCAGTGTCCCCTGGCTCTACAAATCTTCTAGGAATGAATGTAAGAGATCTCCTAAGGAAAAGGTCCTCAATATATGTACTTCAGTTTACTTTTTCTTCTGTGTTGTGATTAGGAATACATGGCAGCCCGTGTTATTTCCTTAATGCCTACACAATAGGTAATGTGAAAACAACATTTGGTTGCCAAGACAAAGGTGCCGGGAGAAGAGCTGTCACTGAAGAAGCTATCTGGAACTGTCTGACTTTTGAAATAATTATGTACAATTATTGAATTACATTCATTGTCAGAAATACAAACTTAAACACAAATATAAAATAAAATAACCTGAGAAGCAACAAGAACCTACTTTTGGTCATGAACTAGAGGCTGCTGGCCTTCCTTTGAGGCAGTGGAGCTTATCCGGAAAGAGGATCATGAGTAAGGCTGGTCATGCTGGAGCTCCCAGAGCTTTCAGTAGTGGACAGGAATTTTGGGACACAAGGACTGCTTCCTAAACAATGATGCATACTGTTGTAGGTGAAAACATCACAAAGTTTAGTGAGAGCAAAAAGAAAGTTTTTTTCGGCATACATTCAAAGAGGCAAAAGTTGAAAAGCAGCCAAGCATGCTGGCAGAGCCATGTCTGCCCAAGTCCAAGGAAATACTACAGAATAAGCAAGAATGGGAAAATGGACACGCATGCTGCCACAGCCATGCCTATCTGAGTCCAAAGAACATTACGAAGTCATCTGTATATATTAACACTACCACATGGGCAAAACCATTGAAAGCTTCACCTGTTCACAGGTTGGCTAGAAATTGTGATCCTACATTGCGAACTGTCCCTCTCAACAATCATTGGTGCAGGTTTCAGTATTGACAGTCAGGCAGGTCTTCAATGGTCCAACAAATTTCTATCCACTAAATGTTCATAGAAAAAGATAAGAGTGGAAACTCTTTTCTCTTCCGGCTTTTCCAAAAGGCTCCCTAAAAGATATTTTCCGAGATTATCTTAGCTATTGTCTTCATGCCTCGGGGCACAGTTGATGTGTCCTTGTGAGTCCTTGCAAGCCCTTGTGAGCCCAGCTTCAGCTGGGTCACCTTTTCTGTACTCAAGGAGAGGGAATAATGACTCCAATATTATTTCCTAAATCAATACACACTGTGTGCATACACACCCGAAACACAGTGGAACTTCTGAGACAATCCTAATTTCAAACACTGAGTTTCCTTGTTGCCATGTGTACCCCAGCCTTCATTGGACAACGTTTCCCAAATTTTGTTCATGAAGTATTGGTGCCCTTGTAATAATGCAAGAACCTACCACCTTGAGCTAAGGAGCAGGGTGAGTTTAGGGGCACAAAAGTAGATACGTTGATAAGAAGTCTAGAGTACAGCCTTTGTGCTGTCGATAAGAGAAGGAACCCACAAATGGCCCTAAGAGGTTCATACCACTTGTGTTGGCAATGTAATTTGAAGGAAACAGATGGTAGTGGGTTTTTTTTGTAGCATTTTGCCTGTCAGGTTCCCTTCAAGAATGTCTCCTTATCCCAACATGCTCTCCACCCCTCCCCCACTGTAGAATGTCTGGAGTCCTACATTCTACTCCTGTTTAGATTGAAACTTCTCCCTCCTTTCCTTGGATCTCTGAGCATCTGTTGGAGCCAGATCATGTTGAGTCCAGGACGTGGCAACTTCACATGCTGAAGGTTGCCAGACAGCTGTGGTCAGTGACCAAGACTGTGGAGATGACTTCAGCAAGAGGTAAGATGGTGGGGAGGGGGTGTGTTATCAGACCCCTGCCACCCCCTCAACCTTTGGAAATTCAAGCTTGACACTTCCCTTGCGGACAAGCTCTCTGAGCAGGAGTAAGGAGTAAACCCTTGATATCACCAAGGACATCCCACCAGGGGAGAATGAAGAGGCAGATGGGAAAAATGAAACAGGATGTTGGCAAAAAAGTAAAGGGGTTTTATGCCGTGCATCATGAAAAGAAACACTAGGTAGCAGATGGGGAAACCACTCTTTTGAAGGCTCAGTCCTTCAAGAAAGTCTGGAGGATGTCTTTCACTTTAGAAGGTCCGTTCCCTGCTATTGAGCTTGCTGGGGGCATTTCAGACAGAGTGGATGTCAACCCTGTTCCATGTGTTGGAAAGAGCATATGAGGATGGCAGGGTGTCTGTCAGGGATTCCTGAGACAGGCTCTGAGAGTCAGTGACACCTTGGGTCTCTTACTTCTGGGTACTCAGAGGCCTGGGGGTCTGGCTGAACTGCTCACAAGTTCTCTACTGGAAACTTCTCAACTGGAGGGAAGGAACATAAAATTCACTGCAGGGACTTATCCAGTATTTACCATTTCCGCGTTCCATACTGCCACTCATCACTTGAGATTCATTGCGCTGATTCCCAGTGACCAGGCAGGGAATTCGGATGACCTAACACCTGGTTACCTTTCCTCCACCTCCATTTGCACTTTTCCTTTGTCACAACAGCAACTCCAGTGCTGGGACCGAATATGACCATGAATCCTGGTGCCTCCATATCTCCTTTCACTGCACTGCCCTTTCCCCAGCCCTCTCTCGCACCCCCACACCAAACACCCTGAGAGCAGGACCCACTAACCATTACGACTTTATCATGCCCTCACCCTGCACTGCATGTCACTGTTCCAGTGTTCCTATTCCCTGTTGACTGTGCTTTTCTAAAGGCAGAAAGAGTGTCCTTGTCTTCACTTGGACTAGGACATTAACACAAAACAACAATAATATTTGTATCTGCTATCATTTGCTGAATATTTCATGCGAGATTTTTCTCAGTGATTGTTAAAGATACAGTTAAATGTCAAAATTATCTCATGATTTAGAGACCATTCCCGTTGTACATATGGGGAACAACTCATCCAAGGTCACGAGTCAGTAAGAGGAACCCAGGTTGGTTCCAAAAGAAAAAAAAGCCGGTGTTGTTCGGTTAATTCTGACTCATGGTGATCCCAAGCATTTCACAACAGTGTTCCATGGGGTATTTAGTGATTGAGTTTCTTAAGGAGATCACCAGGCATTTGTTTCAGGAAACCTCTGTGTAGGCTCAAACTACCAACCTTTCGATCACTAGCCGGATCCTTATTCCTTTGTGCCGGGGACTTCCCATGGTTTCAAATTGTATAGTCTTTTACTGTTACAAATAAGGCATTGACGCAGTTAAAAAAAAAAAAAAGAATTCTTTCCGTTACAATTAATCTCCTCTGAAGTGTAATTTGCATGCAATGGAACTTGCCCATTTCAATTTATAATTTAAATACCATCGTGTAACCATCATCCAACCAACATTTAGAGCATGGATTCTGCATCACCTCACTGTTGTCTTTCAGGTACTTAGTGAGGAATAGCTTTAGGCTCTGCTGATTTTGGCAGTCACCATTTGGAGGCCACAAGGTAGAGCTGGTGAGAAGCCCCTGAGGAGTTCTTATATTTTTGAACAGGTAGAGGATTGACATCTGTCTCTGTGATGAGACCTCTTTACCCATCGTCTCATTAAATGGCTGTGTGGGGAGTTCTTATTATAAAAAGACACTTCCACACTATTGATGAGCACTGTGATGTTGGGAAAGTAGCTTCATTCAGAGAACATGCTGGCCCTGCCCATCTCTCAAAACTGTGATGCTATGGACTCTGCTACCTTGACCCTCCTTGTGCCCTTGATGGCAGCCAGGGCACAGCCAAGCATGCTTCACTTTTCTCCATCATAGGAGGACTTGATTCTTCAGGGTACATTCTCTCTCCAACCCATGACATAGATCTCACAAAAATGAGCCCCAGATCTCCCAGCTCTGTTCATCACCAGCCCTTCTGGCAATCTCCTTCATGCAATCCTGATGTGGAATTTTCAGTCCTGGGTCAAGATGCTGAGAATCTCCTATTACTCTCTCCTAATTCCCAGAATTCATGTCTTACCACTTACAAATTCAGTAAAACAGAGAAAAACAAACACGCAAGAACTCAAGAATATCTACCAAGTCTGTATAACATAAATATTGCAAACACACAGGGCTCTGAATATACAAAACAATTTTAGAAAAGAATAAGAAAGTATGGGGCTCACACTTCAAGATTTAAAGTATCACTACAAACACACAGTAAACAAAACAGTTTTGTACTGGCATTAGGATAGACATAGAGACTAAAGGAATAGGGTGCCCAGAAATGAATTCATACATCTTTGCCGAATTTGTTTCAACAATGATGCAAGCCCATTCCATGGGAAAAGAATAGTCCCTTCAACAAATGATGCTGGGACAACTGGATCTCCACATGGAAAAGTATGAGGTTGGACACGTACTCTACATCAAATACAAAAATTAACTCTAAAAGGATCAATGACCTGAATATGAGAGCTAAAACCATAAAACCCTTAGAAGTATAACCCAGGGTTATATTTTAGGATTTTTTCCCACATCTTCGTAGATATGACACAGGAAACAATAGATAAATTTCTCTTGGTGAATATTTAAATCTTTTGTGCATCAATGAGCATTATCGAGAAAGTGGAAAGTGAAGACAACTACTGATTGTGAGAATGTACTCGGAATCTCTACTCTGCTTAAGGGTTACATATCCTGATATATAGACTGCCTAGAGCTAAATATAAAAACACCAACAACCCATCTTAAAAAATGGACAAAAGACTTTAAGGCATTATTCCAAAGAAAATATACAATCTCCAGTAAGCACATGAAAAGATGTTCAACATTATCAGTCAGTGGGGAAATGCAAATCAAAATGACAGAGAGGTATCATTCCTTATCACATCGATGGATGATGCCAGAATAAAAACGAACAAACAAGGAAAAAAAAAAAAGATTTGGTGAGGATGTGGACAAACGGGGAGTGCATTGCTACTGGAGATATGATGTGCTGCAGCCACTGTAAAATACACTTTGGTGGCTCCTCAAATAATTTAACACAGAATTACCATATGCCTTGTAATTCCACTCCTAGGCATGTACACAAATGAACTGAAAGTAATAAAACAGGTACTTGGACACTCACGTTCATTGTAGCATTATTCACTGAATGAAAAAGTGGAAACAACCCAAGTGTCCATCAAAAGATGATTGGATAAGCAAAACATGACAAATACATACATGCAATATTATGCAGCCACAAGAGCAGTGGAGTTCTGTTACTTGCAATAAATGGATGAACCTTGAAAACATTGTTATGCATGAAGTAACTGAAATCCCAAGAACAATTATTGCGTGATCCTACTTACATGAAAATCTACAACACGCAAAGATAGAGAGCAGATTAATGGCTAGGAGAACTGAAGGCACAAAGCATAGGGAGTCATTGCTGAAAACAAAGCAACAAGAAAAAGAATATTCAAAACCAAAGGAAAAGAAACCTATGAAACCTAGCATGAATTATTAAATATTGTATTTAATATAAAATTTGTTTCAACAATGATGCAAGCCCATTCCATGGGCAAAGACTAGTCCCTTCAACAAATGATGCTGGGACAACTGGATCTCCACATTTTATATTGTAAAATATGTGGTATTTTACAATATAAAAGAAGGCCAACCACCATTCTGCCAAAAAAAGAGTACATAATTACTACAAAGTACGGTCATTATGTTGGGAATAATGCTACACTGAACATATAAAGCAGACTGGCCAGGCTACAAGGGATCCATTTCTAGTACAGAGAAGAAGTTACTTGATCATTCCAGAAAGAGGTGTCAGTACACTTTTATGCAGTAGAATCCACCAAAAGGAAAGAGAGTGGCCATAAGGTGCAGAAGTCCTTGAGTGGGTACAAATGAGGTAGGAGGCCTATGTGCAGTCAACTGGGGTCCATCATGGTCACATGACACCCTCTGGTGTGTTTGATGTTGCACACGACATGGGGGAAAATAAAGAAGGTCAGATCACCCTATCAGAGGAAGAGGACGCTGAGATGAAACCTGCAGGATTGGTTTTCTGGATTTTAAGTTATTAGGACCAGAGTCTCATAGAACATCTTGGCATGATATAGTTCATACCATTATGTTTTATATCCTCATTTGCTGAGTAGTGTTTGTGGTTTTAAAAGCTTGTGAGTGGCCTTCCATGATACAACTGTTGTTCTCTACTCATCTGCAGCAAAAGGCAATATAGAAAACCAAAGACTCAAAGGAGAAACTTGCCTACAAGACAAAGTCTAAACAAACCTCGAGCTAATCTACCCTGAGGCCAGAAGAACTAGATGGTGCCAGATACCACTACCATCCCTTGTGATCAGGGCCACAATAGATGGATTCTGATAGCATGGGAGATAAATGTGGCACAGAATTTCAACTCATTTAAAAAAATTGGGGGGGGACCAAGATGGCTGACTGTGCGGAAGCTCCAGCTGACCCCTCTTGCAACAAAGATTCAGAAAAACAAGTGAAGCAATTACATACATGGCAATCTAGGAACGCTGACCATCAAACTGAGAACTAGGGAATTGACCTGAGTAATAGGGAAGTGAGAATCTGCGTACTGAAGGAGGGTGCAGTCCCGGAGTCAGGTGAGCTGCTCCCCAGCCCCGAGGCCTCAGGGGAATGAGAAACAGCTCGCTGAAGAAGCGACCAGTTCCAGAGCCAGGCAAGCCACGTCCCAGACCTGAACCCTTGTGGAGTCTTGGAAGCAGAGCTATGGAGATGATCGTGGCTTCCTGAGACAAGGCAAGCAGGGATGCAGTGCTAACCCCCTGGGCAATCTCCACAGGGACCTAGCCCATGCACACGGGCTACACACTCCTCCGGAATCTCAGATAAAACTGTCCTCACCAAACAAGAGAAGTGAGTTTATCTAATTTACTACCTCCGATCTATCTGATCCCTCCCCTCCCTGCCCCAGCCGGCTTCATTAACATTGGAATTCCCTGGGCCAGAGATTGAAGTGCTTTGCAGGTTTTTTTTTCTTTTCTAACCCATTCTCCTGGCCTGGAAAAGCAGCAATTAACAATCAGATGAAAAATCCTTTCCTGATTTCTCTAAACTGGAATAGCATTACAGAACAAGCGCCATTCAGGCATAAGAGATCCACAGTCTTTGGCTTTCACCCCTACCTGGAACCAGGTGGCTATTTTAATGCAAAGGCAATTCTTTTAGAGATCAGCTGTAATTGTTGTAGCTGAGCAGTGGGAAGGCAAGTTTTGGACCACTCTACCTATTAAACAGAGACCTCACTGATCTGTAGCATGGAACTGAGGGCTGAGGCTCCATCCACACCACCTAACCACCTGCTAAAGGGGTCAGAGGATAGCAATGCCTACCAATTTTTAGAGGTACAAGCATTGGGTGCCTAAGGTACAGCTGCAGAGCCCACCCACCAGACCACTCTAGAGAACATAGATGCTCTTTCCTCACTGGCACTTGGGGGAAGGCTGTCCACACCCTGCCCTCCTCAGAGTGTGACCCCCTGCCGTTACAGGAAACCAGTACATACAACCATCACCACTACTCCTCTAAGTTAGTAGCAGAGAGCCTACACCACACACTAGCTGACCCACTATCAGAACACCTGAGCTGATTCTATTCAAGCATAGTGAATGGACACATCGGCTCATATACTGGGTAACAGCTCAAACCAGCTGGTAACAGGAATAAGCAATTCAAAAGCTCCAACAATTAAGTTAGCTCATTCTAGTAGTCCATCTGGGTGTATTGAAACAAAACAAAAGAAAACAAGAAGATAAGACTCAGCAAGCAAATATAAAATAAATCATTACAATAACTCATAGATGGCTTGGAGACAGCAGTCGATATCAAATCACATAAAGAAGCAGACCATGATTGCTTCTACAAACCCCAAATCAAAGAATCAAAATCTTTCCCAAATGAAGATACATTCCTGGAGTTGCCAGATATAGAATATAAGAAACGAATGTACAGAATGCTTCAAGACATCAGGGATGACCTCAGAAATGAAATAAGGCAATCTACAGAAAAAGTCAAGGAACACACAGATAAAGCAGTTGAAGAAATTGAAAAGATTATTCAAGAACATAGTGAAAAATTAATAAGCTGCAAGAATACACAGAGAGACAGCATTCAGAAATCCCAAAGATTAACAATAAAATTACAGAATTGGACAACTCAATAGGAAGTCAGAGGAGAAGAATCGAGGAATTAGAATGGAGAATGGGAGAGTTGAAGGATAAGTCAATTGACACCAATGTAATTGAAGAAAAATCAGATAAAAGAATTAAAAAAAAATGAAGAACCCCTAAGAATCATGTGGGACTCTATCAAGAAGAATAACTTGCATGTGACTGGAGTTCCAGAAAAGGGAGGAATAACAGAAAATACAGAGAGAATAGTTGAAGATCTGTTGGCAGAAAACTTCTCTGGCATTGTGAAAGATGAAAGGATATATATCCAAATGTTCATCGAACCCCATACAAGACAGATCCCAAAAGAAAATCACCAAAATATATTATCAAATGTGCCAAAACCAAAGATAAAGAGAAAATTTTAAAAGTAGCCAGGGATAAACAAAAAGTCACCCACAAAGGGGAATCAATAAGAATAAGTTCAGACTACTCGGCAGAAACCATGCAGGCAAGAAGGCAATGGGATGACATATATAGAGCTCTGAAGGAGAAAAACTGCCAGCCAAGAATTATATACCCAGCAAAACTCTCTCTCAAATAGAAAGGTGAAATTAAGACATTTACAGATAAACACAAGCTTAGAGAAGTTGCAAAAACCAAACCAAAGCTATAAAAATTACTAAAGAAAATTATTTGGTCAGAAAATCAATAATATCAGATACCAACACAACACAAGGTCACAAAACAGAGCATCCTGATATCAACTCAGATAGGGAAATCACAAAAACAAAATAAGATTAACGAAAAAAATGATCAAAACAGGGAATCATTGATGTCTTTATGTAAAAGATGACAATAATCAAAAAAGAGGGACTAAATACAGGAGGCATAGATCTTCCATACGGAGAGGAAACCAAGGCAATATAGAATGATACAAGTTAGGTTTTTACTTAGAGACATAGGGATAAATATTAAGGTAATCACAAAGAGGTCTAACAATTCCATACTTCAAAAAAAAAAAAAAACAAGATAAACATAATGACTCAGCAAAAACAAATTCAACTGCTATGAAAATGAGAAACACACAATTTACAAAGAAAAACTTCTCAGCACAAAAAAAGGAAAGGGAAAAATGAAATTGTCAACAACACACAGAAAAAGGCATCAAAATGACAGCACTAAACTCACACTTATCTATAATTACGCTGAATGTAAATGGCTTAAGTGCACCAATAAAGAGACAGAGTGCCACAGACTGGATAAAACAACATGATGCGTCTATATGCTGCCTACGAGAGATATGCCTTAGACTCAGAGACACAAATAAACTAAAACTCAAAGGATGAAAAAAATATATCAAGCAAACAACAATCAAAAAAGAGCAGGAGTGGCAATATCAATTCCTGACCAAATAGACTTTAAAGTTAAATCCACCACAAACGATAAAAAAGGACACTACATAATGATTAAAGGGACAACTTACCAGGAAGATATAACCATATTAAATATTTATGTACCCAATGACAAGGCTGCAAGATATATAAAACAAACTCTAACAGAATTGACAAGTGAGATTAGACAACTCCACAATTATAGTAGGAGACTTCAAAACACCACATTCAGTGAAGGACAGGACATCCAGTAAGAAGCTGAACAAAAACACCGAAGATCTAATTGCCACAACCAACTAACTTGATCTCATAGACTTATACAGAACACTCCACCCAACAGCTGCAAAGTATATTTTTTTTCTAGTGCACGTGGAACATTCTCCACAATAGACCACATATTAGGTCATAAAGCAAACCTGTACAGAATCCAGAACATTGAAATATTACAAAGCATCTTCTCAGACCATAAGGCCATAAAAGTAGAAATCAATAACAGAAAAACTAGGGAAAACAAATCAAATACTTGGAAACTGAACAATACCCTGCTCAAAAAAGACTGGGTTATACAATACATTAAGGAGGGACTAAAGAAATTCATAGGATGCAATGCGACTTAAAACACTTCCTATCAAAACCTTTTGGACACAGCTAAAGCAGTGCTCAGAGGTCAATTTATATCAATTAATGCACACATATAAAGAGAAGAAAGAGCCAAATCAAAGAACTGTCCCTACAAATTGAACAAATAGAAAGAGAGCAACAAAAGAAACCTTCAGGGACCAGAAGAAAACAAATAATAAAAATTAGAGCATAATTGAAAAACAATTGAAAGAGTTAACAAGCCCAAAAGCTGCTTCTTTGAAAAAATCAACAAAATTGATAAACCATTGGCCAGGCTGACTAAAGAAATACAGGAAAGGAAATAAATAACCCCAAAAGGAAATGAGGTGGGCCGTATCACAACAGACACAACTGAAATTAAAAGAATCCTATCAGATTACTATGAAAAATTGTACTCTAACAAATTTGAAAATCTAGAAGAAATGGATGAATTCCTAGAAACACACTACCTACCTAAACTAACACAAACAGAAGTAGAACAACTAAATAGGTGCATAACAAAAAAGAGTTGGCTTCACTGCAGAGTTCTACCAAACTTTCAGAGAAGACTTAACTCTGCTACTACTAAAGGTATTTCAAAGCATAGAAAAGGATGGAATACTCCCTAACTTATTCTATGAAGCCAGCATATCCCTGATACCAAAACCAGCTAAAGACAACACAAAAAAGAAAATTACAGACCTATATCCTTCATGAACATAGATGCAAAATCCTCAACAAAATTCTAGCCAATAGAATTCAACAACATATCTAAAAAATAATCCACCTCAACCAAGTGGGATTTATACCAGGTAAATAAGGATGGTTCAATATTAGAAAAACAATTAGTGTAATCCACCATATAAATAAAACAAAATACAAGAACCACTTGATTTTATGAGTTGATGCAGAAAAGGCATTTGACAAAGTCCAGCACCCATTCTTGATACAAACTTTCAACAAAATAGAAATAGAAGGAAAACTCCTCAACATAATAAAGGGCATTTACACAAAACCAACAGCTAACATCATCCTTAATGGAGACATTCTAAAAACATCCCCCTTAAGAACGGGAACCAGACAAGGATGCCCCTTATCACCACTCTTATTCAACATTGTGCTGGAGGTCCTAGCCAGACCAATTAGGCTGGATAAAGAAATGAAGGGCATCCAGATTGATAAGGAAGAAGTAAAAATATCTCTGTTTGCAGATGACATGATCTTATACACAGAAAACCCTAAAGAATCCTCAAGAAAACTACTGAAACTAATAGTTCAGCAAAGTATCAGGTTACAAGATAAACATACAAAAATTATTTGGATTCCTCTACACCAACGGAAAGAAGATTGAAGAGGAAATCATCAAATCAATTCCATTCACAGTAGTCCCAAAGAAGATAAAATACTTAGGAATAAATCTAACCAGAAACGTAAAAGACCTATACAAAGAAAACTATGAGGTACTACTACAAGACACCAAAAGGGACATACCTAAGTGGAAAAACATACCTTGCTCATGTATAGGAAGACTTAACATTGTAAAAATGTCTATTCTACTAAAACCCATCTATATATGCAATGCAATTCTGATCCAAATTCCAGCAGCATTTTTGAATGAGATGGAGAAACAAATCACCAACTTCATATGGAAGGGAAAGAAACCCCGGATAAGTAAAGCATTGCTGGAAAAGAAGAACAAAGTGAGAGGCCTCACTCTTCCTGATTTTAGAACCTATTATACTACCACAGTAGATAAAAAAGACTGGTACAACAACAGACACATAGACCAATGGAACAGAATTGAGAATCCAGATATAAATCCATCCACATATGAGCAGCTGATACTTGACAAAGGCCCAGTGTCAGTTAATTGGGGAAAAGACAGTCTTTTTAACAAATGATGCTGGCATAACTGGATATCAATGTGCAAAGAAATGAAACAGGACCCGTACCTCACATCATGCACAAAAACTAACTCCAAATGGATCAAAGACCTAAACATAAAGTCTAAAATGGTAAAGATCATGGAAGAAAAAATAGAGACAACGTTAGGAGCCCTAATACATGGCATAAACTGAATACAAAACATTACCAAAAATGCTGAAGAGAAACCAGATAACTGGGAGCTAATAATAATCAAACACCTATGCTCATCTAAAGACTTCACCAAAAGAGTAAAAAGACCACCTAGAGATTGGGAAAAAATTTTCAGCTATGACATCTCCGACCAGCACCTGATCTCTAAAGTCTACATGATTCTGCTAAGACTCAACCACAAAAAGACAAACAACGCATTTAAAAATGGGAAAACAATATGAACAGACACTTCACTAAAGACGACATTCAGGCAGCTAACAGATACATGAGGAAGTGCTCTCGATCATTAGCCATTAGAGAAATGCAAATCAAAACTACAATAAGAGTCCATCTCACTGCAACAAGGCTGGCATTAATCCAAAAACACAAAATAATAAATGTTGGAGAGGCTGTGGAGAGATTTCAACACTTATACACTGCTGGTGGGAATGTGAAATGGTACAACCACTTTGGAAATCTATTCGGCGCTTCCTCAAAAAGCTAGAAATAGAACTATCATAGGACCCAGGGATCCCACTCCTCGGAATATATCCTAGAGAAATAAGAGCCTTTACACTAACAGGTATATGCACACCCATGTTTATTGGAGCACTATTTACAATAGCAAAAAGATGGAAGCAACCAAGGTACCCATCAAAGGATGAATGGATAAATAAATTATGGTATATTCACACAATGGAATAGTACACATCGGTAAAGAACAGTGATGAATCTGTGAAACATTTCATAACATGGAGGAACCTGGAAGACATTATGCTGAGTGAAATTAGTCAGTTGCAAAAGGACAAATATTGTATAAGACCACTATTATAAGATTTTGAGAAATAGTTTAAACTGAGAAGAATGCATTGTTTTATGGTTATGAGGGGGGGAGGGAGGGAGGGTAGGAGAGGGATATTTACTAATTAGATAGTAGATAAGAACTACTTTAGGTGAAGGGAAGGACAACAGTCAATACAGCAGAGGTCAGCACAACTGGACTAAACCAAAAGCAGTTTCCTGAATAAACTGAGTGCTTCAAAGGTTAGCGAAGCAGGGGCAGAGGTTTGGGGACCATGGTTTCAGGGGACCTCTAAGTCCATTGGCATAATAAAATCCATTAAGAAAACATTCTGCATCTCACTTTGAAGAGTGGCGTCTGGGATCTTAAATGCTAGCAAGCAGCCATCTAAGATACATCAATGAGTCTCAACCCACCTGGATCAAAGGAGAATGAAGAACACCAAGGACACAAGGTAATTACAAGCCCAAGAGACAGAAAGGGCTACATGAACCAGAGACTACATTGTCCTGAGACCAGAAGATCTAGATGGTGCCTGGGCACAACCGATGATTGCCCTGACAGGGAACACAGTGGATGACCCCTGAGGGAGAGGGGAACAGTGGGATGAAGACCCCAAATTCTCATAAAAAGACCAGACTTTATGGTCTGACTGAGACTAGAAGGACCCTGGTGGTCATGGTCCCCAGACCTTCTGTTGGTCCAGGACAGGAACCATTCCTGCAGCCAGCTCGTCGGACATGCATTGGACTGGACAATGGGTAGTAGAGGGATGCTGGTGAGGAGTGAGCTACTTGGATCAGGTGGACACTTGAGACTATGTTGGCACCTCCTGACTGGAGGGGAGATGGGAGGGTAGAGGGGCTTAGAAGCTTGCAAAATGGACACGGAAAAAGAGAGTGGAAGGAGGGAGCAGACTGTCTCATTAGGGGGGAGAGTAATTGTGGGTATGTAGTAAGGTTTTTTTTAGCAAGGTGTATAGGAAACCCTGGTGGAGTAGTGGTTAAGTGCTACAGCTGCTAACCAAAAGGTCAGTGGGTTGAATCCACCTAGGTGCTCCTTGGAAGCTCTACGGAATCGACTCAACGGCAGTGGGTTTGGTTTTGGTAGCAAGGTGTATATAAGTTTTTATGAGAGAGACTGACTTGATTTGTAAACTTTCACTTAAGGCAAAATAAAAAATATATATTTATCATCAAATACAGAAAAAGAGGGGGGCTTACTGGACTGGTTCACACTTGAGGACTCCCTGAAATCACTGCTTTGAGATACTCTTCAAACTTTGAACTGAAACTAATCCCAGTAGCGAAATAACAGATTGGCTCACAAAATAATGAATACCTCTCATAAGTAACGTGCCGCTTTAAAAAAATCATCTATATGAGAGCAAATGGTAAACAATTACTTTAAAACAAAGATGAGAATGTAAGAGTCAGGGGAAGTAGATTATTGGAAGGTTGCAATTGCCTATCTAGGATACAACTATTGGTCTCTACTCCTCCAGAATAAAAGAAAGAAAGAAACCAAAGGCTCAAAGAAGAAACTAGTCTACAGGACAAATAGTCTACATGAGCCATGACCTCATCTACCTTGAAACCCCCCAAAAAAAAAAAAACTAGATGGTGCCCGGCTACCACCTCCGACCATTCTTATCAGGGCCACAGTAGATGGACCCTGATAGTAGGGGAGAAAAATGTGGAATAGAACCTCAAATTCATAAAAAACTAAACAAAAACCAGACTGGTTGAGACTGGAGGACTACTGTCCTGAGATACTCTTTAAACCTTGAACTGAAACTAGACCTGAGGTTATCTTTTAGCTAAATAATAGATAAATAGGCTCCTAAAATAAAGAATACCACCCATGACGACTGTGATCCTATAAAAAATCATCTTTATGGGACCAAATAGTCAACAATTACTTTAAAACCAAGGTAAGAATGCAAGGAGGCAGGGCAACTAGATTAATGAAAGTGGAACAACCATAACAGAAATATTGAGAATGTTCACGAATCATGAAGAATGTACCCAATGTCACTGAACAATCTGTGCAGAAATTGTTGAATGAGAACCTAAACTGCTATGTAAGCCTTCACTAGAAACATGTTATTATACTAAAAAGAGTATTTTCTAATTTCCTTTGTGATTTCTTCTTTGAACCAAGAATTATTTAGAAGTACACTGTTTAATTTTCTACTATTTGGAAAATTTATAGATATTTTATTGTTATTGGTTTCCAATTTCATAGCATTGTGGTCAGATAACATACTCTATGACGCCGATCCTCCTGAATGTATTGAAAGCTGTTTTAGGGCAGTGGCATAGTGGTTAAGGGATGTGGCTGCTAACCAAAAGGTCAGCAGTTTGAATTCACCAGTGGCTCCTTGGAAACTTCATGGGGCAGTTCTACTGTCTGATGGAGTCACTATGAATCGGAATCGACTCAACAGTATAAGGTACTTAAGGTCCCCTGGTGGTACAATGGTTAAGCACTCGGCCGCTCACCGAAGGCTTAGAGGTTCAAATGCACCAGCCACTTTGTAGGAGAAAGATGTGGCAGCCTTCTTCCATAAGACTACAGCCTTGGAAACCCTATGAGGCACTTATACCCAGTACTAGGGTCACTATGAGTCAAAACTGACTCAATAGCAATGGGTATCTAAAGTCCTCAGGTGGCACAAGTGGTTTGCTTTTGTCTATTAACCTAAAGGTTGGTGGTTCAAACCTACCCAGTGGCACCACAGAAGAAAGGCCTGGCAATCTGCTTCCATAAAGATTAGAGCCAAGAAAACCCTATGAAACAGTTCTACCGTAACACATGGGGTCACCATGAGTTAGAATTTGGGTTATAGGGTCTAGTTTGATGAATGCTGCATGTATACTTGCAAAGAATTAGACTCTGCAATGGTTAAGTGTATTATTTCTGTAAATGGCAATTAGGTTAATCTGGTTGATAATGCTATATAAATCTTTTATATCCTTACTGATTTGTCTATGTGTTCTAACAATTAATAAGGAAGAGGTGTTACTATCTCTTTTTGTTTGACTTTCTGCAATTTGAATATGATATGCCTGGGTGCAGATTTTTTCGTATATATCTTGCTTTGTCGCTATGAGTAGGAATCGGTCCGACAGCAACGGGGTTTGGTTTTGAATTTATCTTGCTTAGTGTTTTCTGGGTCTACTGGATTTGTAGTTTGGTGTCTGTCAACAATTTTGGAAAATTCTCAGTCCTTGCTGCTTCAAGTCTTTCTTCTGTTCCTTTCTCTCTTCTCCTCTTAGTATTCCCGTTATGCATATGTTACATGTTTTGTGATTGCCCCACAGTTCTTGGGTAGTCCTTTTTTTTTTTTTCCTCCAATCTTTTTTCTCTTTGACTTCCAGTTTGAGAAGCTGCTACTGAAATATCTTCAAGCTCACTGATTCTTCCCTCAGCTATTTCCAGTCTACTTGTAGGGGCATCAAATGCCTTATTCATTTCTGTTGCAAATTTTGATTTCTCACATTTCCTTATTGTTCACAATTTTTTTTGGTTAGACTACTCATCTATTCTTGCATGTTGTCCACTTTTTCCATGAAAGCCCTTAACATATTAATCATAGTTATTTGAAATCCCCAGTCTGATCATTCTAACACCTCTGGCATTATCTGAGTCTGCTTGTGATACCTGCCCTTTCCCTTCAGATTGTTTTTTGCTTTATAGTATGCCTTGTAATTTTCCGTTGAAAGCCAGCATGATGTATAGGTAAAAGGAACTGTATTCTTTTGGATGTAAAGTTTTGTTAATGTTCATGCAGAGGTAAAGTGTGGGGGAAGGGAATGTTTGTCGGAACATAAGTCATATTATGTCACTCTTCTACTTAAACCCTGCCTTTTCTCTCAAAGGAAAAGTCAAAGTCCTTTAAGTGGCTGACAATTCCTACATGATCTGGCATCCATTACTACTTTGGTATCACCTCCTACTGCATTGCCCCCTTGCTCCATTACAGCCTGACTGGTTTCCTTACTGTTTCTCCAACACATCAGGCATGCCCTTGCCTCAGGACCTTTGTACTTGTGCCCTCTCCTGAAATGGTCTTCCTTCAGCCATTCCCACGGCTTGTGCTCGACTCAAATGTCACCTTATCATAGACACCTTCCCTTCCACCCTACATTAAAAGCAATCCTTCCTTCCCCCATCTACCTTCTCACCCTCTCCTAGAATTACCTTTCCTCTTATGCAGCTTCATGTTTTTTCTCCAAAGCACATTTCACCATCTTATTTGTCTGTTTATTTATTATCTGTCTTCCTGACAATAGGAGGTATATTCCATGAGGGCAGAGTCTTGCCGTTTTTCATTCACTGCTGGATACCCCCTGCCTAGAACAGTGCCCGGTACATAGCAGCACTCAATAAGCATTTGTTGGATAGAATACTAAAGAATAGACTAATCAATGGAAAGATGCAATTATTGGGCAGCACTGAGAACTGGAAAACCTGCTTTAGAGCCTTGATTCTGACTCCATAAAAACTTTCCCAATGACTTCCCCTTTCTTCTTCCCTAGACTTCCTTGCTCCAGCCCCATCTCTTTCATAGCCTTCCCAGCTTTCCACCCAATGCTGAAAGCGGCAGTGCCTGAAGCAGATGGTCCACCGGGCACAGGTAGGACACAAAGTGATGGTGCAAGGGCAGGGAAGGCAGCTGCGATAGCTTATCCATATCCGTACCTTAGCTTTGGTTGGCTGTGCTGAAAAAGAGCCACGTAAATCCTGTAGGATGCCACTAGACAACATAATAGAGAATTTGCCATAAATAAGGAAGAGTTCACTGACTCAGCTGATAAGACATTGAGACTCTTCATCTTGGAGTTGTCCACTCATCCAGGCTCTGGGCACAATCTTTAGTTCAGAAAGAAGCCATGGTATAAAAGATCTAACTTTGAAAACAGATTGTTTGGGCTCAGATCCTGACTCTGTCACTTACCAACTATGGTATCTTGGAAAATTTGTGTCATTAAACTGGGTCAGTTAAAAGGATATAATAATATTAATCACATAAAGATTTTGGAAGGATTAAATAAATGTGAAGTGGTAAGTACAGAAACGGGCACAGAAGGAGGGCTCTATGAAAGAGACATATTGTTACAATTATTAAATATTACCACCACCACCCCAGTACATACAAAATGAACTTCAGTATTTTCAAGAGTGAAAATGAATATACACGAAAAATTTATTTTTAATGCTCTTTTAACACAGATATCATCCAAGTCTTCGTAATTACACCATGTGATGCAAAAAGACCAAAACTGTCTATAAACCTTTGATAAAGAAAATCATCTTAATTTCAAAAAGAATGAAATATCTTACTGTAAAGTTTTCACCCATCTTGTTCTTCCCAACACCTATGAGAAGTCCTAACCGCACACAAAGATAAAAGAGCAAAATAGGATGAAAATCCCAATGAATTAATGTCGGAAAATTGTATGATGTTCTTTAACGTTAAAAATAAATAAATCTGACTTTAAAGTATTACACACTACTAAAAACTTGATGATGACATGTGATAGTTTAACGTACATTTTCACCCATATGAATTAAAATTTAAACAATTCTTTGATGCATTTTTGTAACAGTTTTAGTATAACCAAAATACATGTAAACAATTATTAGAAAACTCTCTGAAAATAAAAGTTTTTTTTTTTTTGTTTTTAAATCACTGCTTCATACTCCAAATCTAAATAGCTTCATATAAAGCACTGGTCTTTGTGATTCACAAAAAGCAGGTGACAATTCCTGAACACGAGCTGAAGTGACAGGAGAAACTCCCAATACTACTATAGCCCTGAGTATGAGCCCTGATTCTAATAACCCATCTTCATCAATTCCTTTTCATTTCATCTTTGTGAAAGAGGGAAGGGACAAGGCAGAAAGAGAGGGCTAGGTGTGCCTACTCTGTTCTGCACATCTAGTTCAGTGCCCGGAACAATAACATACAAGTATTCATCAGAGCACAAAAAGACGTTAAACACCAAATAAGGAGGAAGACTAACTTCCTAATATTTATATGCATACATTGATATATATATAGATGCACTCACACATACGAAGATCCACTCGCACATACGAAGATGCACTCGCACAGACACAGATGCACTCACACAGATATACATATTTATATATATATTTCTGTATAGATATTTGTGATATGTGTATTTCTATATATATTTATATTTGTGTATATTTTATATACATTTATACGTATATTTATATATGTACGCTTATATATTTATACGGAAACCCCGGTGGCATAGTGGTTAAGTGCTACGGCTGCTAGCCAAAGGGTTGGCAGTTCAAATCCGCCAGGCACTCCTTGGAAACTCTATGGTGCAGTTCTACTCTGTCCTATAGGGTCGCTATGAGTCAGAATCGACTTCGACGGCACTGGGTATATATTTATATGCTCATACACTTATTTATACACTCACTCATATATGCACATTTGTATTATGTATATGTGTGTGTATATATATGTAGATATAGATAAATAGATACAGATATATAAGCAGTGGGTTTTTTTTAATATAGAGCTATGTTGTTAGGTTGTTGTTAGGTGCCGTTGAGTTGGTTCCAACTCATAGCGACTCTATATGCACAACAGAACGAAACACTGCCCGGTCCTGCGCCATTCTCACAATCGTTGTTATGCTTGAACTCATTGTTGCAGCCACTGTGTCAATCCACCATACATAATACACTGTACATTACTATTATATACCCAAACCCACTGCCGTCGAGTCAATTCCAACTCATGGTGACCCTACAGGACAGAGTAGAACTGCCCTATCGGGTTTCCAAGACTGAAAATCTTTACTGAAGCAGACTGCCACATCTGTCTCCCGCAGAGAGGCTGGTGGTTTTGAACTGCTGACCTTTCAGTTAGCAGCCAAGCGCTTTAACCACTAAGCCACCAGGCCTCCCTACTGTCATGTACAGTGATTACATGAGCAAATTTTGAAACAAACTGCCTGGGTTTGAATTCTAGCTCAATTTTATCATCTGATTGATCTGGGCAAGTTACTTTCCATCTCTGTGCCTCAGTTTCCTCATCTCTAAAATAGATCTCACTCATAAGGTTGTTGTGCAGATTAAATAAAACACACAAGACACTTAGAAAAAGGTCTCACACACAGAATGTACACAATAAATATTAGCTTTCATTATTATAGAAGCAATACAAACAAATGGGTTAACTGAAGTTGAGTTCCAAAATTCATGTGCAAAGTCATTTACGTCAACTGCTGAAGTTGTACATTTAGATTCAAGCGATTACTGACGTATGTTATGATCTCCAATAGAGTTCTGGGGACTTTACAGGCAGCCTCTGCATGCCCTTCTCCTATACCATCCACTCCATCTCCCTTGGAGCCTAGGCATCATCTTATTAATTCAAATACTTCCATGAGTTAAATGTTTAGTACTTAAAGACACACCAAAAGCAATCACTAGCATGAAAGTACAGTAAAGTGTTCTTATTTCAGAATAGCAAAACCTATTTCTAACACAATGGTGAATTAGGGAGGACTGTGGGTCAAGAGGAGCTCTGGCACAGTGGCTAAGAGCTCAGCTGCTAACCAAAAGGTCAGCAGTTAGAATCCACTAACCACTCCTTGGTAGATCTACTCTGTCCTAAGGGTTGCTATGAGTTGGAATCAACTCAGTGGCAAGGAGTTTGGTTTGGTGGGTCAAAATGGAAGGGTTGGATGAAGGAGAAAAAAAGAAAAATGGAGAAGAGGAGAAATATGAGAATTTAGACAACTGTGAAAATTTAATTCCTGGATATTTTTTCTTTCTCCTCACTATAACTGTAAGGACTTTTCTCATATATGGCATATATAAGTAAATCACTGCAATATTTAAAACACTTAGATTTTTGTAAAATTCATTCTCTGAAAACTCTTAGTGGCCCCATTAATCTGTCCCTTAAAAAATCTCAGAATTAAAAAGAAGCATACACACACAAAAAATAGATAAATAAAAGCATTGCTGTCATTTGAGGGTTTTTTTTCCTGCAATCAACAAACTGCACACTTGGGAGTTGCTTTTCCAGCGTCAATTTTCACAGACCATCCACTTTTTCTTACCATCATCCCACCACCCTTAATTTAGAAAAGACAGGGCCAGTAAGTGCTCCAAACATCAAGTTTTCTCTCCAAAAGGCCATGTGGCACTTGGGAACACTCCACATTCTCAATTGTCAGCACTTCTGCTAACCCCTGCAGATAAGGAGTATGACTCCGCTGACTTATTGCAAAAAAAAAATACTGATTGTAAAAATCTGTTTCTTAAAATCAGGCATATTTCTATTACCTACCCACCCCACTCCCCACCCTCATTGCTCCCCCACACACAGGTACCCTCAAATAGTCCATGTCAGGGGGGTGCCCCAAGCGGGGTGACCGGCTCCGCTCTTCGTTTATACCACCTGGAGGCCTCTGGAGACACCATACCTTTGGCTGGCAATTCTGTGAACCCTGTCTATTTTAGTTGGCACGTATTCAAAAAGGCAGGTGAGTCTACAAGTCAGGTCTTTAAAACGAGTTTAATAGGAGTCAGCCGGTATGCCCACTCACCCTCAAGTTTCTTAAACAGAGGTAATAATTTCTTAAGATGTTTACAATGTCTTAACTATGGGTTAATTAAATCCCTTAGTAAGGATGGTGCACTACGGAAAATCCTCCAGCTTAATGACCCCATTTTCATATACAGAAGGGGAATCTCCAAAATTACAAATTTGAGCTTCTACGTGCTAAAAAGCCTGTCAAAATGATGAATTTGAGATAAACGCATATTACATATTATATTACATACGTGATTGCATAGAAACAAGACTAGAAGCCCGTAAACTGGTACGGAGTGTAATAAGAATGCATATATTGAAATATAGTCTTATATATTTATTTCTTAGACCACACCCTCCCTGGGTGGTTTCTCAGGCTCACCGGGCCAAATGGTCAGCATCACGCTGTCCAGGCACCCACTGGGTGGAGGCCCCGGCTGTGATGCAGCATCCAAACAGACACCCAGGGTCGTGGTCGCCCCGGGGAAGGTGGACACTCCAGGTGCCCCAGGGAGCCCTCCCCAGGCCCGCCCAGCCCAGCCCGGCCCGGCCCTGTCCCGCAGCTCCCCAGGCCGTGGGCCTACCCCCTGCCACCCCAGTGCTGCCCGCCCGACCCTGAAGTCGGCTGTGCAGAACCTGGCCCTGGTGGAGAAAGCAGGGCCATCTTGCGGGCGAGGGCCCCAGGCTCACCTAGGCTTAAGAGCCGCTAGCGCAGGCACAGTAGTCACAGAGCCTCAGAGAGGCCTGTTGTCCTGGTGATGACAGACAGGCGCCTCGCCCGTTCCTAACTTGGGTTCTCTGGCAGCCACTGGCAGTCACAGAACACGTGACCTGTAGGGGCGGTACCCTTTGGGCTGCCCGGCCCCTGACTCTTGGGCGTGGCCTCCTCTCCTCTCCCTTTGGTCTGGAGCATCCTAACTTGGTCACTCTGACGCCCGTCACCTGGCCAATAAAAAAAAAAAAACACAGGTGGAAAACTGTTGAGCTGGAAGCCATCTCAATGGATTTTCTTTATTTAAAAAACTGGCTACACAAGTATTCTTTTGATTATTTTTGATCTTTTGATAACTGAAGACATGTTTTAAACTACCCATAACAGAAGAATTAAAAAAATAAAACCATGCTAAATCCCACCACCTGAGGTAACTAAGGCTCATACTCTAACCTGCTTCCAATCTTCTGTGCAAATGCATGTCACACTACAGTGTATTATATTTTTTAAATCGGGGGCTAGTCATACACATTATTTTATAATCTACTTTTTTCCCATTAAAATGATTATCTTTCCCGGACTATTATTTTTTTATAACGAGAGCTTTTTTTGCTTTTTAATTTTATTGTGTTTCAGGTGAAAGTTTACAGCACAAATCAATCTCCTATTAAAAAATTTACACACAAATTGTTTTGCGACATTGGTTGCAACCCCCTCATTGTGTCAGCAGTCTCCCCCTTTCCTTTTCAACCCCACGACCCAGGTGTCCATTCATCCACATGATTCTTTGCATGAGGGCTCTCTCCCCATTGGATTTGAAGTTCACTGATAGCAGGGACCTGGGACTCCTTGCCATTTTATCCTCAACAGCAAGGGCAGTGACTGGAATATGGGAGCTACTTAATAAATACCTGTTAAGTTAATGAACCTTTTCCTATAATCATAATCCAGACAGTACATTTGCGTTCAGTTAATGTGAGGATTTTTCAGCTTCAAAAGTATTTTAAAAGTACAGCAGTATGAGATGCATATCTAATTAGTCAATTTTTTGAACTAAATGTTTTCATTTGAATTTTTTCTCATCGCCTTTTTTAAAGAACTTAAAAAAAACCGTTGCTTTCGAGTCGATTCTAACTCATAGCAACTGTATAATTCCTCTCTAATTCTATGTTTTCAAATACCTGTAACGCATCAGTGTGGGTGAAACTTTCTTATTCCTCCTCCCATCACTGTAGCCTTTTCCCCTAAATCTACACAACTCACTCAGTCTGGGAATTGGTGGTATTTAAGCGTTCATTTCCTGAAGAAAAGAAACCTTTCATAACATACTTATAAATTCATAATATACTTATAAATTCTGATAAATGTATTATTAAAGTTGAGCTCAGCAAATGGAGTTTCCTAAAAGGAAGTGTAACTATAATTCTCTACTAGAAAAGGAAGAAGGGAGGAAAGGAAGCATTCCTGACAAAACAAGGAAACGTGTGTTCTGCTGCTGTTGTTACTTTCTTTTTATCCAACGATATTTCTGCCTATAATTTTCTATGACCAACATCAAGTCAAATACGCACAAAATATTGATCCCTATCCATCTGCCATCCTGCTTAAGCAGTTATAATGGGGTGAAACTTGAAAACCTGGACTGCACGGATATATCTGTAAAAGGAATGAAAATTGGTGCAACAGTACACACAATTCAAAAGTTAATAGGGCTCCTATTTATTCTACTTGCCTTCTTTAAAATTAGCTTAATTTTCATATCTCAGTATCAATCAAGCAGAAAAACAATACTACCATAACAAATTAATAGTGGACTGACTGGTATTAGTTTTTTTTCTCTTCCAGGATGTTCTGAAATCAGATAGTGGTGATGGTTGCACACCACAGTGAATAGAGTAAAAGCAACAGAACTGGACACTCCAAAATGGTGAATTTTATGTTATGTGAATTATATCTCAACTTAAAAATAAAGACTTAACAATGGTCTTTAGCAGCAATAAGACATTCATCCTTGATCAGGAGCAAGGAGCCCTTTAAGTGATATTAAAGAAAAAGAGCACTAAAAATTCTGAGATAGTATCTGGAGTTCTTTTTCCTCTTGGTCTTCCCCTTTCCCCAAAACACCACTATTCTTTTTGCCCTGTCTTCTAGTTTTTCCCAACACTGCTAAATAGGAAAGACATTTTATAATATATCATTACAAAGTACCCTAAATCAGCTGAGAGTTTTTCTCCTTCATCAATCTGATTTGTCCCAAGCCTGGACTTACTGGAAACCTCTCATTGGTGTGAGAACTGCTGGCCTTAAAGTTTTCTTCTTTCAGATCCTCCTGCACCAAGTCAAGTGGGTTTTGTTTCAAAATCAAAACACATCTGAATTAGTTTTTGGAACGGACTTGACGGCAGGGCTCTGATCACACTAATTTCAGGAAAGTATTAAAAGCTGAGTGCAGCTTCGAACAACAAAAGTAGGTCGATTCTCTGAGATTCTGCAATAAACTAGCCCATACCTCTTTCTCCAGCCTCATCTGGCACAACATCCTCAACTTGCGCTCTTGGCTCCAGCGACTCTGATACCGTTTCCCATTCTCTCTGCCACTCACAGGGCCTTTGCAAGTGCTATTCCCTCTGCCCAGGGCACGCTGTCTGCCCCTCTTTGCCTAGTTTATTCCCACTCATCTTTCAGATCTACCTGAACCAAATCAAAATATTGGAAGGAGTCGTCAAAACACTGGCCTTGCCTTCTGAAGACAAGGTATTAGGCGTTGAGAAATGAGAGATGGTGGAAAATTAAATCTCTGCAGGATAGGTCCAAGGGCACCCTAGAGGCGACTTCATTTTAAAGAATTTTCATGGAGATCTTGGGAAAGCTAGCGGAGGGACCGAAGGGCTAACCACAGGCTCCCTTCCATTGCACCTGGCGCTAAAGGGAGGGTTCAGAGGCATAGGGAGAGTGCCGGAGCACAGGCAAGAGGAGAATTAAAGGGTCCGGAGTGGGATGCTGGGTCGCAGGAGGGCTGTTTGCTTCATTCCCTCCCACGCTCTGCTTGCCCGTTCCTTCTGAAGGAGCAGCCTCAGGGAGCTTCGCCTTCCCCACCGGGACACCAGGCGCCACTCAAGGCCCCGCGCCTCCTGGCTACTCACCATTCGGGGGCACTGAGGAACGCTGCAGACCGAGCTGGAGCAGCGCTGCTGCCCAGAGTCCTGGTAGGCGGCTGCGCGGTGGGCCACGGGGGCCGGTTCGCTTGGCAGCCGTGCCATGGTCAGGGTGTTCGCGGGTGGCGCGCTGCGGTGCGGGCTCTGGCTGCACCATAACTGCCTAGCCTGCGCCACTCCGCGCTGCGCTCTGCTATGGGTCACAGGCTTCGCGCTCAGCGGGAGGAGAGGGAGGAGAGCAGATCCGGAAAGGCTTGAGGCTCTGGGGCCTGCAGGGGCTGACGGATCCCCAGGGGATGCAGAGTGGATCCTTCGGCCAGGGAGGTGGCTGCAGCTGGGCTTTGCCTTCGCTCTGGACACCTGGAGGCTTCAGTGCCAAAAGGGGCTGCGCGCTACGTGGGCGCCGCTGTGGCAGATGGTGAGGGCTGGGAAGGTGAGGAGAAGAGGCTGCTGGGAACCCCCCACCAGTTTGGGTAACCCTTGGTGAGAGGGTGGTGCCATCTGAGAAGCTGAGCCCCCTCTGAAAGGACTGTTAAAGGGGTACTAAGTCTGCCCTTTGCTTCTTGACATTCCACTGGTGTTCTGTTATAAAAGAGGGAATTTTTTTTTTTTTTCAAAAAGAGAATCCTACATGACAACTGCACTCTAAGGAGTCAAACTCACAAAATAGCAAGATTCCACTTCCCTAAAGCATTTTTTTTTTAAAGCATAGCTTGGAAGTTGCTCAGAAAGGGCATGTCCAGGGCCACTTCCATTACTATTTCTGGTACCCCTAGCATTCCTCAGGAGTGCTGGTGGGATTGTCACCTTTATTAGCCACCTCCCAAACCTGGGCTCCATGGCCTGAAGAAGGCCTGAGATTGGGATTTTTTTTTTTTTTAATCTGGCCTTAGGAATCAACACTAAATAAGGGTCCCAATGAAGTCTGCTGTAGAGGTCCTGCCCTGGCCAACTCACCGCCTAGCCTGTACCCCCAACATCAGCATCTATCAGTGGAGGATTTGTATTCTCCAGAGGTGGAGTAATAATGGTCAGTATTGCTATAACTAGGGGCATGGGTGGCACTTTGCAGCTTACAAATCCCTTCCATATTCATGGACTGCCCAACAAATATCTACTGAGTGCTTGCAGCATGTCCTCCCCTGTGCTGGACCCTGAATGAGGCTTAAAATGTCCTAAAATGTTCACACTCGAGTGTGGAAGACAGATACTTAAGTTTGAACAGGTGATTGGTGCTCTGTGGAACAGATGACTCTCACCATCTGATGAACTCAGAAACGGATACTGGAAGAGTTTAATTTATCTACTTTCTTTCGTAGTAACAACTGGGATTGGAACCCAGATCTGATTTACTACAGGTGGACATTTTTCAACTCAATTTGTGAGGGTCAATGAAGAGATATTATCTCCTGTTCTCTCTTCAGGTCAGTCTAAGTGTCAGCTGCAGGGCTCCTATTAGTGTTTATTTCCTTTGGGAAATAAAACTTTGCTTTTAAATAGATAACTCTAGGATGTTAAATGCAGTGAATCTTGACAGTCATTCACACATAAGTGTAAATTACTTTATTTAGCTTCTTCCTGCCTGACAGCTAGCTGGTACCACAAGGAGTGAGACTTGGCATATCTGGGCAGGAGGGGACATTTTAAAACCTGTTAGTGCTGAGAGTGGAGAGGAGGTGCCTCTGAGCACCTGCAGGAGATACTGACTGACCCACTCAGAATCTGTGTCGAGTACTGCCTTCAGAACACTCAGTTGGATATTACTACCTATATTAGTTTCCTAGGCTGCTGTACAATGTGCCACAAACTGAATGGCTTATGTTGTTGCTGTTAGATACTGTCGAGTCAGTCCTGGCTCATAACGACCCTATGTAAAACAGAACAAAACACTGCCTGGTCCTGTGCCATCCTCACAATTGTTATGTTTGAGCCCATTGTTGCAGCTACTGTGTCAACCCATCTCCGTGAGGGTCTTCCTCTTTTTCACTAACCCTCTACCTTACCAAGCATGATGTCCTTCTCCAGGGACTGATCCCTCATGGCAACATGTCCAAGGTGTGTGAGACGAAGTCTCACCATCTTTCCTGCTAAGGAGCATCCTGGCTGTATTTCTTCCAAGACAGATGTGTTCATTCTTAGAATAGAAATTTATTGTTTCACATTTCTGGAGGGCGAGTATCTGAAATCAGGCTGTCATCCTTGTTGACTTTAGCAAGAGCTGCGGTGGTGACACAGGCTGCCTCACAGGAGCAGTGGCCATAGGTAGAGGAACACAGTCACTGCCACTGCTAAGGCCGGAAGGGAGAGAAGAAATATCCCAGCATCTCTCTAAGGCTTTGAACTGATTCTTTACTGCTCGAACCCCTGCTGAGAATTTGCATTTTCACCCTAGATGGATTGAATTAGAATCCACATTTTAACAAGATCCCCCAGTGATTCTTATGTATATTAAATTTTAGAACCACTGCTCTACTAGTAAAGGAGCCCTGGTGATGCAGTGGTTAAGTGCTCAACTACTCACTGAAAGATCGGTGGAACAAACCCAGCAGCTGCTCCAAGGAAGAAATATGTGGCAGTCTGCTTCTGTAAAGATTTATAGCCTTGGAAACCCTATGGGGGCAGTTCTACTCTGTTCTATAGGATTGTTCTCAGTTGTAGTTGACCCGATGGCAGTGAGTCTGGTTTGGGTTTGGCTCTGCTAGTGGTTCTCAGGATTGGTCCCTAACCAGCAGCATTAGCATCACCTGGGAACTTTTAGAAATGCAAGTTTTCAGCAGGAGTTAGAACCAGAATGAAGCAGGTGGAAGCCCTGCCTCTCTTTCCTTCTACCCTTCAAGTTTTTGTAGATACATACTATTGGATCAGTCATGTCAAAGCTTGAGGGCAAAGGAGCACAGGTGCTGTGCCCATGAGTGACCATCCTCCCTGTGCAGAACAAGGCAGAGAAAGGTGGAGAGTGGATCTGGGGGCAAATGGAAAACATCCAGCATAGTCCATTTAGTCTTTTTTTTCATTTGGATAAAATAATTTAAAAAAACAGGGACATTTCAAAGCCCTGTCAGCCTGTACTACCTGAGAATGAAGCCAACTCAGTCATACTATCTTGGAAACTAAATTTTAATACTAACCGCCACCAGTGATCTTCATACAAGGTAAATAGAAACAGGGAGATGTAAACAATTATCATAAAATGTAGATGCTACAGTCCACACTTCCGTAACTGGTCATGAGTCCTTATTTGGTAATCACTGCTTCCTTTACAGGCTCCTCATTTACTGTTCCCCTTCTACCCTCTGAGGACCTTGGCTCCTAAGAAGTTTATTTTGTTTCTTAAACCTGGTCAAACCAAAAATAAAAACAAAAAACAAACCTAAACCCATTGCCTTTGAGTCCATTATGACATCAAAAAAAAAAAAAAAAAAAAAAAAAACCATTGCCATCAAGTTGATTCTAACTCATAGCGACCCCATAGGAGAGGAGAACTGCCACATAGGTTTTCCAAGGAGCGGGTGGTAGATTTGAACTGCCAACCTTTTGGTTAGCAGCCATCTGATTAACCACTGTGCCACCAGGGCTCCTTCTGACTGATAACAACCTTATAAGACAGTAGAACTACCCCATGGGGTTTCCAAGGCTGTAATCTTAAAGAAGCAGACTGCCACATCTTTCTCCTCTGGAGCCACAGGTGGGTTCAAACGTCTAACTTTTCTGTTAGCAGATGAGCGCTTTAACCACTGTGCCACCAGGGCTCCTTTTAAAACTGTTCATGGGTACCCAAACTTTCATTCCTACTAAGGACCTGTCTTTATTAGGCTGCCAGTCCACCTCCTACTGACCATTATTGTTGGACATGAGATTCACCTTTGGTCCAGACATAATCATCCATGTTCCTATTATGTACCAGCGTTCCAATTTCCCCTTGGCAATCAGAATCAATCACCCCATCCAGTAGAGTGATCTACTCTCCCTGTTAGTTCTGTAACATGAGAAACTTAAAACTACCAGGAAGCAATTTCAGCTCCCACTTCACAGGGCTTTGACTGTGTGTTTATGGATGGAAATATTTCTCCCTTGGGTACCTGTGCCACCAAGGCTGCGAGATGAGATTTAGAACTTTGGTAGGTGTCTTAGTTTTCTAGTGCTGCTATAGAAGAAATACCACAAGTAGATGGCTTCACAAAGACAAATTTATTCTCCTACAGTCCAGGAGGCTAGAAGTATGAATTCAAGGCACCAGTTGCAGAGGAAGGCTTTCTCTCTCTGTTGGCTCTAGAGGAATGTCCTTGTCATCAATCTTCCCCGGTCTAGGAGCTTCTCAGCACAGGTACCCTAGGTACCAAGGATACACTCTGCTCCTAGCACTGCTTTCTTGGTAGTATGAGGTCCCCCGTCTCTCTGTTCGTTTTTCTCTTTTATACTTCATAAGAGATTGACTTAAGACAAAACCTAATCTTATAGATCGAGTCCTGTCTCATTAACATACCTGTTGATAATCCCACCTCATTGACATCATAGAGGTAGGATTTACAGCTCATAGGAAAATCATGTCAGATCACAAAATTTTGGAGAATCACACAATACTGGGAATCATTGCATAGCCATGTTGAAACACAGTTTTGGGGGCATGATTCAATCCATGAGAGTAAGTAATAGTAATGTCTTAGAAGAAATATAGCCAGAAAGCTCATTTGAAGCAAGGATGGTGAGACTTTGTTTCACAACTTTGGACATGTTATCAGGAGGGATCAGTCTCCGGAAAAGGACATCTTCCTTGGTAAATTAGATGGTCAGTGATAAAAAAAAAAGACCCCCAACTAGATGAATTAACACAGTGGCTGCAACCATGGATTCAAATATAGAAACGATTATGAGGATGGTGGGTGCAGGACCAAGCAGTGTTTTATTCTGTTGTATGTACTGTTGCTATGAGTTGGAATGAACTCAACAGTGCCTAACAACAAAAACAGTAATAGTAATGGTAATATGTAATAATATGGTGGCATTCTTATTTCCACCTTTTGGTTCTTAGACCACTATATACTGTCTATGAGGGAAATGACACCTTACATTTGTTGTTGGTATAAGACATATACTGTATGCTGAGGGAGCACCCCAACCTCACAGGATATTGTCTCCCAGATGGTGTCCTAACTGTGACCTCACATTTCAATCAAGCCACGTGCTTCTGGGTGATGGGCATATAGTAAAACTCATGGCATGAGCCCATAGCCCCAGTGCCTTTTCTGTAAGATCATTTTCTTGGTTATAGATGGTGTTATGGGTGATTCTATGGCATAGATGAGGCATTTATGAGTCCACATATGGTGGTGCTACTAGAAGCAAAAATCAAAGGGCACAGTGCATTGGGCAAATCTGCTGCAAAAGATCTCATTAAAGTGTTAGAAAACAAAGATGTCACTTTAAGGAAGAAGGTGCGCCTGACCCAAGCCATGGTGTTTTCATTCACTTCATATGCATATGAAAGCTGGACAATGAAGGAAGGCCAAAGAAGAATCGACAGCTTTGAATTACAGTGTTGGCAAAGAATGTTGAGTGCACCACAGACTGCCAAAAGAATGAACAAATCTGCCTTGAAGTACAGCCAGAATGCTCCTTAGAAATGAGGATGGTGAGACTTCATCTCACATACTTTGGACATGTTACCAGGAGGGACCAGTCACTGGAGAAGGACACCAGGCTTGGTAAAGTCGAGTGTCAGTGAAAAAGAGGAAGTCCTTCAATGAGGTGAATTGACACACTGGCTGCAACAATGGGCTCAAGCATAACAATGATCATGAGAGCAGTGTAGGACTGGGCAGTGTTTTGTTGTACATAGTGTCACTATGAGTTGGAGCCAACTAGATGGCACCTAATAGGAACAAAGTAGAAGCAAGGCTGGCAAGGAAGGAAAAATCATATGTAGAATAAGGATCTATCCCAATGTTGATAAATAACGGTGATAAAAGGGCATGATAAAAGGGCTCCAATGTACACAATCTGTCCCCATAGCCAACATCAGGGGCCAACTGGGGAATGATGCCTATGGAGACCCAGGGTTCTTATTCTGCTGCTGTCAAGTTTAACACTCAGCAGTGGTGATGACCAGATCAATAGCCCCTGGTAACCATTAATTTGTCTCTATGAATTTGCTTAATTTTGTTATTTCATATAAATGAGATCATACAATGTTTTCCCTTTGTGTCTAGCATATATCACTTAGCGTAATGTTTTCAAGGTTCATGTTGTAGCATATATCAGAACTTAATTTCTCTTCATGGCTTAATAATATTTGACTCTATGGGTATATGATATTTTGTTTATCTAATTGTTCATCGATAGTCATTAGGTTGTTTCTACCTTCTGGCTGTCGTTCATAATTCTGCTATGAGTTTTCATGTACCAGTCTCTGTGTGGACATATATTTTCATTTCTCTTGGGTATATGTTTACTAGAGTGGAATAGCTGGGTCATATGGTAACACCATGTTTAATCGTTTGAGAACTGCCAGGCTGATTTCCAGCTGCACAACTTTACATCTCTACCAGCAGTGTATGAGGGTTCCTATTTCTCCACATCCTTGCCAGCACTTGATGTTATCTGACTTTTTGAGATGTCTTGTAATCAAGAGGTCAGTATTTACCAGTGTCCAATACTTAGGTACTACTAGACTACCAGTTCCACTGACTTGACTCTGACTCATGGACACCCCATGCATATCAGAGTAGAACTGTGCTCCATAGGGTTTTCAATGGCAGATTTTTCAGAAATAGATCTGCAGGTCTTTTTTTTTTTTTTTTTGACGTGCCTTTGGGAGGGAGTACACAGTCAAAGTTTTAGTTATCATTGAAGAATGTTAACTACTTATACCACCCAAGGAAAATAGGCAGGTAGCAACATGCCTTGCCTTGCAACTTGCCTTGTAACCGGCCTTGCAACGTGCATTGCAACCTGTCTTACAACCTGCCTTGCCCTGCAACATGCCCTGCATATTCCCTTGCAAACTGCCTTGCACCTTTCTTGCAACTTGCCTTGAATCTTGCCTTGCAACCTGCCTTGGAACCTGCCTTACAACCTGCATTGCAACTTGCCTTGCAACATGGCCTGCAACCTGCCTTACAATCTGCCTTGCAACCTCCCTTGAAAGTTGCCTTGACTTCCAAATTGACGTGCAACAGGCCTTGTAACTTGCCTTGCAACCTGCTTTCCAACATGCATTGTAAACTGCCTTGCAACGTCCATTGCAACATGCTTTTCAAATTGCCTTGCAAACTGCCTTACAAATTGTCTCACAACCTGTTCTGCAACTTGCTTTGCACCTTCCATTGCAACCTGCCTTACAACCTGATTTGCAACATGCATTGCAACCTGCCTTGCAACCTCCCATGAAACCTGCCTTGCAATTTGCTTTGCCTTGCATCTTGGCTTGCAACATGACTTGTAACTTGCCTTGCAAATTGCCTTGCAACCTGCGTTGCACCCTGCCATACAACCTGCCTTTAAACCTGCCTTGGAAACTCCCTTGCAACTTGCCTTGCAACCAGCCTAGCAACCTTCATTGCAAACTGCCTTACAAGCTCCCTTTCAACCTGCCTTGCAATTTGCCTTGCAACATGGCTTGTTTTGAAAATTGTCTTTCAACATATCTTGAAATATGTGTTGCAACGTGCCTTACAATGCATTGGAACCTGGCTTGGAATTTGCATTGCAACATGCCTTGCAACTGCCCTTACAACCTTCCTTGCAACCTGCCTTCCCTTTCAATTTTTCTTGCAACCTGCATTGTAACCTGTCTTGTAACCTGCCTTGCAAACTGCATTGCATCCTGCCTTGCAAACTCCCATGAAACCTACCTTGAAATATACGTTGCCTTGCATCAGGCCTTGCAATATGACCTGTAAGTCACCTTGGAAATTCCCTTGAAAATTGTCTTGCAACCTGCCTTGCATCATTTCTTGCAACATGCCTTGCAAGTTGCAGTGCAACCTGCCTTGCAACCTGCATTGCATCATGCCTTGCAACCTCCCATGAAGACTGCCTTGCAATTTGAGTTGCTTTGCATCTTGCCTTGCAACCTGCCTTGCAGTCTTCCTTGCAACCTGCCTTGCCTCCTGCCTTGCAACTTGCTTTGCAGCCTGCCTTGCAACCTGTCTTACAACATGGCTTGTCTTGAAAATGTCTTTCAACATACCTTGCAATCTGTGTTGCAACATGCCTTGCAATGCATTGGAACCTGGCTTGGAATTTGCATTGCAACGTGCCTTGCAACCATCCTTACAACCTTCCTTGCAACCTGCCTTGCCTTTCAATTGCTCTTGCAACCTGCATTGTAATCTGCC
The DNA here is from genome assembly GCF_024166365.1 of Elephas maximus indicus. NCBI lineage: Eukaryota > Metazoa > Chordata > Mammalia > Proboscidea > Elephantidae > Elephas > Elephas maximus. Next base: position 11,981,497 of record NC_064832.1, on the reverse strand, counting down.
TTGCAAACTGCGTTGCGTCCTGCCTTGCAAACTCCCAAGAGACCTGCCTTGAAATATACGTTGCCTTGCATCTGGCCTTGCAATATGACCTGTAAGTCGCCTTGGAAATTCCCTTGCAAATTGCCTTGCAACCTGCTTTGCAAGATGCAGTGCAACCTGCCTTGCAACCTGCATTGCGTCGTGCCTTGCAACCTCCCATGAAAACTGCCTTGCAATTTGAGCTGCTTTGCATCTTGCCTTGCGACCTGCCTTGCAATCTTCCTTGCAAACTGCTTTGCCTCCTGCCTTGCAACTCGCTTTGCAACCTGTCTTACAACATGGCTTGTCTTGAAAATGTCTTTCAACATACCTTGCAATCTGTGTTGCAACGTGCCTTGCAATGCATTGGAACCTGGCTTGGAATTTGCATTGCAACCTGCCTTGCAACCATCCTTACAACCTTCCTTGCATCCTGCCAACATAGTCTCAAGTGCCCACATGGTGCAAGTAGCTCACTCCTCATCAGCATCTCTCTCCAACCCATTGTCCCGTCCAATCCATATCCGACAAGAAGAATTCTAGAATGGTTCCTGTCCTGGGCCAACAGAAGATTTGGGGACCCTGACCGCTGGGGTCCTTCTAGTCTCAGTCAGGCCATTAAGTTCGGTCTTTTTATGAGAATTTGGGGTCTGCATTCCTCTGTGCTCCTGCTCTCTCAGGGGTTGTCTGTCGTGTTCTCTGTCAGGGCAGTCATCGGTTGTGGCCGGGCACCATCTAGTTTTTCTGGTCTCAGGATGATGTAGTCTCTAGTTCATGTAGCCCTTTCTGTCTCTTGGGTTCATAATTACCTTGTGAGCTTGGTGTTCTTCATTCTACTTTGATCCAGGTGGGTTCAGACTCATTGACGGATCTTAGATGGCCACTTGTTAGCATTTAAGATCCTAGATGCCACACTTCAAAGTGAGATACAAAATGTTTTCTTAAGAGATTTTATTTTGCCAATTGACTTAGATGTCCTCTGAAGCCATAGTCCCCAAACCCCTGCCCCTGCTTTGCTGATCTTTGAAGCAGTTTATTCGGGAAACTTCTTTGCTTCTGGTTTAGTCCAGTTGCGTTGACCTCCCCTGTATTTAGTGTTGTACTTCCCTTCACCTAAAGTAGGTCTTATCTACTATCCAATCAGTAAATAACCCTCTCCCTCCCTCCCTCCCTCCCCACTCTTGTAACCACAAAAGAATATGTTCTTCACAGTTTAAACTATTTCTCAAGATCTTATAATAGTGGTCTTATACAATATTTGTCCTTTTGCAACTGACTAATTTCACTCAGCATAATGCCTTCCAGGTTCCTCCATGTTATGAAATGTTTCACAGATTCATCACTGTTCTTTATTGATGTGTGGTATTCCATTGTGTGAATATACCATAATTTATTTATCCATTCATCCGTTGACAACACCTTGGTTGCTTCCATCTTTTTGCTATTGTAAACAGTGCTGCAATAAACATGGGTGTGCATATATCTCTTCGTGTAAAGGTTCTTATTTCTCTAGGATATATTCCAAGGAGTGGGATTGCTGGGTCGTATGGTAGTTCTATTTCTAGCTTTTTAAGGAAACACCAAATCGGTTTCCAAAGTGGTTTTACCATTTTACATTCCCACCAGCAGTGTATAAGTGTTCCAATCTCTCCACAGCCTCTCCAACATTTATTATTTTGTGTTTTTTGGATTAATGCCAGCCTTGTTGGAGTGAGATGGAATCTCATTGTAGTTTTAATTTGCATTTCTCTAATGGCTAATGATCGAGAGCATTTCCTCATGTATCTGTTAGCTGCCTGAATGTCTTCTTTAGTGAAGTGTCTGCTCATAGCCTTTGCCCAATTTTCAGTTGGGTTGTTTGTCTTTTTGTGGTTGAGTTTCAGGAGAATCATGTAGATTTTAGAGATCAGGCGCTGGTCGGAGATGTAGTAGCTGAAAATTTTTTCCCAGTCTGTAGGTGGTCTTTTTACTCTTTTGGTGGTCTTTAGATGAGCATAGGTGTTTGATTTTTAGGAGCTCCCAGTTATCTGGTTTCTCTTCGTCATTTTTAGTAATGCTTTGTATTCTGTTTATGCCTTGTATTAGTGCTCCTAAGAGTGTCCTTATTTTTTCCTCCATGATCTTTATTGTTTTAGACTTCATGTTTAGTTCTTTGATCCATTTGGAGTTAGTTTTTGTGCATGGTGTGAGGTATGGGTCCTGTTTCATTTTTTTGCAGATGGATATCCAGTTATTCCAGCATCATTTGTTAAAAAGACTATCTTTTCCCCAGTTAACTGACACTGGGCCTTTGTGAAATATCAGCTGCTCCTATGTGGATGGATTTATATCTGAGCTCTCAATTCTGTTCCATTGGTCTATGTGTCTGTTGTTGTACCAGTACCCGCTGTTTTGACTGCTGTGGCTGTATAATATGTTCTAAAATCAGGTAGAGTGAGGCCTCCCACTTTCTTCTTCTTTTTCAGTAAAGCTTTATTTACCCGGGGCTTCTTTCCCTTCCATATGAAGTTGGTGATTTGTTTCTCCATCACATTAAAAAATGTAGTTGGAATTTGGTTCAGAAGTGCATTGTATATATACATAGCTTTTGGTAGAATAAATATTTTTATAATGTTAAGTCTTCCTATCCATGAACAAGGTATGTTTTTCCACTTATAGAGGTCCCTTTTAGTTTCTTGCAGTAGTACCTTGTAGTTTTCTTTGTATAGGTCTTTTACATCTTTGGCAAGATTTATTGTTATTTTATCTTCTTGGGGGCTACTGTGAATGGTATTGGTTTGGTTATTTCCTCTTCGATGTTCTTTTTGTTGGTGTAGAGGAATCGAACTGATTTTTGTATGTTTATCTTGTAACCTGAAACTCTGCTGAACTCTTCTATTAGTTTCAGTAGTTTTCTGGAGGATTCCTTAGGGTTTTCTATGCATAAGATCATGTCATCTGCAAATAGAGATAATTTTACTTCTCCCTTGCCATTCCAGGTGCCATTTATTTCTTTGTCTAGCCTAATTGCTCTGGCTAGGACTTCCAGCACAATGTAGAATGAGAGCGGTGGGTGATAAAGGGCATCCTTGTCTAGTTCCCATTCTCAAGGGAAATGCTTTCAGACTCTCTCCATTTAGGATGATGTTGGCTGTTGGCTTTGTATAAAAATAAAAAATAAAAATTTTGTATAGATGCCCTTTATTATGTTGAGGAATTTTCCTTCTATTCCTGTTTTGCTGAGGGTTTTTATCATGAATCGGTGTTGCACTTTGTCAAATGCCTTTTCTGCATCAATTGATAAGATCACGTGTTTTTTGTCTTTTGTTTTATTTATATGGTGGATGACGTTAGTTGTTTTTCTAATATTGAACCAACCTTGCATACCTGGTATAAATCCCACTTGGTCATGTTGGATTTTTTTTTTTTATATTGTTGAATTCTATTAGCTAGAATTTTATTGAGGATTTTTGCATCTATGTTCATGAGGGATATAGGTCTGTAATTGTCTTTTTTTTGTGGTGTTTTTACCTGGTTTTGGTATCAGGGGTATGCTGGCATCATAGAATGAGTTAGGCAGTATTCCATCCTTTTCTATGCTTTGAAATACCTTTAGTAGTAGTGGTGTTAACTCTTCTCTGAAAGTTTAGTAGAACTCTGCAGTGAAGCCATCCAGGCCAGGGCTTTTTTTGTTGTTGTTGGGAGTTTTTGATTAACTTTTCAATCTCTTCTTTTGTTATGGGCCTATTTAGTTGTTCTACTTCTGGTCGTGTTAGTTTAGGTAGGTAGTATGTTTTTAGGAATTCATTCATTTCTTCTAAGTTTTCAAATTTGTTAGAGTACAATTTTTTGTAATAATCTGATATGATTCTTTCAATTTCAGTTGGGTCTGTTGTGATATGGCCCATCTCATTTCTCATTCGGGTTATTTGTTTCCTTTCCTGTATTTCTTTAGTCAGTCTGGCCAATGGTTTATCAATTTTTTTAATTTTTTCAAAGAACCCGCTGTTGGCTTTGTTAATTCCTTCAGTTGTTTTTCTGTCCTCTAATTCATTTAATTCTGCTCTAATTTTTATTATTTGTTTTCTTCTGGTGCCTGATGGATTCTTTTGTTGCTCGCTTTCTATTTGTTCAAGTTGTCGGGACAGTTCTCTGATTTTGGCTCTTCCTTCTTTATGTATGTGTGCATTTATTGATATAAATTGACCTCTGAGCACTGCTTTCACTGTGTCCCAGAGGTTTGATAGGAAGTGTTTCAGTCTCGTTGCACTCTATGAATTTCTTTATTCCCTCCTCAATATCTTCTATAACCCAGTCTTTTTTGAACAGGGTATTGTTCAGTTTCCAAGTATTTGATTTCTTTTCCCTGATTTTTCTCTAATTGATTTCTACTTTTATGGCCTTATGGTCTGAGAAGGTGCTTTGTAATATTTCGATGTTTTGGATTCTGCAAAGGTTTGTTTTATGACCTAATATGTGATCTATTTTAGAGAATGTTCCACATGCACTAGAAAAAAAGTATACAATGCAGCTGTTGGGTGGAGTGTTCTGTATAAGTCTATGAGGTCAAGTTGGTTGACTGCAGCAATTAGATCTTCCTTGTCTCTATTGAGCGTCTTACTGGAAGTCTTATCCTTCACCGAAAGTGGTGTGTTGAAGTCTCCTACTATAATTGTGGAGGTGTCTATCTCACTTCAATTCTGTTGAAGTTTGTTTTATGTATTGTACTGCCCTGTCATTGGGTGCATAAATATTTAATATGGTTATATCTTCCTGGTCAATTGTCCCTTTAATCATTATGTAGTGTCCTTCTTTATCCTTTGTGGTGGATTTAACTTTAAAGTCTATTTTGTCTGAAATTAATATTGCCACTCCTGCTGTTTTTTGATTGTTGTTTGCTTGATGTATTTTTTTTCGTCCTTTGAGTTTTAGTTTGTGTCTCTACGTCTCAGGTGTGTCTCTTGTAGGCAGCATATAGATGGATCGTGTTTTTTTATCCAGTCTGTGACTTTCTGTCTCTTTATTGGTGCATTTAGTCTATTTACGTTCAGCGTAATTATAGATAAGTATGAATTTAGTGCTGCCATTTTGATGCCTTTTTCTGTGTGTTGTTGATAATTTCATTTTTCCACTTACTTTTTTTGTGCTGAGAAGTTTTTCTTTATAAATTGTGTGTTCCTCATTTTCATAGTAGTTGAATTTATTTTTGCTGAGTCGTTACATTTATCTTGGTTTTCGTTTTGAAGTATGGAATTGTTAGACCTCTTTGTTGTTACCTTAATATTTACTTCTATTTTTCTGAGTAAAAACCTAATTTGTATCATCCTATATCTCCATGTTTTCCTCTCCATATGGAAGATCTATGCCCCTGTATTTAGTCCCTCTTTTTTGATTATTGTAATCTTTTACATAACTACTTCAATGATTCCCTGTTTTGAGCATTTTTTCTTTTTTAAATAAATCATATTTTGTTTTTGTGTTTTCCCTATTTGAGTTTACATCAGGATGTTCTGTTCTGTGACTCTGTTTTGTATTTGTATCTTATATTATTGATTTTCTGACCAAAGAATTTCCTTTAGTAGTTCTTGTAGCTTTGGTTTGGTTTTTGCAAATTCTCTAAGCTTGTGCTTATCCATAAATGTTTTAATTTCGCCTTCATATTTGAGAGAGAGTTTTGCTGGATATATGATCCTTGGTTGGCAGTTTTTCTCCTTCAGTGCTCTATATATGTCATCCCATTGCCTTCTTGACTGCATGGTTTCTGCTGAGTAGTCAGAACTTATTCTTATTGATTCTCCCTTGTAGGTAACTTTTCGTTTATCCCTGGCTGCTTTTCAGATTTTTTCTTTATCTTTGGTTTTGGCAAATTTGATGATAATATGCTTTGGTGATTTTCTTTTGGGATCTATCTTGTATGGTGTTCGATGAGCATCTTGTGTAGATATCCTTTCATCTTTCACGATGCCAGGGTAGTTTTCTGCCAACAGATCTTCAACTATTCTCTCTGTATTTTCTGTTTTCCCTCCCTGTTCTGGAACTCCAAACACATGCAAGTTATTCTTCTTGATAGAGTCCCACATGATTTTTAGGGTTTCTTCATTTTTTTTAATTCTCTTATCTGATTTTTCTTCAACTATATATTAAAAAAAAAACTTTTTTTTATATTGGTGTCAATTGCCTTATCCTCTAACTCCCCCACTCTGCATTCCAGTTCCTCAATTCTGCTCCTCTGACTTTTCTATGGAGTTGTCTAATTCTGTAATTTTATTATTAATCTTTTGGATTTCTGAATGCTCTCTATGGATTCTTGCAGCTCATTGATTTTTTTCACTATGTTCTTGAATAATCTTTTTGATTTCTTTCAACTGCTTTATCAGTGTGTTCCTTGGCTTTTTCTGTAGATTTCCTTATTTCATTTCTGAGGTCATACCTGATGTCTTCAAGCATTTTGTGTATTGTTTTTTTATATTCTACATCTGGCAATTTCAGGAATGTATCTTCATTTGGGAAAGATTTTGATTCTTTGATTTCAGGGTTTGTAGAAGCAATCATGGTCTGCTTCTTTATGTGATTTGATATCGACTGCTGTCTCCGAGCCATCTATAAGATATTGTAATAATTTATTTTATATTTGCTCACTGAGGCTTTTCTTCTTTTTTTGGTTTGTTTCAATATATCCAGATGGGCTACTAGATTGCGCTATCTTGATTATTGTAGCCTTTGAATCACTTATGTCCTATTACCAGCTGGTTTGAGCAGTTACCAGATATATGAACCTATGAGTTCATTCACTGTTCTTGAGTAGAATCAGCTTAGGTGTGCTGATTGTGGGTCACCTAGTGTGTGGTGTAGGCTGTCACCTCTTTACTTAGAGGAGTAGTGGTTGTATGCACCAGATTCTAGTTGCGGCATGGGGTCACACTCCGAGGAGGGCAGGATGCTGACATCCTTCCCCCACGTACCAGTGAGGTAGGAGTTTCTCTATTCCCAGAGCACTTTGGTGGGTGGGCTGTGCTGCTGTACATTAGGCACCCAAAGCTTGTACCTCTAAAGAGTGGTAGGCGTCACTATCTTCAGACCCCTTTAGCAGGTGGTTAGGGGGTGTGGGTGGAGCTTTAGCCCTCAGTTCCCAGCTGTGGATCAGTGAGGGCTCTGTTTAATAGGTAGAGAGGTATCAGACCTCCAAAACTTGTCTTTCCACTGCTTTGCTAAAAGAATTCAGATCTCTATCAGAATTGCCTTTGCATTATAATAGCCACCTGGTTCCCTGTATGGATGAAAGCCAGAGACTGTGGATCTCTTTTGCTTGGCTGGTGCTGGTTCTGTATTATTATTCCAGTTTAGGAAAGAGAGGGAAGGATTTTTCTCTCCCAGATTGTTAATTGCTGCTTCTCTCAGGCCAGGAGAATGGGTTAGAAAAAAAAAAAACCCGCAGAGCACTTCACTCCCTGGCCCAGGAAATTCCAATGTTAATGAAGGCATCTGGGTCAGGGAGGGGAGGGATCAGATAGATAGGAGAGAGTAGCACAATATAGACAAAGTTACTTATCTTGTTTGGTGAAGACTGTTTTATCTGAGATTCCAGAAAGGCATGTAGCCTGTGTGTGCTGGCTGGGTTGAGATTGCCCCTGAGGGTCAGGGCATCCCGTGCTTGTGCTGTCTCAGGAAGCCGTGATCAGCTCCTTTGCTCCTAGTCCAAAGCCCATTGCCAAGGTTTTCTGGCTGGGAAGCTGCACTCCAGGCACCGAAGCCAGTTGCTCCTTCCCTGTGATTTCTCCTACTTCTGTCAGCTGCGTCGGCGTGTACCCTGCATGCGCTGGCTGGGTTTCCCACTGAGGTTTCTCCAAGGGGTTAGGGCTTTGTCCTGTGCTTGTGCCATCTCAGGGAGCTGTGATCTGCTTCTCTGTGCTTAGAACAAAGGTCAGCGCCAATGTTTTCTGACTGGGACACTGGCTCCAGGCTCCGAAAACAGTCTCTGCTTCCCTGTGGGTTCTCATTCTCCTGTCAGTCACGTCAGTGTCAGCCTGCTCGCACTGGCTGAGCCTCTGCCGAGGTTACTCCAGGGGGTTAGGGGTTAGGGCTACGTCCTGTGTTCGCCCCATCTCAGTAAGCTGTGATCAGCCTAACCACTCTGGTACCAGGGAACTGCGAGGGCTCAAGGCTGTGGCGGAGGACGCCAGTTCCAGAAGCAGTCGCTGCTTCACCGTGCGCCTTTTCTCTCCCTTGTCACTCAGGTCAACTCCTTAGTTCCGTGTTTGATGGCCAGAGTTCATAGATTGTCATGTATGTGATTGATTCACTTGTTTTTCAGAGTCTTTTTTGCAAAAGGGATCCGTGGTAGCTTCTACCTAGTCAGCCATCTTGGCCCTGCCTCCAGCTAATGGAGTTTCTTAAAAGGAAGTGTAACTATAATTCTCCACCAGAAAAGGAAGAAGAAGGGAGGAAAGGAGGCATTCCTAACAAAACAAGAAAACATGTGCTCTGCTGCTGTTGTTACTTTCTTTTTATCCAATGATATTTCTGCCTACAATATTCTCTGACCAACATCAAGTCAAATAAGTACAAAATATTGATCCCTATCCATCTGCCATTCTGCTTAAGCAGTTATAACGGGGTGAACTTGAAAACCTGGATTACACAGATATTTCTTTAAAAGGAATGAAAATTGGCGCAACAGTACATGTAATTCAAAAGTTAACAGGGCTCCTATTGATTCTATTTGGCTTCTTTAAAATTAGCTTAATTTTCATATCTCAGTGTCATTCAAGCAAAAAAAAAAAATACTACCATAAAGAATTAATAGTGGACTGACTGGTATTAGTTTGTTTTTTTTTTCTCTTCCAGAATGTTCTGAAATCAGATGGTGGTGATGGTTGCACAATACAGTGAATAGAGTAAAAGCAACAGAATTGGACACTCCAAAATATTGAATTTTATGTTATATGAATTATATCTCAACTTAAGTAAAGAATTAACAGCGGTCTTTAGCGGCAATAAGACATTCATCCTTGATCAGAAGCAAAGAGCCCTTTAAGTGGTATTAAGGACAAAAAACAGTGAAAATTCTAAGATAGTATCTGAAGTTCTTTATTCTCTTGGTTTTCCCCTCTCCCCAAACCACCACTATTCTTTTTGCCCTGTTGTCTTCTAGTTTTACCCAACATTGCTAAATAGGAAAGACATTTTATATTATTACAAAGCATCCTAAATCAGCCAAGGGTTTTTCTCCTTCACCAAGCTTGGACTGACTGGAAACCTCTCATGAGTGTTAAAGCTCCTGGCCTTGAAGCTTTCTTCTTTCAGATCCCCCAAATCAAGGGGGTTTTGTTTCAAAATCAAAATACAGCTGAATGAGCTTTTCCGAATGGACTTGACAGCAGGGCTCTGACCACACTAATTTGAGGAAAGTATTAAAAGCTGAGTGCACCTTCGAACGACAAAAGTGGGTCGACTCTCAGAGATTCTGCAGTAATCTACCCCTACCTCTTTCTCCAGCCTCATCTGGCACGACATCCTCACCTTGTACCCTTGGCTCCAGAGACTCTATCTGATATCCTGTTTCCCACTTTCCCTGCCATGCACAGGGCCTTTGCACATGCTATTCCCTCTACCCAGGGCATACTCTCCTCCCGTCTTTGCCTAGTTTGTTCCCACTCATCTTTCAGATCTTTCTGAACCAAGTCAAAATATTGGAAGGAGTCTTCCAAACACTGGCCTTGCCTTCTGAAGGCACATTTATTAGATGTTGAGAAATGACGGATGGTGGAAAATTAAATCTCTGCAGAATAGGTTTGAGGGCACCCTAGAGGCAACTTCATTTTAAAGAATTTTCATGGAGATCTTGGGAAAGCTAGTGGAGGGACTGAAGGGCTGATCACAGGCTCCCTCTGGATGCACCTGGTGCTAAAGAGAAGGGTCAGCGGCATAGGGAGAGTGCCGGAGCACGGGCAAGAGGAGACTTGAAGGGTCCGGATAGGAATGCTGGGTCACAGGAGTGCTGTCTGCCTCATTCCCTCCCAGGTTCTCTGCTTGCCCATTCCTTCTGAAGGAGCAGCCTCAGTGAGCTTCCCCTTCCCCACCGGGACTCCAGGCACCACCCCAAGCCCTGCATCTCCCAGCCACTCACCATCCACTGGCACTGAGGGACCCGGCAGACCAAGCTGGAGCAGTGCTGCTGCCCAGCGTCCTGGTAGGCAGCTGCGCGGTGGGCCACGGGGGGCTGCCTCGCTCTGCAGCCATGCCATGGTCTGGGCATTCACTGGGTGACACACTCCGGTGTGGGCTCTTCGGTAGGTGGCTTAGTTACCTAGTGCTGCTATAACAGAAATACCACAAGTAGATGGCTTAACAAAGGCAAATTTATTCTCTTACAGTCTAGGAGGCTAGAAGTCTGAATTCAAGGTGCCAGCTATAGGGGAAGGCTTTCTCTCTCTGTTGGCTCTAGAGGAATGTCCTTGTCATCAATCTTCCCCTGGTCTGGGAGCTTCTCAGCACAGGGACCCTGCATCCCAAGGATACATTCTGCTCCTGGCACTACTTTCTTGGTGGTATGAGATCCCCCTGTCTCTCTGCTCATTTTTCTCTTTTATACCTCAAAAAAGATTGACTTAATACAAAACCTAATCTTATAGATTGAGTCCTGTCTCATTAACATACCTGTTGATAATCCCACCTCATTGACATCATAGAGGTAGGATTTACAGTGCATAGGAAAATCACATCAGATCACAACATCTTGGACAATCACACAATACTGGGAATCATTGCATAGCCAGGGTGATACACAATTTTAGGGGTAGGATTCAATCCATGACAGTAGGTAATAGTAATGTCTTAGAAGGAGTATAGTCAGAATTCTCATTTGAAGTGAGGATGGTGAGACCTTGTCTCACATCTATGGACATGTTATCAGGAGAGACCAGTCTCTAGAAAAGGACATCTTGCTTAGTAAATTAAGGGGTCAGTGAAAAAGAAAAAAAAAAAGTCCCTCAACTAGATAAATTAACACAGTGGCTGCAACAATAGATTCAAATATAGAAATGATTGTGAGGATGGTGGGTGCAGGACCAAGCAGTGTTTTATTCTGTTGCACCTACAGCTGCTATGAGTTGGAATGAACTCAACCGTGTCTCACAACAAAAACAACAGTAATAGTAATATGTAATAATATGCAGGCATTCTCATTTCCATCTTTTGGGTTTTAGACCACTGCATACTGTCTATAAGGGAAATGACACCATACATTTGTTGCTGGTATAAGACACATACTGTATGCTGAAGGAGTGTCCAACCTCACAGGGTATTGTCTGCCAGATGGTGTCCTGTGACTTCACATTTCAGTCAAGCCACCTGCTTCTGGGTGATGGGGCGTATAGTAAAACTCATGGCATAAGCCCATAGCCCCAGTGCCTTTTCTGTAAGATCATCTTCTTGGTTATAGATGGTGTTATGTGTGACTCTATGGCATAGATGAGGCATTTATGAGTCCACATATGGTGGTGCTACTAGAAGCAAAAATCAAACGACGGTGCATTGGGAAAATCTGCAAAGGACCTCTTTAAAGTGTTATAAAGCAAAGATGTCACTTTAAGGAATAAGGTCCGCCTGACCCAAGCCATGGTGTTTTCATTCACTGCATATGCATGTGAAAGCTGGACAATGAAGGAAGACCAAAGAAGAATTGACAGCTTTGAATTACAGTGTTGGCAAAGAATGTTGAGTGCACCACAGACTGCCAAAAGAATGAACAAATCTGCCTTGGAAGAAGTACAGCCAGAATGCTTCTTAGAAATGAGGATGGTGAGACTTCATTTCACATACTTTGGACATGTTATCAGGAGGGACCAGTCACTGGAGAAGGACAGCATGCTTGGTAAAGTCGAGGGTCAGTGAAAAAGAGGAAGACCAAAAATGAGGTGAATTGACACAGTGGCTGTAACAATGGGCTCAAGCATAACAATGATCATGAGAACAGTGTAAGACTGGGAAGTGTTTCATTCTGTTGTACACAGTGTCCCCATGAGCTGGAGCTGACTAGATGGCACCTAACAACAACAAAGTAGAAGCAAGGCTAGCAAGGAAGGAAAAATCATATGTAGAATAAGGATCTATTCCAATGTTGGTAAGTAACTGCAACTTCCATGATAAAAGGGCTCCAATGTACGCAATCTGTCCCCATAGCCAACATCAGGGGCCAACTTGGAAATGATGCTTAGGGAGGTTCTTATTCTGCTGTTGTCAAGTTGAACACTCAGCAGTGATGATAACCAGATCAATAGCCCCTGGTAACCATTAATCTGTCTCTATGCATTTGCCTAATTTCAGTATTTCATATAAATGAAATCATACAATATTTGTCCCTTTGTGGCTAGCTTATTTCACTTAGCATAATGTTTTCAATGTTCATACATGTTGTAGCATAAATCAGAAATTCCTTTCTCTTTATGGCTGAATAATATTTGTATGGATATATGACATTTTGTTTATCCAATTGTTCATTGATAGACTTTGGGTTGTTTCTACCTTTTGGCTATTGTTCATAATTCTGTTATGAGTTTTCATGTACAAATTTCTGTGTGGACATATGTTTTCATTTCTCTTGGGTATATATCTACTAGAGTGGAACTGCTGGGTCATACGGTAACACCGTGTTTAATCGTTTGAGAACTGCCAGACTGATTTCCAGCTGCACAATTTTACATCTCTACCAGCAGTGTATGAGTGTTCCTATTTCTCCACATCCTTGTCAGCACTTGATGTTATCTGACTTTTTGATTCTACTCATCTTAATGGGTGTGGAGTGTTATCTCATTGTGGTTTTTATTTACATGTCTTGGCATGAAAAGATGCCAAATATCTTCTCATGTGCTTATTAGCTGTATGCATACGTACTTTGGAGAAACACGTATTCAGGTCCTTTGCATATTTTTTAGTTGGATTGTTTGTCTCTTTATTCTTGGGCTGTGAGAGTTCTTTATTCTAGATATAAGTACCTTACCAGATACATGATTTGCAAAAAATTTCCCATATTCTGTGGGTCGTCTTTTTATTTCCTTGTTTCTTGAAATGCTGACTTATGGTTCCAATGACCTCTTTTCTGATAGAGGCAGCTAAGGCCTCATACTCACATGGTGTCTTGTGATCAAGAGGTCAGTATTTACCAGTGCCCAATACTTAGGTACTACTAGGCTACCAGTTTCATTGACTTGACTCTGACTCATGGGCACCCTATGCATGTCAGAGTACAACTGTGCTCCATAGGGTTTTCAATGGCAGGTTTTTCAGAAGTAGATTTGCAGGCCTTTCTTCCGATGTGCCTCTGGGAGGGCTTCAACCGTCAAACTTCTAGTTATCATTCAAGAATGTAAACTATTTATAACACCCAGGGAAAATAGCCAGGTAGGAACTGCCTATCAAATGGAGAATAGTTGACAGTAGTCTAAAACGCTAAGGGTCTCAACTGCAATTCTACTCTTTGATTTTTCCAAGGCTTTCCCTATGAAAACCCTGGTGGTGTAGTGGTTAAGAGTTTGGCTGCCAATCAAAAGGTAAGCAGTTCGAATCCACCAGGCAGTCCATGGAAACTCTATGGGGCAGTTCTACTCGGTACTACAGGGTTGCTGTGAGTTGGAATCTACTCAAAGGCAAGGGGATCTACCATAGAAAAAAGAAAGAATACCCATTGCTGTCGAAGTGATTTTGACTCAGTGACCCTGCAGGACAGAGTAGAACTGCCTTATAGGGTTTCCAAGGATGTAATCTTTATGAAAGCAGACTCCTACATCTTTCCCCCGCAGAGCACCTGGTGGGTTCGAACTGCCAACCTTTCAGTTAGCAGCTAAGTGCTTTAATTACTGCTCCACCAGGGCTCCTTTTCTATCTGCCATGGACATTTAAATTAGCATTGCATTTCTTGTGGCATGAGGCCAAAGTGGTAAGGCAGCTTGCACTGCAGCCTGGATCTGCTCCAGAGTGCTCTCTTGCTATGAACTGCCTTTAGAGCTGTAAGCCTTATGGGTTACCACATAGTAAGTTGTCCCGAAAACACTGTGTCCTTTATTCATGGTGGTTGTACATGAAAGTTCCCTGGGTTCTAGATATAGTCATAGATCAATCGTCTGTAGACATAGTCCTGAGAAAGTGTGCTGCTGTCCTTGCCAGGCGAAGGCAAACTGCTTCTGATTATTTTTGCTGATAGAATACAACTTAAACCATTTACTGAATCAAAAGCTACATGAGAGTTTCCAGTAGTGACAATGGATCTGGAAGACAGCTGCAATTGGCATCAACAATTGAGTAAGTTGAGGATTAACCACCAATATTCTCCAACTCCTCTGGCTTTTGCTCTGGCAAATCAGACAAGTAACACTGAATGATTAAATATCCTGATTTAACTGTCTTGTTTACACCTCTTGTCTTACCACCCCATGCAATTTAATATTTGACCAAGATTTTTCAATTTTTAAAGAAATATCATTAGTAGTAGAATTAACATAAGCTAAAAGTAGAGACCTCAGTTTTGCACTTCCATCTCCTGCATGTTCCGTCTAGTACCGTAATATGTGAGATGCACATGCAGCTCTCAGCTGAAAACATTATTAAACATGGACAATAACCAGTCCCCCATCTCTTTTTTACTGATCTTGTCCTGGTGCAATATAACTAAATTTTATCATCCAAGGACAGTATGCAGAATGATCAATAATAAAATTCAAGCATCTCTAGATAACTCTTTATGGTCTCTGGTCGTGGTAGGAGAAGTATTAAAGCTTCTGCCAGCTACTTCATTTAGCAGGTAGTTTTTCAGTGGCTTGTGCTATGGCCTGTAAGATGCATAAAGTCACCAGGCTGCCAGTCAGATGGTCAGTGAATGTGTGACATTATATATTAGGTTTATGTGAAATATAGGCAGAACATAGGGACTGGGAGAAATCCTGTCATAGAGCATTTAGCATGTAGTTTGAATGCTCTTGCTTCATAGAATGAGCATTTTTGTCTGGTGTAAATCTACAACGATTTAGTTATTTTTTGTTTAGTAACACTTTTTATTTTGCAAGAAATACTTTCAGTAGCAATTTGTTTAAGAATTGAAGTGCATGTTTAGTAAAATATTAAGTACTACATTTTCATGTCTCAGGATAGTTGATTATAAACATGTAAGTTCCCAAAATATCTGTTGACATTTTCTGTCCATCATGGAGCTCAGAGATATCACTGACAACCTGAAAATCTAAATACACATATCTGCTGAAGAAACATCAACAACCACTTCAAAAGTTCCTGGTTATTTTAAGAACACTGCTCAAAGACAGTATTTTTAAAGACATTTTGACATATACAGCACAGGTCTATTACATATCACTCCATGAAATATGACTTTTCAGTTAGATCAAACGGCTGGTCTTCTAAATTAATTTTGTTCATTTTTTCAAGTTCTCTTGTGCACATATGTTGGTTCTATTAATGGGTAAATGATGCTAGTTCTATAGTGGTACCAAGAGATACTTTAAATAGAAAATCAGTTAAACCCATTCATGGTTCAATTTTTTTTTTGTCTAATACATGAAATCAAAATAATTGTTTTCAAAACTCCTTCTTTTAAAGAAAAATATTTGACACTATTTAAAGTCTATTGTAAATTTAATTCCCCCCGTGATTATATAAATTCGGTTGATAAAATAATGCAATTAATAAACTTCTCAATGTTTCTTGAATAAATTTTGATGCCGTAATTCATAATTCCAGGATGCTATGATATTCTTTAGTTTTTGAAAAATTTTTGAATTATTTGATGTTTTCTTCCCCCAATGAAACTCCTTCTTCTCTCTCTTCTCCCCCCCCCACCTTTTGATTCCCTATTTTTAACAAGTTGGATCTCCTAGAATAGTTTTCTAATTTCTTATTTTCTATCTCTTTGCCTTTCTGCTATACCTTCTGGGAGTTTTTTTCAACTTTATCTTCTAATCCAGCTATTGAGTTGTCATTTTTGATACATCTTAATTTCCCAGAACTATATTTTTGTACTCTGAATAGTCCCCCTTCTTTTTGTTTGTTTTTATAACATCTGTTCTACATTCCTGATAAAGAACAATGACGAATCTGTGAAGCATCTCCTAACAGGGATGAATCTGGAGGACATTATGCTGAGTGAAATGTCAGTTACAAAAGGACAAACATTGAGTGAGACCACTACTGTAAACACTCACGAAAAGGTTTAAGTACAAAAAGGAACAATCTTTGATAGCTATGAGGGCAGGGAGGGGTGGGGATGGAAAAACATTTAATAGACAATAGATAAGTAGAAGCTTTGATGAAGGATAAGACAGTACACAATACTGAGAAAGCCAGCACAACCTGAATGAGATATGGTCATGGTAGCTCCATAGACACACCCAGACTCCCTGAGGGCCTGAATTGCTGGGCTGAGAGCTGTGGGGACCATGATCTCAGGGAATATCCAGCTCGATTGGCATAACATAGTTTATAAAGAATATGTTCTACATTCTACTTTGGTGAGTAGCATCTGGGGTCTTAAAAGCCCATGAGCAGCCATCTAGAATACTCCACTGGTCTCACCCCTTCGGGAGCAAGGAAGAATGAAGAAAACTGAAGATACAAGGGAAAGATTAGTCCAAAGGACTAATGGACCACGTCTACCATCGCCTCTACCAGACTGAGTCCAGAACAACAAGATGGTGCCTGGCTACCAATACTGACTCCTGTGACATGGATCACAATTTAGGGTCCCAGACAGAGCTATAGAAAAATGTAGAAGAAAATTCCAACTCAAAAAGAAAGATCAGGCTTGCTGGCCTGCCAGAGATTGGAGAAACCCTGAAAGTATGGCCCCCAGGCACCCTTTCAGGTTGCTCCTGAGGTTCACCCTTCAGCCAAAAAATTGAACAGGTCCATGGAACAAAGCAAGACTGAAGGGGAGCACCAGCCCTGGGGCAGGGACTGGAAGGTAGGGGGTAACAGGAAATCTGGTAATGGGGAAACCAGAGTTGAGAGTGGAGAGTGTTGATATGTCATGGGGTTGTTAACCAATGTCATAAAACAATTTGTGTACTGACTCTTTGATGAGAAACTAGTTTGTTCTGTAAACCTTCATCTAAAGTACAATAAAATGAAAAATAAAAAAGGAGAAAAAATGGGCAAAGGAAATGAACAGATACTTCACCAAAGAAAATATTTAAGAGGCCAACAGACACATGCAGAAATGCTCACAATTCACTAGCCATTCCCCACCAGAGAAATGCAATTCAAATCACAATGAGCTACCTTCTCAACCCAGGATTACCGGCCCAAATCACTAAAACAGGAAATAGGAAATGTTGGAGAGGCTGCAGAGAGATCGGAACTCTTATGCATTGCTGGTGGGAATGCAAAATGATACAACCATTTTGGAAAATAATATGGCACTTCCTAAGAAAGCTAGAAATAGAAATACCATATGATCCAGCAATCCCACTCCTAGGAATATATGCTAGAGAAATAGGAGTCGTCACAGGACATAAGAACACCCATGTTCATTGCAGTATCGATCACAATAGCAAAAAGGTGGAAACAACCTAGATGCTCATTAATGGATGAATGGATAAGCAAACTGTGGTACATACACACAATGGAGTATTAAACAATGATAAAGAACAACGATGAATCTGTGAAGCGTGTCATAACATGGATGAATCTGAATCTGGAGTGCATTATGCTGAGTGAAATAAGTTAATCACAAACGGACAAATATTGTATGAGACGACTACCGTACTGAAAAGGTTTATACAGAAAAAGAAACAATCTTTGATGGTTACGAGGCAAGGGAGGGGGACTGGAGAAACACTAAATAGACAATTCATAAGTGGTATCTTTGGTGAAGGGTAAGGCAGTAAACAATAATGGGAAAGCCAGCACAACTTGTACAAGGCAAGGCCGTGGAAGCTCCACTGACATATCCAAACTCCCTGAGGGACCAAATTACTGGGCTGAGGGCTGTGGGGACCACGGTCTCGGGTAATGTCTAGCTCAATTGGCATCACATAGTTTATAAAGAAAATGTTCTACATTTTACTTTGGGGAGTAGCGTCTGGAGTCTTAAAGCCTGTAAGTGGCCATCTAGGATACTCCACTCGTATCACCCCTTCAGGAGCAAGGAAGAATGAAGAAAACTAAAGACATAAGAGAAAAATTAGTCCAAAGGAGTAACGGACCACATCTACGATGGCCTCCACCGGCCTGAGTCCAGTACAAATAGATGGTGCCCGGCTACCACCACTGAGTGCTCTGACAGGGATCACAATAGAAGGTCATGGACAGAGCTGGAGAAAAACGAAGAATAAAATTCTAACTTAAAAAGGAAGACAGGAGAGGCGGAGCCAAGATGGCTGACTGGGTAGAAGCTACCTCGGAACTTTCTTGCAAAAAAGACTCAGAAAAACAAGTGAGTCAATCACATACATGACAATCTACGAACCCTGACCATCAAACACAGATCTAAAGAGTTGACCTGAGTGACAGAGACTGAGAACGAACAACCACGGGGAAGCAGCGACTGTTTTCGGAGCCTGGAGCCAGCGTCCCAGTCAGGAAACCTTGGTGCCAGGCTTAGGACTGGGCGCAGGGGAGCTGAGCACGGCATCCTGAGAGGGTACAAACACGGGGCGCAGCCCTAGCCCCCTGAGCTGACCTCAGGGGAAGCCCCGCCAGTACACGCAGGCAGTGCAGCGACGTGGCTGAAAGGAGGAGAAGTCACCGGGAGGCAGCGACTGGCTTTGGAGCTGGGAGTGCAGCATCCCAGCTGGGGAACCTTGGCGCTGGGCTGTAGACTGAGAGCGGAGGAACTAACCGCGGCAAGCTAGGGACGTGGGCCTGACCGTTGGGGGCAATCTCTACCAAGCCAGCGCACACAGTCGATGCACCCACCTTGGGAATTTCAGATAAAACAGTCATCCCAAGCAAGATAAGTAACTTTGTCTATATTCCGGGTTGTTATTCTCTCCTGTTTATCTGACCTCTCCCCTCCCCTTCCCACGCGGCTTCATTAACATTGGAATTTCCTGAGCCTGAGAGTAAACTGCTCTGCAGTTTTTCTTTCTTTTTTTTTTTTTGGTCTTTTCCTAACCCATTCTCCTGGCCTGAGAGAAGCAGCTAAAAAAACCCAGGGACCAAAAATCCTTCCCTAATTGGACTAAAAACACAGAACCCGCTCCGGCCAAGAATATGTGATCCACAGTCTTGGGCTTTCATCCCTACAGGGAACAAGGTGGCTATTATACTGCAAAGGCATTTCTGATAGGGATCTGACTGTAATTGTTTTAGCAGATTACTGGAAAGACAAGTTTCCCAGGTCTGATACCTCTGTATATTCAACAGAGCCCTCACTGACCCACAACAGGGAACTGAGGGATGAAGCTCCCCCCAGACCACCTAACCTCCTTCTTTAGGGGTCTAAGGGGGGTGACACCTACTAATCTGTAGAGGTACATGCATTGGGTGCCTAAGGTACAGCTGCGGAGCCCACCCACCAAAGTGCTTTAGGAATAGAGACACACCTACCTCACTGGCACTTGGGGGAAGCCTGTCACCATCCTGCCCCCCCTAGAGTGTGAACCCCTGCTGCTACTAGAATCTGGTGCACATAACTATCACCACTACTTCTCTAGGTGGATAGGTGAAAGTCTACACCACACACTTGATGACCCAAAATCAGATTCTACTCAAGAATAGTGAATGGACTCTTAGGCTTATATATCTGGTAACAGCCCAAACGAGCTGGTAATAGGACATAACTGACTCAAGGGCTACAACAATCAAGACAGCACAATCTAGTAGCCCATCTACGTATATTGAAAGAAAACAAAACAAGATAAGACTCAGCGAGCAAATATAAAGCAAATCACTACAATATCTTAGTGATGGCTCGGAGACAGCAGTTGGTATCAAACCACATAAAGAAGCAGACCATGATTGCTTCTACAACTCCCCAAACTAAAGAATCAAAATCTTTCCAAAATGAAGATACAATCCTGGAATTGCCAGATGCAGAATATAAAAAACTAATTTACAGAATGCTTCAAGACATCAGGGATGACCTCAGAAATGAAATAAGGCAATCTACAGAAAAAGCCAAGGAACACACTGATAAAACAGTTGAAGAACTCAAAAAGATTATTCAAGAACATAGTGGAAAAATTAATAAGTTGCAAGAATCCATAGAGAGAGAGCATTCAGAAATCCAAAAGATTAACAATAAAATTACAGAATTAAACAATGCAATAGGAAGTCAGAGGAGCAGACTCAAGCAACTGGAATGCAGAATGGGAAATCTGGAGGACCAGGGAATTGACACCAATATAGGTGACAAAAATCAGATAAAAGAATTAAAAAAAATGAAGAAACCCTAAGAATCATGTGGGACTCTATCAAGAAGAATAACTTGCGTGTGATTGGAGTCCCAGAACAGGGAGGGAGGACAGAAAACACAGAGAGAATAGTTGAAGATCTGCTGGCAGAAAACTTCCTTGACATCATGAAAGACAAAAGGATATCTATTCAAGATGCTCATCGAACCCCATTTAAGATTGATCCAAAAAGAAAATCACCAAGACATATTATCATCAAACTTGCCAAAAGCAAAGATAAAGAGAAAATTTTAAAAGCAGCCAGGGATAAAAGAAAGGTCTCCTACAAAGGAGAATCAATAAGAATAAGTTCAGACTACTCAGCAGAAACCATGCAGGCAAGAAGGGAATGGGATGACATATATAGAGCACTGAAGGAGAAAAACTGCCAACCAAGGATCATATATCCAGCAAAACTCTCTCTCAAATATGAAGGCGAAATTAAAACATTTATGGATAAACACAAGCTTAGAGAATTTGCAAAAACCAAACCAAAGCTACAAGAAATACTAAAGGAAATTGGTCAGAAAACCCATAATATCAGATACAAACACAAGGTCACAGAACAGAACATCCTGATACCAACTCAAATAGGGAAATCACAAAAACAAATTAAGGTTAATTTTAAAAAGAAAAAAAATGCTCAAAACAGGGAATTATTGAAGTCAATATGTAAAAGATCACAATAATCAAAAAGAGGGACTAAATACAGGTGGCATAGAACTGCCATATGGAGAGAGATACAAGGCTATATAGGACAATACGAGTTAGGTTTTTACTTAGAAAAATAGGGGTAAATATTAAGGTAACCACAAAGAGGTATAACAACTCCATAACTCAAAATAAAAACCAAGAAAAACATAACGACTCAGCAAACACAAAGTCAAATACTATGAAAATGAGGAACACAATCTACAAAGAAAAACGTCTCAGCACAAAAAAGTAAGTAGAAAAATGAAATTGTCAACAACACACATAAAAAGGCATCAAAATGACAACACTAAACACATACTTATCTATAATTACGCTGAATGTAACTGGACTAAATGCACCAATAAAGAGACAGAGAGTCTCCGACTGGATAAAGAAACACGATCCGCCTACATGCTGCCTACAAGAGACACACCTTAGACTTAGAGACACAAACAAACAAAAACTCAAAGGATGGAAAAAAATATCAAGCAAACAATAAGCAAAAAAGAGCAGGAGTAGCAATATTAATTTCTGACAAAATAGACTTTAAAGTTAAATCCACCACAAAGGATAAAGAAGGACACTACATAATGATTAAAGGGACAATTGACCAGGAAGATATAACCGTATTAAATATTTATGCTCCCAATGACAGGGCTGCAAGATACATAAAACAAACTTTAAGATAACTGAAAAATGAGATAGACATCTCCACAATTATACTAGGAGACTTCGACACACCACTTTTGGAGAAGAACAGGACATCCAGTAAGAAGCTCAATAGAGACACGGAAGACCTAATTGCTACAGTCAACCAACTTGACCTCATTGACTTATACAGAACTCTCCACCCAACTGCTACAAAGTAAAATTTTTTTTCTAGCGCACATGGAACATTCTCCAGAATAGACCACATATTAGGTCATAAAACAAACCTTTGCAGAATCCAAAACATCGAAATATTACAAAGCATCTTCTCAGACCACAAGGCCATAAAAGTGGAAATCAATAACAGAAAAATTAGGGAAAAGAAATCAAATACTTGGAAACTGAACAATACCCTGCTGAAAAAAGACTGGGTTATAGAAGACATTGAGGAGGGAATAAAGAAATTCATAGAATGCAACGAGAATGAAAACACTTCCTATCAAAACCTCTGGGACACAGTGAAAGCAGTGCTCAGGGGTCAATTTATATCGATAAATGCACACATACAAAAAGAAGAAAGAGCCCAAATCAGAGAACTGTCCCGACAACTTGAACAAATAGAAAGTGAGCAACAAAAGAATCCATCAGGCACCAGAAGAAAACAAATAATAAAAATTAGAGCTGAACTAAATGAATTAGAGAACAGAAAAACAATTGAAAGAATTAACAAAGCCAAAAGCTGTTTTTTTTTTTTATTAACTTTTATTGAGCTTCAAGTGAACGTTTACAAATCAAGTCACACTGTCACATATAACTTTATATACATCTTACTCCGTACTCCCAGTTGCTCTCCCCCTAATGAGTCAGCCCTTCCAGTCTCTCCTTTCGTGACAATTTTGCCAGCTTCCAACTCTCTCTATCCTCCCATCCCCCCTCCAGACAGGAGATGCCAACACAGTCTCAAGTGTCCACCTGATATAATTAGCTCACTCTTCATCAGCATCTCTCTCCTACCCACTGTC
This sequence comes from Elephas maximus indicus, assembly GCF_024166365.1. Classification (NCBI taxonomy): domain Eukaryota; kingdom Metazoa; phylum Chordata; class Mammalia; order Proboscidea; family Elephantidae; genus Elephas; species Elephas maximus. The sequence continues at coordinate 11,958,741 of NC_064832.1, read as the reverse complement.
CAATCCCTTTCATGTCTGATGAGTTGTCTTCGGGGATGGTTCCTGTCCTGTGCCAACAGAAGGTTTGGGGACCACGTCCGCCAGGATTCCTCTAGTCTCAGTCAGACCATTAAGTCTAGTCTTTTTATGAGAATTTGGGGTCTGCATCCCACTGATCTCATGCTCCCTCAGGGGTTCTCTGCTATGCTCCCTGTCAGGGCAGTCATCGATTGTGGCTGGGCACCAACTAGTTTTTCTGGTCTCAGGATGATGTAGGTCTCTGCTTCATGTGGCCCTTTCTGTCTCTTGGGCTCTTAGTTGTCGTGTGGCCTTGGTGTTCTTCATTTTCCTTTGCTCCAGGTGGGTTGAGACCAATTGATGCATCTTAGATGGCCGCTTGTTAGCATTTAAGACCCCAGACGCCACATTTCAAAGTGGGATGCAGAATGTTTTCATAATAGAATTATTTTGCCAATTGACTTAGAAGTCCCCTTAAACCATGGTCCCCAAACCCCCACCCTTGCTCCGCTGACCTTTGAAGCATTCATTTTATCCCGGAAACTTCTTTGCTTTTCGTCCAGTCCAATTGAGCTGACCTTCCATGTATTGACTGTTGTCCTTCCCTTCACCTAAAGCAGTTCTTATCTACTAATTAATCAGTAAAAATCCCTCTCCCACCCTCCCTCCCCCTCCCCCCTCGTAACCACAAAAGTATGTGTTCTTCTCAGTTTATACTATTTCTCAAGATCTTATAATAGTGGCCTTATACAATATTTGTCCTTTTGCTTCTGACTAATTTCACTCAGCATAATGCCTTCCAGGTTCCTCCATGTTATGAAATATTTCACAGATTCGTCACTGTTCTTTATCGATGCGTAGTATTCCATTGTGTGAATATACCACAATTTATTTACCCATTCATCCGTTGATGGACACCTTGGTTGCTTCCAGCTTTTTGCTATTGTAAACAGAGCTGCAATAAACATGGGTGTGCATATATCTGTTTGTGTGAAGGCTCTTGTTTCTCTAGGGTATATTCCGAGGAGTGGGATTTCTGGGTTGTATGGTAGTTCTAACTGTTTAAGATAATGCCAAATAGATTTCCAAAGTGGTTGTACCATTTTACATTCTCACCAGCAGTGTATAAGAGTTCCAATCTCTCTGCAGCCTCTCCAACATTTATTATTTTCTGTGTTTTGGATTAATGCCAGCCTTGTTGGAGTGAGATGAAATCTCATCGTGGTTTTAATTTGCATTTCTCTAATGGCTAATGATCGAGAGCATTTTCTCATGTATCTGTTAGCTGCCTGAATATCTTCTTTAGTGAAGTGTGTGTTCATATCCTTTGCACACTTCTTGATTGGGTTGTTTATCTTTTTGTGGTTGAGTTTTGATAGAATCATATAGATTTTAGAGATCAGGCGCTGGTCGGAGATGTCATAGCTGAAAATTCTTTCCCAGTCTGTAGGTGGTCTTTTTACTCTTCTGGTGAAGTCTTTAGATGAGCACAGGTGTTTGATTTTTAGGAGCTCCCAGTTATCTGGTTTCTCTTCATCATTTTTGGTAATGTTTTGTATTCTGTTTATGCCTTGTATTAGGGCTCCTAAGGTTGTCCCTATTTTTTCTTCCATGATCTTTATCGTTTTAGTCTTTATGTTTAGGTCTTTGATCCACTTGGAGTTAGTTTTTGTGCTTGATGTGAGGTATGGGTCCTGTTTCATTTTTTTGCAAATGGATATCCAGTTATGACAACACCATTTGTTAAAAAGACTATCTTTTCCCCAATTAACTGACACTGGGCCTTTGTCAAATATCAGCTGCTCATATGTGGATTTATATCTGGGTTCTCAATTCTGTTCCATTGGTCTATGTGCCTGTTGTTGTACTAATACCAGGCTGTTTTGACTACTGTGGCTGTATAATAGGTTCTGAAATCAGGTAGAGTGAGGCCTCCCTCTTTCTTCTTCTTTTTCAGTAATGCTTTGCTTATCCGGGGCTTCTTTCCTTTCCATATGAAGTTGGTGATTTGTTTCTCTATCACCTTAAAAAATGACATTGAAATTTGGATCAGAAGTGCATTGTATGTATAGATGGCTTTTGGTAGAATAGACATTTTTACTATGTTAAGTCTTCCTATCCACGAGCAAGGTATGTTTTTCCACTTAAGTATGTCCTTTTTAATTTCTTGTTGTAGAGCTTTGTAGTTTTCTTTGTATAGGTCTTTCACATCCTTGGTAAGATTTATTCCTAAGTATTTCATCTTCTTGGGGGCTACTGTGAATGGTATTGATTTGGTTATTTCCTTTTCGATGTTCTTTTTGATGATGTAGAGGAATCCAAGTGATTTTTGTATGTTTATCTTATAACCTGAGACTCTGCCAAACTCTTCTATTAGTTTCAGTAGTTTTCTGGAGGATTCCTTAGGGTTTTCTGTGTATAAGATCATGTCATCTGCAAATAGAGATAATTTTACTTCCTCCTTGCCAATCTGGATGCTCTTTATTTCTTTGTCTAGCCTAATTGCTCTGGCTAGGACTTCTAGCACAATGTTGAATAAGAGCGGTGATAAAAGGCATCCTTGTCTGATTCCCGTTCTCAAGGGAAATGCTTTCAGGTTCTCTCTATTTAGAGTGATGTTGGCTGTCGGCTTTGCATAGATGCCCTTTATTATGTTGAGGAATTTTCCTTCAATTCCTATTTTGGTGAGAGTTTTTATCATAAATAGGTGTTGGACTTTGTCAAATGCCTTTTCTGCATCAATTGATAAGATCGCGTGGTTTTTGTCTTTTATTTATGTGATGGATTACGTTAATGGTTTTTCTAATATTAAACTAGCCTTGGATGTGGACAGGTTGAACATACTGGGAGAGCAGGCTAGGTCCCTGTGTTCCACTTATTTGAGGATATCAGTAGGCAAGGTGACCTCACTCAGCATTTATGGTCCCTCTCTGGATGTGTTCATTCATAGATATCTCTTTATTCTAACCCTGAGAAACATCACAAGTGCCTGAGGGAGAAACTGGAGATGAAAGGGCAAAGACTTCTGGCTGTACCGGTTCCCCATAAGCAGAGAATATCAGATAGATTATCTGGATGGTCTTAGAAACTGTTTATTGACGTGGGAAACCATCAGGGATACGTGAGTGTCGAAATCAACATCTATCACTGGCGGCAGTGTCACAGGTAACCCGGTATTTAGGCTCAGGCTGACCTTGGCTGTCTTCTGTCCCAGGCAAGAGCTGTAATTGTTCAAAGGAAATGATGACACTTTGGGCACTGGCGGACATTATTTTTTTCATCAACACGGGGGTCACAGTGAGGGTCAGCAGGCCAGGTGAAGGCCAAGTAGGTGGGGCTAAAGCTTCTTTCCCAGTCACCATGGAGACAGCCACGGCAGACTGGGCAGAACTTCTGTTGGGACTGGTCACAAACACTGAGCCAATAAGAGAGGTCCGCCCCTAACTGGCCAGTTCCTTAGAGTCCTCTATTTTGTCCATTGATATTCAGTAGCCTCTTCTGGCTTTGGCCACAGGAATTGAGTACACCCAGGGAATATCTTTACTTCTGGCAACCCCTGATGTGGACATTTTCAAGACACTGGGAGAGCAGACAAAGTACCTCTTTTCCACCTACTTGAGAATATAGGGTCACTATGAGTCAGAACTGACTCGACGGCACTGGGTTTTTTTTTTTTTTTTTTTTTTTTGAGGATATCAGTAGGCAAGGTGGCCTTATTTAGCATCTATGGTCCCTTTCTGTATGTGGTCCCTTGGAGAGTTCTCTTCATTCTACCCCTGAGACACATCACAAGTACGAGGGGCCTGAGAGAGAGCCTGGAGATGATAGGGGGAAGGCTTCTGGCTGTACTGGTTCCCCACAGGCAGAGAATAGTAGGTAGTCTATCTGGATGGTTTCAGATACTGTTGACTTACATGGGAAAGTCACCACTCGTGGACCTGGCCAGGTGGAGCTTGTAGGCAGATGCAACCTCTCCGGCGAGAAATAATTCCACTGATCATTTGTATGGTAAAAAACCCCTGGCCAAGTGGGATGGGCAGAGAACATTGACCCACACCTGCCAGGGGCCTCTCCTGGAACTAAAGGTCCCAACCTGGTCTCAACCTCATCACCCTCTTAGCACACACCTTGCCTGCACACATAATTCTGCCTTTCCCTGTCAATGCCTTATCCTACTAGGAGAAATAGCATGCCACTCAGTCAAAGGCAGTACTGCCCAAATGAAGTGAAACTGCCATTTTCCAGTTTTTGCTCCCGACAGGTCCACTGTCTCTGGTGGAACACTGTGTATGTGGCCTTCCTCCAAAGACAAGGCTGAAATCCTGGCAGCAAGGGCCCCAGTAGTCCAGCGGTTTGCCACATAAAGGAGGGATCCTTGGGCCCTTGACTGGCTCGTCATTTGTCTCCACGACGTCCACTACTGGCCCTGGCCTTTGGCCGGTGCCTCATTGAACATGTGCTCTCTAGCGATATTTCTCTACCCGTCACTATCATTCTGCCACCAGCAGATATGTAACTGTGGAAGTCACCATCTATCACTGGCAGCAGTGTCACAAGTCACTATAGATCTAGGCACAAGCTGACCTTAGCTGTCTTCTGCCCCAAGCAAGTGCCCGAATCCTTTATCCCAGATGGTGACTCCTGGGACATAGCGGACACTAATCTTTATCAAAACAGAGGGCCGGGTGAGGGTCGGCAGGCCAGGTGAAGTCTGGGTTAGCATGGCTAAGGCTTGTTCACCATCACCACGGAGACAGCTACTGGAAGAGCGGGTGCAGCTTCTGAGGGGCTCGGTAACATGTACTGAGCCAATGGGAGAGATCTGGACCTCCTGGCCAACGACATAGGGCCCTCCATTGTGAGCTATGACACTTAGTGGCCACCTCTGGCTGTGGCCACACGATTTCAGCACAACCTGGTAAAGGTTATGCAGGCAGATGGGAGCCTGTGGTGTGGAGAGGTTCAGGGCATTGGGAGAGCAGGCCAGGTACCTCTTTTCCACTTTCCTGAGGATATCAGTAGGCAAGGCATCCCCACTCAGCATCTCTTGCCTCTCTCTGTCTCTGTGTTCATGCTACAAAATCTCTTCATTCTACCCCAGAGACACATCACAGCTTGGAGTGTCTGAGAGAGTAGAGATCAAAGGGTGGAGGCCTCTGGCTGTATTGCTTGCCTATGGGCAGAGAAGAGCAGGTAGTCTGTGTAGAAGGTCTTGATTGTTGAGAGGAGCTATACCACAGGCAGACCCTGGCCTGGTGACTCCTGCAGGCAGATGGAAACTTTGTGGAGAGTACTAAATTTGGCTGACACATGGTACGGAAAAACTTGGCCAAGGGGAATGGGCAGAAAACACTGACACATACCTGCCAGAGGCCTAGCTTGGGTCTGTAGATCACACTCTGGTCTCCAACTTGTCATCTCAGCACACACCTTACCTGCACACATCAAACCTGCCTTCCTTCATGAATGCCTTCTCCTGCTGGGAAATACAGCATGGCAAACTCCACCAAGGAGAGTACAGGAAAAGACAACTGAAACTACCATTTTCCAAATTTTGCTGTCTGCTGGTCCACAGCCTCCGGTGACACACTGCACATGTGTCAGGTCTCCTAAGACAAGGCCGAAATCCTGGCAGCCAGGGCAACGGTATTCCAGTGTCTGTGGATGTGGGGATATGGATGACCTGGTTGCCATGTACAGGAGGGTGCCCTGGGCCCTAGACAGGCTCCCACTTGAGCTCCATGACGTCTGGTTTTTTCATGACCTTTGGCCCTTGCCCCCGTGACTATGTGCTCTCTAGCTCCATTCCTCCTCCAACCACTCTGAATCTGCCACCAGGGGATATGTGAACATGGAAATCAATACCTATCACTTGCGGCAGTGTCACAGGTCACTAGGTATCTAGACTCAGAGTGACCTTGGCTGTCTTCTGCCCAAGGAAAGGGCCCTAATCCTTCAAATGAAATGATGACACTTGGGCACTTGTGGACATTATTTTTTTCATCAACACAGGGGTCTGTGTGAGGGTCAACAAGCCAGGTATTCCAGGTCAAAGACAAGTGGGCGGGGCTAAGGCTTCTTTCCCTATTCCCATGGAGACAGCCACTGGAAGATAGGGCAGAACTTCTGATGAGATGGGTCACAAACACTGAGCCAATAGGAGATGTCCACCCTAACTGGCCAATTCCGCAGAGTCCTCCATTTTGTCCACTGACACTCAACTGCCTCTTCTGGCATTGACCTCGGAAATTGAGCACACCCAGGGAATATCCTTACATGTGACAAACCCTGATGTGGACAGGTTCAAGACACTGGGAAGGTAGGCCAAGTGCCTTTTTTCCACTTACTTGAGGATATCAGTGCGCAAGGTGTCCTTATTCAGCGTCTGTGGTCCCTCTCTGTATGCATTCCTTCAGAGAGTTCTCTTCATTCCACCCTGAGAAACATCACAAGTACCAGTGCTTCACAGAGAGCCTGGAGACGATAGGGGGAAGGCTTCTGGCTGTATTGGTTCCCCATGGGCAGAGAATAGCACGTAGTCTATCTGTATGGTCTTAGATACTATTGACTTACACAGGAAATTCACCACGGATGAACCCTGGCCAGGTGGAGCTTGCAGGCAGATGCAAGCCTCTCTGGCAACTAGTAATTCTGCTGATCCTTTGTATGGCAAAAAAACCCTGCCAAATGGAATGGGCAGATAACATTGACCTATACCTGCCAGGCATCTCTCCTGGGACTAAAAATGCCAACCTGGTCTCATCCTCATAGCCTTACAAGCACAGACCTTGCCTGTACATATAATTCTGCCTTTCTCCGTGAATGCCTTATCCTGCTAGGAAAAATAGCATGCCACTCAGTCAAAGGCAGTACCGCCCAAATGAAGTGAAGCTGCCATTTTCTGATTTTTGTTCCCGACAGGACCACTGACTCCGGTGGAACACTGCTTATGTAGCTGTCCTCTGAAGACAAGGCCAAAATCCTGGCAGCCAGGGTGCCAGCAGTCCAGTGGTTTCTGGATGTGGGGACATGGATGACCTGTTTGCCACATACAGGAGGGAGCCTTGGGCACTAGACTGGCTCGCCATTCAGCTCCGCGACGTCCACTACTGGCCCTGGACTCTGGTGCCTCCGTGAATGTGTGCTCTCTAGCCATATTTCCTGTCCTGTCACTATTATTCTGCCACCAGTGGATATGTGATCGTGGAAACCACCATCACTGGTAGCAGTGTCACAAGTCACTAGAGTTCTCGGCACAAGCTGACCTTGGCTGTCTTCTGCCCCAGGCAAGGGCGTGAATCCTTTATCCCAGATGGTGACACCTGGGCTGTGGTGGACATTAATTTTTATGAACACTGAGGTCTGGGTCAGGTCAGCAGGCCAGGTGAAGGATGGGTGTGAGGGGATAAAGCTTGTTCACCATCACCAAGTTTTCAGTCCCTGGAAGAGTGGGCACAGGTTCTGAGGGGCCAGGTCAGAAGTACTAAACCAATGGGAGAGATCTGGCCCACCTGACCTATGACATAGCACCCTCCATTGTGACCTATGACACTTAGTGGCCACCTCTGGCTGTGGCCACATGATTTTACCACAACCTGGGAAAAGCTAAGCAGGCAGATGGGAGCCCCTGGTGCAGAGAGGTTCAGGGCATTGGGGGAGCAGGCCAGGTACCTCTTTTCAACTTTCCTGAGCATATCAGTAGGTAAGGCATCCCCACTCAGCATCTCTGGCCTCTCTCTGTCTCTGTATGTGTTCTTCCTACAAAATCTCTTCATTCTACTCCACAGACACATCACAACTTGGAGTGTCTGAGAGAGTAGAGATGAAAAGGTGGAGGCCTCTGGCTGTACTGCTTGCCTATGGGCAGAGAAGAGCAGGCAATCTATGTAGAAGGTCTTGATAGTAGTGATTGTTGAGGGGAGCTACATACCACAGGCAGACCCTGGCCTGGTGAAGCTTGCAGGCAGATGGAAGCCTTTGCGGAGAATACTAATTTGGCTGAGACATGGTATGGAAAAACCAGGCCTAGGGGAATGGACAGAAAACACTGAAACATACCTGCCAGACGCCTAGCCTGGGTATGAAAATCCCATCCTAGTCTCTACAGTGTCATCTTCTCAGCACATACCTTGCCTGTACACATCAAATCTGCCTTTCTCCATGAATGCCTTCTCCTGCTAGGAAAAAGAGCATGTCACTCAGCCAAAGGAGAGCACAGGCAAAGTCAACTGAAGCCCCCATTTTCAAGATTTTGCCCTCTGCTAGTCCACAGCCTCCGGTGGCACACTGCATGTGCGTCACATCTCGGAAGACAAGGCCGAAATGCAGCCATCCAGGGCCCCAGCTGTCCAGAGTCTGCGGATGTGGGCATATGTATCACCTGTTTGCCACGTACAGGAGGGAGGCTTGGGCCCTAGACTGGCTCTGCTTGAGCTCCACAACGTCAGGTATTTTCCCTGACCTTTGGCCCCTGCCCTCATGAGTGTGTGATCTCTAGCTACTCTTCTCCGACCACTCTGAATCTGTCACCTGCGGATAGGTGAGCATGGAAATCAACATCTATCACTGGTGACAGTGTCACAGGTCACTAGGTGTTTAGGCTCAGGCTGACCTTGGCTGTCTTCTGCCCCAGGCAAGGGCTCTGATCCTTCAAAGGAAATGAGGACACTTGGTCATTGGCCTACATCCTTTATTTCATTCGCACAGCATTCTGGATGAGGGTCAAGAGGCCAGGTAGGCCAGGTGAAGGTCCACTGCAGGGGCTAAGGTTTGTTTCCCAATCACCGTAGTGGCAGCTACCAGAAGACTGGGTGGAACTTCTGATGGGACAGGTCACAAACACTGAGGCAATAGGAGAATTCCGGTCTAACTGGCCAGTTCCGCAGAGTCCTCCATTTCGTCTGTGGACACTCAACTGCCTTTTCCTGGCTTTGGCCACAGGAATTAAGCACACCCAGAGAATATCTTTAAGACAGGTAGCAAAGGCCCTGAGATCAGAGTGTGACTCTTTGAGAAATAGCAAAGAGGCTGCTATGGTTATAAGACAGGGGTCAAAGGCCTGAGATTAGAGGGTGCCTGTTTGAGAAATAACAAAGAGACTGGTGTGGTTAGAGGAGAAGCAAGTAAAAGAGAAATAGACTGTATTATAAGAGAGGAAATAGGGGCTGAGTGTGGAACCTAGAGACTTCGTAAGATAAGGAACCGAAGGGCCCCCTTCTGACTTTCAGAAGCAGCTGGAGAAAACCAGACCCAGGGACATGTGCAGAACATACCCGTGTGACCTTCCACCAGGGGCGGTGAGGGGCTACAGCCCCAGCCAGGGAATTGAACCCAGAGAGCGGGAGACTGCACAGGTGTGACACCCCATAATAAGTCCTGCTACGAATCTCAGAGGCCTCCAGGACAGGAGCCATCTTGGGAAGCTGCTGCGGCTGTACCTTAGTTAACATACCCCTGTCCTGAGCCTATGAATAAACATGGATCTTTTCCTGCTCAAGAACTTTTAAAAACTCGGGCCTGTCTTTTGTTCTGTGAGATGAGGGTAAGCCTTGCTCTAGGCTCTCCTGTCTCCGCTTGCGAGACTCTTCAAAAATGCTTCGCTCTTGTGGAAAACTACATGCCTTACCTGCTCATTCTTGACCAGTAAGGGGCAAGAACCTTATTCCGGTAACAATTTTGGTGAGCCAGGAGGCACAAAGGGATCCTTTGCGTCCCGTTCTTGGACCCAAGGCAGTGGAGAGGAGAATTGCCTGACCCTGGCGGTGAACGAAGCAGCTGCTGAGACTGATTTATTCTCGTGTTTCTCCGCCGGGTAAGGACTTCTCCCCTTTACTCCTCATGGCCCGACCTTAGTTTCATTTTCCTCCCAAGCAAACTTCCTGTTGTTGCGTCTGTTTTTCCTTGGAAATGTGAAGTACAATGATGAGGGCTCAAAAGCAATCCAAGTGGCAGATGGGTCGTCACCCAGGTAAGGCCACCCGGGAGTCCTCCATGGACGGGTGTCTCATACTATGGGGGCTGGAGGCACTAGTGAAGGGTGAAGCATCCCCAGAGTGACGGGCCTAAACTGACCCTAGGGACCAAGGGACACCTTCTAAAGGGTCTCCAGTGCGACAGGTCATTTGACCCTAGGGACTAAGAGATACCTTAAACCTTAGGGACTGGGGATCTCCCCATCAGAAATTACTACAGAAAGGTCTCAGCATTGTCCCCAGTGAGATGGGTCATTTGACCCTAGGGACCAAGGGACACATTCCACGGAGCATCCCCAGAGCGATGGGCTCTCAAGCCCTAGGGACCAAGGGACACCTTCTGTTTGACCCCAGGGAGTAAGGAATTTCTGACCTGTTGGTAGTGCATCCTTGGCAGGAACTGCAGCCTGCCCCTTTTCCTCTCTTTGCTCTCCTCTCAAGCTGGCCTTTTGCCCAGCCACTTGTTCCAGTCGTCTTTTTTTGCGTCTGGATATTGTCTGCCTCTATTTTAGATGGTACACCGTGTTTCTGGGGGAATGGATGTGGAGGTCTCTGTTTAGATGGAGAGATTGAAGCCCCTTTCTTCTGTATTGGGGTTAAGAGGTATCCGGAAAATCAAAGTGGAGATTCAGATATGCCTAGTAATGTGTTAGGCCTCACTAAGCCATTTCTGACTTGTCTAGTCCGAGCTTTCTCTGTTTGTCTTATATGTGACCAGGGCTGTATTGGGAGATTGAGGCTGTGAGGTTGTCTCAGTCGCCTCTGTGTCTTATGTGTAATGTGTGTGTTGTATAGAAACTAATTGGTGAAGAGAAATTCAGGTTGAATTGGAGCATGCTTGTAGAGATTTCTGAGAATTTGCTGATTGGGCTGTTTACTGAGCAATTGGTCATCTTTTGCTGTAGGTGGTTTGAAGAAAAAAGGTAATTTTGTCTTAAAGGAAAAGTAGCTTCAGAACAGCAAAAGAGAAAGAAATTGTTGTCTTTTGCCTTTCAAAATGTCTGGAATTGGGATTGCTCTCTCTAGCTTCTAGTCTCCCTAGCTACCAATTGGATTCCTTTACAAAATTGCTAAAGGGCTTTGGTATTTACTGGGTAGATAGCCTTTCAAAATGCCTCTGTATGTAAATGAATCCGAATGGGCTCATCTTGTCTTCTACCTTGAGTTAAAAGGTATGTAGGGTGGGGCAATATCAGTCCTCGTTAGCCCCCAGCCCTCAGCTGCCAAGGCCACAATGGAACATGTCTGAAATGGCCTGGAGAAATGTTAATTGGTCAGTTATGCAGGAACCTTGTGGTTTCCAAAGCCAGTTGATAAAATTAAATTGGAAAATATGAGAAATAGTAAAGGTCGAATGAAAATTTGGAATATTTAAAGAAACTTTATTTCAATTAGTTATGTTTTATCTTTCAGGTAATTTATTGATGTTAAATTGAATCTGCTTCTAAGACAAAGGTTCAGTCTGTCATTAGAATAAGATTCCTGAGTCAGAAACCAAGCCATATGGCTTTAAGAAAAACTAAGGTTTTTAAAGATCTTTGGGTTAAATAACTACTGTTTCTTGGTAACTTACGATAAACTCCTGACAAGTTTGAAAGCCACAAAAATTTTCATAAATAAAAAGTCCTAAAAAGGTTTATTTAATATGATATAAATTACATGGAACATGTTTTTAAAGTCGTAAGAAGTGCCTGATTCTTTCTTTTTGGGTTGTTGCTAACTTCGTTGATTTATCTTTGGAGTCTAACCCCATTAAAAGCCAATGGTTTGACTGCAGAATTCACATCATTTACCTATGAAGTGATTTTTGTTGCTGTTCAGGTATTTAGAGCCTTAATGGTCTTGGTATATTCTTGATATATCCTGACTGCATGGTGTTGTGTCTCAATATTATGCGTTACATCTGAAGTTCTTTAAAAATATGGTTAATGGTTCGTAACTGATTTCTGTCAGGTCTTTCATTATCAAGGATTATGTATTACCAATTAGTCATGCCTATATTAAGTTTTTGTCAGCTACAGATAAGTTTTTACTTTACTGATTTCCTGAAAACACTTGACCAAAATATCTAAACTAAAGGGCACTATGGGTTTTATGTGAGAATACTCCTGATGCTTTAAGGTCCGACTTTCTGGAGATAAGAAACCATATTCCTCTTTTCTCCTAAATTATCTAACTAGTGGGTTTAAATATTGTAACTCTTGAATTAAAAGTTCTTGTTGACAAACTTAACAAAGTTGTGGATATCATGACCAGAAAGGTGTCTGAAATTTGCCCCATGAGTTTACAAATTAGAATAGCAATCTTAGGCTAGGCAGAATGCTGAGGCACATGAAAAACAGTTACTGATGCTGCTTATGCGTGAACAAACACCTCAGGAAATTTGTTTCCTTGGTTCAAAGGCCTTAGAGTCATGGTTTTGAAACAGGCTGCTCAGCCATATTTTGAACCGTACCTGAGCCATTTTTTCTCTTCTTCCTTCTTTCTCTTCTTTCCCTCCGCCAGCCCATCCTTGCCTCCAAGTAAGATCCTGATGTTAGCTCCCCAAATGGTTAAGTGTTAACCAATGTTTCCTCTAAGACTGTGGAAAACAAGTGATATTGATCTAAGCCTGTCAAATAAGACGAAGGATGGCGCCAGCTAACCCCTGAGGTGATGGGATAATGGCAGGAAAAGATCAACACGTTTGAGAAAGGACCACCAAAACCAAACAAGAAAAAGAGCGCACATTCCACAAGTCCCTAAAACTTATGGCCCCTTTTCCCTTAAAAACCCGAACCCATCGGTAGTCTGGTGAGACAGACGACTTTAGGAGGAGATCATTCCCCTCTGTCTCCATATACCGGTATATCTAATAAAGCTCTTGCTACCCACCTCACCCCGTCTCAAGAATTGGCTATCTGCGGCAGGCGGCTCTAACTCGTGAAATTGCGGTAACAGCTTCAGTGGTGAATTCAGACAATTAGCCTAATGTTAGCGTTTCTATTCTACCTCCTGATTTGCTGTAAGGTGCCTGAGATCTTAAAAAGAGATAGTATTGAATATTTTTAATCGAAGATTCTATAACAAGATCATGCCATGAAAGACTTGTACATAATTCTCTCAGAATCCAGATTTCTGACTTTCATAGAAGTTGGGGCAACCCACACAGGCCATAGCCTTTGGGTATCCTTTTATAAACAATTGTCCAGATAAACTAGCAAGATGATTTTGCTCTGGGCAATGTGCTTTTTTTGAAGAATTCAGTCTGTTTTGAAAAACTGACTCCAAAGATTAGACTGAGTTATGTTTAGGGTAAATATGCAGAAAATTATGTATCTTAAGCCAGATTCTCAGAGATCAACCTCATGGCACAGACTTCATCTTGTCTTAGATTCCAGTTCTGCTTCTGAATAAGTGATCCATGACTGTTAATAGGTAAACCAAAGAGGGACAGCTTGCCCTCAGTGAGCATGCTTAGTATGTTTTAGATGGATTAACTGAAGGCCTCCAACAAGAAAAGCCAGTGGTGAAAACTTAGTTGTCACATGTAAGTTTTTGTATATTTTCTGTTTTCTCTGGACAAACTTTGTGTGTTAAAGGTAATGTTAAGTTTATCATCCTTTGTAAAACAAGAGTCAGAAGAAAGCCCATTGGTCCAACACTCAGGGTATGGTTGGTAACTTTAATTCCTATTTATGGTATATTTAAATTGGAGAAATCTTTAAGAAATTTATGCAAAAAAAAAAAAAAAAAGATTAGAGAGTGTGTAGAAGACCCTGAGAGATTTAAGGATGAGTTCGTGAAATGCAGCTTGAATTTTAATCTGACCTAGAGAGACGTGATGGTCATTTTAACTCACTGTTGTAGTACGGATGAAGACACTAAGATCCTGACTAAGGCTAGAGGACAGACAGACGGTGGTAACTGGCCACAACCAACACATGTTATTTTCAGACTGGGAGGAGAAACAGTCCCCAATGCGGAGCCAAATTGGGATTACAACAGAAATGGTAAAAAAAAAAAAAAAAAGCCAACTATTTAGTTCCATGTGTAGTAGGCAAGATTTAGAAGTGTATAGCCAAGCCTGTTAATTATAATAGGGTAAAAGAAATTACCCAGACAGAAGAGAACTCAGCAGGCTGATTGAGGCTTTCAAGAAATAGTGTGACCCTGAGTGTCTGAAAGAAAAGACTTTGCTAACTATGATTAAAAAGAAACTGTGAAAGATAGAGGCAGGACCCCAGATGCCACTCTCATGACTGGTTGAGGAAAACTTTAAGGTCTTTAAGAGCAGGGAACTGGAAGCAGAAGAGAAGATGAAGAAAAAGTCCTGATTGCTGGCAGTAGCACATCAGGACCCACCTCGAGGTAACCCAACGGGATCTTAAAGACGAAGGCCTCCACAAGAATTTCTTCATCGGCTGGTGAGTATCAAGCCAGACCAATGTGGGTATTGAAAAAAGGAGAGGCCATTAAGGTGGATTGTCCTGAGTGTTCTATAACAGGGTACCCAGTTGACTTCCACCAGAAGCCAGTACAGGCAGGCCCACAGTGCCTGATGTCCCTCTTGGAAGAGAAGGAAGAGTAGCCCTATCGACAAGGCCCAGAAGTCCACTCAGCTCCGGCCAGAAGACCATCACTATTTCCGCAACGGAGCCTTGGGTTACTCTTGACATGGGAGGTAAGGAGACTGAATTTTTGCTAGACACGAAAGCTACCTTCCCTGTTTTAACCCAAAATCCAGTCATGACTGTATAGTCACTGGGGTTGACAGAAAGCTTAAGGTAAACAACTTTACTTTTCCCCTTTCCTGTGGTGGGCCAAAGAATGTAAAAAACAAAAGAGGGGGAGGTCAAGATACTTGGTGGGCAGTGCAGAAAACATTCCCCTCTATTACTCCGTTTCTACCCTTTTGGGGCCCACCTCCTAGATACCCCAGAGTTAAACTTAAAAGTGTGCCAAACCTTGAACCCTGCCACCCTTTTATACAATTATCAGCCAGACTGGTATTATTGAGACAAGAGCTTTACCACCAGAAACGTCAGCCCAAAAAGCTAACTGCCCTGGTGCGTGCCCTAAGAGAAAAGAAGGGTTTTTTCTTAGGATGAGAAAGGATGGATGAAGAATGATGAGAGAATATATGTTCCTGAGTACTTATTATGGAAAATAGTAAAAGCGTTCCATGATGCCACACACTATGGCAGGGATGCCCTCCTAAGACTATTGTCTAAATGTATAAAAAGAAAAGGGCTATTAAAACAAATAGTTCCCTGATTTAGACCACTAAGGTCTTTCCGTGACAGAAGCCACGGTAGTGTCTACAGCCTTAACGGGAGGAATAATATTATTCACGTTCGGCCCCTGCCTGTTTAAGCTTTTAGTCAGGCCAAGCTCCTGGTCATGCAAGGCTACCAACTGATTCCCTAAGATGGGATACTGATAGTAACTTAGATCAGGTAGTGAAAGACTTCTGCTCCGTTAGGAAAAACAATGCCCCAGTCCAGCAAGAAGAAGTTACAGAAGCAGAGACCTTCATCCACATTCCCATAAAGATTCATGGGGTTGAATCTCTCGGGGGAGTAAGACAAGTGAGCAAAGGCCTGAGATTAGAGGGTGCCTGTTTGAGAAATATTGAAGAGACTGGTGTGCTTAGAGGAAAAGAAAGTAAAAGAGAAATACACTACATTATAAGAGAGGTAATAGGGGGATGAGTGTGGAACCCAGAGACTTTGTAAGACAAAGAACAGAGGGACCCACAAATCTGCAAAGTAACAAGAAATAGGCCAGGGTGCAAAAACAAAGCCATTCCCCAGAGGAACGGAGCAGGCAGGGTATCTAAAAACAGCTCACAAACTTCTTTAAAGTTGCATTTCAGAAAAAGCTGGAGAAAACCAGGCCCAAGGACATGCACAAAACATCCACCTGTGACCGCTGTGAGACCTTCCACCAGCGGCAATGAGGGGCTACAGACCCAGCCAGGGAATAGACCCCTGAGAGCAGGAAAATGCCCAGGCGTGACATCCCATAATACGTCCTGCTACGAATCCCAGCAGCATCCAGGACAGAAGCCATCTTGGAAAGCTACTACCCAAGCACCTTTGTTAACATATCTCCACCTACACCTATAAGTACACACAAACCTAATCCTGCCAAAGAACATTTAAAAACTCAGACCGTTCTTTTATTCTGAGAGATCAGGGTAGGCATTGCTCTAGGCCCTCCTCATCTCCAATTACAAGCATCTCTGATAAAACTACGTGCCTTATATACTCATTCCTGACCAGCGAGAGGCAAGAACCTTATTCCAGTAACATCCTCATGGGTGGAAACCCCTGCTGTGGACAGGTTTGACACACCTGGAGAGCAGGCAGGCACCTCTTTTCCACTTAAGTTAGGATATCAGTAGGCAAGGCGCCCTTCCCCACCATGTATGGCTGCTCTCTCTATGTGTTCATTCAGGAAATCTCTTCATTCTACCCCTGACAACATCACAAGTATGAGGGGCTTGACAGAGAGCCTGGAGATTAAACAGGGGAGGCTTCTGGCTGTACTGCTTTCCAAAGGACACAGAATAGCAAGTAGACTCTCTGGACGGTATTAGCTTCTGTTAATTGGCATGGGCAATACACTACGGGCGAACCCTAGCCAGGTGGACCTTGTGGGCAGATGCAACCTCTCAGGAGACTAATATTTCCGCTGATCCTTAGTGTGCTGAAAACCGCCCAGGGCCAAGTGGGATGGGTAGAGAACATTGACCCACACCTCCCGGGGCCTTTTCTGGGACTAAAGATCCGACCTGATCTGAACGTCATCACCCTCTCACCACACATCTTTCCTGCACACATAATCCTGCCTTTCTCCATCAGTACCTCATCATACTAAAAAAAAAAACATGCCACTAAAAAAGGCCAATGCCAGGTAAATCGAGGAGGCACTGCCATTTACCAAATTTTTGCAGTCTACACGTCCCCGATTCCGGTGCAAGGTTCCGTATGTGGCCGGGCTCCGAAGGCAAGGCCGAAATCCTGGCAGCCTAGGCCCCAGCAGTCCAATGCTTAATGGACGTGGGGACACGGATGACTTGTTTGCCACATACAGGACAATCCTTGGGCCCTTCACTGGCTCGCCATTCAGCTCCACGACGTCCACTACTGGCCCTGGCCTTTGCTTTGGCTGGTGTCCCATTGAACGTGTGCTCCGCAGCCATGTTTCTCCACCCATCACTATCATTCTGCCACCAGGGGATATGTGAGTGTGGGAGTCACCATTTGTCACTGGCAGCAGTGTCACAAGTCACTAGACTTCCAGCTACCCGCTGACCTAGGCTGCCTTCTGCCCCAGGCAAGGTCCCGAATCCTTTATCCCAGATGCTGACACCTGGGCACTGGCGGACATTGATTTTTATCAACATAGAGGTCTGAGTGAGGGTCAGAGGGCCAGGTAGGTGAAGTCAAGGCCAGGTGGGCGGGGCTAAGACTTCTTTGCCATCACCATAGAGACAGTCCCCCCACCGCAAGAGTGGGCGGAGCTTGTCATGGGCCTGGTGACAAGACTGAGCCAATGGCAGAGATCCGGCCCGCCAGGCAGATGACACAGGGCCCTGCATTGTGACCTATGACACCTAGTGGCCACAGGATTTGAGCACACCCCGGGAAAGGCTACGCAGGCACAACGGAGCCCCTGGTGCGGACTGCTTCAGGGCATTGGCAGAGCACGCCAGGTACCTCTTTCCCACTTTCCTGAGGATATCAGTAGGCAAGGCATCCCCACTCAGCATCTCTTGCCTCTCTCTGTCTCTCTCTGCTTCTGTTCATTCTCTGAAATCTCTTCCTTCTCCCCCTTGTCACTTTACACCTTGGAGTGCCTGACAGAGGGCCTAGAGACCAAAGAGCAAAGGGGGAAGGTCTCTGGCTCTACTGCTTGCCCATGGGGAGAGAAGTTCTGGTAGTCTATCTGGAAGGTCTAGAGAGTAGTGATTGATTGGGGAGCTACATCACAGGTGGACCAGGCCAGGTGAAGCTTGACATCACCATGGGACCTGGCCAGGTGAAGCTTCCTGACATGTGGCAGCCTCTCCGGAGACTACTAATTCCGCTCATAACATTCTACGCAAATACCCGGGTGAGTGCCATGGGCAGAAAACATTGACACATACCTGCCAGAGGCCTATTCTGGGTCTCAAGAGTCCACCCTGGTCTCCAGCAACTCATCATCTCAGCACACACTTTGCCTGCACGCATGGAAACCGCCTCTCTCCACGAATGCCTTCACCTGCTAGGAAAGACACGATGTCACTCAGCCAAAGGAGAGCACAGGCAAAGTCAACTGAAGGCCCCATTTTCAAGATTCTGCCCTCTGCTGCTCCACAGCCTCCAGTGGCACACTGCATGTGCGTCACTTCTCGGTAGACGAGGCCGAAATCCGGGCATCCAGGGCCCCAGCCGTCCACAGTCTATGGATGGCGGCATATGGATCACCTCTTTGCCTCGTACAGCAGGGAGGCCTGGGCCCTAGACTGGCTCCGCTAGAGCTCCACGACCTCAGCTATCTTCCCTGGCCTTTGGCCCGTGCCCTCGTGACTGTGTCATCTCTACTTCCACTTCTCTTCCCACCACACTGAATCCGCCACCTGCGGATACCTGAGCGTGGAATTCAACATCTATCACTGGCTGCAGTCTCACAGGTCACTAGGTGTCTAGGCTCAGGCTGACCTTGGCTGTCTTCTGCCCAGGCAAGGAGCCTAATCCTTCCAAGGAAATCAGGACCCGTGCTCACTGGCCGACATCCTTTCTTTCATCCACACAGCGGTCTAGATGAGGGGAAAGAGGCCAGGTAGGCCAGGTGAAGGCTGAGTGCGGGGCCTAAGGCTTCTTTCCCAATCACCATGGAGACAGCCACCGCAAGGCTGGGCGGGACTTCTGACAGGGACGAGTCACAAACACTGAGCCAATAGGAGAGGTCCAGCCTAACCGGCCAGTTCCGCAGAGCCCTCCACTTTACCCATGGACAGACAACGGCCCCTTGCGTCTTTGGCCACAAAATCGAGGGCACCCAGCGAATAACTTCACAGTGGGCAACCCCTGACGTGAACACCTTTGAAACACCGGGACAGCAGGCAGGTACCTCTTTTCCACTTACGCTAGGATATCAGTAGGCAAGGCGCCCTTCCTCTGCATCTATGGCCTCTCTGTATGTGTTCATTCAGAGGAATCTCTTCATTCTACCCCTGAGACACATCACAAGTATGAGGGGCCTGAGAGAGAGCCTGGAGAGGGAACGGGGGAGGCTTCTGGCTGGACCGCTTCCCCGTGGGTAGAGAATAGCAGGTGGTCTCTCTGGAAGGTCGAAGCTTCTGTTGATTGACATGCGTAATACAGTCGGGGCAGACCCTGGCCACGTGGAGCTTGGGGGCAGATGCAACCTCTCCGGCGACGAATAATTCCGCTGCTGCTTTGTATGGCGAAAATCTCCCCCCGCCAAGCGGGATGGGTAGAGAACATTGACCCACACCCGCCTGGGGCCTAACCTGGGACTAAAGATCCCAACATGGTCTCAACGTCCTCACCCTCTCAGCACACACCTTTCCTGCACACATAATCCTGCCTTTCTCCGTCAGGGCCCTATCCTACCAGGAAAAGAAGCAAGCCGCTCAAAAAGGCCGATGCCAGGGAAATCAAGGAAACACTGCCATTTTCCAAATTTTGCCTGTCTACATGTCCCCGCCTCCGGTACAAGGCTGCGTATGTGGCCGGGCTCCGAAGGCAAGGCCGAGATCCTGGCAGCCTGGGCCCCAGCAGTCCAGTGCTTTATGGACGTGGGGAAACGGATCACCTGTTTGCCACATACAGGAGGGATCCTTGGGCCCTTCACTGGCTCGCCATTCAGCTCCACGACGTCCACTGCTGGCCCTGGCCTTTGCTTTGGCTGGTGCCCCATTGAACGGGTGCTCCAGAGCGATGTTTCTCCACCCATCACTATCATTCTGCCACCAGGGGACATGTGAGTGTGGGAGTCACCATTTGTCACTGGAAGCAGTGTCCCAAGTCACTAGACTTCCAGGTACCCGCTGACCTAGGCTGCCTTCTGCCCCAGGCAAGGTCCCCAATCCTTTATCCCAGATGCTGACACCTAGGCACTGGCGGACATTCATTTTGATCAACGCAGAGGTCTGAGTGAGGGTCAGCGGGCCAGGTAGGTGAAGTCAAGGCCAGGTGGGCGGGGCTGAGGATTCTTTGCCATCACCATAGAGACAGTCCCCCCACCGCAAGACTGGGCGGAGCTTGTGATGGGCCTGGTGACAAGACTCAGCCAATGGCAGAGATCCGGCCCGCCAGGCAGATGACACAGGGCCCTCCATTGTGACCTAGGACACCTAGTGGCCACAGGGTTGGAGCACACCCTGGGAAAGGCTACGGAGGCACAAGGGAGCCCCTGGTGCGGACTGCTTCAGGGCAGTGGCAGAGCAGGCCAGGTACCTCTTTCCCACTTTCCTGAGGATATCAGTACGCGGGGCATCCCCACTCAGCATCTCTTGCCTCTCTCTCTCTCTGTCTCTCTCTGGGTGTGTTCACTCTCTGAAATCTCTTTCCTTCTCCCCCTGAGTCACTTCATAGCTTGGAGTGCCTGACAGAGTGCTTAGAGACAAAAGAGCAAAGGGGGAAGGCCTCTGGCTCTACTGGTTGCCCATGGGCAGAGAAGATCTGCTCGTCTATCTGGAAGGTCTAGAGAGTAGTGATTGATTGGGGAGCTACATCCTGGGCGGACCTGGCCAGGTGAAGCTTGCTGACATGTGGCAGCCTCTCCGGAGACTACTAATTCCGCTCATAACATTCTACGCAAATACCCGCGTGAGTGCCATGGGCAGAAAACATTGACACATACCTGCCAGAGGCCTATTCTGGGTCTGAAGAGTCCACCCTGGTCTCCAGCAACTCATCATCTCAGCACACACTTTGCCTGCACGCATGGAATCCGCCTCTCTCCACGAATGCCTTTACCTGCTAGGAAAGACACGATGTCACTCAGCCAAAGGAGAGCACAGGCAAAGTCAACTGAATCCCCCATTTTCAAGATTTTGCCCTCTGCTGCTCCACAGCCTCCAGTGGCACACTGCATGTGCGTCACTTCTCGGTAGACAAGGCCCAAATCCGGGCATCCAGGGCCCCAGCCCTCCACAGTCTACGGATGGCGGCATATGGATCACCTCTTTGCCTCGTACGGCAGGGAGGCCTGGGCCCAAACTGGCTCCGCTAGAGCTCCAGGACCTCAGCTATTTTCCCTGACCTTTGGCCCGTGCCCTCGTGAGCGTGTCATCTCTAGTTACACTTCTCTTCCGACCACACTGAATCCGCCACCTGCGGATGCCTGAGCGTGGAAGTCAACATCTATCACTGGCTGCAGTCTCACAGGTCACTAGGTGTCTAGGCTCAGGCTGACCTTGGCTGTCTTCTGCCCAGGCAAGGAGCGTAATCCTTCCAAGGAAATCAGGACCCGTGCTCACTGGCCGACATCCTTTCTTTCATCCACACAGCGGTCTAGATGAGGGGAAAGAGGCCAGGTAGGCCAGGGCAAGGCTGAGTGCAGGGCCTAAGGCTTCTTTCCCAATCACCATGGAGACACCACCGGAAGGCTGGGCGGAACTTCTGACGGGGACGAGTCACAAACACTGAGCCAATAGGAGAGGTCCAGCCTATCCGGCCAGTACCGCAGAGCCCTCAGTTTTACTCATGGACAGACAATGGCCCCTTGCGTCTTTGGCCACAAAATCGAGGGCACCCAGGGAATAACTTCACAGTAGGCAACCCCTGATGTGAACACCTTCGACACACTGGGACAGCAGGGAGGTACCTCTTTTCCACCTACGCTAGGATATCAGTAGGCAAGGCGCCCTTCCTCTGCATCTATGGCCTCTCTGTATGTGTTCATTCAGAGGAAACTCTTCATTCTACCCGTGAGACACATCACAAGTAGGAGGGGCCTGAGAGAGAGCCTGGAGATGAAACGGGGGAGGCTTCTGGCTGGACCGCTTCCCAGTGGGTAGAGAACAGCAGGTAGTCTCTCTGGAAGGTCTTAGCTTCTGTTGATTGACATGCGCAATACAGTAGGGGCGGACCCTGGCCAGGTGGAGCTTGTGGGCAGATGCAACCTCTCTGGCCACGAATAATTCCGCTGCTGCTTTGTATGGCGAAAACCTCTCCCCGCCAAGTGGGATGGGTAGAGAACACTGACCCACACCCACCAGGGACCTTTCCTGGGACTAAAGATCCCAACATGTTCTCAACGTCGTCACCCTCTCAGCACACACCCTTCCTGCACACATAATCCTGCCTTTCTCCGTCAGGGCCCTATCCCACCAGGAAAAAGAGCAAGCTGCTCAAAAAGGCCAATGCCAGGGAAATCGAGGAAACACTGCCATTTTCCACATTTTTGCTGTCTACATGTCTCCACCTGTGGTGCAAGGCTGCGTATGTGGCCGGGCTCCGAAGGCAAGGCCGAAATCCTGGCAGCCTGGGCCCCAGCAGTCCAGTGATTTATGGACGTGGGGACAAGGATGACCTGTTTGCCACCTACAGGAGCGATCCTTGGGCCCTTCACTTTCTCGCCATTCAGCTCCATGACGTCCACTGCTGGCCCTGGCCTTTGCTTTGGCTGATGCCCCATTGAACGTGTGCTCCGGAGCCATGTTTCTCCACCCATCACTATCATTCTGCCACCAGGGGATATGTGAGTGTGGGAGTCACCATTTCTCACTGGTAGCAGTGTCGCAAGTCACTAGACTTCCAGGTACCCGCTGACCTAGGCTGCCTTCTGCCCCAGGCAAGGTCCCCAATCCTTTATCCCAGATGATGACACCTAGGCACTGGCAGACATTCATTTTTATCAACACAGAGGTCTGAGTGAGGGTCAGCGGGCCAGGTAGGTGAAGTCAAGGCCCGGTGGGCAGTGCTGAGGATTCTTTACCATCACCATAGAGAGAGTCCCCACACCGCAAGAGTCGGCGGAGCTTGTGATGGGCCTGGTGACAAGACTCAGCCAATGGCAGAGATCCGGCCCGCCAGGCAGATGACACAGGGCCCTCCATTGTGACCTATGACACCTTGTGGCCACAGGGTTGGAGCACACCCTGGGAAAGGCTACGTAGGCACAAGGGAGCCCCTGGTGCGGACTGCTTCAGGGCAGTGGCAGAGCAGGCCAGATACCTCTTTCCCACTTTCCTGAGGATATCAGTACGCAAGGCATCCCCACTCAGCATCTCTTCCCTCTCTCTCTCTCGGGATGTTTTCATGTTCTGAAATCTCTTTCCTTCTCCCCCTGAGTCACTTCATAGCTTGGAGTGCCTGACAGAGTGCCTAGAGACAAAAGAGCAAAGGGGGAAGGCCTCTGGCTCTACTGGTTGCCCATGGGCAGAGAAGATCTGCTGGTCTGTCTGGAAGGTCTAGAGAGTAGTGATTGATTGGGGAGCTACATCCTGGGCGGAACTGGACAGGTGAAGCTTGCTGACATGTGGCAGCCTCTCTGGAGACTACTAATCCAGCTGATAACATTCTATGCAAATAGCTGGCTGAGTGCCATGGGCAGAAAACATTGACACATACCTGCCAGAGGCCTATTCTGGGTCTCAAGAGTCCACCCTGGTCTCTAGCAACTCATCATCTCAGCACACACTTTGCCTGCACGCATGGAAACCGCCTCTCTCCACGAATGCCTTCACCTGCTAGGAAACACACGATCTCACTCAGCCAAACGAGAGCACAGGCTAAGTCAACTGAGGCCCACATTTTCAAGATTTTGCTCTCTGCTGCTCCACAGCCTCCAGTGGCACACTGCATGTGCGTCACTTCTCGGTAGACAAGGCCCAAATCCGGGCATGCAGGGCCCCAGCCCTCCACATCCTACGGATGGTGGCATATGGATCACCTCTTTGCCTCATACGGCAGGGAGGCCTGGGCCCTAGACTGGCTCCGCTAGAGCTCCACGACCTCAGCTATTTTCCCTGACCTTTGGCCCGTGCCCTCGTGAGCGTGTCATCTCTAGTTACACTTCTCTTCCGACCACACTGAATCCGCCACCTGCGGATACCTGAGCGTGGAAGTCAACATCTATCACTGGCTGCAGTCTCACAGGTCACTAGGTGTCTAGGCTCAGGCTGACCTTGGCTGTCTTCTGCCCAGGCAAGGAGCCTAATCCTTCCAAGGAAATCAGGACCCGTGCTCACTGGCCGACATCCTTTCTTTCATCCACACAGCGGTCTAGATGAGGGGAAAGAGGCCAGGTAGGCCAGGGCAAGGCTGAGTGCAGGGCCTAAGGCTTCTTTCCCAATCACCATGGAGACAACACCGGAAGGCTGGGCGGAACTTCTGACGGGGACGAGTCACAAACACTGAGCCAATAGGAGAGGTCCAGCCTATCCGGCCAGTTCCGCAGAGCCCTCAGTTTTACTCATGGACAGACAATGGCCCCTTGCGTCTTTGGCCACAAAATCGAGGGCACCCAGGGAATAACTTCACAGTAGGCAACCCCTGATGTGAACACCTTCGACACACTGGGACAGCAGGGAGGTACCTCTTTTCCACCTACGCTAAGATATCAGTAGGCAAGGCGCCCTTCCTCTGCATCTATGGCCTCTCTGTATGTGTTCATTCAGAGGAAACTCTTCATTCTACCCGTGAGACACATCACAAGTAGGAGGGGCCTGAGAGAGAGCCTGGAGATGAAACTGGGGAGGCTTCTGGCTGGACCGCTTCCCAGTGGGTACAGAACAGCAGGTAGTCTCTCTGGAAGGTCTTAGCTTCTGTTGATTGACATGCGCAATACAGTAGGGGCGGACCCTGGCCAGGTGGAGCTTGTGGGCAGATGCAACCTCTCTGGCCACGAATAATTCCGCTGCTGCTTTGTATGGCGAAAACCTCTCCCCGCCAAGTGGGATGGGTAGAGAACACTGACCCACACCCACCAGGGACCTTTCCTGGGACTAAAGATCCCAACATGTTCTCAACGTCGTCACCCTCTCAGCACACACCCTTCCTGCACACATAATCCTGCCTTTCTCCGTCAGGGCCCTATCCCACCAGGAAAAAGAGCAAGCTGCTCAAAAAGGCCAATGCCAGGGAAATCGAGGAAACACTGCCATTTTCCACATTTTTGCTGTCTACATGTCTCCACCTGTGGTGCAAGGCTGCGTATGTGGCCGGGCTCCGAAGGCAAGGCCGAAATCCTGGCAGCCTGGGCCCCAGCAGTCCAGTGATTTATGGACGTGGGGACAAGGATGACCTGTTTGCCACCTACAGGAGCGATCCTTGGGCCCTTCACTTTCTCGCCATTCAGCTCCATGACGTCCACTGCTGGCCCTGGCCTTTGCTTTGGCTGATGCCCCATTGAACGTGTGCTCCGGAGCCATGTTTCTCCACCCATCACTATCATTCTGCCACCAGGGGATATGTGAGTGTGGGAGTCACCATTTCTCACTGGTAGCAGTGTCGCAAGTCACTAGACTTCCAGGTACACGCTGACCTAGGCTGCCTTCTGCCCCAGGCAAGGTCCCCAATCCTTTATCCCAGATGCTGACACCTAGGCACTGGCAGACATTCATTTTTATCAACACAGAGGTCTGAGTGAGGGTCAGCGGGCCAGGTAGGTGAAGTCAAGGCCCGGTGGGCGGTGCTGAGGATTCTTTACCATCACCATAGAGAGAGTCCCCACACCGCAAGAGTCGGCGGAGCTTGTGATGGGCCTGGTGACAAGACTCAGCCAATGGCAGAGATCCGGCCCGCCAGGCAGATGACACAGGGCCCTCCATTGTGACCTATGACACCTTGTGGCCACAGGGTTGGAGCACACCCTGGGAAAGGCTACGTAGGCACAAGGGAGCCCCTGGTGCGGACTGCTTCAGGGCAGTGGCAGAGCAGGCCAGATACCTCTTTCCCACTTTCCTGAGGATATCAGTACGCAAGGCATCCCCACTCAGCATCTCTTCCCTCTCTCTCTCTCGGGATGTTTTCATGTTCTGAAATCTCTTTCCTTCTCCCCCTGAGTCACTTCATAGCTTGGAGTGCCTGACAGAGTGCCTAGAGACAAAAGAGCAAAGGGGAAGGCCTCTGGCTCTACTGGTTGCCCATGGGCAGAGAAGATCTGCTGGTCTGTCTGGAAGGTCTAGAGAGTAGTGATTGATTGGGGAGCTACATCCTGGGCGGAACTGGCCAGGTGAAGCTTGCTGACATGTGGCAGCCTCTCTGGAGACTACTAATCCAGCTGATAACATTCTATGCAAATAGCTGGCTGAGTGCCATGGGCAGAAAACATTGACACATACCTGCCAGAGGCCTATTCTGGGTCTCAAGAGTCCACCCTGGTCTCTAGCAACTCATCATCTCAGCACACACTTTGCCTGCACGCATGGAAACCGCCTCTCTCCACGAATGCCTTCACCTGCTAGGAAACACACGATCTCACTCAGCCAAAGGAGAGCACAGGCTAAGTCAACTGAGGCCCACATTTTCAAGATTTTGCGCTCTGCTGCTCCACAGCCTCCAGTGGCACACTGCATGTGCGTCACTTCTCGGTAGACAAGGCCCAAATCCGGGCATCCAGGGCCCCAGTCCTCCACAGCCTACGGATGGTGGCATATGGATCACCTCTTTGCCTCATACGGCAGGGAGGCCTGGGCCCTAGACTGGCTCCGCTAGAGCTCCACGACCTCAGCTATTTTCCCTGACCTTTGGCCCGTGCCCTCGTGAGCGTGTCATCTCTAGTTACACTTCTCTTCCGACCACACTGAATCCGCCACCTGCGGATACCTGAGCGTGGAATTCAACATCTATCACTGGCTGCAGTCTCACAGGTCACTAGGTGTCTAGGCTCAGGCTGACCTTGGCTGTCTTCTGCCCAGGCAAGGAGCCTAATCCTTCCAAGGAAATCAGGACCCGTGCTCACTGGCCGACATCCTTTCTTTCATCCACACAGCGGTCTAGATGAGGGGAAAGAGGCCAGGTAGGCCAGGGCAAGGCTGAGTGCAGGGCCTAAGGCTCCTTTCCCAATCACCATGGAGACACCACCGGAAGGCTGGGCGGAACTTCTGACGGGGACGAGTCACAAACACTGAGCCAATAGGAGAGGTCCAGCCTATCCGGCCAGTTCCGCAGAGCCCTCAGTTTTACTCATGGACAGACAATGGCCCCTTGCGTCTTTGGCCACAAAATCGAGGGCACCCAGGGAATAACTTCACAGTAGGCAACCCCTGATGTGAACACCTTCGACACACTGGGACAGCAGGGAGGTACCTCTTTTCCACCTACGCTAGGATATCAGTAGGCAAGGCGCCCTTCCTCTGCATCTATGGCCTCTCTGTATGTGTTCATTCAGAGGAAACTCTTCATTCTACCCGTGAGACACATCACAAGTAGGAGGGGCCTGAGAGAGAGCCTGGAGATGAAACGGGGGAGGCTTCTGGCTGGACCGCTTCCCAGTGGGTAGAGAACAGCAGGTAGTCTCTCTGGAAGGTCTTAGCTTCTGTTGATTGACATGCGCAATACAGTAGGGGCGGACCCTGGCCAGGTGGAGCTTGTGGGCAGATGCAACCTCTCTGGCCACGAATAATTCCGCTGCTGCTTTGTATGGCGAAAACCTCTCCCCGCCAAGTGGGATGGGTAGAGAACACTGACCCACACCCACCAGGGACCTTTCCTGGGACTAAAGATCCCAACATGTTCTCAACGTCGTCACCCTCTCAGCACACACCCTTCCTGCACACATAATCCTGCCTTTCTCCGTCAGGGCCCTATCCCACCAGGAAAAAGAGCAAGCTGCTCAAAAAGGCCAATGCCAGGGAAATCGAGGAAACACTGCCATTTTCCACATTTTTGCTGTCTACATGTCTCCACCTGTGGTGCAAGGCTGCGTATGTGGCCGGGCTCCGAAGGCAAGGCCGAAATCCTGGCAGCCTGGGCCCCAGCAGTCCAGTGATTTATGGACGTGGGGACAAGGATGACCTGTTTGCCACCTACAGGAGCGATCCTTGGGCCCTTCACTTTCTCGCCATTCAGCTCCATGACGTCCACTGCTGGCCCTGGTCTTTGCTTTGGCTGATGCCCCATTAAACGTGTGCTCCGGAGCCATGTTTCTCCACCCATCACTATCATTCTGCCACCAGGGGATATGTGAGTGTGGGAGTCACCATTTCTCACTGGTAGCAGTGTCGCAAGTCACTAGACTTCCAGGTACACGCTGACCTAGGCTGCCTTCGGCCCCAGGCAAGGTCCCCAATCCTTTATCCCAGATGCTGACACCTAGGCACTGGCAGACATTCATTTTTATCAACACAGAGGTCTGAGTGAGGGTCAGCGGGCCAGGTAGGTGAAGTCAAGGCCCAGTGGGCGGTGCTGAGGATTCTTTACCATCACCATAGAGAGAGTCCCCACACCGCAAGAGTGGGCGGAGCTTGTGATGGGCCTGGTGACAAGACTCAGCCAATGGCAGAGATCCGGCCCGCCAGGCAGATGACACAGGGCCCTCCATTGTGACCTATGACACCTTGTGGCCACAGGGTTGGAGCACACCCTGGGAAAGGCTACGTAGGCACAAGGGAGCCCCTGGTGCGGACTGCTTCAGGGCAGTGGCAGAGCAGGCCAGATACCTCTTTCCCACTTTCCTGAGGATATCAGTACGCAAGGCATCCCCACTCAGCATCTCTTCCCTCTCTCTCTCTCGGGATGTTTTCATTTTCTGAAATCTCTTTCCTTCTCCCCCTGAGTCACTTCATAGCTTGGAGTGCCTAACAGAGTGCCTAGAGACAAAAGAGCAAAGGGGGAAGGCCTCTGGCTCTACTGGTTGCCCATGGGCAGAGAAGATCTGCTCGTCTGTCTGGAAGGTCTAGAGAGTAGTGATTGATTGGGGAGCTACATCCTGGGCGGAACTGGCCAGGTGAAGCTTGCTGACATGTGGCAGCCTCTCTGGAGACTACTAATCCAGCTGATAACATGCTACGCAAATAGCTGGCTGAGTGCCATGGGCAGAAGACATTGACACATACCTGCCAGAGGCCTATTCTGGGTCTCAAGAGTCCACCCTGGTCTCTAGCAACTCATCATCTCAGCACACACTTTGCCTGCACGCATGGAAACCGCCTCTCTCCACGAATGCCTTCACCTGCTAGGAAACACACGATCTCACTCAGCCAAAGGAGAGCACAGGCTAAGTCAACTGAGGCCCACATTTTCAAGATTTTGCCCTCTGCTGCTCCACAGCCTCCAGTGGCACACTGCATGTGCGTCACTTCTCGGTAGACAAGGCCCAAATCCGGGCATCCCGGGCCCCAGCCCTCCACAGTCTACGGATGGCGGCATATGGATCACCTCTTTGCCTCGTACGGCAGGGAGGCCTGGGCCCTAGACTGGCTCCGCTAGAGCTCCACGACCTCAGCTATTTTCCCTGACCTTTGGCCCGTGCCCTCGTGAGCGTGTCATCTCTAGTTACACTTCTCTTCCGACCACACTGAATCCGCCACCTGCGGATACCTGAGCGTGGAAGTCAACATCTATCACTGGCTGCAGTCTCACAGGTCACTAGGTGTCTAGGCTCAGGCTGACCTTGGCTGTCTTCTGCCCAGGCAAGGAGCCTAATCCTTCCAAGGAAATCAGGACCCGTGCTCACTGGCCGACATCCTTTCTTTCATCCACACAGCGGTCTAGATGAGGGGAAAGAGGCCAGGTAGGCCAGGGCAAGGCTGAGTGCAGGGCCTAAGGCTTCTTTCCCAATCACCATGGAGACACCACCGGAAGGCTGGGCGGAACTTCTGACGGGGACGAGTCACAAACACTGAGCCAATAGGAGAGGTCCAGCCTATCCGGCCAGTTCCGCAGAGCCCTCAGTTTTACTCATGGACAGACAATGGCCCCTTGCGTCTTTGGCCACAAAATCGAGGGCACCCAGGGAATAACTTCACAGTAGGCAACCCCTGATGTGAACACCTTCGACACACTGGGACAGCAGGCAGGTACCTCTTTTCCACCTACGCTAGCATATCAGTAGGCAAGGCGCCCTTCCTCTGCATCTATGGCCTCTCTGTATGTGTTCATTCAGAGGAATCTCTTCATTCTACCCGTGAGACACATCACAAGTATGAGGGGCCTGAGAGAGAGCCTGGAGATGAAACTGGGGAGGCTTCTGGCTGGACCGCTACCCAGTGGGTAGAGAACAGCAGGTAGTCTCTCTGGAAGTTCTTAGCTTCTGTTGATTGACATGCGCAATACAGTAGGGGCGGACCCTGGCCAGGTGGAGCTTGTGGGCAGATGCAGCCTCTCTGGCCACGAATAATTCCGCTGCTGCTTTGTATGGAGAAAACCTCTCCCCGCCAAGTGGGATGGGTAGAGAACACTGACCCACACCCACCAGGGACCTTTCCTGGGACTAAAGATCCCAACATGGTCTCAACGTCGTCACCCTCTCAGCACACACCCTTCCTGCACACGTAATCCTGCCTTTCTCCGTCAGGGCCCTATCCCACCAGGAAAAAAAGCAAGCTGCTCAAAACGGCCAATGCCAGGGAAATCGAGGAAACACTGCCATTTTCCACATTTTTGCTGTCTACATGTCTCCACCTGTGGTGCAAGGCTGCGTATGTGGCCGGGCTCCGAAGGCAAGGCCGAAATCCAGGCAGCCTGGGCCCCAGCAGTCCAGTGATTTATGGACGTGGGGACAAGGATGACCTGTTTGCCACCTACAGGAGGGATCCTTGGGCCCTTCGCTGGCTCGCCATTCAGCTCCACGACGTCCACTGCTGGCCCTGGCCTTTGCTCTGGCTGGTGCCCCATTGAACGTGTGCTAGGGAGCCATGTTTCTCCACCCATCACTATCATTCTGCCACCAGGGGATATGTGAGTGTGGGAGTCACCATTAGTCACTGGCAGCAGTGTCACCAGTCACTAGACTTCCAGGTACACGCTGACCTAGGCTGCCTTCTGCCCCAGGCAAGGTCCCCAATCCTTTATCCCAGATGCTGACACCTAGGCACTGGCAGACATTCATTTTTATCAACACAGAGGTCTGAGTGAAGGTCAACGGGCAGGTAGTTGAAGTCAAGGCCCGGTGGGCGGTGCTGAGGATTCTTTACCATCACCATAGAGAGAGTCCCCACACCGCAAGAGTCGGCGGAGCTTGTGATGGGCCTGGTGACAAGACTCAGCCAATGGCAGAGATCCGGCCCGCCAGGCAGATGACACAGGGCCCTCCATTGTGACCTATGACACCTTGTGGCCACAGGGTTGGAGCACACCCTGGGAAAGGCTACGTAGGAACAAGGGAGCCCCTGGTGCGGACTGCTTCAGGGCAGTGGCAGAGCAGGCCAGATACCTCTTTCCCACTTTCCTGAGGATATCAGTACGCAAGGCATCCCCACTCAGCATCTCTTCCCTCTCTCTCTCTCGGGATGTTTTCATGTTCTGAAATCTCTTTCCTTCTCCCCCTGAGTCACTTCATAGCTTGGAGTGCCTGACAGAGTGCCTAGAGACAAAAGAGCAAAGGGGAAGGCCTCTGGCTCTACTGGTTGCCCATGGGCAGAGAAGATCTGCTCGTCTGTCTGGAAGGTCTAGAGAGTAGTGATTGATTGGGGAGCTACATCCTGGGCGGAACTGGCCAGGTGAAGCTTGCTGACATGTGGCAGCCTCTCTGGAGACTACTAATCCAGCTGATAACATTCTATGCAAATAGCTGGCTGAGTGCCATGGGCAGAAAACATTGACACATACCTGCCAGAGGCCTATTCTGGGTCTCAAGAGTCCACCCTGGTCTCTAGCAACTCATCATCTCAGCACACACTTTGCCTGCACGCATGGAAACCGCCTCTCTCCACGAATGCCTTCACCTGCTAGGAAACACACGATCTCACTCAGCCAAAGGAGAGCACAGGCTAAGTCAACTGAGGCCCACATTTTCAAGATTTTGCGCTCTGCTGCTCCACAGCCTCCAGTGGCACACTGCATGTGCGTCACTTCTCGGTAGACAAGGCCCAAATCCGTGCATCCAGGGCCCCAGCCCTCCACAGCCTACGGATGGTGGCATATGGATCACCTCTTTGCCTCATACGGCAGGGAGGCCTGGGCCCTAGACTGGCTCCGCTAGAGCTCCACGACCTCAGCTATTTTCCCTGACCTTTGGCCCGTGCCCTCGTGAGCGTGTCATCTCTAGTTACACTTCTCTTCCGACCACACTGAATCCGCCACCTGCGGATACCTGAGCGTGGAATTCAACATCTATCACTGGCTGCAGTCTCACAGGTCACTAGGTGTCTAGGCTCAGGCTGACCTTGGCTGTCTTCTGCCCAGGCAAGGAGCCTAATCCTTCCAAGGAAATCAGGACCCGTGCTCACTGGCCGACATCCTTTCTTTCATCCACACAGCGGTCTAGATGAGGGGAAAGAGGCCAGGTAGGCCAGGGCAAGGCTGAGTGCAGGGCCTAAGGCTCCTTTCCCAATCACCATGGAGACACCACCGGAAGGCTGGGCGGAACTTCTGACGGGGACGAGTCACAAACACTGAGCCAATAGGAGAGGTCCAGCCTATCCGGCCAGTTCCGCAGAGCCCTCAGTTTTACTCATGGACAGACAATGGCCCCTTGCGTCTTTGGCCACAAAATCGAGGGCACCCAGGGAATAACTTCACAGTAGGCAACCCCTGATGTGAACACCTTCGACACACTGGGACAGCAGGGAGGTACCTCTTTTCCACCTACGCTAGGATATCAGTAGGCAAGGCGCCCTTCCTCTGCATCTATGGCCTCTCTGTATGTGTTCATTCAGAGGAAACTCTTCATTCTACCCGTGAGACACATCACAAGTAGGAGGGGCCTGAGAGAGAGCCTGGAGATGAAACGGGGGAGGCTTCTGGCTGGACCGCTTCCCAGTGGGTAGAGAACAGCAGGTAGTCTCTCTGGAAGGTCTTAGCTTCTGTTGATTGACATGCGCAATACAGTAGGGGCGGACCCTGGCCAGGTGGAGCTTGTGGGCAGATGCAACCTCTCTGGCCACGAATAATTCCGCTGCTGCTTTGTATGGCGAAAACCTCTCCCCGCCAAGTGGGATGGGTAGAGAACACTGACCCACACCCACCAGGGACCTTTCCTGGGACTAAAGATCCCAACATGTTCTCAACGTCGTCACCCTCTCAGCACACACCCTTCCTGCACACATAATCCTGCCTTTCTCCGTCAGGGCCCTATCCCACCAGGAAAAAGAGCAAGCTGCTCAAAAAGGCCAATGCCAGGGAAATCGAGGAAACACTGCCATTTTCCACATTTTTGCTGTCTACATGTCTCCACCTGTGGTGCAAGGCTGCGTATGTGGCCGGGCTCCGAAGGCAAGGCCGAAATCCTGGCAGCCTGGGCCCCAGCAGTCCAGTGATTTATGGACGTGGGGACAAGGATGACCTGTTTGCCACCTACAGGAGCGATCCTTGGGCCCTTCACTTTCTCGCCATTCAGCTCCATGACGTCCACTGCTGGCCCTGGCCTTTGCTTTGGCTGATGCCCCATTGAACGTGTGCTCCGGAGCCATGTTTCTCCACCCATCACTATCATTCTGCCACCAGGGGATATGTGAGTGTGGGAGTCACCATTTCTCACTGGTAGCAGTGTCGCAAGTCACTAGACTTCCAGGTACACGCTGACCTAGGCTGCCTTCGGCCCCAGGCAAGGTCCCCAATCCTTTATCCCAGATGCTGACACCTAGGCACTGGCAGACATTCATTTTTATCAACACAGAGGTCTGAGTGAGGGTCAGCGGGCCAGGTAGGTGAAGTCAAGGCCCGGTGGGCGGGGCTGAGGATTCTTTGCCATCACCATAGAGAGAGTCCCCACACCGCAAGAGTGGGCGGAGCTTGTGATGGGCCTGGTGACAAGACTCAGCCAATGGCAGAGATCCGGCCCGCCAGGCAGATGACACAGGGCCCTCCATTGTGTCCTATGACACCTAGTGGCCACAGCGTTGGAGCACACCCTGGGAAAGGCTACGGAGGCACAAGGGAGCCCCTGGTGCGGACTGCTTCAGGGCAGTGGCAGAGCAGGCCAGATACCTCTTTCCCACTTTCCTGAGGATATCAGTACGCAAGGCATCCCCACTCAGCATCTCTTCCCTCTCTCTCTCTCGGGATGTTTTCATGTTCTGAAATCTCTTTCCTTCTCCCCCTGAGTCACTTCATAGCTTGGAGTGCCTGACAGAGTGCCTAGAGACAAAAGAGCAAAGGGGGAAGGCCTCTGGCTCTACTGGTTGCCCATGGGCAGAGAAGATCTGCTCGTCTATCTGGAAGGTCTAGAGAGTAGTGATTGATTGGGGAGGTACATCCTGGGCGGAACTGGCCAGATGAAGCTTGCTGACATGTGGCAGCCTCTCTGGAGACTACTAATCCCGCTGATAACATTCTATGCAAATAGCCGGCTGAGTGCCATGGGCAGAAAACATTGACACATACCTGCCAGAGGCCTATTCTGGGTCTCAAGAGTCCACCCTGGTCTCCAGCAACTCATCATCTCAGCACACACTTTGCCTGCACGCATGGAAACCGCCTCTCTCCACGAATGCCTTCACCTGCTAGGAAACACACGATATCACTCAGCCAAAGGAGAGCACAGGCAAAGTCAACTGAAGGCCCCATTTTCAAGATTTTGCCCTCTGCTGCTCCACAGCCTCCGGTGGCACACTGCATGTGCGTCACTTCTCGGTAGACAAGGCCCAAATCCGGGCATCCAGGGCCCCAGCCCTCCACAGTCTACGGATGGCGGCATATGGATCACCTCTTTGCCTCGTACGGCAGGGAGGCCTAGGCCCTAGACTGGCTCCGCTAGAGCTCCACGATCTCAGCTATTTTCCCTGACCTTTGGCCCGTGCCCTCGTGAGCGTGTCATCTCTAGTTACACTTCTCTTCCGACCACACTGAATCCGCCACCTGCGGATACCTGAGCGTGGAAGTCAACATCTATCACTGGCTGCAGTCTCACAGGTCACTAGGTGTCTAGGCTCAGGCTGACCTTGGCTGTCTTCTGCCCAGGAAAGGAGCCTAATCCTTCCAAGGAAATCAGGACCCGTGCTCACTGGCCGACATCCTTTCTTTCATCCACACAGCGGTCTAGATGAGGGGAAAGAGGCCAGGTAGGCCAGGGCAAGGCTGAGTGCAGGGCCTAAGGCTTCTTTCCCAATCACCATGGAGACACCACCGGAAGGCTGGGCGGAACTTCTGACGGGGACGAGTCACAAACACTGAGCCAATAGGAGAGGTCCAGCCTATCCGGCCAGTTCCGCAGAGCCCTCAGTTTTACTCATGGACAGACAATGGCCCCTTGCGTCTTTGGCCACACAATCGAGGGCACCCAGGGAATAACTTCACAGTAGGCAACCCCTGATGTGAACACCTTCGACACACTGGGACAGCAGGGAGGTACCTCTTTTCCACCTACGCTAGGATATCAGTAGGCAAGGCGCCCTTCCTCTGCATCTATGGCCTCTCTGTATGTGTTCATTCAGAGGAATCTCTTCATTCTACCCCTGAGACACATCACAAGCAGGAGGGGCCTGAGAGAGAGCCTGGAGATGAAACGGGGGAGGCTTCTGGCTGGACCGCTTCCCAGTGGGTACAGAACAGCAGGTAGTCTCTCTGGAAGGTCTTACCTTCTGTTGATTGACATGCGCAATACAGTAGGGGCGGACCCTGGCCAGGTGGAGCTTGTGGGCAGATGCAACCTCTCTGGCCACGAATAATTCCGCTGCTGCTTTGTATGGCGAAAACCTCTCCCCGCCAAGTGGGATGGGTAGAGAACACTGACCCACACCCACCAGGGACCTTTCCTGGGACTAAAGATCCCAACATGTTCTCAACGTCGTCACCCTCTCAGGACACACCCTTCCTGCACACATAATCCTGCCTTTCTCCGTCAGGGCCCTATCCCACCAGGAAAAAAAGCCAGCTGCTCAAAAAGGCCAATGCCAGGGAAATCGAGGAAACACTGCCATTTTCCACATTTTTGCTGTCTACATGTCTCTACCTCCGGTGCAAGGCTGCGTATGTGGCCGGGCTCCGAAGGCAAGGCCGAAATCCTGGCAGCCTGGGCCCCAGCAGTCCAGTGATTTATGGACGTGGGGACAAGGATGACCTGTTTGCCACCTACAGGAGGGATCCTTGGGCCCTTCACTGGCTCGCCGTTCAGCTCCATGACGTCCACTGCTGGCCCTGGCCTTTGCTTTGGCTGATGCCCCATTGAACGTGTGCTCCGGAGCCATGTTTCTGCACCCATCGCTATCATTCTGCCACCAGGGGATATGTCAGTGTGCGAGTCACCATTTCTCACTTATAGCAGTGTCGCAAGTCACTAGACTTCCAGGTACCCGCTGACCTAGGCTGCCTTCGGCCCCAGGCAAGGTCCCCAATCCTTTATCCCAGATGCTGACACCTAGGCACTGGCGGACATTCATTTTTATCAACACAGAGGTCTGAGTGAAGGTCAACGGGCCAGGTAGGTGAAGTCAAGGCCAGGTGGGCGGGGCTGAGGATTCTTTGCCATCACCATAGAGACAGTCCCCCCACCGCAAGAGTGGGCGGAGCTTGTGATGGGCCTGGTGACAAGACTCAGCCAATGGCAGAGATCCGGCCCGCCAGGCAGATGACACAGGGCCCTCCATTGTGTCCTATGACACCTAGTGGCCACAGCGTTGGAGCACACCCTGGGAAAGGCTATGCAGGCACAAGGGAGCCCCTGGTGCGGACTGCTTCAGGGCAGTGGCAGAGCAGGCCAGATACCTCTTTCCCACTTTCCTGAGGATATCAGTACGCAAGGCATCCCCACTCAGCATCTCTTCCCTCTCTCTCTCTCGGGATGTTTTCATGTTCTGAAATCTCTTTCCTTCTCCCCCTGAGTCACTTCATAGCTTGGAGTGCCTGACAGAGTGCCTAGAGACAAAAGAGCAAAGGGGGAAGGCCTCTGGCTCTACTGGTTGCCCATGGGCAGAGAAGATCTGCTCGTCTATCTGGAAGGTCTAGAGAGTAGTGATTGATTGGGGAGGTACATCCTGGGCGGAACTGGCCAGATGAAGCTTGCTGACATGTGGCAGCCTCTCTGGAGACTACTAATCCCGCTGATAACATTCTATGCAAATAGCCGGCTGAGTGCCATGGGCAGAAAACATTGACACATACCTGCCAGAGGCCTATTCTGGGTCTCAAGAGTCCACCCTGGTCTCCAGCAACTCATCATCTCAGCACACACTTTGCCTGCACGCATGGAAACCGCCTCTCTCCACGAATGCCTTCACCTGCTAGGAAACACACGATATCACTCAGCCAAAGGAGAGCACAGGCAAAGTCAACTGAAGGCCCCATTTTCAAGATTTTGCCCTCTGCTGCTCCACAGCCTCCGGTGGCACACTGCATGTGCGTCACTTCTCGGTAGACAAGGCCCAAATCCGGGCATCCAGGGCCCCAGCCCTCCACAGTCTACGGATGGCGGCATATGGATCACCTCTTTGCCTCGTACGGCAGGGAGGCCTGGGCCCTAGACTGGCTCCGCTAGAGCTCCACGACCTCAGCTATTTTCCCTGACCTTTGGCCCGTGCCCTCGTGAGCGTGTCATCTCTAGTTACACTTCTCTTCCGACCACACTGAATCCGCCACCTGCGGATACCTGAGCGTGGAATTCAACATCTATCACTGGCTGCAGTCTCACAGGTCACTAGGTGTCTAGGCTCAGGCTGACCTTGGCTGTCTTCTGCCCAGGAAAGGAGCCTAATCCTTCCAAGGAAATCAGGACCCGTGCTCACTGGCCGACATCCTTTCTTTCATCCACACAGCGGTCTAGATGAGGGGAAAGAGGCCAGGTAGGCCAGGGCAAGGCTGAGTGCAGGGCCTAAGGCTTCTTTCCCAATCACCATGGAGACACCACCGGAAGGCTGGGCGGAACTTCTGACGGGGACGAGTCACAAACACTGAGCCAATAGGAGAGGTCCAGCCTATCCGGCCAGTTCCGCAGAGCCCTCAGTTTTACTCATGGACAGACAATGGCCCCTTGCGTCTTTGGCCACAAAATCGAGGGCACCCAGGGAATAACTTCACAGTAGGCAACCCCTGATGTGAACACCTTCGACACACTGGGACAGCAGACAGGTACCTCTTTTCCACCTACGCTAGGATATCAGTAGGCAAGGCGCCCTTCCTCTGCATCTATGGCCTGTCTGTATGTGTTCATTCAGAGGAATCTCTTCATTCTACCCCTCAGACACATCACAAGTATGAGGGGCCTGAGAGAGAGCCTGGAGATGAAACGGGGGAGGCTTCTGGCTGGACTGCTTCCCAGTGGGTAGAGAACAGCAGGTAGTCTCTCTGGAAGGTCTTACCTTCTGTTGATTGACATGCGCAATACAGTAGGGGCGGACCCTGGCCAGGTGGAGCTTGTGGGCAGATGCAACCTCTCTGGCCACGAATAATTCCGCTGCTGCTTTGTATGGCGAAAACCTCTCCCCGCCAGGTGGGATGGGTAGAGAACACTGACCCTCACCCACCAGGGACCTTTCCTGGGACTAAAGATCCCAACATGGTCTCAACGTCGTCACCCTCTCAGCACACACCCTTCCTGCACACATAATCCTGCCTTTCTCCGTCAGGGCCCTATCCCACCAGGAAAAAAAGCCAGCTGCTCAAAAAGGCCAATGCCAGGGAAATCGAGGAAACACTGCCATTTTCCACATTTTTGCTGTCTACATGTCTCCGCCTCTGGTGCAAGGCTGCGTATGTGGCCGGGCTCCGAAGGCAAGGCCGAAATCCTGGCAGCCTGGGCCCCAGCAGTCCAGTGATTTATGGACGTGGGGACACGGATGACCTGTTTGCCACCTACAGGAGGGATCCTTGGGCCCTTCGCTGGCTCGCCATTCAGCTCCACGACGTCCACTGCTGGCCCTGGCCTTTGCTTTGGCTGGTGCCCCATTGAACGTGTGCTCCGGAGCCATGTTTCTCCACCCATCACTATCATTCTGCCACCAGAGGATATGTGAGTGTGGGAGTCACCATTTGTCACTGGCAGCAGTGTCACCAGTCACTAGACTTCCAGGTACCCGCTGACCTAGGCTGCCTTCTGCCCCAGGCAAGGTCCCCAATCCTTTATCCCAGATGCTGACACCTAGGCACTGGCAGACATTCATTTTTATCAACACAGAGGTCTGAGTGAGGGTGAGCGGGCCAGGTAGGTGAAGTCAAGGCCAGGTGGGCGGGGCTGAGGATTCTTTGCCATCACCATAGAGACAGTCCCCCCACCGCAAGAGTGGGCGGAGCTTGTGATGGGCCTGGTGACAAGACTCAGCCAATGGCAGAGATCCGGCCCGCCAGGCAGATGACACAGGGCCCTCCATTGTGACCTAGGACACCTAGTGGCCACAGCGTTGGAGCACACCCTGGGAAAGGCTACGTAGGCACAAGGGAGCCCCTGGTGCGGACTGCTTCAGGGCAGTGGCAGAGCAGGCCAGATACCTCTTTCCCACTTTCCTGAGGATATCAGTACGCAAGGCATCCCCACTCAGCATCTCTTCCCTCTCTCTCTCGGTCTCTCTCGGGATGTTTTCATTCTCTGAAATCTCTTTCCTTCTCCCCTTGAGTCACTTCATAGCTTGGAGTGCCTGACAGAGTGCCTAGAAACAAAAGAGCAAAGGGGGAAGGCCTCTGGCTCTACTGGTTGCCCATGGGCAGAGAAGATCTGCTCGTCTATCTGGAAGGTCTAGAGAGTAGTGATTGATTGGGGAGCTACATCCTGGGCGGACCTGGCCAGGTTAAGCTTGCTGACACGTGGCAGCCTCTCTGGAGACTACTAATCCCGCTGATAACATTCTATGCAAATAGCCGGCTGAGTGCCATGGGCA
The DNA here is from genome assembly GCF_024166365.1 of Elephas maximus indicus. Lineage (NCBI taxonomy): Eukaryota > Metazoa > Chordata > Mammalia > Proboscidea > Elephantidae > Elephas > Elephas maximus. The sequence goes on along the minus strand of NC_064832.1, from coordinate 11,918,919 downwards.
GAAAACATTGACACATACCTGCCAGAGGCCTATTCTGGGTCTCAAGAGTCCACCCTGGTCTCCAGCAACTCATCATCTCAGCACACACTTTGCCTGCACGCATGGAAACCGCCTCTCTCCACGAATGCCTTCACCTGCTAGGAAACACACGATGTCACTCAGCCAAAGGACATCACAGGCAAAGTCAACTGAAGGCCCCATTTTCAAGATTTTGCCCTCTGCTGCTCCACAGCCTCCGGTGGCACACTGCATGTGCGTCACTTCTCGGTAGACAAGGCCCAAATCCGGGCATCCAGGGCCCCAGCCCTCCACAGTCTACGGATGGCGGCATATGGATCACCTCTTTGCCTCGTACGGCAGGGAGGCCTGGGCCCTAGACTGGCTCCGCTAGAGCTCCACGACCTCAGCTATTTTCCCTGACCTTTGGCCCGTGCCCTCGTGAGCGTGTCATCTCTAGTTACACTTCTCTTCCGACCACACTGAATCCGCCACCTGCGGATACCTGAGCGTGGAAGTCAACATCTATCACTGGCTGCAGTCTCACAGGTCACTAGGTGTCTAGGCTCAGGCTGATCTTGGCTGTCTTCTGCCCAGGCAAGGAGCCTAATCCTTCCAAGGAAATCAGGACCCGTGCTCACTGGCCGATATCCTTTCTTTCATCCACACAGCGGTCTAGATGAGGGGAAAGAGGCCAGGTAGGCCAGGGCAAGGCTGAGTGCAGGGCCTAAGGCTTCTTTCCCGATCACCATGGAGACACCACCAGAAGGCTGGGCGGAACTTCTGACGGGGACGAGTCACAAACACTGAGCCAATAGGAGAGGTCCAGCCTATCCGGCCAGTTCCACAGAGCCCTGCATTTTACTCATGGACAGACAATGGCCCCTTGCGTCTTTGGCCACAAAATCGAGGGCACCCAGGGAATAACTTCACAGTAGGCAACCCCTGATGTGAACACCTTCGACACACTGGGACAGCAGACAGGTACCTCTTTTCCACCTACGCTAGGATATCAGTAGGCAAGGCGCCCTTCCTCTGCATCTATGGCCTGTCTGTATGTGTTCATTCAGAGGAATCTCTTCATTCTACCCCTCAGACACATCACAAGTATGAGGGGCCTGAGAGAGAGCCTGGAGATGAAACGGGGGAGGCTTCTGGCTGGACTGCTTCCCAGTGGGTAGAGAACAGCAGGTAGTCTCTCTGGAAGGTCTTACCTTCTGTTGATTGACATGCGCAATACAGTAGGGGCGGACCCTGGCCAGGTGGAGCTTGTGGGCAGATGCAACCTCTCTGGCCACGAATAATTCCGCTGCTGCTTTGTATGGCGAAAACCTCTCCCCGCCAGGTGGGATGGGTAGAGAACACTGACCCACACCCACCAGGGACCTTTCCTGGGACTAAAGATCCCAACATGGTCTCAACGTCGTCACCCTCTCAGCACACACCCTTCCTGCACACATAATCCTGCCTTTCTCCGTCAGGGCCCTATCCCACCAGGAAAAAAAGCCAGCTGCTCAAAAAGGCCAATGCCAGGGAAATCGAGGAAACACTGCCATTTTCCACATTTTTGCTGTCTACATGTCTCCGCCTCTGGTGCAAGGCTGCGTATGTGGCCGGGCTCCGAAGGCAAGGCCGAAATCCTGGCAGCCTGGGCCCCAGCAGTCCAGTGATTTATGGACGTGGGGACACGGATGACCTGTTTGCCACCTACAGGAGGGATCCTTGGGCCCTTCGCTGGCTCGCCATTCAGCTCCACGACGTCCACTGCTGGCCCTGGCCTTTGCTTTGGCTGGTGCCCCATTGAACGTGTGCTCCGGAGCCATGTTTCTCCACCCATCACTATCATTCTGCCACCAGAGGATATGTGAGTGTGGGAGTCACCATTTGTCACTGGCAGCAGTGTCACCAGTCACTAGACTTCCAGGTACCCGCTGACCTAGGCTGCCTTCTGCCCCAGGCAAGGTCCCCAATCCTTTATCCCAGATGCTGACACCTAGGCACTGGCAGACATTCATTTTTATCAACACAGAGGTCTGAGTGAGGGTGAGCGGGCCAGGTAGGTGAAGTCAAGGCCAGGTGGGCGGGGCTGAGGATTCTTTGCCATCACCATAGAGACAGTCCCCCCACCGCAAGAGTGGGCGGAGCTTGTGATGGGCCTGGTGACAAGACTCAGCCAATGGCAGAGATCCGGCCCGCCAGGCAGATGACACAGGGCCCTCCATTGTGACCTAGGACACCTAGTGGCCACAGCGTTGGAGCACACCCTGGGAAAGGCTACGTAGGCACAAGGGAGCCCCTGGTGCGGACTGCTTCAGGGCAGTGGCAGAGCAGGCCAGATACCTCTTTCCCACTTTCCTGAGGATATCAGTACGCAAGGCATCCCCACTCAGCATCTCTTCCCTCTCTCTCTCGGTCTCTCTCGGGATGTTTTCATTCTCTGAAATCTCTTTCCTTCTCCCCCTGAGTCACTTCATAGCTTGGAGTGCCTGACAGAGTGCCTAGAAACAAAAGAGCAAAGGGGGAAGGCCTCTGGCTCTACTGGTTGCCCATGGGCAGAGAAGATCTGCTCGTCTATCTGGAAGGTCTAGAGAGTAGTGATTGATTGGGGAGCTACATCCTGGGCGGACCTGGCCAGGTGAAGCTTGCTGACACGTGGCAGCCTCTCTGGAGACTACTAATCCCGCTGATAACATTCTATGCAAATAGCCGGCTGAGTGCCATGGGCAGAAAACATTGACACATACCTGCCAGAGGCCTATTCTGGGTCTCAAGAGTCCACCCTGGTCTCCAGCAACTCATCATCTCAGCACACACTTTGCCTGCACGCATGGAAACCGCCTCTCTCCACGAATGCCTTCACCTGCTAGGAAACACACGATGTCACTCAGCCAAAGGACATCACAGGCAAAGTCAACTGAAGGCCCCATTTTCAAGATTTTGCCCTCTGCTGCTCCACAGCCTCCGGTGGCACACTGCATGTGCGTCACTTCTCGGTAGACAAGGCCCAAATCCGGGCATCCAGGGCCCCAGCCCTCCACAGTCTACGGATGGCGGCATATGGATCACCTCTTTGCCTCGTACGGCAGGGAGGCCTGGGCCCTAGACTGGCTCCGCTAGAGCTCCACGACCTCAGCTATTTTCCCTGACCTTTGGCCCGTGCCCTCGTGAGCGTGTCATCTCTAGTTACACTTCTCTTCCGACCACACTGAATCCGCCACCTGCGGATACCTGAGCGTGGAAGTCAACATCTATCACTGGCTGCAGTCTCACAGGTCACTAGGTGTCTAGGCTCAGGCTGATCTTGGCTGTCTTCTGCCCAGGCAAGGAGCCTAATCCTTCCAAGGAAATCAGGACCCGTGCTCACTGGCCGATATCCTTTCTTTCATCCACACAGCGGTCTAGATGAGGGGAAAGAGGCCAGGTAGGCCAGGGCAAGGCTGAGTGCAGGGCCTAAGGCTTCTTTCCCGATCACCATGGAGACACCACCAGAAGGCTGGGCGGAACTTCTGACGGGGACGAGTCACAAACACTGAGCCAATAGGAGAGGTCCAGCCTATCCGGCCAGTTCCACAGAGCCCTGCATTTTACTCATGGACAGACAATGGCCCCTTGCGTCTTTGGCCACAAAATCGAGGGCACCCAGGGAATAACTTCACAGTAGGCAACCCCTGATGTGAACACCTTCGACACACTGGGACAGCAGACAGGTACCTCTTTTCCACCTACGCTAGGATATCAGTAGGCAAGGCGCCCTTCCTCTGCATCTATGGCCTGTCTGTATGTGTTCATTCAGAGGAATCTCTTCATTCTACCCCTCAGACACATCACAAGTATGAGGGGCCTGAGAGAGAGCCTGGAGATGAAACGGGGGAGGCTTCTGGCTGGACTGCTTCCCAGTGGGTAGAGAACAGCAGGTAGTCTCTCTGGAAGGTCTTACCTTCTGTTGATTGACATGCGCAATACAGTAGGGGCGGACCCTGGCCAGGTGGAGCTTGTGGGCAGATGCAACCTCTCTGGCCACGAATAATTCCGCTGCTGCTTTGTATGGCGAAAACCTCTCCCCGCCAGGTGGGATGGGTAGAGAACACTGACCCACACCCACCAGGGACCTTTCCTGGGACTAAAGATCCCAACATGGTCTCAACGTCGTCACCCTCTCAGCACACACCCTTCCTGCACACATAATCCTGCCTTTCTCCGTCAGGGCCCTATCCCACCAGGAAAAAAAGCCAGCTGCTCAAAAAGGCCAATGCCAGGGAAATCGAGGAAACACTGCCATTTTCCACATTTTTGCTGTCTACATGTCTCCGCCTCTGGTGCAAGGCTGCGTATGTGGCCGGGCTCCGAAGGCAAGGCCGAAATCCTGGCAGCCTGGGCCCCAGCAGTCCAGTGATTTATGGACGTGGGGACACGGATGACCTGTTTGCCACCTACAGGAGGGATCCTTGGGCCCTTCGCTGGCTCGCCATTCAGCTCCACGACGTCCACTGCTGGCCCTGGCCTTTGCTTTGGCTGGTGCCCCATTGAACGTGTGCTCCGGAGCCATGTTTCTCCACCCATCACTATCATTCTGCCACCAGAGGATATGTGAGTGTGGGAGTCACCATTTGTCACTGGCAGCAGTGTCACCAGTCACTAGACTTCCAGGTACCCGCTGACCTAGGCTGCCTTCTGCCCCAGGCAAGGTCCCCAATCCTTTATCCCAGATGCTGACACCTAGGCACTGGCAGACATTCATTTTTATCAACACAGAGGTCTGAGTGAGGGTGAGCGGGCCAGGTAGGTGAAGTCAAGGCCAGGTGGGCGGGGCTGAGGATTCTTTGCCATCACCATAGAGACAGTCCCCCCACCGCAAGAGTGGGCGGAGCTTGTGATGGGCCTGGTGACAAGACTCAGCCAATGGCAGAGATCCGGCCCGCCAGGCAGATGACACAGGGCCCTCCATTGTGACCTAGGACACCTAGTGGCCACAGCGTTGGAGCACACCCTGGGAAAGGCTACGTAGGCACAAGGGAGCCCCTGGTGCGGACTGCTTCAGGGCAGTGGCAGAGCAGGCCAGATACCTCTTTCCCACTTTCCTGAGGATATCAGTACGCAAGGCATCCCCACTCAGCATCTCTTCCCTCTCTCTCTCGGTCTCTCTCGGGATGTTTTCATTCTCTGAAATCTCTTTCCTTCTCCCCCTGAGTCACTTCATAGCTTGGAGTGCCTGACAGAGTGCCTAGAAACAAAAGAGCAAAGGGGGAAGGCCTCTGGCTCTACTGGTTGCCCATGGGCAGAGAAGATCTGCTCGTCTATCTGGAAGGTCTAGAGAGTAGTGATTGATTGGGGAGCTACATCCTGGGCGGACCTGGCCAGGTGAAGCTTGCTGACACGTGGCAGCCTCTCTGGAGACTACTAATCCCGCTGATAACATTCTATGCAAATAGCCGGCTGAGTGCCATGGGCAGAAAACATTGACACATACCTGCCAGAGGCCTATTCTGGGTCTCAAGAGTCCACCCTGGTCTCCAGCAACTCATCATCTCAGCACACACTTTGCCTGCACGCATAGAAACCGCCTCTCTCCACGAATGCCTTCACCTGCTAGGAAACACACGATGTCACTCAGCCAAAGGACATCACAGGCAAAGTCAACTGAAGGCCCCATTTTCAAGATTTTGCCCTCTGCTGCTCCACAGCCTCCGGTGGCACACTGCATGTGCGTCACTTCTCGGTAGACAAGGCCCAAGTCCGGGCATCCAGGGCCCCAGCCCTCCACAGTCTACGGATGGAGGCATATGGATCACCTCTTTGCCTCGTACGGCAGGGAGGCCTGGGTCCTAGACTGGCTCTGCTAGAGCTCCACGACCTCAGCTATTTTCCCTGACCTTTGGCCCGTGCCCTCGTGAGCGTGTCATCTCTAGTTACACTTCTCTTCCGACCACACTGAATCCGCCACCTGCGGATACCTGAGCGTGGAAGTCAACATCTATCACTGGCTGCAGCGTCACAGGTCACTAGGTGTCTAGGCTCAGGCTGACCTTGGCTGTCTTCTGCCCAGGCAAGGAGCCTAATCCTTCCAAGGAAATCAGGACACGTGCTCACTGGCCGACATCCTTTCTTTCATCCACACAGCGGTCTAGATGAGGTTAAAGAGGCCAGGTAGGCCAGGGGAAGGCTGAGTGCGGGGGCTAAGGCTTCTTTCCCAATCACCATGGAGACACCACCGCAAGGCTGGGTGGAACTTCTGACGGGGACGAGTCACAAACACTGAGCCAATAGGAGAGGTGCAGCCTATCCGGCCAGTTCCGCAGAGCCCTCCATTTTCCTCATGGACAGACAATGGCCCCTTGCGTCTTTGGCCACAAAATCGAGGGCACCCAGGGAATAACTTCACAGTAGGCAACCCCTGATGTGAACACCTTCGACACACTGGGACAGCAGGCAGGTACCTCTTTTCCACCTACGCTAGGATATCAGTAGGCAAGGCGCCCTTCCTCTGCATCTATGGCCTCTCTGTATATGTTCATTCAGAGGAATCTCTTCATTCTACCCCTGAGACACATCACAAGTATGAGGGGCCTGAGAGAGAGCCTGGAGATGACACGGGGGAGGCTTCTGGCTGGACCGCTCCCCAGTGGGTAGAGAACAGCAGGTAGTCTCTCTGGAAGGTCTTAGCTTCTGTTGATTGACATGTGCAATACAGTAGGGGCGGACCCTGGCCAGGTGGAGCTTGTGGGCAGATGCAACCTCTCTGGCCACGAATAATTCCGCTGCTGCTTTGTATGGCGAAAACCTCTCCCCGCCAGGTGGGATGGGTAGAGAACACTGACCCACACCCACCAGGGACCTTTCCTGGGACTAAAGATCCCAACATGGTCTCAACGTCGTCACCCTCTCAGCACACACCCTTCCTGCACACGTAATCCTGCCTTTCTCCGTCAGGGCCCTATCCCACCAGGAAAAAAAGCAAGCTGCTCAAAACGGCCAATGCCAGGGAAATCGAGGAAACACTGCCATTTTCCACATTTTTGCTGTCTACATGTCTCCACCTGTGGTGCAAGGCTGCGTATGTGGCCGGGCTCCGAAGGCAAGGCCGAAATCCAGGCAGCCTGGGCCCCAGCAGTCCAGTGATTTATGGACGTGGGGACAAGGATGACCTGTTTGCCACCTACAGGAGGGATCCTTGGGCCCTTCGCTGGCTCGCCATTCAGCTCCACGACGTCCACTGCTGGCCCTGGCCTTTGCTCTGGCTGGTGCCCCATTGAACGTGTGCTAGGGAGCCATGTTTCTCCACCCATCACTATCATTCTGCCACCAGGGGATATGTGAGTGTGGGAGTCACCATTTGTCACTGGCAGCAGTGTCACCAGTCACTAGACTTCCAGGTACCCGCTGACCTAGGCTGCCTTCTGCCCCAGGCAAGGTCCCCAATCCTTTATCCCAGATGCTGACACCTAGGCACTGGCAGACATTCATTTTTATCAACACAGAGGTCTGAGTGAAGGTCAACGGGCAGGTAGTTGAAGTCAAGGCCCGGTGGGCGGTGCTGAGGATTCTTTACCATCACCATAGAGAGAGTCCCCACACCGCAAGAGTGGGCTGAGCTTGTGATGGGCCTGGTGACAAGACTCAGCCAATGGCAGAGATCCGGCCCGCCAGGCAGATGACACAGGGCCCTCCATTGTGACCTATGACACCTTGTGGCCACAGGGTTGGAGCACACCCTGGGAAAGGCTACGTAGGAACAAGGGAGCCCCTGGTGCGGACTGCTTCAGGGCAGTGGCAGAGCAGGCCAGATACCTCTTTCCCACTTTCCTGAGGATATCAGTACGCAAGGCATCCCCACTCAGCATCTCTTCCCTCTCTCTCTCTCGGGATGTTTTCATGTTCTGAAATCTCTTTCCTTCTCCCCCTGAGTCACTTCATAGCTTGGAGTGCCTGACAGAGTGCCTAGAGACAAAAGAGCAAAGGGGAAGGCCTCTGGCTCTACTGGTTGCCCATGGGCAGAGAAGATCTGCTCGTCTGTCTGGAAGGTCTAGAGAGTAGTGATTGATTGGGGAGCTACATCCTGGGCGGAACTGGCCAGGTGAAGCTTGCTGACATGTGGCAGCCTCTCTGGAGACTACTAATCCAGCTGATAACATTCTATGCAAATAGCTGGCTGAGTGCCATGGGCAGAAAACATTGACACATACCTGCCAGAGGCCTATTCTGGGTCTCAAGAGTCCACCCTGGTCTCTAGCAACTCATCATCTCAGCACACACTTTGCCTGCACGCATGGAAACCGCCTCTCTCCACGAATGCCTTCACCTGCTAGGAAACACACGATCTCACTCAGCCAAAGGAGAGCACAGGCTAAGTCAACTGAGGCCCACATTTTCAAGATTTTGCGCTCTGCTGCTCCACAGCCTCCAGTGGCACACTGCATGTGCGTCACTTCTCGGTAGACAAGGCCCAAATCCGGGCATCCAGGGCCCCAGCCCTCCACAGCCTATGGATGGTGGCATATGGATCACCTCTTTGCCTCATACGGCAGGGAGGCCTGGGCCCTAGACTGGCTCCGCTAGAGCTCCACGACCTCAGCTATTTTCCCTGACCTTTGGCCCGTGCCCTCGTGAGCGTGTCATCTCTAGTTACACTTCTCTTCCGACCACACTGAATCCGCCACCTGCGGATACCTGAGCGTGGAATTCAACATCTATCACTGGCTGCAGTCTCACAGGTCACTAGGTGTCTAGGCTCAGGGTGACCTTGGCTGTCTTCTGCCCAGGCAAGGAGCCTAATCCTTCCAAGGAAATCAGGACCCGTGCTCACTGGCCGACATCCTTTCTTTCATCCACACAGCGGTCTAGATGAGGGGAAAGAGGCCAGGTAGGCCAGGGGAAGGCTGAGTGCAGGGCCTAAGGCTCCTTTCCCAATCACCATGGAGACACCACCGGAAGGCTGGGCGGAACTTCTGACGGGGACGAGTCACAAACACTGAGCCAATAGGAGAGGTCCAGCCTATCCGGCCAGTTCCGCAGAGCCCTCAGTTTTACTCATGGACAGACAATGGCCCCTTGCGTCTTTGGCCACAAAATCGAGGGCACCCAGGGAATAACTTCACAGTAGGCAACCCCTGATGTGAACACCTTCGACACACTGGGACAGCAGGGAGGTACCTCTTTTCCACCTACGCTAGGATATCAGTAGGCAAGGCGCCCTTCCTCTGCATCTATGGCCTCTCTGTATGTGTTCATTCAGAGGAAACTCTTCATTCTACCCGTGAGACACATCACAAGTAGGAGGGGCCTGAGAGAGAGCCTGGAGATGAAACGGGGGAGGCTTCTGGCTGGACCGCTTCCCAGTGGGTAGAGAACAGCAGGTAGTCTCTCTGGAAGGTCTTAGCTTCTGTTGATTGACATGCGCAATACAGTAGGGGCGGACCCTGGCCAGGTGGAGCTTGTGGGCAGATGCAACCTCTCTGGCCACGAATAATTCCGCTGCTGCTTTGTATGGCGAAAACCTCTCCCCGCCAAGTGGGATGGGTAGAGAACACTGACCCACACCCACCAGGGACCTTTCCTGGGACTAAAGATCCCAACATGTTCTCAACGTCGTCACCCTCTCAGCACACACCCTTCCTGCACACATAATCCTGCCTTTCTCCGTCAGGGCCCTATCCCACCAGGAAAAAGAGCAAGCTGCTCAAAAAGGCCAATGCCAGGGAAATCGAGGAAACACTGCCATTTTCCACATTTTTGCTGTCTACATGTCTCCACCTGTGGTGCAAGGCTGCGTATGTGGCCGGGCTCCGAAGGCAAGGCCGAAATCCTGGCAGCCTGGGCCCCAGCAGTCCAGTGATTTATGGACGTGGGGACAAGGATGACCTGTTTGCCACCTACAGGAGCGATCCTTGGGCCCTTCACTTTCTCGCCATTCAGCTCCATGACGTCCACTGCTGGCCCTGGCCTTTGCTTTGGCTGATGCCCCATTGAACGTGTGCTCCGGAGCCATGTTTCTCCACCCATCACTATCATTCTGCCACCAGGGGATATGTGAGTGTGGGAGTCACCATTTCTCACTGGTAGCAGTGTCGCAAGTCACTAGACTTCCAGGTACACGCTGACCTAGGCTGCCTTCGGCCCCAGGCAAGGTCCCCAATCCTTTATCCCAGATGCTGACACCTAGGCACTGGCAGACATTCATTTTTATCAACACAGAGGTCTGAGTGAGGGTGAGCGGGCCAGGTAGGTGAAGTCAAGGCCCGGTGGGCGGTGCTGAGGATTCTTTACCATCACCATAGAGAGAGTCCCCACACCGCAAGAGTGGGCGGAGCTTGTGATGGGCCTGGTGACAAGACTCAGCCAATGGCAGAGATCCGGCCCGCCAGGCAGATGACACAGGGCCCTCCATTGTGACCTATGACACCTTGTGGCCACAGGGTTGGAGCACACCCTGGGAAAGGCTACGTAGGCACAAGGGAGCCCCTGGTGCGGACTGCTTCAGGGCAGTGGCAGAGCAGGCCAGATACCTCTTTCCCACTTTCCTGAGGATATCAGTACGCAAGGCATCCCCACTCAGCATCTCTTCCCTCTCTCTCTCTCGGGATGTTTTCATTTTCTGAAATCTCTTTCCTTCTCCCCCTGAGTCACTTCATAGCTTGGAGTGCCTGACAGAGTGCCTAGAGACAAAAGAGCAAAGGGGGAAGGCCTCTGGCTCTACTGGTTGCCCATGGGCAGAGAAGATCTGCTCGTCTGTCTGGAAGGTCTAGAGAGTAGTGATTGATTGGGGAGCTACATCCTGGGCGGAACTGGCCAGGTGAAGCTTGCTGACATGTGGCAGCCTCTCTGGAGACTACTAATCCAGCTGATAACATTCTATGCAAATAGCTGGCTGAGTGCCATGGGCAGAAAACATTGACACATACCTGCCAGAGGCCTATTCTGGGTCTCAAGAGTCCACCCTGGTCTCTAGCAACTCATCATCTCAGCACACACTTTGCCTGCACGCATGGAAACCGCCTCTCTCCACGAATGCCTTCACCTGCTAGGAAACACACGATATCACTCAGCCAAAGGAGAGCACAGGCTAAGTCAACTGAGGCCCACATTTTCAAGATTTTGCCCTCTGCTGCTCCACAGCCTCCAGTGGCACACTGCATGTGCATCACTTCTCGGTAGACAAGGCCCAAATCCGGGCATCCCGGGCCCCAGCCCTCCACAGTCTACGGATGGCGGCATATGGATCACCTCTTTGCCTCGTACGGCAGGGAGGCCTGGGCCCTAGACTGGCTCCGCTAGAGCTCCACGACCTCAGCTATTTTCCCTGACCTTTGGCCCGTGCCCTCGTGAGCGTGTCATCTCTAGTTACACTTCTCTTCCGACCACACTGAATCCGCCACCTGCGGATACCTGAGCGTGGAAGTCAACATCTATCACTGGCTGCAGTCTCACAGGTCACTAGGTGTCTAGGCTCAGGCTGACCTTGGCTGTCTTCTGCCCAGGCAAGGAGCCTAATCCTTCCAAGGAAATCAGGACCCGTGCTCACTGGCCGACATCCTTTCTTTCATCCACACAGCGGTCTAGATGAGGGGAAAGAGGCCAGGTAGGCCAGGGCAAGGCTGAGTGCAGGGCCTAAGGCTCCTTTCCCAATCACCATGGAGACACCACCGGAAGGCTGGGCGGAACTTCTGACGGGGACGAGTCACAAACACTGAGCCAATAGGAGAGGTCCAGCCTATCCGGCCAGTTCCGCAGAGCCCTCAGTTTTACTCATGGACAGACAATGGCCCCTTGCGTCTTTGGCCACAAAATCGAGGGCACCCAGGGAATAACTTCACAGTAGGCAACCCCTGATGTGAACACCTTCGACACACTGGGACAGCAGGGAGGTACCTCTTTTCCACCTACGCTAGGATATCAGTAGGCAAGGCGCCCTTCCTCTGCATCTATGGCCTCTCTGTATGTGTTCATTCAGAGGAAACTCTTCATTCTACCCGTGAGACACATCACAAGTAGGAGGGGCCTGAGAGAGAGCCTGGAGATGAAACGGGGGAGGCTTCTGGCTGGACCGCTTCCCAGTGGGTAGAGAACAGCAGGTAGTCTCTCTGGAAGGTCTTAGCTTCTGTTGATTGACATGCGCAATACAGTAGGGGCGGACCCTGGCCAGGTGGAGCTTGTGGGCAGATGCAACCTCTCTGGCCACGAATAATTCCGCTGCTGCTTTGTATGGCGAAAACCTCTCCCCGCCAAGTGGGATGGGTAGAGAACACTGACCCACACCCACCAGGGACCTTTCCTGGGACTAAAGATCCCAACATGTTCTCAACGTCGTCACCCTCTCAGCACACACCCTTCCTGCACACATAATCCTGCCTTTCTCCGTCAGGGCCCTATCCCACCAGGAAAAAGAGCAAGCTGCTCAAAAAGGCCAATGCCAGGGAAATCGAGGAAACACTGCCATTTTCCACATTTTTGCTGTCTACATGTCTCCACCTGTGGTGCAAGGCTGCGTATGTGGCCGGGCTCCGAAGGCAAGGCCGAAATCCTGGCAGCCTGGGCCCCAGCAGTCCAGTGATTTATGGACGTGGGGACAAGGATGACCTGTTTGCCACCTACAGGAGCGATCCTTGGGCCCTTCACTTTCTCGCCATTCAGCTCCATGACGTCCACTGCTGGCCCTGGCCTTTGCTTTGGCTGATGCCCCATTGAACGTGTGCTCCGGAGCCATGTTTCTCCACCCATCACTATCATTCTGCCACCAGGGGATATGTGAGTGTGGGAGTCACCATTTCTCACTGGTAGCAGTGTCGCAAGTCACTAGACTTCCAGGTACACGCTGACCTAGGCTGCCTTCGGCCCCAGGCAAGGTCCCCAATCCTTTATCCCAGATGCTGACACCTAGGCACTGGCAGACATTCATTTTTATCAACACAGAGGTCTGAGTGAGGGTCAGCGGGCCAGGTAGGTGAAGTCAAGGCCCGGTGGGCGGTGCTGAGGATTCTTTACCATCACCATAGAGAGAGTCCCCACACCGCAAGAGTGGGCGGAGCTTGTGATGGGCCTGGTGACAAGACTCAGCCAATGGCAGAGATCCGGCCCGCCAGGCAGATGACACAGGGCCCTCCATTGTGACCTATGACACCTTGTGGCCACAGGGTTGGAGCACACCCTGGGAAAGGCTACGTAGGCACAAGGGAGCCCCTGGTGCGGACTGCTTCAGGGCAGTGGCAGAGCAGGCCAGATACCTCTTTCCCACTTTCCTGAGGATATCAGTACGCAAGGCATCCCCACTCAGCATCTCTTCCCTCTCTCTCTCTCGGGATGTTTTCATTTTCTGAAATCTCTTTCCTTCTCCCCCTGAGTCACTTCATAGCTTGGAGTGCCTGACAGAGTGCCTAGAGACAAAAGAGCAAAGGGGGAAGGCCTCTGGCTCTACTGGTTGCCCATGGGCAGAGAAGATCTGCTCGTCTGTCTGGAAGGTCTAGAGAGTAGTGATTGATTGGGGAGCTACATCCTGGGCGGAACTGGCCAGGTGAAGCTTGCTGACATGTGGCAGCCTCTCTGGAGACTACTAATCCAGCTGATAACATTCTATGCAAATAGCCGGCTGAGTGCCATGGGCAGAAAACATTGACACATACCTGCCAGAGGCCTATTCTGGGTCTCAAGAGTCCACCCTGGTCTCTAGCAACTCATCATCTCAGCACACACTTTGCCTGCACGCATGGAAACCGCCTCTCTCCACGAATGCCTTCACCTGCTAGGAAACACACGATATCACTCAGCCAAAGGAGAGCACAGGCTAAGTCAACTGAGGCCCACATTTTCAAGATTTTGCCCTCTGCTGCTCCACAGCCTCCAGTGGCACACTGCATGTGCGTCACTTCTCGGTAGACAAGGCCCAAATCCGGGCTTCCCGGGCCCCAGCCCTCCACAGTCTACGGATGGCGGCATATGGATCACCTCTTTGCCTCGTACGGCAGGGAGGCCTGGGCCCTAGACTGGCTCCGCTAGAGCTCCACGACCTCAGCTATTTTCCCTGACCTTTGGCCCGTGCCCTCGTGAGCGTGTCATCTCTAGTTACACTTCTCTTCCGACCACACTGAATCCGCCACCTGCAGATACCTGAGCGTGGAAGTCAACATCTATCACTGGCTGCAGTCTCACAGGTCACTAGGTGTCTAGGCTCAGGCTGACCTTGGCTGTCTTCTGCCCAGGCAAGGAGCCTAATCCTTCCAAGGAAATCAGGACCCGTGCTCACTGGCCGACATCCTTTCTTTCATCCACACAGCGGTCTAGATGAGGGGAAAGAGGCCAGGTAGGCCAGGGCAAGGCTGAGTGCAGGGCCTAAGGCTTCTTTCCCAATCACCATGGAGACACCACCGGAAGGCTGGGCGGAACTTCTGACGGGGACGAGTCACAAACACTGAGCCAATAGGAGAGGTCCAGCCTATCCGGCCAGTTCCGCAGAGCCCTCAGTTTTACTCATGGACAGACAATGGCCCCTTGCGTCTTTGGCCACAAAATCGAGGGCACCCAGGGAATAACTTCACAGTAGGCAACCCCTGATGTGAACACCTTCGACACACTGGGACAGCAGGCAGGTACCTCTTTTCCACCTACGCTAGCATATCAGTAGGCAAGGCGCTCTTCCTCTGCATCTATGGCCTCTCTGTATGTGTTCATTCAGAGGAATCTCTTCATTCTACCCCTGAGACACATCACAAGTATGAGGGGCCTGAGAGAGAGCCTGGAGATGAAACTGGGGAGGCTTCTGGCTGGACCGCTCCCCAGTGGGTAGAGAACAGCAGGTAGTCTCTCTGGAAGTTCTTAGCTTCTGTTGATTGACATGCGCAATACAGTAGGGGCGGACCCTGGCCAGGTGGAGCTTGTGGGCAGATGCAACCTCTCTGGCCACGAATAATTCCGCTGCTGCTTTGTATGGAGAAAACCTCTCCCCGCCAAGTGGGATGGGTAGAGAACACTGACCCACACCCACCAGGGACCTTTCCTGGGACTAAAGATCCCAACATGGTCTCAACGTCGTCACCCTCTCAGCACACACCCTTCCTGCACACGTAATCCTGCCTTTCTCCGTCAGGGCCCTATCCCACCAGGAAAAAAAGCAAGCTGCTCAAAACGGCCAATGCCAGGGAAATCGAGGAAACACTGCCATTTTCCACATTTTTGCTGTCTACATGTCTCCACCTGTGGTGCAAGGCTGCGTATGTGGCCGGGCTCCGAAGGCAAGGCCGAAATCCAGGCAGCCTGGGCCCCAGCAGTCCAGTGATTTATGGACGTGGGGACAAGGATGACCTGTTTGCCACCTACAGGAGGGATCCTTGGGCCCTTCGCTGACTCGCCATTCAGCTCCACGACGTCCACTGCTGGCCCTGGCCTTTGCTCTGGCTGGTGCCCCATTGAACGTGTGCTAGGGAGCCATGTTTCTCCACCCATCACTATCATTCTGCCACCAGGGGATATGTGAGTGTGGGAGTCACCATTTGTCACTGGCAGCAGTGTCACCAGTCACTAGACTTCCAGGTACCCGCTGACCTAGGCTGCCTTCTGCCCCAGGCAAGGTCCCCAATCCTTTATCCCAGATGCTGACACCTAGGCACTGGCAGACATTCATTTTTATCAACACAGAGGTCTGAGTGAAGGTCAACGGGCAGGTAGTTGAAGTCAAGGCCCGGTGGGCGGTGCTGAGGATTCTTTACCATCACCATAGAGAGAGTCCCCACACCGCAAGAGTCCGCGGAGCTTGTGATGGGCCTGGTGACAAGACTCAGCCAATGGCAGAGATCCGGCCCGCCAGGCAGATGACACAGGGCCCTCCATTGTGACCTATGACACCTTGTGGCCACAGGGTTGGAGCACACCCTGGGAAAGGCTACGTAGGAACAAGGGAGCCCCTGGTGCGGACTGCTTCAGGGCAGTGGCAGAGCAGGCCAGATACCTCTTTCCCACTTTCCTGAGGATATCAGTACGCAAGGCATCCCCACTCAGCATCTCTTCCCTCTCTCTCTCTCGGGATGTTTTCATGTTCTGAAATCTCTTTCCTTCTCCCCCTGAGTCACTTCATAGCTTGGAGTGCCTGACAGAGTGCCTAGAGACAAAAGAGCAAAGGGGAAGGCCTCTGGCTCTACTGGTTGCCCATGGGCAGAGAAGATCTTCTCGTCTGTCTGGAAGGTCTAGAGAGTAGTGATTGATTGGGGAGCTACATCCTGGGCGGAACTGGCCAGGTGAAGCTTGCTGACATGTGGCAGCCTCTCTGGAGACTACTAATCCAGCTGATAACATTCTATGCAAATAGCTGGCTGAGTGCCATGGGCAGAAAACATTGACACATACCTTTTAGAGGCCTATTCTGGGTCTCAAGAGTCCACCCTGGTCTCTAGCAACTCATCATCTCAGCACACACTTTGCCTGCACGCATGGAAACCGCCTCTCTCCACGAATGCCTTCACCTGCTAGGAAACACACGATCTCACTCAGCCAAAGGAGAGCACAGGCAAAGTCAACTGAGGCCCACATTTTCAAGATTTTGCTCTCTGCTGCTCCACAGCCTCCAGTGGCACACTGCATGTGCGTCACTTCTCGGTAGACAAGGCCCAAATCCGGGCATCCAGGGCCCCAGCCCTCCACAGCCTACGGATGGTGGCATATGGATCACCTCTTTGCCTTATACGGCAGGGAGGCCTGGGCCCTAGACTGGCTCCGCTAGAGCTCCACGACCTCAGCTATTTTCCCTGACCTTTGGCCCGTGCCCTCGTGAGCGTGTCATCTCTAGTTACACTTCTCTTCCGACCACACTGAATCTGCCACCTGCGGATACCTGAGCGTGGAAGTCAACATCTATCACTGGCTGCAGTCTCACAGGTCACTAGGTGTCTAGGCTCAGGCTGACCTTGGCTGTCTTCTGCCCAGGCAAGGAGCCTAATCCTTCCAAGGAAATCAGGACCCATGCTTACTGGCCGATATCCTTTCTTTCATCCACACAGCGGTCTAGATGAGGGGAAAGAGGCCAGGTAGGCCAGGGCAAGGCTGAGTGCAGGGCCTAAGGCTTCTTTCCCAATTACCATGGAGACACCACCGGAAGGCTGGGCGGAACTTCTGACGGGGACGAGTCACAAACACTGAGCCAATAGGAGAGGTCCAGCCTATCCGGCCAGTTCCGCAGAGCCCTCAGTTTTACTCATGGACAGACAATGGCCCCTTGCGTCTTTGGCCACAAAATCGAGGGCACCCAGGGAATAACTTCACAGTAGGCAACCCCTGATGTGAACACCTTCGACACACTGGGACAGCAGGAAGGTACCTCTTTTCCACCTACGCTAGGATATCAGTAGGCAAGGCGCCCTTCCTCTGCATCTATGGCCTCTCTGTATGTGTTCATTCAGAGGAAACTCTTCATTCTACCCGTGAGACACATCACAAGTAGGAGGGGCCTGAGAGAGAGCCTGGAGATGAAACGGGGGAGGCTTCTGGCTGGACCGCTTCCCAGTGGGTAGAGAACAGCAGGTAGTCTCTCTGGAAGGTCTTAGCTTCTGTTGATTGACATGCGCAATACAGTAGGGGCGGACCCTGGCCAGGTGGAGCTTGTGGGCAGATGCAACCTCTCTGGCCACGAATAATTCCGCTGCTGCTTTGTATGGCGAAAACCTCTCCCCGCCAAGTGGGATGGGTAGAGAACACTGACCCACACCCACCAGGGACCTTTCCTGGGACTAAAGATCCCAACATGTTCTCAACGTCGTCACCCTCTCAGCACACACCCTTCCTGCACACATAATCCTGCCTTTCTTCGTCAGGGCCCTATCCCACCAGGAAAAAGAGCAAGCTGCTCAAAAAGGCCAATGCCAGGGAAATCGAGGAAACACTGCCATTTTCCACATTTTTGCTGTCTACATGTCTCCACCTGTGGTGCAAGGCTGCGTATGTGGCCGGGCTCCGAAGGCAAGGCCGAAATCCTGGCAGCCTGGGCCCCAGCAGTCCAGTGATTTATGGACGTGGGGACAAGGATGACCTGTTTGCCACCTACAGGAGCGATCCTTGGGCCCTTCACTTTCTCGCCATTCAGCTCCATGACGTCCACTGCTGGCCCTGGCCTTTGCTTTGGCTGATGCCCCATTGAACGTGTGCTCCGGAGCCATGTTTCTCCACCCATCACTATCATTCTGCCACCAGGGGATATGTGAGTGTGGGAGTCACCATTTCTCACTGGTAGCAGTGTCGCAAGTCACTAGACTTCCAGGTACACGCTGACCTAGGCTGCCTTCGGCCCCAGGCAAGGTCCCCAATCCTTTATCCCAGATGCTGACACCTAGGCACTGGCAGACATTCATTTTTATCAACACAGAGGTCTGAGTGAGGGTCAGCGGGCCAGGTAGGTGAAGTCAAGGCCCGGTGGGCGGTGCTGAGGATTCTTTACCATCACCATAGAGAGAGTCCCCACACCGCAAGAGTGGGCGGAGCTTGTGATGGGCCTGGTGACAAGACTCAGCCAATGGCAGAGATCCGGCCCGCCAGGCAGATGACACAGGGCCCTCCATTGTGACCTATGACACCTTGTGGCCACAGGGTTGGAGCACACCCTGGGAAAGGCTACGTAGGCACAAGGGAGCCCCTGGTGCGGACTGCTTCAGGGCAGTGGCAGAGCAGGCCAGATACCTCTTTCCCACTTTCCTGAGGATATCAGTACGCAAGGCATCCCCACTCAGCATCTCTTCCCTCTCTCTCCCTCGGGATGTTTTCATTTTCTGAAATCTCTTTCCTTCTCCCCCTGAGTCACTTCATAGCTTGGAGTGCCTGACAGAGTGCCTAGAGACAAAAGAGCAAAGGGGGAAGGCCTCTGGCTCTACTGGTTGCCCATGGGCAGAGAAGATCTGCTCGTCTGTCTGGAAGGTCTAGAGAGTAGTGATTGATTGGGGAGCTACATCCTGGGCGGAACTGGCCAGGTGAAGCTTGCTGACATGTGGCAGCCTCTCTGGAGACTACTAATCCAGCTGATAACATTCTATGCAAATAGCTGGCTGAGTGCCATGGGCAGAAAACATTGACACATACCTGCCAGAGGCCTATTCTGGGTCTCAAGAGTCCACCCTGGTCTCTAGCAACTCATCATCTCAGCACACACTTTGCCTGCACGCATGGAAACCGCCTCTCTCCACAAATGCCTTCACCTGCTAGGAAACACACGATCTCACTCAGCCAAAGGAGAGCACAGGCTAAGTCAACTGAGGCCCACATTTTCAAGATTTTGCCCTCTGCTGCTCCACAGCCTCCAGTGGCACACTGCATGTGCGTCACTTCTCGGTAGACAAGGCCCAAATCCGGGCATCCAGGGCCCCAGCCCTCCACAGTCTACGGATGGCGGCATATGGATCACCTCTTTGCCTCGTTCGGCAGGGAGGCCTGGGCCCTAGACTGGCTCCGCTAGAGCTCCACGATCTCAGCTATTTTCCCTGACCTTTGGCCCGTGCCCTCGTGAGCGTGTCATCTCTAGTTACACTTCTCTTCCGACCACACTGAATCCGCCACCTGCGGATACCTGAGCGTGGAAGTCAACATCTATCACTGGCTGCAGTCTCACAGGTCACTAGGTGTCTAGGCTCAGGCTGACCTTGGCTGTCTTCTGCCCAGGAAAGGAGCCTAATCCTTCCAAGGAAATCAGGACCCGTGCTCACTGGCCGACATCCTTTCTTTCATCCACACAGCGGTCTAGATGAGGGGAAAGAGGCCAGGTAGGCCAGGGCAAGGCTGAGTGCAGGGCCTAAGGCTTCTTTCCCAATCACCATGGAGACACCACCGGAAGGCTGGGCGGAACTTCTGACGGGGACGAGTCACAAACACTGAGCCAATAGGAGAGGTCCAGCCTATCCGGCCAGTTCCGCAGAGCCCTCAGTTTTACTCATGGACAGACAATGGCCCCTTGCGTCTTTGGCCACACAATCGAGGGCACCCAGGGAATAACTTCACAGTAGGCAACCCCTGATGTGAACACCTTCGACACACTGGGACAGCAGGGAGGTACCTCTTTTCCACCTACGCTAGGATATCAGTAGGCAAGGCGCCCTTCCTCTGCATCTATGGCCTCTCTGTATGTGTTCATTCAGAGGAATCTCTTCATTCTACCCCTGAGACACATCACAAGCAGGAGGGGCCTGAGAGAGAGCCTGGAGATGAAACGGGGGAGGCTTCTGGCTGGACCGCTTCCCAGTGGGTAGAGAACAGCAGGTAGTCTCTCTGGAAGGTCTTACCTTCTGTTGATTGACATGCGCAATACAGTAGGGGCGGACCCTGGCCAGGTGGAGCTTGTGGGCAGATGCAACCTCTCTGGCCACGAATAATTCCGCTGCTGCTTTGTATGGCGAAAACCTCTCCCCGCCAAGTGGGATGGGTAGAGAACACTGACCCACACCCACCAGGGACCTTTCCTGGGACTAAAGATCCCAACATGTTCTCAACGTCGTCACCCTCTCAGGACACACCCTTCCTGCACACATAATCCTGCCTTTCTCCGTCAGGGCCCTATCCCACCAGGAAAAAAAGCCAGCTGCTCAAAAAGGCCAATGCCAGGGAAATCGAGGAAACACTGCCATTTTCCACATTTTTGCTGTCTACATGTCTCCACCTGTGGTGCAAGGCTGCGTATGTGGCCGGGCTCCGAAGGCAAGGCCGAAATCCTGGCAGCCTGGGCCCCAGCAGTCCAGTGATTTATGGACGTGGGGACAAGGATGACCTGTTTGCCACCTACAGGAGGGATCCTTGGGCCCTTCACTGGCTCGCCGTTCAGCTCCATGACGTCCACTGCTGGCCCTGGCCTTTGCTTTGGCTGATGCCCCATTGAACGTGTGCTCCGGAGCCATGTGTCTGCACCCATCGCTATCATTCTGCCACCAGGGGATATGTGAGTGTGGGAGTCACCATTTCTCACTTATAGCAGTGTCGCAAGTCACTAGACTTCCAGGTACCCGCTGACCTAGGCTGCCTTCGGCCCCAGGCAAGGTCCCCAATCCTTTATCCCAGATGCTGACACCTAGGCACTGGCGGACATTCATTTTTATCAACACAGAGGTCTGAGTGAAGGTCAACGGGCCAGGTAGGTGAAGTCAAGGCCAGGTGGGCGGGGCTGAGGATTCTTTGCCATCACCATAGAGACAGTCCCCCCACCGCAAGAGTGGGCGGAGCTTTTGATGGGCCTGGTGACAAGACTCAGCCAATGGCAGAGATCCGGCCCGCCAGGCAGATGACACAGGGCCCTCCATTGTGTCCTATGACACCTAGTGGCCACAGCATTGGAGCACACCCTGGGAAAGGCTATGCAGGCACAAGGGAGCCCCTGGTGCGGACTGCTTCAGGGCAGTGGCAGAGCAGGCCAGATACCTCTTTCCCACTTTCCTGAGGATATCAGTACGCAAGGCATCCCCACTCAGCATCTCTTCCCTCTCTCTCTCTCGGGATGTTTTCATGTTCTGAAATCTCTTTCCTTCTCCCCCTGAGTCACTTCATAGCTTGGAGTGCCTGACAGAGTGCCTAGAGACAAAAGAGCAAAGGGGGAAGGCCTCTGGCTCTACTGGTTGCCCATGGGCAGAGAAGATCTGCTCGTCTATCTGGAAGGTCTAGAGAGTAGTGATTGATTGGGGAGGTACATCCTGGGCGGAACTGGCCAGATGAAGCTTGCTGACATGTGGCAGCCTCTCTGGAGACTACTAATCCCGCTGATAACATTCTATGCAAATAGCCGGCTGAGTGCCATGGGCAGAAAACATTGACACATACCTGCCAGAGGCCTATTCTGGGTCTCAAGAGTCCACCCTGGTCTCCAGCAACTCATCATCTCAGCACACACTTTGCCTGCACGCATGGAAACCGCCTCTCTCCACGAATGCCTTCACCTGCTAGGAAACACACGATATCACTCAGCCAAAGGAGAGCACAGGCAAAGTCAACTGAAGGCCCCATTTTCAAGATTTTGCCCTCTGCTGCTCCACAGCCTCCGGTGGCACACTGCATGTGCGTCACTTCTCGGTAGACAAGGCCCAAATCCGGGCATCCAGGGCCCCAGCCCTCCACAGTCTACGGATGGCGGCATATGGATCACCTCTTTGCCTCGTACGGCAGGGAGGCCTGGGCCCTAGACTGGCTCCGCTAGAGCTCCACGATCTCAGCTATTTTCCCTGACCTTTGGCCCGTGCCCTCGTGAGCGTGTCATCTCTAGTTACACTTCTCTTCCGACCACACTGAATCCGCCACCTGCGGATACCTGAGCGTGGAAGTCAACATCTATCACTGGCTGCAGTCTCACAGGTCACTAGGTGTCTAGGCTCAGGCTGACCTTGGCTGTCTTCTGCCCAGGAAAGGAGCCTAATCCTTCCAAGGAAATCAGGACCCGTGCTCACTGGCCGACATCCTTTCTTTCATCCACACAGCGGTCTAGATGAGGGGAAAGAGGCCAGGTAGGCCAGGGCAAGGCTGAGTGCAGGGCCTAAGGCTTCTTTCCCAATCACCATGGAGACACCACCGGAAGGCTGGGCGGAACTTCTGACGGGGACGAGTCACAAACACTGAGCCAATAGGAGAGGTCCAGCCTATCCGGCCAGTTCCGCAGAGCCCTCAGTTTTACTCATGGACAGACAATGGCCCCTTGCGTCTTTGGCCACACAATCGAGGGCACCCAGGGAATAACTTCACAGTAGGCAACCCCTGATGTGAACACCTTCGACACACTGGGACAGCAGGGAGGTACCTCTTTTCCACCTACGCTAGGATATCAGTAGGCAAGGCGCCCTTCCTCTGCATCTATGGCCTCTCTGTATGTGTTCATTCAGAGGAATCTCTTCATTCTACCCCTGAGACACATCACAAGCAGGAGGGGCCTGAGAGAGAGCCTGGAGATGAAACGGGGGAGGCTTCTGGCTGGACCGCT
Source organism: Elephas maximus indicus (assembly GCF_024166365.1). NCBI lineage: Eukaryota > Metazoa > Chordata > Mammalia > Proboscidea > Elephantidae > Elephas > Elephas maximus. The sequence continues at coordinate 11,896,022 of NC_064832.1, read as the reverse complement.
TCCCAGTGGGTAGAGAACAGCAGGTAGTCTCTCTGGAAGGTCTTACCTTCTGTTGATTGACATGCGCAATACAGTAGGGGCGGACCCTGGCCAGGTGGAGCTTGTGGGCAGATGCAACCTCTCTGGCCACGAATAATTCCGCTGCTGCTTTGTATGGCGAAAACCTCTCCCCGCCAAGTGGGATGGGTAGAGAACACTGACCCACACCCACCAGGGACCTTTCCTGGGACTAAAGATCCCAACATGTTCTCAACGTCGTCACCCTCTCAGGACACACCCTTCCTGCACACATAATCCTGCCTTTCTCCGTCAGGGCCCTATCCCACCAGGAAAAAAAGCCAGCTGCTCAAAAAGGCCAATGCCAGGGAAATCGAGGAAACACTGCCATTTTCCACATTTTTGCTGTCTACATGTCTCCACCTGTGGTGCAAGGCTGCGTATGTGGCCGGGCTCCGAAGGCAAGGCCGAAATCCTGGCAGCCTGGGCCCCAGCAGTCCAGTGATTTATGGACGTGGGGACAAGGATGACCTGTTTGCCACCTACAGGAGGGATCCTTGGGCCCTTCACTGGCTCGCCGTTCAGCTCCATGACGTCCACTGCTGGCCCTGGCCTTTGCTTTGGCTGATGCCCCATTGAACGTGTGCTCCGGAGCCATGTTTCTGCACCCATCGCTATCATTCTGCCACCAGGGGATATGTGAGTGTGGGAGTCACCATTTCTCACTTATAGCAGTGTCGCAAGTCACTAGACTTCCAGGTACCCGCTGACCTAGGCTGCCTTCGGCCCCAGGCAAGGTCCCCAATCCTTTATCCCAGATGCTGACACCTAGGCACTGGCGGACATTCATTTTTATCAACACAGAGGTCTGAGTGAAGGTCAACGGGCCAGGTAGGTGAAGTCAAGGCCAGGTGGGCGGGGCTGAGGATTCTTTGCCATCACCATAGAGACAGTCCCCCCACCGCAAGAGTGGGCGGAGCTTGTGATGGGCCTGGTGACAAGACTCAGCCAATGGCAGAGATCCGGCCCGCCAGGCAGATGACACAGGGCCCTCCATTGTGTCCTATGACACCTAGTGGCCACAGCGTTGGAGCACACCCTGGGAAAGGCTATGCAGGCACAAGGGAGCCCCTGGTGCGGACTGCTTCAGGGCAGTAGCAGAGCAGGCCAGATACCTCTTTCCCACTTTCCTGAGGATATCAGTACGCAAGGCATCCCCACTCAGCATCTCTTCCCTCTCTCTCTCTCGGGATGTTTTCATGTTCTGAAATCTCTTTCCTTCTCCCCCTGAGTCACTTCATAGCTTGGAGTGCCTGACAGAGTGCCTAGAGACAAAAGAGCAAAGGGGGAAGGCCTCTGGCTCTACTGGTTGCCCATGGGCAGAGAAGATCTGCTCGTCTATCTGGAAGGTCTAGAGAGTAGTGATTGATTGGGGAGGTACATCCTGGGCGGAACTGGCCAGATGAAGCTTGCTGACATGTGGCAGCCTCTCTGGAGACTACTAATCCCGCTGATAACATTCTATGCAAATAGCCGGCTGAGTGCCATGGGCAGAAAACATTGACACATACCTGCCAGAGGCCTATTCTGGGTCTCAAGAGTCCACCCTGGTCTCCAGCAACTCATCATCTCAGCACACACTTTGCCTGCACGCATGGAAACCGCCTCTCTCCACGAATGCCTTCACCTGCTAGGAAACACACGATATCACTCAGCCAAAGGAGAGCACAGGCAAAGTCAACTGAAGGCCCCATTTTCAAGATTTTGCCCTCTGCTGCTCCACAGCCTCCGGTGGCACACTGCATGTGCGTCACTTCTCGGTAGACAAGGCCCAAATCCGGGCATCCAGGGCCCCAGCCCTCCACAGTCTACGGATGGCGGCATATGGATCACCTCTTTGCCTCGTACGGCAGGGAGGCCTGGGCCCTAGACTGGCTCCGCTAGAGCTCCACGATCTCAGCTATTTTCCCTGACCTTTGGCCCGTGCCCTCGTGAGCGTGTCATCTCTAGTTACACTTCTCTTCCGACCACACTGAATCCGCCACCTGCGGATACCTGAGCGTGGAAGTCAACATCTATCACTGGCTGCAGTCTCACAGGTCACTAGGTGTCTAGGCTCAGGCTGACCTTGGCTGTCTTCTGCCCAGGAAAGGAGCCTAATCCTTCCAAGGAAATCAGGACCCGTGCTCACTGGCCGACATCCTTTCTTTCATCCACACAGCGGTCTAGATGAGGGGAAAGAGGCCAGGTAGGCCAGGGCAAGGCTGAGTGCAGGGCCTAAGGCTTCTTTCCCAATCACCATGGAGACACCACCGGAAGGCTGGGCGGAACTTCTGACGGGGACGAGTCACAAACACTGAGCCAATAGGAGAGGTCCAGCCTATCCGGCCAGTTCCGCAGAGCCCTCAGTTTTACTCATGGACAGACAATGGCCCCTTGCGTCTTTGGCCACACAATCGAGGGCACCCAGGGAATAACTTCACAGTAGGCAACCCCTGATGTGAACACCTTCGACACACTGGGACAGCAGGGAGGTACCTCTTTTCCACCTACGCTAGGATATCAGTAGGCAAGGCGCCCTTCCTCTGCATCTATGGCCTCTCTGTATGTGTTCATTCAGAGGAATCTCTTCATTCTACCCCTGAGACACATCACAAGCAGGAGGGGCCTGAGAGAGAGCCTGGAGATGAAACGGGGGAGGCTTCTGGCTGGACCGCTTCCCAGTGGGTAGAGAACAGCAGGTAGTCTCTCTGGAAGGTCTTACCTTCTGTTGATTGACATGCGCAATACAGTAGGGGCGGACCCTGGCCAGGTGGAGCTTGTGGGCAGATGCAACCTCTCTGGCCACGAATAATTCCGCTGCTGCTTTGTATGGCGAAAACCTCTCCCCGCCAAGTGGGATGGGTAGAGAACACTGACCCACACCCACCAGGGACCTTTCCTGGGACTAAAGATCCCAACATGTTCTCAACGTCGTCACCCTCTCAGGACACACCCTTCCTGCACACATAATCCTGCCTTTCTCCGTCAGGGCCCTATCCCACCAGGAAAAAAAGCCAGCTGCTCAAAAAGGCCAATGCCAGGGAAATCGAGGAAACACTGCCATTTTCCACATTTTTGCTGTCTACATGTCTCCACCTGTGGTGCAAGGCTGCGTATGTGGCCGGGCTCCGAAGGCAAGGCCGAAATCCTGGCAGCCTGGGCCCCAGCAGTCCAGTGATTTATGGACGTGGGGACAAGGATGACCTGTTTGCCACCTACAGGAGGGATCCTTGGGCCCTTCACTGGCTCGCCGTTCAGCTCCATGACGTCCACTGCTGGCCCTGGCCTTTGCTTTGGCTGATGCCCCATTGAACGTGTGCTCCGGAGCCATGTTTCTGCACCCATCGCTATCATTCTGCCACCAGGGGATATGTGAGTGTGGGAGTCACCATTTCTCACTTATAGCAGTGTCGCAAGTCACTAGACTTCCAGGTACCCGCTGACCTAGGCTGCCTTCGGCCCCAGGCAAGGTCCCCAATCCTTTATCCCAGATGCTGACACCTAGGCACTGGCGGACATTCATTTTTATCAACACAGAGGTCTGAGTGAAGGTCAACGGGCCAGGTAGGTGAAGTCAAGGCCAGGTGGGCGGGGCTGAGGATTCTTTGCCATCACCATAGAGACAGTCCCCCCACCGCAAGAGTGGGCGGAGCTTGTGATGGGCCTGGTGACAAGACTCAGCCAATGGCAGAGATCCGGCCCGCCAGGCAGATGACACAGGGCCCTCCATTGTGTCCTATGACACCTAGTGGCCACAGCGTTGGAGCACACCCTGGGAAAGGCTATGCAGGCACAAGGGAGCCCCTGGTGCGGACTGCTTCAGGGCAGTGGCAGAGCAGGCCAGATACCTCTTTCCCACTTTCCTGAGGATATCAGTACGCAAGGCATCCCCACTCAGCATCTCTTCCCTCTCTCTCTCTCGGGATGTTTTCATGTTCTGAAATCTCTTTCCTTCTCCCCCTGAGTCACTTCATAGCTTGGAGTGCCTGACAGAGTGCCTAGAGACAAAAGAGCAAAGGGGGAAGGCCTCTGGCTCTACTGGTTGCCCATGGGCAGAGAAGATCTGCTTGTCTATCTGGAAGGTCTAGAGAGTAGTGATTGATTGGGGAGGTACATCCTGGGCGGAACTGGCCAGATGAAGCTTGCTGACATGTGGCAGCCTCTCTGGAGACTACTAATCCCGCTGATAACATTCTATGCAAATAGCCGGCTGAGTGCCATGGGCAGAAAACATTGACACCTACCTGCCAGAGTCCTATTCTGGGTCTCAAGAGTCCACCCTGGTCTCCAGAAACTCATCATCTCAGCACACACTTTGCCTGCACGCATGGAAACCGCCTCTCTCCACGAATGCCTTCACCTGCTAGGAAACACACGATATCACTCAGCCAAAGGAGAGCACAGGCAAAGTCAACTGAAGGCCCCATTTTCAAGATTTTGCCCTCTGCTGCTCCACAGCCTCCGGTGGCACACTGCATGTGCGTCACTTCTCGGTAGACAAGGCCCAAATCCGGGCATCCAGGGCCCCAGCCCTCCACAGTCTACGGATGGCGGCATATGGATCACCTCTTTGCCTCGTACGGCAGGGAGGCCTGGGCCCTAGACTGGCTCCGCTAGAGCTCCACGACCTCAGCTATTTTCCCTGACCTTTGGCCCGTGCCCTCGTGAGCGTGTCATCTCTAGTTACACTTCTCTTCCGACCACACTGAATCCGCCACCTGCGGATACCTGAGCGTGGAAGTCAACATCTATCACTGGCTGCAGTCTCACAGGTCACTAGGTGTCTAGGCTCAGGCTGATCTTGGCTGTCTTCTGCCCAGGCAAGGAGCCTAATCCTTCCAAGGAAATCAGGACCCGTGCTCACTGGCCGATATCCTTTCTTTCATCCACACAGCGGTCTAGATGAGGGGAAAGAGGCCAGGTAGGCCAGGGCAAGGCTGAGTGCAGGGCCTAAGGCTTCTTTCCCGATCACCATGGAGACACCACCAGAAGGCTGGGCGGAACTTCTGACGGGGACGAGTCACAAACACTGAGCCAATAGGAGAGGTCCAGCCTATCCGGCCAGTTCCACAGAGCCCTGCATTTTACTCATGGACAGACAATGGCCCCTTGCGTCTTTGGCCACAAAATCGAGGGCACCCAGGGAATAACTTCACAGTAGGCAACCCCTGATGTGAACACCTTCGACACACTGGGACAGCAGACAGGTACCTCTTTTCCACCTACGCTAGGATATCAGTAGGCAAGGCGCCCTTCCTCTGCATCTATGGCCTCTCTGTATGTGTTCATTCAGAGGAATCTCTTCATTCTACCCCTCAGACACATCACAAGTATGAGGGGCCTGAGAGAGAGCCTGGAGATGAAACGGGGGAGGCTTCTGGTTGGACTGCTTCCCAGTGGGTAGAGAACAGCAGGTAGTCTCTCTGGAAGGTCTTACCTTCTGTTGATTGACATGCGCAATACAGTAGGGGCGGACCCTGGCCAGGTGGAGCTTGTGGGCAGATGCAACCTCTCTGGCCACGAATAATTCCGCTGCTGCTTTGTATGGCGAAAACCTCTCCCCGCCAGGTGGGATGGGTAGAGAACACTGACCCACACCCACCAGGGACCTTTCCTGGGACTAAAGATCCCAACATGGTCTCAACGTCGTCACCCTCTCAGCACACACCCTTCCTGCACACATAATCCTGCCTTTCTCCGTCAGGGCCCTATCCCACCAGGAAAAAAAGCCAGCTGCTCAAAAAGGCCAATGCCAGGGAAATCGAGGAAACACTGCCATTTTCCACATTTTTGCTGTCTACATGTCTCCGCCTCTGGTGCAAGGCTGCGTATGTGGCCGGGCTCCGAAGGCAAGGCCGAAATCCTGGCAGCCTGGGCCCCAGCAGTCCAGTGATTTATGGACGTGGGGACACGGATGACCTGTTTGCCACCTACAGGAGGGATCCTTGGGCCCTTCGCTGGCTCGCCATTCAGCTCCACGACGTCCACTGCTGGCCCTGGCCTTTGCTTTGGCTGGTGCCCCATTGAACGTGTGCTCCGGAGCCATGTTTCTCCACCCATCACTATCATTCTGCCACCAGAGGATATGTGAGTGTGGGAGTCACCATTTGTCACTGGCAGCAGTGTCACCAGTCACTAGACTTCCAGGTACCCGCTGACCTAGGCTGCCTTCTGCCCCAGGCAAGGTCCCCAATCCTTTATCCCAGATGCTGACACCTAGGCACTGGCAGACATTCATTTTTATCAACACAGAGGTCTGAGTGAGGGTGAGCGGGCCAGGTAGGTGAAGTCAAGGCCAGGTGGGCGGGGCTGAGGATTCTTTGCCATCACCATAGAGACAGTCCCCCCACCGCAAGAGTGGGCGGAGCTTGTGATGGGCCTGGTGACAAGACTCAGCCAATGGCAGAGATCCGGCCCGCCAGGCAGATGACACAGGGCCCTCCATTGTGACCTAGGACACCTAGTGGCCACAGCGTTGGAGCACACCCTGGGAAAGGCTACGTAGGCACAAGGGAGCCCCTGGTGCGGACTGCTTCAGGGCAGTGGCAGAGCAGGCCAGATACCTCTTTCCCACTTTCCTGAGGATATCAGTACGCAAGGCATCCCCACTCAGCATCTCTTCCCTCTCTCTCTCGGTCTCTCTCGGGATGTTTTCATTCTCTGAAATCTCTTTCCTTCTCCCCCTGAGTCACTTCATAGCTTGGAGTGCCTGACAGAGTGCCTAGAAACAAAAGAGCAAAGGGGGAAGGCCTCTGGCTCTACTGGTTGCCCATGGGCAGAGAAGATCTGCTCGTCTATCTGGAAGGTCTAGAGAGTAGTGATTGATTGGGGAGCTACATCCTGGGCGGACCTGGCCAGGTGAAGCTTGCTGACACGTGGCAGCCTCTCTGGAGACTACTAATCCCGCTGATAACATTCTATGCAAATAGCCGGCTGAGTGCCATGGGCAGAAAACATTGACACATACCTGCCAGAGGCCTATTCTGGGTCTCAAGAGTCCACCCTGGTCTCCAGCAACTCATCATCTCAGCACACACTTTGCCTGCACGCATGGAAACCGCCTCTCTCCACGAATGCCTTCACCTGCTAGGAAACACACGATGTCACTCAGCCAAAGGACAGCACAGGCAAAGTCAACTGAAGGCCCCATTTTCAAGATTTTGCCCTCTGCTGCTCCACAGCCTCCGGTGGCACACTGCATGTGCGTCACTTCTCGGTAGACAAGGCCCAAATCCGGGCATCCAGGGCCCCAGCCCTCCACAGTCTACGGATGGCGGCATATGGATCACCTCTTTGCCTCGTACGGCAGGGAGGCCTGGGCCCTAGACTGGCTCCGCTAGAGCTCCACGACCTCAGCTATTTTCCCTGACCTTTGGCCCGTGCCCTCGTGAGCGTGTCATCTCTAGTTACACTTCTCTTCCGACCACACTGAATCCGCCACCTGCGGATACCTGAGCGTGGAAGTCAACATCTATCACTGGCTGCAGTCTCACAGGTCACTAGGTGTCTAGGCTCAGGCTGATCTTGGCTGTCTTCTGCCCAGGCAAGGAGCCTAATCCTTCCAAGGAAATCAGGACCCGTGCTCACTGGCCGATATCCTTTCTTTCATCCACACAGCGGTCTAGATGAGGGGAAAGAGGCCAGGTAGGCCAGGGCAAGGCTGAGTGCAGGGCCTAAGGCTTCTTTCCCGATCACCATGGAGACACCACCAGAAGGCTGGGCGGAACTTCTGACGGGGACGAGTCACAAACACTGAGCCAATAGGAGAGGTCCAGCCTATCCGGCCAGTTCCACAGAGCCCTGCATTTTACTCATGGACAGACAATGGCCCCTTGCGTCTTTGGCCACAAAATCGAGGGCACCCAGGGAATAACTTCACAGTAGGCAACCCCTGATGTGAACACCTTCGACACACTGGGACAGCAGACAGGTACCTCTTTTCCACCTACGCTAGGATATCAGTAGGCAAGGCGCCCTTCCTCTGCATCTATGGCCTGTCTGTATGTGTTCATTCAGAGGAATCTCTTCATTCTACCCCTCAGACACATCACAAGTATGAGGGGCCTGAGAGAGAGCCTGGAGATGAAACGGGGGAGGCTTCTGGCTGGACTGCTTCCCAGTGGGTAGAGAACAGCAGGTAGTCTCTGTGGAAGGTCTTACCTTCTGTTGATTGACATGCGCAATACAGTAGGGGCGGACCCTGGCCAGGTGGAGCTTGTGGGCAGATGCAACCTCTCTGGCCACGAATAATTCCGCTGCTGCTTTGTATGGCGAAAACCTCTCCCCGCCAGGTGGGATGGGTAGAGAACACTGACCCACACCCACCAGGGACCTTTCCTGGGACTAAAGATCCCAACATGGTCTCAACGTCGTCACCCTCTCAGCACACACCCTTCCTGCACACATAATCCTGCCTTTCTCCGTCAGGGCCCTATCCCACCAGGAAAAAAAGCCAGCTGCTCAAAAAGGCCAATGCCAGGGAAATCGAGGAAACACTGCCATTTTCCACATTTTTGCTGTCTACATGTCTCCGCCTCTGGTGCAAGGCTGCGTATGTGGCCGGGCTCCGAAGGCAAGGCCGAAATCCTGGCAGCCTGGGCCCCAGCAGTCCAGTGATTTATGGACGTGGGGACACGGATGACCTGTTTGCCACCTACAGGAGGGATCCTTGGGCCCTTCGCTGGCTCGCCATTCAGCTCCACGACGTCCACTGCTGGCCCTGGCCTTTGCTTTGGCTGGTGCCCCATTGAACGTGTGCTCCGGAGCCATGTTTCTCCACCCATCACTATCATTCTGCCACCAGAGGATATGTGAGTGTGGGAGTCACCATTTGTCACTGGCAGCAGTGTCACCAGTCACTAGACTTCCAGGTACCCGCTGACCTAGGCTGCCTTCTGCCCCAGGCAAGGTCCCCAATCCTTTATCCCAGATGCTGACACCTAGGCACTGGCAGACATTCATTTTTATCAACACAGAGGTCTGAGTGAGGGTGAGCGGGCCAGGTAGGTGAAGTCAAGGCCAGGTGGGCGGGGCTGAGGATTCTTTGCCATCACCATAGAGACAGTCCCCCCACCGCAAGAGTGGGCGGAGCTTGTGATGGGCCTGGTGACAAGACTCAGCCAATGGCAGAGATCCGGCCCGCCAGGCAGATGACACAGGGCCCTCCATTGTGACCTAGGACACCTAGTGGCCACAGCGTTGGAGCACACCCTGGGAAAGGCTACGTAGGCACAAGGGAGCCCCTGGTGCGGACTGCTTCAGGGCAGTGGCAGAGCAGGCCAGATACCTCTTTCCCACTTTCCTGAGGATATCAGTACGCAAGGCATCCCCACTCAGCATCTCTTCCCTCTCTCTCTCGGTCTCTCTCGGGATGTTTTCATTCTCTGAAATCTCTTTCCTTCTCCCCCTGAGTCACTTCATAGCTTGGAGTGCCTGACAGAGTGCCTAGAAACAAAAGAGCAAAGGGGGAAGGCCTCTGGCTCTACTGGTTGCCCATGGGCAGAGAAGATCTGCTCGTCTATCTGGAAGGTCTAGAGAGTAGTGATTGATTGGGGAGCTACATCCTGGGCGGACCTGGCCAGGTGAAGCTTGCTGACACGTGGCAGCCTCTCTGGAGACTACTAATCCCGCTGATAACATTCTATGCAAATAGCCGGCTGAGTGCCATGGGCAGAAAACATTGACACATACCTGCCAGAGGCCTATTCTGGGTCTCAAGAGTCCACCCTGGTCTCCAGCAACTCATCATCTCAGCACACACTTTGCCTGCACGCATGGAAACCGCCTCTCTGCACGAATGCCTTCACCTGCTAGGAAACACACGATGTCACTCAGCCAAAGGACAGCACAGGCAAAGTCAACTGAAGGCCCCATTTTCAAGATTTTGCCCTCTGCTGCTCCACAGCCTCCGGTGGCATACTGCATGTGCGTCACTTCTCGGTAGACAAGGCCCAAGTCCGGGCATCCAGGGCCCCAGCCCTCCACAGTCTACGGATGGCGGCATATGGATCACCTCTTTGCCTCGTACGGCAGGGAGGCCTGGGTCCTAGACTGGCTCTGCTAGAGCTCCACGACCTCAGCTATTTTCCCTGACCTTTGGCCCGTGCCCTCGTGAGCGTGTCATCTCTAGTTACACTTCTCTTCCGACCACACTGAATCCGCCACCTGCGGATACCTGAGCGTGGAAGTCAACATCTATCACTGGCTGCAGCGTCACAGGTCACTAGGTGTCTAGGCTCAGGCTGACCTTGGCTGTCTTCTGCCCAGGCAAGGAGCCTAATCCTTCCAAGGAAATCAGGACACGTGCTCACTGGCCGACATCCTTTCTTTCATCCACACAGCAGTCTAGATGAGGTTAAAGAGGCCAGGTAGGCCAGGGGAAGGCTGAGTGCGGGGGCTAAGGCTTCTTTCCCAATCACCATGGAGACACCACCGCAAGGCTGGGTGGAACTTCTGACGGGGACGAGTCACAAACACTGAGCCAATAGGAGAGGTCCAGCCTATCCGGCCAGTTCCGCAGAGCCCTCCATTTTCCTCATGGACAGACAATGGCCCCTTGCGTCTTTGGCCACAAAATCGAGGGCACCCAGGGAATAACTTCACAGTAGGCAACCCCTGATGTGAACACCTTCGACACACTGGGACAGCAGGCAGGTACCTCTTTTCCACCTACGCTAGGATATCAGTAGGCAAGGCGCCCTTCCTCTGCATCTATGGCCTCTCTGTATATGTTCATTCAGAGGAATCTCTTCATTCTACCCCTGAGACACATCACAAGTATGAGGGGCCTGAGAGAGAGCCTGGAGATGACACGGGGGAGGCTTCTGGCTGGACCGCTCCCCAGTGGGTAGAGAACAGCAGGTAGTCTCTCTGGAAGGTCTTAGCTTCTGTTGATTGACATGTGCAATACAGTAGGGGCGGACCCTGGCCAGGTGGAGCTTGTGGGCAGATGCAACCTCTCTGGCCACGAATAATTCCGCTGCTGCTTTGTATGGCGAAAACCTCTCCCCGCCAGGTGGGATGGGTAGAGAACACTGACCCACACCCACCAGGGACCTTTCCTGGGACTAAAGATCCCAACATGGTCTCAACGTCGTCACCCTCTCAGCACACACCCTTCCTGCACACATAATCCTGCCTTTCTCCGTCAGGGCCCTATCCCACCAGGAAAAAAAGCAAGCTGCTCAAAAAGGCCAATGCCAGGGAAATCGAGGAAACACTGCCATTTTCCACATTTTTGCTGTCTACATGTCTCCGCCTCTGGTGCAAGGCTGCGTATGTGGCCGGGCCCGAAGGCAAGGCCGAAATCCTGGCAGCCTGGGCCCCAGCAGTCCAGTGATTTATGGACGTGGGGACAAGGATGACCTGTTTGCCACCTACAGGAGGGATCCTTGGGCCCTTCGCTGGCTCGCCATTCAGCTCCACGACGTCCACTGCTGGCCCTGGCCTTTGCTTTGGCTGGTGCCCCATTGAACGTGTGCTCCGGAGCCATGTTTCTCCACCCATCACTATCATTCTGCCACCAGAGGATATGTGAGTGTGGGAGTCACCATTTGTCACTGGCAGCAGTGTCACCAGTCACTAGACTTCCAGGTACCCGCTGACCTAGGCTGCCTTCTGCCCCAGGCAAAGTCCCCAATCCTTTATCCCAGATGCTGACACCTAGGCACTGGAAGACATTCATTTTTATCAACACAGAGGTCTGAGTGAGGGTGAGCGGGCCAGGTAGGTGAAGTCAAGGCCAGGTGGGCGGGGCTGAGGATTCTTTGCCATCACCATAGAGACAGTCCCCCCACCGCAAGAGTGGGCGGAGCTTGTGATGGGCCTGGTGACAAGACTCAGCCAATGGCAGAGATCCGGCCCGCCAGGCAGATGACACAGGGCCCTCCATTGTGACCTAGGACACCTAGTGGCCACAGCGTTGGAGCACACCCTGGGAAAGGCTACGTAGGCACAAGGGAGCCCCTGGTGTGGACTGCTTCAGGGCAGTGGCAGAGCAGGCCAGATACCTCTTTCCCACTTTCCTGAGGATATCAGTACGCAAGGCATCCCCACTCAGCATCTCTTCCCTCTCTCTCTCTCGGGATGTTTTCATGTTCTGAAATCTCTTTCCTTCTCCCCCTGAGTCACTTCATAGCTTGGAGTGCCTGACAGAGTGCCTAGAGACAAAAGAGCAAAGGGGGAAGGCCTCTGGCTCTACTGGTTGCCCATGGGCAGAGAAGATCTGCTCGTCTATCTGGAAGGTCTAGAGAGTAGTGATTGATTGGGGAGCTACATCCTGGGCGGAACTGGCCAGGTGAAGCTTGCTGACATGTGGCAGCCTCTCTGGAGACTACTAATCCCGCTGATAACATTCTATGCAAATAGCCGGCTGAGTGCCATGGGCAGAAAACATTGACACATACCTGCCAGAGGCCTATTCTGGGTCTCAAGAGTCCACCCTGGTCTCCAGCAACTCATCATCTCAGCACACACTTTGCCTGCACGCATGGAAACCGCCTCTCTCCACAAATGCCTTCACCTGCTATGAAACACACGATATCACTCAGCCAAAGGAGAGCACAGGCAAAGTCAACTGAAGGCCCCATTTTCAAGATTTTGCCCTCTGCTGCTCCACAGCCTCCGGTGGCACACTGCATGTGCGTCACTTCTCGGTAGACAAGGCCCAAATCTGGGCATCCAGGGCCCCAGCCCTCCACAGTCTACGGATGGCGGCATATGGATCACCTCTTTGCCTCGTACGGCAGGGAGGCCTGGGCCCTAGACTGGCTCCGCTAGAGCTCCACGACCTCAGCTATTTTCCCTGACCTTTGGCCCGTGCCCTCGTGAGCGTGTCATCTCTAGTTACACTTCTCTTCCGACCACACTGAATCCGCCACCTGCGGATACCTGAGCGTGGAAGTCAACATCTATCACTGGCTGCAGTCTCACAGGTCACTAGGTGTCTAGGCTCAGGCTGATCTTGGCTGTCTTCTGCCCAGGCAAGGAGCCTAATCCTTCCAAGGAAATCAGGACCCGTGCTCACTGGCCGATATCCTTTCTTTCATCCACACAGCGGTCTAGATGAGGGGAAAGAGGCCAGGTAGGCCAGGGCAAGGCTGAGTGCAGGGCCTAAGGCTTCTTTCCCGATCACCATGGAGACACCACCAGAAGGCTGGGCGGAACTTCTGACGGGGACGAGTCACAAACACTGAGCCAATAGGAGAGGTCCAGCCTATCCGGCCAGTTCCACAGAGCCCTGCATTTTACTCATGGACAGACAATGGCCCCTTGCGTCTTTGGCCACAAAATCGAGGGCACCCAGGGAATAACTTCACAGTAGGCAACCCCTGATGTGAACACCTTCGACACACTGGGACAGCAGACAGGTAACTCTTTTCCACCTACGCTAGGATATCAGTAGGCAAGGCGCCCTTCCTCTGCATCTATGGCCTCTCTGTATGTGTTCATTCAGAGGAATCTCTTCATTCTACCCCTCAGACACATCACAAGTATGAGGGGCCTGAGAGAGAGCCTGGAGATGAAATGGGGGAGGCTTCTGGCTGGACTGCTTCCCAGTGGGTAGAGAACAGCAGGTAGTCTCTCTGGAAGGTCTTACCTTCTGTTGATTGACATGCGCAATACAGTAGGGGCGGACCCTGGCCAGGTGGAGCTTGTGGGCAGATGCAACCTCTCTGGCCACGAATAATTCCGCTGCTGCTTTGTATGGCGAAAACCTCTCCCCGCCAGGTGGGATGGGTAGAGAACACTGACCCACACCCACCAGGGACCTTTCCTGGGACTAAAGATCCCAACATGGTCTCAACGTCGTCACCCTCTCAGCACACACCCTTCCTGCACACATAATCCTGCCTTTCTCCGTCAGGGCCCTATCCCACCAGGAAAAAAAGCCAGCTGCTCAAAAAGGCCAATGCCAGGGAAATCGAGGAAACACTGCCATTTTCCACATTTTTGCTGTCTACATGTCTCCGCCTCTGGTGCAAGGCTGCGTATGTGGCCGGGCTCCGAAGGCAAGGCCGAAATCCTGGCAGCCTGGGCCCCAGCAGTCCAGTGATTTATGGACGTGGGGACACGGATGACCTGTTTGCCACCTACAGGAGGGATCCTTGGGCCCTTCGCTGGCTCGCCATTCAGCTCCACGACGTCCACTGCTGGCCCTGGCCTTTGCTTTGGCTGGTGCCCCATTGAACGTGGGCTCCGGAGCCATGATTCTCCACCCATCACTATCATTCTGCCACCAGAGGATATGTGAGTGTGGGAGTCACCATTTGTCACTGGCAGCAGTGTCACCAGTCACTAGACTTCCAGGTACCCGCTGACCTAGGCTGCCTTCTGCCCCAGGCAAAGTCCCCAATCCTTTATCCCAGATGCTGACACCTAGGCACTGGCAGACATTCATTTTTATCAACACAGAGGTCTGAGTGAGGGTGAGCGGGCCAGGTAGGTGAAGTCAAGGCCAGGTGGGCGGGGCTGAGGATTCTTTGCCATCACCATAGAGACAGTCCCCCCACCGCAAGAGTGGGCGGAGCTTGTGATGGGCCTGGTGACAAGACTCAGCCAATGGCAGAGATCCGGCCCGCCAGGCAGATGACACAGGGCCCTCCATTGTGACCTAGGACACCTAGTGGCCACAGCGTTGGAGCACACCCTGGGAAAGGCTACGTAGGCACAAGGGAGCCCCTGGTGTGGACTGCTTCAGGGCAGTGGCAGAGCAGGCCAGATACCTCTTTCCCACTTTCCTGAGGATATCAGTACGCAAGGCATCCCCACTCAGCATCTCTTCCCTCTCTCTCTCTCGGGATGTTTTCATGTTCTGAAATCTCTTTCCTTCTCCCCCTGAGTCACTTCATAGCTTGGAGTGCCTGACAGAGTGCCTAGAGACAAAAGAGCAAAGGGGGAAGGCCTCTGGCTCTACTGGTTGCCCATGGGCAGAGAAGATCTGCTCGTCTATCTGGAAGGTCTAGAGAGTAGTGATTGATTGGGGAGCTACATCCTGGGCGGAACTGGCCAGGTGAAGCTTGCTGACATGTGGCAGCCTCTCTGGAGACTACTAATCCCGCTGATAACATTCTATGCAAATAGCCGGCTGAGTGCCATGGGCAGAAAACATTGACACATACCTGCCAGAGGCCTATTCTGGGTCTCAAGAGTCCACCCTGGTCTCCAGCAACTCATCATCTCAGCACACACTTTGCCTGCACGCATGGAAACCGCCTCTCTCCACAAATGCCTTCACCTGCTATGAAACACACGATATCACTCAGCCAAAGGAGAGCACAGGCAAAGTCAACTGAAGGCCCCATTTTCAAGATTTTGCCCTCTGCTGCTCCACAGCCTCCGGTGGCACACTGCATGTGCGTCACTTCTCGGTAGACAAGGCCCAAATCCGGGCATCCAGGGCCCCAGCCCTCCACAGTCTACGGATGGCGGCATATGGATCACCTCTTTGCCTCGTACGGCAGGGAGGCCTGGGCCCTAGACTGGCTCCGCTAGAGCTCCACGACCTCAGCTATTTTCCCTGACCTTTGGCCCGTGCCCTCGTGAGCGTGTCATCTCTAGTTACACTTCTCTTCCGACCACACTGAATCCGCCACCTGCGGATACCTGAGCGTGGAAGTCAACATCTATCACTGGCTGCAGTCTCACAGGTCACTAGGTGTCTAGGCTCAGGCTGATCTTGGCTGTCTTCTGCCCAGGCAAGGAGCCTAATCCTTCCAAGGAAATCAGGACCCGTGCTCACTGGCCGATATCCTTTCTTTCATCCACACAGCGGTCTAGATGAGGGGAAAGAGGCCAGGTAGGCCAGGGCAAGGCTGAGTGCAGGGCCTAAGGCTTCTTTCCCGATCACCATGGAGACACCACCAGAAGGCTGGGCGGAACTTCTGACGGGGACGAGTCACAAACACTGAGCCAATAGGAGAGGTCCAGCCTATCCGGCCAGTTCCACAGAGCCCTGCATTTTACTCATGGACAGACAATGGCCCCTTGCGTCTTTGGCCACAAAATCGAGGGCACCCAGGGAATAACTTCACAGTAGGCAACCCCTGATGTGAACACCTTCGACACACTGGGACAGCAGACAGGTACCTCTTTTCCACCTACGCTAGGATATCAGTAGGCAAGGCGCCCTTCCTCTGCATCTATGGCCTCTCTGTATGTGTTCATTCAGAGGAATCTCTTCATTCTACCCCTCAGACACATCACAAGTATGAGGGGCCTGAGAGAGAGCCTGGAGATGAAACGGGGGAGGCTTCTGGCTGGACTGCTTCCCAGTGGGTAGAGAAGAGCAGGTAGTCTCTCTGGAAGGTCTTACCTTCTGTTGATTGACATGCGCAATACAGTAGGGGCGGACCCTGGCCAGGTGGAGCTTGTGGGCAGATGCAACCTCTCTGGCCACGAATAATTCCGCTGCTGCTTTGTATGGCGAAAACCTCTCCCCGCCAGGTGGGATGGGTAGAGAACACTGACCCACACCCACCAGGGACCTTTCCTGGGACTAAAGATCCCAACATGGTCTCAACGTCGTCACCCTCTCAGCACACACCCTTCCTGCACACATAATCCTGCCTTTCTCCGTCAGGGCCCTATCCCACCAGGAAAAAAAGCCAGCTGCTCAAAAAGGCCAATGCCAGGGAAATCGAGGAAACACTGCCATTTTCCACATTTTTGCTGTCTACATGTCTCCGCCTCTGGTGCAAGGCTGCGTATGTGGCCAGGCTCCGAAGGCAAGTCCGAAATCCTGGCAGCCTGGGCCCCAGCAGTCCAGTGATTTATGGACGTGGGGACACGGATGACCTGTTTGCCACCTACAGGAGGGATCCTTGGGCACTTCGCTGGCTCGCCATTCAGCTCCACGACGTCCACTGCTGGCCCTGGCCTTTGCTTTGGCTGGTGCCCCATTGAACGTGTGCTCCGGAGCCATGTTTCTCCACCCATCACTATCATTCTGCCACCAGAGGATATGTGAGTGTGGGAGTCACCATTTGTCACTGGCAGCAGTGTCACCAGTCACTAGACTTCCAGGTACCCGCTGACCTAGGCTGCCTTCTGCCCCAGGCAAGGTCCCCAATCCTTTATCCCAGATGCTGACACCTAGGCACTGGCAGACATTCATTTTTATCAACACAGAGGTCTGAGTGAGGGTGAGCGGGCCAGGTAGGTGAAGTCAAGGCCAGGTGGGCGGGGCTGAGGATTCTTTGCCATCACCATAGAGACAGTCCCCCCACCGCAAGAGTGGGCGGAGCTTGTGATGGGCCTGGTGACAAGACTCAGCCAATGGCAGAGATCCGGCCCGCCAGGCAGATGACACAGGGCCCTCCATTGTGACCTAGGACACCTAGTGGCCACAGCGTTGGAGCACACCCTGGGAAAGGCTACGTAGGCACAAGGGAGCCCCTGGTGCGGACTGCTTCAGGGCAGTGGCAGAGCAGGCCAGATACCTCTTTCCCACTTTCCTGAGGATATCAGTACGCAAGGCATCCCCACTCAGCATCTCTTCCCTCTCTCTCTCGGTCTCTCTCGGGATGTTTTCATTCTCTGAAATCTCTTTCCTTCTCCCCCTGAGTCACTTCATAGCTTGGAGTGCCTGACAGAGTGCCTAGAAACAAAAGAGCAAAGGGGGAAGGCCTCTGGCTCTACTGGTTGCCCATGGGCAGAGAAGATCTGCTCGTCTATCTGGAAGGTCTAGAGAGTAGTGATTGATTGGGGAGCTACATCCTGGGCGGACCTGGCCAGGTGAAGCTTGCTGACACGTGGCAGCCTCTCTGGAGACTACTAATCCCGCTGATAACATTCTATGCAAATAGCCGGCTGAGTGCCATGGGCAGAAAACATTGACACATACCTGCCAGAGGCCTATTCTGGGTCTCAAGAGTCCACCCTGGTCTCCAGCAACTCATCATCTCAGCACACACTTTGCCTGCACGCATGGAAACCGCCTCTCTGCACGAATGCCTTCACCTGCTAGGAAACACACGATGTCACTCAGCCAAAGGACAGCACAGGCAAAGTCAACTGAAGGCCCCATTTTCAAGATTTTGCCCTCTGCTGCTCCACAGCCTCCGGTGGCACACTGCATGTGCATCACTTCTCGATAGACAAGGCCCAAATCCGGGCATCCAGGGCCCCAGCCCTCCACAGTCTACGGATGGCGGCATATGGATCACCTCTTTGCCTCCTACGGCAGGGAGGCCTGGGCCCTAGACTGGCTCCGCTAGAGCTCCACGACCTCAGCTATTTTCCCTGACCTTTGGCCCGTGCCCTCGTGAGCGTGTCATCTCTAGTTACACTTCTCTTCCGACCACACTGAATCCGCCACCTGCGGATACCTGAGCGTGGAAGTCAACATCTATCACTGGCTGCAGTCTCACAGGTCACTAGGTGTCTAGGCTCAGGCTGATCTTGGCTGTCTTCTGCCCAGGCAAGGAGCCTAATCCTTCCAAGGAAATCAGGACCCGTGCTCACTGGCCGATATCCTTTCTTTCATCCACACAGCGGTCTAGATGAGGGGAAAGAGGCCAGGTAGACCAGGGCAAGGCTGAGTGCAGGGCCTAAGGCTTCTTTCCCGATCACCATGGAGACACCACCAGAAGGCTGGGCGGAACTTCTGACGGGGACGAGTCACAAACACTGAGCCAATAGGAGAGGTCCAGCCTATCCGGCCAGTTCCACAGAGCCCTGCATTTTACTCATGGACAGACAATGGCCCCTTGCGTCTTTGGCCACAAAATCGAGGGCACCCAGGGAATAACTTCACAGTAGGCAACCCCTGATGTGAACACCTTCGACACACTGGGACAGCAGACAGGTACCTCTTTTCCACCTACGCTAGGATATCAGTAGGCAAGGCGCCCTTCCTCTGCATCTATGGCCTCTCTGTATGTGTTCATTCAGAGGAATCTCTTCATTCTACCCCTCAGACACATCACAAGTATGAGGGGCCTGAGAGAGAGCCTGGAGATGAAACGGGGGAGGCTTCTGGCTGGACTGCTTCCCAGTGGGTAGAGAACAGCAGGTAGTCTCTCTGGAAGGTCTTACCTTCTGTTGATTGACATGCGCAATACAGTAGGGGCGGACCCTGGCCAGGTGGAGCTTGTGGGCAGATGCAACCTCTCTGGCCACGAATAATTCCGCTGCTGCTTTGTATGGCGAAAACCTCTCCCCGCCAGGTGGGATGGGTAGAGAACACTGACCCACACCCACCAGGGACCTTTCCTGGGACTAAAGATCCCAACATGGTCTCAACGTCGTCACCCTCTCAGCACACACCCTTCCTGCACACATAATCCTGCCTTTCTCCGTCAGGGCCCTATCCCACCAGGAAAAAAAGCCAGCTGCTCAAAAAGGCCAATGCCAGGGAAATCGAGGAAACACTGCCATTTTCCACATTTTTGCTGTCTACATGTCTCCGCCTCTGGTGCAAGGCTGCGTATGTGGCCGGGCTCCGAAGGCATGGCCGAAATCCTGGCAGCCTGGGCCCCAGCAGTCCAGTGATTTATGGACGTGGGGACACGGATGACCTGTTTGCCACCTACAGGAGGGATCCTTGGGCCCTTCGCTGGCTCGCCATTCAGCTCCACGACGTCCACTGCTGGCCCTGGCCTTTGCTTTGGCTGGTGCCCCATTGAACGTGTGCTCCGGAGCCATGTTTCTCCACCCATCACTATCATTCTGCCACCAGAGGATATGTGAGTGTGGGAGTCACCATTTGTCACTGGCAGCAGTGTCACCAGTCACTAGACTTCCAGGTACCCGCTGACCTAGGCTGCCTTCTGCCCCAGGCAAGGTCCCCAATCCTTTATCCCAGATGCTGACACCTAGGCACTGGCAGACATTCATTTTTATCAACACAGAGGTCTGAGTGAGGGTGAGCGGGCCAGGTAGGTGAAGTCAAGGCCAGGTGGGCGGGGCTGAGGATTCTTTGCCATCACCATAGAGACAGTCCCCCCACCGCAAGAGTGGGCGGAGCTTGTGATGGGCCTGGTGACAAGACTCAGCCAATGGCAGAGATCCGGCCCGCCAGGCAGATGACACAGGGCCCTCCATTGTGACCTAGGACACCTAGTGGCCACAGCGTTGGAGCACACCCTGGGAAAGGCTACGTAGGCACAAGGGAGCCCCTGGTGCGGACTGCTTCAGGGCAGTGGCAGAGCAGGCCAGATACCTCTTTCCCACTTTCCTGAGGATATCAGTACGCAAGGCATCCCCACTCAGCATCTCTTCCCTCTCTCTCTCGGTCTCTCTCGGGATGTTTTCATTCTCTGAAATCTCTTTCCTTCTCCCCCTGAGTCACTTCATAGCTTGGAGTGCCTGACAGAGTGCCTAGAAACAAAAGAGCAAAGGGGGAAGGCCTCTGGCTCTACTGGTTGCCCATGGGCAGAGAAGATCTGCTCGTCTATCTGGAAGGTCTAGAGAGTAGTGATTGATTGGGGAGCTACATCCTGGGCGGACCTGGCCAGGTGAAGCTTGCTGACACGTGGCAGCCTCTCTGGAGACTACTAATCCCGCTGATAACATTCTATGCAAATAGCCGGCTGAGTGCCATGGGCAGAAAACATTGACACATACCTGCCAGAGGCCTATTCTGGGTCTCAAGAGTCCACCCTGGTCTCCAGCAACTCATCATCTCAGCACACACTTTGCCTGCACGCATGGAAACCGCCTCTCTGCACGAATGCCTTCACCTGCTAGGAAACACACGATGTCACTCAGCCAAAGGACAGCACAGGCAAAGTCAACTGAAGGCCCCATTTTCAAGATTTTGCCCTCTGCTGCTCCACAGCCTCCGGTGGCATACTGCATGTGCGTCACTTCTCGGTAGACAAGGCCCAAGTCCGGGCATCCAGGGCCCCAGCCCTCCACAGTCTACGGATGGCGGCATATGGATCACCTCTTTGCCTCGTACGGCAGGGAGGCCTGGGTCCTAGACTGGCTCTGCTAGAGCTCCACGACCTCAGCTATTTTCCCTGACCTTTGGCCCGTGCCCTCGTGAGCGTGTCATCTCTAGTTACACTTCTCTTCCGACCACACTGAATCCGCCACCTGCGGATACCTGAGCGTGGAAGTCAACATCTATCACTGGCTGCAGCGTCACAGGTCACTAGGTGTCTAGGCTCAGGCTGACCTTGGCTGTCTTCTGCCCAGGCAAGGAGCCTAATCCTTCCAAGGAAATCAGGACACGTGCTCACTGGCCGACATCCTTTCTTTCATCCACACAGCGGTCTAGATGAGGTTAAAGAGGCCAGGTAGGCCAGGGGAAGGCTGAGTGCGGGGGCTAAGGCTTCTTTCCCAATCACCATGGAGACACCACCGCAAGGCTGGGTGGAACTTCTGACGGGGACGAGTCACAAACACTGAGCCAATAGGAGAGGTCCAGCCTATCCGGCCAGTTCCGCAGAGCCCTCCATTTTCCTCATGGACAGACAATGGCCCCTTGCGTCTTTGGCCACAAAATCGAGGGCACCCAGGGAATAACTTCACAGTAGGCAACCCCTGATGTGAACACCTTCGACACACTGGGACAGCAGGCAGGTACCTCTTTTCCACCTACGCTAGGATATCAGTAGGCAAGGCGCCCTTCCTCTGCATCTATGGCCTCTCTGTATATGTTCATTCAGAGGAATCTCTTCATTCTACCCCTGAGACACATCACAAGTATGAGGGGCCTGAGAGAGAGCCTGGAGATGACACGGGGGAGGCTTCTGGCTGGACCGCTCCCCAGTGGGTAGAGAACAGCAGGTAGTCTCTCTGGAAGGTCTTAGCTTCTGTTGATTGACATGTGCAATACAGTAGGGGCGGACCCTGGCCAGGTGGAGCTTGTGGGCAGATGCAACCTCTCTGGCCACGAATAATTCCGCTGCTGCTTTGTATGGCGAAAACCTCTCCCCGCCAGTTGGGATGGGTAGAGAACACTGACCCACACCCACCAGGGACCTTTCCTGGGACTAAAGATCCCAACATGGTCTCAACGTCGTCACCCTCTCAGCACACACCCTTCCTGCACACATAATCCTGCCTTTCTCCGTCAGGGCCCTATCCCACCAGGAAAAAAAGCAAGCTGCTCAAAAAGGCCAATGCCAGGGAAATCGAGGAAACACTGCCATTTTCCACATTTTTGCTGTCTACATGTCTCCGCCTCTGGTGCAAGGCTGCGTATGTGGCCGGGCCCGAAGGCAAGGCCGAAATCCTGGCAGCCTGGGCCCCAGCAGTCCAGTGATTTATGGACGTGGGGACAAGGATGACCTGTTTGCCACCTACAGGAGGGATCCTTGGGCCCTTCGCTGGCTCGCCATTCAGCTCCACGACGTCCACTGCTGGCCCTGGCCTTTGCTTTGGCTGGTGCCCCATTGAACGTGTGCTCCGGAGCCATGTTTCTCCACCCATCACTATCATTCTGCCACCAGAGGATATGTGAGTGTGGGAGTCACCATTTGTCACTGGCAGCAGTGTCACCAGTCACTAGACTTCCAGGTACCCGCTGACCTAGGCTGCCTTCTGCCCCAGGCAAAGTCCCCAATCCTTTATCCCAGATGCTGACACCTAGGCACTGGAAGACATTCATTTTTATCAACACAGAGGTCTGAGTGAGGGTGAGCGGGCCAGGTAGGTGAAGTCAAGGCCAGGTGGGCGGGGCTGAGGATTCTTTGCCATCACCATAGAGACAGTCCCCCCACCGCAAGAGTGGGCGGAGCTTGTGATGGGCCTGGTGACAAGACTCAGCCAATGGCAGAGATCCGGCCCGCCAGGCAGATGACACAGGGCCCTCCATTGTGACCTAGGACACCTAGTGGCCACAGCGTTGGAGCACACCCTGGGAAAGGCTACGTAGGCACAAGGGAGCCCCTGGTGTGGACTGCTTCAGGGCAGTGGCAGAGCAGGCCAGATACCTCTTTCCCACTTTCCTGAGGATATCAGTACGCAAGGCATCCCCACTCAGCATCTCTTCCCTCTCTCTCTCTCGGGATGTTTTCATGTTCTGAAATCTCTTTCCTTCTCCCCCTGAGTCACTTCATAGCTTGGAGTGCCTGACAGAGTGCCTAGAGACAAAAGAGCAAAGGGGGAAGGCCTCTGGCTCTACTGGTTGCCCATGGGCAGAGAAGATCTGCTCGTCTATCTGGAAGGTCTAGAGAGTAGTGATTGATTGGGGAGCTACATCCTGGGCGGAACTGGCCAGGTGAAGCTTGCTGACATGTGGCAGCCTCTCTGGAGACTACTAATCCCGCTGATAACATTCTATGCAAATAGCCGGCTGAGTGCCATGGGCAGAAAACATTGACACATACCTGCCAGAGGCCTATTCTGGGTCTCAAGAGTCCACCCTGGTCTCCAGCAACTCATCATCTCAGCACACACTTTGCCTGCACGCATGGAAACCGCCTCTCTCCACAAATGCCTTCACCTGCTATGAAACACACGATATCACTCAGCCAAAGGAGAGCACAGGCAAAGTCAACTGAAGGCCCCATTTTCAAGATTTTGCCCTCTGCTGCTCCACAGCCTCCGGTGGCACACTGCATGTGCGTCACTTCTCGGTAGACAAGGCCCAAATCTGGGCATCCAGGGCCCCAGCCCTCCACAGTCTACGGATGGCGGCATATGGATCACCTCTTTGCCTCGTACGGCAGGGAGGCCTGGGCCCTAGACTGGCTCCGCTAGAGCTCCACGACCTCAGCTATTTTCCCTGACCTTTGGCCCGTGCCCTCGTGAGCGTGTCATCTCTAGTTACACTTCTCTTCCGACCACACTGAATCCGCCACCTGCGGATACCTGAGCGTGGAAGTCAACATCTATCACTGGCTGCAGTCTCACAGGTCACTAGGTGTCTAGGCTCAGGCTGATCTTGGCTGTCTTCTGCCCAGGCAAGGAGCCTAATCCTTCCAAGGAAATCAGGACCCGTGCTCACTGGCCGATATCCTTTCTTTCATCCACACAGCGGTCTAGATGAGGGGAAAGAGGCCAGGTAGGCCAGGGCAAGGCTGAGTGCAGGGCCTAAGGCTTCTTTCCCGATCACCATGGAGACACCACCAGAAGGCTGGGCAGAACTTCTGACGGGGACGAGTCACAAACACTGAGCCAATAGGAGAGGTCCAGCCTATCCGGCCAGTTCCACAGAGCCCTGCATTTTACTCATGGACAGACAATGGCCCCTTGCGTCTTTGGCCACAAAATCGAGGGCACCCAGGGAATAACTTCACAGTAGGCAACCCCTGATGTGAACACCTTCGACACACTGGGACAGCAGACAGGTACCTCTTTTCCACCTACGCTAGGATATCAGTAGGCAAGGCGCCCTTCCTCTGCATCTATGGCCTCTCTGTATGTGTTCATTCAGAGGAATCTCTTCATTCTACCCCTCAGACACATCACAAGTATGAGGGGCCTGAGAGAGAGCCTGGAGATGAAATGGGGGAGGCTTCTGGCTGGACTGCTTCCCAGTGGGTAGAGAACAGCAGGTAGTCTCTCTGGAAGGTCTTACCTTCTGTTGATTGACATGCGCAATACAGTAGGGGCGGACCCTGGCCAGGTGGAGCTTGTGGGCAGATGCAACCTCTCTGGCCACGAATAATTCCGCTGCTGCTTTGTATGGCGAAAACCTCTCCCCGCCAGGTGGGATGGGTAGAGAACACTGACCCACACCCACCAGGGACCTTTCCTGGGACTAAAGATCCCAACATGGTCTCAACGTCGTCACCCTCTCAGCACACACCCTTCCTGCACACATAATCCTGCCTTTCTCCGTCAGGGCCCTATCCCACCAGGAAAAAAAGCCAGCTGCTCAAAAAGGCCAATGCCAGGGAAATCGAGGAAACACTGCCATTTTCCACATTTTTCCTGTCTACATGTCTCCGCCTCTGGTGCAAGGCTGCGTATGTGGCCGGGCTCCGAAGGCAAGGCCGAAATCCTGGCAGCCTGGGCCCCAGCAGTCCAGTGATTTATGGACGTGGGGACACGGATGACCTGTTTGCCACCTACAGGAGGGATCCTTGGGCCCTTCGCTGGCTCGCCATTCAGCTCCACGACGTCCACTGCTGGCCCTGGCCTTTGCTTTGGCTGGTGCCCCATTGAACGTGGGCTCCGGAGCCATGTTTCTCCACCCATCACTATCATTCTGCCACCAGAGGATATGTGAGTGTGGGAGTCACCATTTGTCACTGGCAGCAGTGTCACCAGTCACTAGACTTCCAGGTACCCGCTGACCTAGGCTGCCTTCTGCCCCAGGCAAAGTCCCCAATCCTTTATCCCAGATGCTGACACCTAGGCACTGGCAGACATTCATTTTTATCAACACAGAGGTCTGAGTGAGGGTGAGCGGGCCAGGTAGGTGAAGTCAAGGCCAGGTGGGCGGGGCTGAGGATTCTTTGCCATCACCATAGAGACAGTCCCCCCACCGCAAGAGTGGGCGGAGCTTGTGATGGGCCTGGTGACAAGACTCAGCCAATGGCAGAGATCCGGCCCGCCAGGCAGATGACACAGGGCCCTCCATTGTGACCTAGGACACCTAGTGGCCACAGCGTTGGAGCACACCCTGGGAAAGGCTACGTAGGCACAAGGGAGCCCCTGGTGTGGACTGCTTCAGGGCAGTGGCAGAGCAGGCCAGATACCTCTTTCCCACTTTCCTGAGGATATCAGTACGCAAGGCATCCCCACTCAGCATCTCTTCCCTCTCTCTCTCTCGGGATGTTTTCATGTTCTGAAATCTCTTTCCTTCTCCCCCTGAGTCACTTCATAGCTTGGAGTGCCTGACAGAGTGCCTAGAGACAAAAGAGCAAAGGGGGAAGGCCTCTGGCTCTACTGGTTGCCCATGGGCAGAGAAGATCTGCTCGTCTATCTGGAAGGTCTAGAGAGTAGTGATTGATTGGGGAGCTACATCCTGGGCGGAACTGGCCAGGTGAAGCTTGCTGACATGTGGCAGCCTCTCTGGAGACTACTAATCCCGCTGATAACATTCTATGCAAATAGCCGGCTGAGTGCCATGGGCAGAAAACATTGACACATACCTGCCAGAGGCCTATTCTGGGTCTCAAGAGTCCACCCTGGTCTCCAGCAACTCATCATCTCAGCACACACTTTGCCTGCACGCATGGAAACCGCCTCTCTCCACAAATGCCTTCACCTGCTATGAAACACACGATATCACTCAGCCAAAGGAGAGCACAGGCAAAGTCAACTGAAGGCCCCATTTTCAAGATTTTGCCCTCTGCTGCTCCACAGCCTCCGGTGGCACACTGCATGTGCGTCACTTCTCGGTAGACAAGGCCCAAATCCGGGCATCCAGGGCCCCAGCCCTCCACAGTCTACGGATGGCGGCATATGGATCACCTCTTTGCCTCGTACGGCAGGGAGGCCTGGGCCCTAGACTGGCTCCGCTAGAGCTCCACGACCTCAGCTATTTTCCCTGACCTTTGGCCCGTGCCCTCGTGAGCGTGTCATCTCTAGTTACACTTCTCTTCCGACCACACTGAATCCGCCACCTGCGGATACCTGAGGGTGGAAGTCAACATCTATCACTGGCTGCAGTCTCACAGGTCACTAGGTGTCTAGGCTCAGGCTGATCTTGGCTGTCTTCTGCCCAGGCAAGGAGCCTAATCCTTCCAAGGAAATCAGGACCCGTGCTCACTGGCCGATATCCTTTCTTTCATCCACACAGCGGTCTAGATGAGGGGAAAGAGGCCAGGTAGGCCAGGGCAAGGCTGAGTGCAGGGCCTAAGGCTTCTTTCCCGATCACCATGGAGACACCACCAGAAGGCTGGGCGGAACTTCTGACGGGGACGAGTCACAAACACTGAGCCAATAGGAGAGGTCCAGCCTATCCGGCCAGTTCCACAGAGCCCTGCATTTTACTCATGGACAGACAATGGCCCCTTGCGTCTTTGGCCACAAAATCGAGGGCACCCAGGGAATAACTTCACAGTAGGCAACCCCTGATGTGAACACCTTCGACACACTGGGACAGCAGACAGGTACCTCTTTTCCACCTACGCTAGGATATCAGTAGGCAAGGCGCCCTTCCTCTGCATCTATGGCCTGTCTGTATGTGTTCATTCAGAGGAATCTCTTCATTCTACCCCTCAGACACATCACAAGTATGAGGGGCCTGAGAGAGAGCCTGGAGATGAAACGGGGGAGGCTTCTGGCTGGACTGCTTCCCAGTGGGTAGAGAACAGCAGGTAGTCTCTCTGGAAGGTCTTACCTTCTGTTGATTGACATGCGCAATACAGTAGGGGCGGACCCTGGCCAGGTGGAGCTTGTGGGCAGATGCAACCTCTCTGGCCACGAATAATTCCGCTGCTGCTTTGTATGGCGAAAACCTCTCCCCGCCAGGTGGGATGGGTAGAGAACACTGACCCACACCCACCAGGGACCTTTCCTGGGACTAAAGATCCCAACATGGTCTCAACGTCGTCACCCTCTCAGCACACACCCTTCCTGCACACATAATCCTGCCTTTCTCCGTCAGGGCCCTATCCCACCAGGAAAAAAAGCCAGCTGCTCAAAAAGGCCAATGCCAGGGAAATCGAGGAAACACTGCCATTTTCCACATTTTTGCTGTCTACATGTCTCCGCCTCTGGTGCAAGGCTGCGTATGTGGCCGGGCTCCGAAGGCAAGTCCGAAATCCTGGCAGCCTGGGCCCCAGCAGTCCAGTGATTTATGGACGTGGGGACACGGATGACCTGTTTGCCACCTACAGGAGGGATCCTTGGGCACTTCGCTGGCTCGCCATTCAGCTCCACGACGTCCACTGCTGGCCCTGGCCTTTGCTTTGGCTGGTGCCCCATTGAACGTGTGCTCCGGAGCCATGTTTCTCCACCCATCACTATCATTCTGCCACCAGAGGATATGTGAGTGTGGGAGTCACCATTTGTCACTGGCAGCAGTGTCACCAGTCACTAGACTTCCAGGTACCCGCTGACCTAGGCTGCCTTCTGCCCCAGGCAAGGTCCCCAATCCTTTATCCCACATGCTGACACCTAGGCACTGGCAGACATTCATTTTTATCAACACAGAGGTCTGAGTGAGGGTGAGCGGGCCAGGTAGGTGAAGTCAAGGCCAGGTGGGCGGGGCTGAGGATTCTTTGCCATCACCATAGAGACAGTCCCCCCACCGCAAGAGTGGGCGGAGCTTGTGATGGGCCTGGTGACAAGACTCAGCCAATGGCAGAGATCCGGCCCGACAGGCAGATGACACAGGGCCCTCCATTGTGACCTAGGACACCTAGTGGCCACAGCGTTGGAGCACACCCTGGGAAAGGCTACGTAGGCACAAGGGAGCCCCTGGTGCGGACTGCTTCAGGGCAGTGGCAGAGCAGGCCAGATACCTCTTTCCCACTTTCCTGAGGATATCAGTACGCAAGGCATCCCCACTCAGCATCTCTTCCCTCTCTCTCTCGGTCTCTCTCGGGATGTTTTCATTCTCTGAAATCTCTTTCCTTCTCCCCCTGAGTCACTTCATAGCTTGGAGTGCCTGACAGAGTGCCTAGAAACAAAAGAGCAAAGGGGGAAGGCCTCTGGCTCTACTGGTTGCCCATGGGCAGAGAAGATCTGCTCGTCTATCTGGAAGGTCTAGAGAGTAGTGATTGATTGGGGAGCTACATCCTGGGCGGACCTGGCCAGGTGAAGCTTGCTGACACGTGGCAGCCTCTCTGGAGACTACTAATCCCGCTGATAACATTCTATGCAAATAGCCGGCTGAGTGCCATGGGCAGAAAACATTGACACATACCTGCCAGAGGCCTATTCTGGGTCTCAAGAGTCCACCCTGGTCTCCAGCAACTCATCATCTCAGCACACACTTTGCCTGCACGCATGGAAACCGCCTCTCTCCACGAATGCCTTCACCTGCTAGGAAACACACGATGTCACTCAGCCAAAGGACAGCACAGGCAAAGTCAACTGAAGGCCCCATTTTCAAGATTTTGCCCTCTGCTGCTCCACAGCCTCCGGTGGCACACTGCATGTGCGTCACTTCTCGGTAGACAAGGCCCAAATCCGGGCATCCAGGGCCCCAGCCCTCCACAGTCTACGGATGGCGGCATATGGATCACCTCTTTGCCTCGTACGGCAGGGAGGCCTGGGTCCTAGACTGGCTCTGCTAGAGCTCCACGACCTCAGCTTTTTTCCCTGACCTTTGGCCCGTGCCCTCGTGAGCGTGTCATCTCAGTTACACTTCTCTTCCGACCACACTGAATCCGCCACCTGCGGATACCTGAGCGTGGAAGTCAACATCTATCACTGGCTGCAGCGTCACAGGTCACTAGGTGTCTAGGCTCAGGCTGACCTTGGCTGTCTTCTGCCCAGGCAAGGAGCCTAATCCTTCCAAGGAAATCAGGACACGTGCTCACTGGCCGACATCCTTTCTTTCATCCACACAGCGGTCTAGATGAGGTTAAAGAGGCCAGGTAGGCCAGGGGAAGGCTGAGTGCGGGGGCTAAGGCTTCTTTCCCAATCACCATGGAGACACCACCGCAAGGCTGGGTGGAACTTCTGACGGGGACGAGTCACAAACACTGAGCCAATAGGAGAGGTGCAGCCTATCCGGCCAGTTCCGCAGAGCCCTCCATTTTCCTCATGGACAGACAATGGCCCCTTGCGTCTTTGGCCACAAAATCGAGGGCACCCAGGGAATAACTTCACAGTAGGCAACCCCTGATGTGAACACCTTCGACACACTGGGACAGCAGGCAGGTACCTCTTTTCCACCTACGCTAGGATATCAGTAGGCAAGGCGCCCTTCCTCTGCATCTATGGCCTCTCTGTATATGTTCATTCAGAGGAATCTCTTCATTCTACCCCTGAGACACATCACAAGTATGAGGGGCCTGAGAGAGAGCCTGGAGATGACACGGGGGAGGCTTCTGGCTGGACCGCTCCCCAGTGGGTAGAGAACAGCAGGTAGTCTCTCTGGAAGGTCTTAGCTTCTGTTGATTGACATGTGCAATACAGTAGGGGCGGACCCTGGCCAGGTGGAGCTTGTGGGCAGATGCAACCTCTCTGGCCACGAATAATTCCGCTGCTGCTTTGTATGGCGAAAACCTCTCCCCGCCAGGTGGGATGGGTAGAGAACACTGACCCACACCCACCAGGGACCTTTCCTGGGACTAAAGATCCCAACATGGTCTCAACGTCGTCACCCTCTCAGCACACACCCTTCCTGCACACATAATCCTGCCTTTCTCCGTCAGGGCCCTATCCCACCAGGAAAAAAAGCAAGCTGCTCAAAAAGGCCAATGCCAGGGAAATCGAGGAAACACTGCCATTTTCCACATTTTTGCTGTCTACATGTCTCCGCCTCTGGTGCAAGGCTGCGTATGTGGCCGGGCCCGAAGGCAAGTCCGAAATCCTGGCAGCCTGGGCCCCAGCAGTCCAGTGATTTATGGACGTGGGGACAAGGATGACCTGTTTGCCACCTACAGGAGGGATCCTTGGGCCCTTCGCTGGCTCGCCATTCAGCTCCACGACGTCCACTGCTGGCCCTGGCCTTTGCTTTGGCTGGTGCCCCATTGAACGTGTGCTCCGGAGCCATGTTTCTCCACCCATCACTATCATTCTGCCACCAGAGGATATGTGAGTGTGGGAGTCACCATTTGTCACTGGCAGCAGTGTCACCAGTCACTAGACTTCCAGGTACCCGCTGACCTAGGCTGCCTTCTGCCCCAGGCAAAGTCCCCAATCCTTTACCCCAGATGCTGACACCTAGGCACTGGCAGACATTTTTTTATCAACACAGAGGTCTGAGTGAGGGTGAGCGGGCCAGGTAGGTGAAGTCAAGGCCAGGTGGGCGGGGCGGAGGATTCTTTGCCATCACCATAGAGACAGTCCCCCCACCGCAAGAGTGGGCGGAGCTTGTGATGGGCCTAGTGACAAGACTCAGCCAATGGCAGAGATCCGGCCCGCCAGGCAGATGACACAGGGCCCTCCATTGTGACCTAGGACACCTAGTGGCCACAGCGTTGGAGCACACCCTGGGAAAGGCTACGTAGGCACAAGGGAGCCCCTGGTGTGGACTGCTTCAGGGCAGTGGCAGAGCAGGCCAGATACCTCTTTCCCACTTTCCTGAGGATATCAGTACGCAAGGCATCCCCACTCAGCATCTCTTCCCTCTCTCTCTCTCGGGATGTTTTCATGTTCTGAAATCTCTTTCCTTCTCCCCCTGAGTCACTTCATAGCTTGGAGTGCCTGACAGAGTGCCTAGAGACAAAAGAGCAAAGGGGGAAGGCCTCTGGCTCTACTGGTTGCCCATGGGCAGAGAAGATCTGCTCGTCTATCTGGAAGGTCTAGAGAGTTGTGATTGATTGGGGAGCTACATCCTGGGCGGAACTGGCCAGGTGAAGCTTGCTGACATGTGGCAGCCTCTCTGGAGACTACTAATCCCGCTGATAACATTCTATGCAAATAGCCGGCTGAGTGCCATGGGCAGAAAACATTGACACATACCTGCCAGAGGCCTATTCTGGGTCTCAAGAGTCCACCCTGGTCTCCAGCAACTCATCATCTCAGCACACACTTTGCCTGCACGCATGGAAACCGCCTCTCTCCACAAATGCCTTCACCTGCTATGAAACACACGATATCACTCAGCCAAAGGAGAGCACAGGCAAAGTCAACTGAAGGCCCCATTTTCAAGATTTTGCCCTCTGCTGCTCCACAGCCTCCGGTGGCACACTGCATGTGCGTCACTTCTCGGTAGACAAGGCCCAAATCCGGGCATCCAGGGCCCCAGCCCTCCACAGTCTACGGATGGCGGCATATGGATCACCTCTTTGCCTCGTACGGCAGGGAGGCCTGGGCCCTAGACTGGCTCCGCTAGAGCTCCACGACCTCAGCTATTTTCCCTGACCTTTGGCCCGTGCCCTCGTGAGCGTGTCATCTCTAGTTACACTTCTCTTCCGACCACACTGAATCCGCCACCTGCGGATACCTGAGCGTGGAAGTCAACATCTATCACTGGCTGCAGTCTCACAGGTCACTAGGTGTCTAGGCTCAGGCTGATCTTGGCTGTCTTCTGCCCAGGCAAGGAGCCTAATCCTTCCAAGGAAATCAGGACCCGTGCTCACTGGCCGATATCCTTTCTTTCATCCACACAGCGGTCTAGATGAGGGGAAAGAGGCCAGGTAGGCCAGGGCAAGGCTGAGTGCAGGGCCTAAGGCTTCTTTCCCGATCACCATGGAGACACCACCAGAAGGCTGGGCGGAACTTCTGACGGGGACGAGTCACAAACACTGAGCCAATAGGAGAGGTCCAGCCTATCCGGCCAGTTCCACAGAGCCCTGCATTTTACTCATGGACAGACAATGGCCCCTTGCGTCTTTGGCCACAAAATCGAGGGCACCCAGGGAATAACTTCACAGTAGGCAACCCCTGATGTGAACACCTTCGACACACTGGGACAGCAGACAGGTACCTCTTTTCCACCTACGCTAGGATATCAGTAGGCAAGGCGCCCTTCCTCTGCATCTATGGCCTGTCTGTATGTGTTCATTCAGAGGAATCTCTTCATTCTACCCCTCAGACACATCACAAGTATGAGGGGCCTGAGAGAGAGCCTGGAGATGAAACGGGGGAGGCTTCTGGCTGGACTGCTTCCCAGTGGGTAGAGAACAGCAGGTAGTCTCTCTGGAAGGTCTTACCTTCTGTTGATTGACATGCGCAATACAGTAGGGGCGGACCCTGGCCAGGTGGAGCTTGTGGGCAGATGCAACCTCTCTGGCCACGAATAATTCCGCTGCTGCTTTGTATGGCGAAAACCTCTCCCCGCCAGGTGGGATGGGTAGAGAACACTGACCCACACCCACCAGGGACCTTTCCTGGGACTAAAGATCCCAACATGGTCTCAACGTCGTCACCCTCTCAGCACACACCCTTCCTGCACACATAATCCTGCCTTTCTCCGTCAGGGCCCTATCCCACCAGGAAAAAAAGCCAGCTGCTCAAAAAGGCCAATGCCAGGGAAATCGAGGAAACACTGCCATTTTCCACATTTTTGCTGTCTACATGTCTCCGCCTCTGGTGCAAGGCTGCGTATGTGGCCGGGCTCCGAAGGCAAGGCCGAAATCCTGGCAGCCTGGGCCCCAGCAGTCCAGTGATTTATGGACGTGGGGACACGGATGACCTGTTTGCCACCTACAGGAGGGATCCTTGGGCCCTTCGCTGGCTCGCCATTCAGCTCCACGACGTCCACTGCTGGCCCTGGCCTTTGCTTTGGCTGGTGCCCCATTGAACGTGTGCTCCGGAGCCATGTTTCTCCACCCATCACTATCATTCTGCCACCAGAGGATATGTGAGTGTGGGAGTCACCATTTGTCACTGGCAGCAGTGTCACCAGTCACTAGACTTCCAGGTACCCGCTGACCTAGGCTGCCTTCTGCCCCAGGCAAGGTCCCCAATCCTTTATCCCAGATGCTGACACCTAGGCACTGGAAGACATTCATTTTTATCAACACAGAGGTCTGAGTGAGGGTGAGCGGGCCAGGTAGGTGAAGTCAAGGCCAGGTGGGCGGGGCTGAGGATTCTTTGCCATCACCATAGAGACAGTCCCCCCACCGCAAGAGTGGGCGGAGCTTGTGATGGGCCTGGTGACAAGACTCAGCCAATGGCAGAGATCCGGCCCGCCAGGCAGATGACACAGGGCCCTCCATTGTGACCTATGACACCTAGTGGCCACAGCGTTGGAGCACACCCTGGGAAAGGCTACGTAGGCACAAGGGAGCCCCTGGTGCGGACTGCTTCAGGGCAGTGGCAGAGCAGGCCAGATACCTCTTTCCCACTTTCCTGAGGATATCAGTACGCAAGGCATCCCCACTCAGCATCTCTTCCCTCTCTCTCTCTCGGGATGTTTTCATGTTCTGAAATCTCTTTCCTTCTCCCCCTGAGTCACTTCATAGCTTGGAGTGCCTGACAGAGTGCCTAGAGACAAAAGAGCAAAGGGGGAAGGCCTCTGGCTCTACTGGTTGCCCATGGGCAGAGAAGATCTGCTCGTCTATCTGGAAGGTCTAGAGAGTAGTGATTGATTGGGGAGCTACATCCTGGGCGGAACTGGCCAGGTGAAGCTTGCTGACATGTGGCAGCCTCTCTGGAGACTACTAATCCCGCTGATAACATTCTATGCAAATAGCCGGCTGAGTGCCATGGGCAGAAAACATTGACACATACCTGCCAGAGGCCTATTCTGGGTCTCAAGAGTCCACCCTGGTCTCCAGCAACTCATCATCTCAGCACACACTTTGCCTGCACGCATGGAAACCGCCTCTCTCCACAAATGCCTTCACCTGCTATGAAACACACGATATCACTCAGCCAAAGGAGAGCACAGGCAAAGTCAACTGAAGGCCCCATTTTCAAGATTTTGCCCTCTGCTGCTCCACAGCCTCCGGTGGCACACTGCATGTGTGTCACTTCTCGGTAGACAAGGCCCAAATCCGGGCATCCAGGGCCCCAGCCCTCCACAGTCTACGGATGGCGGCATATGGATCACCTCTTTGCCTCGTACGGCAGGGAGGCCTGGGCCCTAGACTGGCTCCGCTAGAGCTCCACGACCTCAGCTATTTTCCCTGACCTTTGGCCCGTGCCCTCGTGAGCGTGTCATCTCTAGTTACACTTCTCTTCCGACCACACTGAATCCGCCACCTGCGGATACCTGAGCGTGGAAGTCAACATCTATCACTGGCTGCAGTCTCACAGGTCACTAGGTGTCTAGGCTCAGGCTGATCTTGGCTGTCTTCTGCCCAGGCAAGGAGCCTAATCCTTCCAAGGAAATCAGGACACGTGCTCACTGGCCGACATCCTTTCTTTCATCCACACAGCGGTCTAGATGAGGTTAAAGAGGCCAGGTAGGCCAGGGGAAGGCTGAGTGCGGGGGCTAAGGCTTCTTTCCCAATCACCATGGAGACACCACCGCAAGGCTGGGTGGAACTTCTGACGGGGACGAGTCACAAACACTGAGCCAATAGGAGAGGTCCAGCCTATCCGGCCAGTTCCGCAGAGCCCTCCATTTTCCTCATGGACAGACAATGGCCCCTTGCGTCTTTGGCCACAAAATCGAGGGCACCCAGGGAATAACTTCACAGTAGGCAACCCCTGATGTGAACACCTTCGACACACTGGGACAGCAGACAGGTACCTCTTTTCCACCTACGCTAGGATATCAGTAGGCAAGGCGCCCTTCCTCTGCATCTATGGCCTCTCTGTATATGTTCATTCAGAGGAATCTCTTCATTCTACCCCTGAGACACATCACAAGTATGAGGGGCCTGAGAGAGAGCCTGGAGATGACACGGGGGAGGCTTCTGGCTGGACCGCTCCCCAGTGGGTAGAGAACAGCAGGTAGTCTCTCTGGAAGGTCTTAGCTTCTGTTGATTGACATGTGCAATACAGTAGGGGCGGACCCTGGCCAGGTGGAGCTTGTGGGCAGATGCAACCTCTCTGGCCACGAATAATTCCGCTGCTGCTTTGTATGGCGAAAACCTCTCCCCGCCAGGTGGGATGGGTAGAGAACACTGACCCACACCCACCAGGGACCTTTCCTGGGACTAAAGATCCCAACATGGTCTCAACGTCGTCACCCTCTCAGCACACACCCTTCCTGCACACATAATCCTGCCTTTCTCCGTCAGGGCCCTATCCCACCAGGAAAAAAAGCAAGCTGCTCAAAAAGGCCAATGCCAGGGAAATCGAGGAAACACTGCCATTTTCCACATTTTTGCTGTCTACATGTCTCCGCCTCTGGTGCAAGGCTGCGTATGTGGCCGGGCCCGAAGGCAAGTCCGAAATCCTGGCAGCCTGGGCCCCAGCAGTCCAGTGATTTATGGACGTGGGGACAAGGATGACCTGTTTGCCACCTACAGGAGGGATCCTTGGGCCCTTCGCTGGCTCGCCATTCAGCTCCACGACGTCCACTGCTGGCCCTGGCCTTTGCTTTGGCTGGTGCCCCATTGAACGTGTGCTCCGGAGCCATGTTTCTCCACCCATCACTATCATTCTGCCACCAGAGGATATGTGAGTGTGGGAGTCACCATTTGTCACTGGCAGCAGTGTCACCAGTCACTAGACTTCCAGGTACCCGCTGACCTAGGCTGCCTTCTGCCCCAGGCAAAGTCCCCAATCCTTTACCCCAGATGCTGACACCTAGGCACTGGCAGACATTTTTTTATCAACACAGAGGTCTGAGTGAGGGTGAGCGGGCCAGGTAGGTGAAGTCAAGGCCAGGTGGGCGGGGCGGAGGATTCTTTGCCATCACCATAGAGACAGTCCCCCCACCGCAAGAGTGGGCGGAGCTTGTGATGGGCCTAGTGACAAGACTCAGCCAATGGCAGAGATCCGGCCCGCCAGGCAGATGACACAGGGCCCTCCATTGTGACCTAGGACACCTAGTGGCCACAGCGTTGGAGCACACCCTGGGAAAGGCTACGTAGGCACAAGGGAGCCCCTGGTGTGGACTGCTTCAGGGCAGTGGCAGAGCAGGCCAGATACCTCTTTCCCACTTTCCTGAGGATATCAGTACGCAAGGCATCCCCACTCAGCATCTCTTCCCTCTCTCTCTCTCGGGATGTTTTCATGTTCTGAAATCTCTTTCCTTCTCCCCCTGAGTCACTTCATAGCTTGGAGTGCCTGACAGAGTGCCTAGAGACAAAAGAGCAAAGGGGGAAGGCCTCTGGCTCTACTGGTTGCCCATGGGCAGAGAAGATCTGCTCGTCTATCTGGAAGGTCTAGAGAGTAGTGATTGATTGGGGAGCTACATCCTGGGCGGAACTGGCCAGGTGAAGCTTGCTGACATGTGGCAGCCTCTCTGGAGACTACTAATCCCGCTGATAACATTCTATGCAAATAGCCGGCTGAGTGCCATGGGCAGAAAACATTGACACATACCTGCCAGAGGCCTATTCTGGGTCTCAAGAGTCCACCCTGGTCTCCAGCAACTCATCATCTCAGCACACACTTTGCCTGCACGCATGGAAACCGCCTCTCTCCACAAATGCCTTCACCTGCTATGAAACACACGATATCACTCAGCCAAAGGAGAGCACAGGCAAAGTCAACTGAAGGCCCCATTTTCAAGATTTTGCCCTCTGCTGCTCCACAGCCTCCGGTGGCACACTGCATGTGCGTCACTTCTCGGTAGACAAGGCCCAAATCCGGGCATCCAGGGCCCCAGCCCTCCACAGTCTACGGATGGCGGCATATGGATCACCTCTTTGCCTCGTACGGCAGGGAGGCCTGGGCCCTAGACTGGCTCCGCTAGAGCTCCACGACCTCAGCTATTTTCCCTGACCTTTGGCCCGTGCCCTCGTGAGCGTGTCATCTCTAGTTACACTTCTCTTCCGACCACACTGAATCCGCCACCTGCGGATACCTGAGCGTGGAAGTCAACATCTATCACTGGCTGCAGTCTCACAGGTCACTAGGTGTCTAGGCTCAGGCTGATCTTGGCTGTCTTCTGCCCAGGCAAGGAGCCTAATCCTTCCAAGGAAATCAGGACCCGTGCTCACTGGCCGATATCCTTTCTTTCATCCACACAGCGGTCTAGATGAGGGGAAAGAGGCCAGGTAGGCCAGGGCAAGGCTGAGTGCAGGGCCTAAGGCTTCTTTCCCGATCACCATGGAGACACCACCAGAAGGCTGGGCGGAACTTCTGACGGGGACGAGTCACAAACACTGAGCCAATAGGAGAGGTCCAGCCTATCCGGCCAGTTCCACAGAGCCCTGCATTTTACTCATGGACAGACAATGGCCCCTTGCGTCTTTGGCCACAAAATCGAGGGCACCCAGGGAATAACTTCACAGTAGGCACCCCCTGATGTGAACACCTTCGACACACTGGGACAGCAGGCAGGTACCTCTTTTCCACCTACGCTAGGATATCAGTAGGCAAGGCGCCCTTCCTCTGCATCTATGGCCTCTCTGTATGTGTTCATTCAGAGGAATCTCTTCATTCTACCCCTCAGACACATCACAAGTATGAGGGGCCTGAGAGAGAGCCTGGAGATGAAACGGGGGA
The DNA here is from genome assembly GCF_024166365.1 of Elephas maximus indicus. NCBI lineage: Eukaryota > Metazoa > Chordata > Mammalia > Proboscidea > Elephantidae > Elephas > Elephas maximus. The sequence goes on along the minus strand of NC_064832.1, from coordinate 11,858,000 downwards.
GGCTTCTGGCTGGACTGCTTCCCAGTGGGTAGAGAACAGCAGGTAGTCTCTCTGGAAGGTCTTACCTTCTGTTGATTGACATGCGCAATACAGTAGGGGCGGACCCTGGCCAGGTGGAGCTTGTGGGCAGATGCAACCTCTCTGGCCACGAATAATTCCGCTGCTGCTTTGTATGGCGAAAACCTCTCCCCGCCAGGTGGGATGGGTAGAGAACACTGACCCACACCCACCAGGGACCTTTCCTGGGACTAAAGATCCCAACATGGTCTCAACGTCGTCACCCTCTCAGCACACACCCTTCCTGCACACATAATCCTGCCTTTCTCCGTCAGGGCCCTATCCCACCAGGAAAAAAAGCCAGCTGCTCAAAAAGGCCAATGCCAGGGAAATCGAGGAAACACTGCCATTTTCCACATTTTTGCTGTCTACATGTCTCCGCCTCTGGTGCAAGGCTGCGTATGTGGCCGGGCTCCGAAGGCAAGGACGAAATCCTGGCAGCCTGGGCCCCAGCAGTCCAGTGATTTATGGACGTGGGGACACGGATGACCTGTTTGCCACCTACAGGAGGGATCCTTGGGCCCTTCGCTGGCTCGCCATTCAGCTCCACGACGTCCACTGCTGGCCCTGGCCTTTGCTTTGGCTGGTGCCCCATTGAACGTGTGCTCCGGAGCCATGTTTCTCCACCCATCACTATCATTCTGCCACCAGAGGATATGTGAGTGTGGGAGTCACCATTTGTCACTGGCAGCAGTGTCACCAGTCACTAGACTTCCAGGTACCCGCTGACCTAGGCTGCCTTCTGCCCCAGGCAAGGTCCCCAATCCTTTATCCCAGATGCTGACACCTAGGCACTGGAAGACATTCATTTTTATCAACACAGAGGTCTGAGTGAGGGTGAGCGGGCCAGGTAGGTGAAGTCAAGGCCAGGTGGGCGGGGCTGAGGATTCTTTGCCATCACCATAGAGACAGTCCCCCCACCGCAAGAGTGGGCGGAGCTTGTGATGGGCCTGGTGACAAGACTCAGCCAATGGCAGAGATCCGGCCCGCCAGGCAGATGACACAGGGCCCTCCATTGTGACCTAGGACACCTAGTGGCCACAGCGTTGGAGCACACCCTGGGAAAGGCTACGTAGGCACAAGGGAGCCCCTGGTGTGGACTGCTTCAGGGCAGTGGCAGAGCAGGCCAGATACCTCTTTCCCACTTTCCTGAGGATATCAGTACGCAAGGCATCCCCACTCAGCATCTCTTCCCTCTCTCTCTCTCGGGATGTTTTCATGTTCTGAAATCTCTTTCCTTCTCCCCCTGAGTCACTTCATAGCTTGGAGTGCCTGACAGAGTGCCTAGAGACAAAAGAGCAAAGGGGGAAGGCCTCTGGCTCTACTGGTTGCCCATGGGCAGAGAAGATCTGCTCGTCTATCTGGAAGGTCTAGAGAGTAGTGATTGATTGGGGAGCTACATCCTGGGCGGAACTGGCCAGGTGAAGCTTGCTGACATGTGGCAGCCTCTCTGGAGACTACTAATCCCGCTGATAACATTCTATGCAAATAGCCGGCTGAGTGCCATGGGCAGAAAACATTGACACATACCTGCCAGAGGCCTATTCTGGGTCTCAAGAGTCCACCCTGGTCTCCAGCAACTCATCATCTCAGCACACACTTTGCCTGCACGCATGGAAACCGCCTCTCTCCACAAATGCCTTCACCTGCTATGAAACACACGATATCACTCAGCCAAAGGAGAGCACAGGCAAAGTCAACTGAAGGCCCCATTTTCAAGATTTTGCCCTCTGCTGCTCCACAGCCTCCGGTGGCACACTGCATGTGCGTCACTTCTTGGTAGACAAGGCCCAAATCCGGGCATCCAGGGCCCCAGCCCTCCACAGTCTACGGATGGCGGCATATGGATCACCTCTTTGCCTCGTACGGCAGGGAGGCCTGGGCCCTAGACTGGCTCCGCTAGAGCTCCACGACCTCAGCTATTTTCCCTGACCTTTGGCCCGTGCCCTCGTGAGCGTGTCATCTCTAGTTACACTTCTCTTCCGACCACACTGAATCCGCCACCTGCGGATACCTGAGCGTGGAAGTCAACATCTATCACTGGCTGCAGTCTCACAGGTCACTAGGTGTCTAGGCTCAGGCTGATCTTGGCTGTCTTCTGCCCAGGCAAGGAGCCTAATCCTTCCAAGGAAATCAGGACCCGTGCTCACTGGCCGATATCCTTTCTTTCATCCACACAGCGGTCTAGATGAGGGGAAAGAGGCCAGGTAGGCCAGGGCAAGGCTGAGTGCAGGGCCTAAGGCTTCTTTCCCGATCACCATGGAGACACCACCAGAAGGCTGGGCGGAACTTCTGACGGGGACGAGTCACAAACACTGAGCCAATAGGAGAGGTCCAGCCTATCCGGCCAGTTCCACAGAGCCCTGCATTTTACTCATGGACAGACAATGGCCCCTTGCGTCTTTGGCCACAAAATCGAGGGCACCCAGGGAATAACTTCACAGTAGGCACCCCCTGATGTGAACACCTTCGACACACTGGGACAGCAGACAGGTACCTCTTTTCCACCTACGCTAGGATATCAGTAGGCAAGGCGCCCTTCCTCTGCATCTATGGCCTCTCTGTATGTGTTCATTCAGAGGAATCTCTTCATTCTACCCCTCAGACACATCACAAGTATGAGGGGCCTGAGAGAGAGCCTGGAGATGAAACGGGGGAGGCTTCTGGCTGGACTGCTTCCCAGTGGGTAGAGAACAGCAGGTAGTCTCTCTGGAAGGTCTTACCTTCTGTTGATTGACATGCGCAATACAGTAGGGGCGGACCCTGGCCAGGTGGAGCTTGTGGGCAGATGCAACCTCTCTGGCCACGAATAATTCCGCTGCTGCTTTGTATGGCGAAAACCTCTCCCCGCCAGGTGGGATGGGTAGAGAACACTGACCCACACCCACCAGGGACCTTTCCTGGGACTAAAGATCCCAACATGGTCTCAACGTCGTCACCCTCTCAGCACACACCCTTCCTGCACACATAATCCTGCCTTTCTCCGTCAGGGCCCTATCCCACCAGGAAAAAAAGCCAGCTGCTCAAAAAGGCCAATGCCAGGGAAATCGAGGAAACACTGCCATTTTCCACATTTTTGCTGTCTACATGTCTCCGCCTCTGGTGCAAGGCTGCGTATGTGGCCGGGCTCCGAAGGCAAGGCCGAAATCCTGGCAGCCTGGGCCCCAGCAGTCCAGTGATTTATGGACGTGGGGACAAGGATGACCTGTTTGCCACCTACAGGAGGGATCCTTGGGCCCTTCGCTGGCTCGCCATTCAGCTCCACGATGTCCACTGCTGGCCCTGGCCTTTGCTTTGGCTGGTGCCCCATTGAACGTGTGCTCCGGAGCCATGTTTCTCCACCTATCACTATCATTCTGCCACCAGAGGATATGTGAGTGTGGGAGTCACCATTTGTCACTGGCAGCAGTGTCACCAGTCACTAGACTTCCAGGTACCCGCTGACCTAGGCTGCCTTCTGCCCCAGGCAAGGTCCCCAATCCTTTATCCCAGATGCTGACACCTAGGCACTGGAAGACATTCATTTTTATCAACACAGAGGTCTGAGTGAGGGTGAGCGGGCCAGGTAGGTGAAGTCAAGGCCAGGTGGGCGGGGCTGAGGATTCTTTGCCATCACCATAGAGACAGTCCCCCCACCGCAAGAGTGGGCGGAGCTTGTGATGGGCCTAGTGACAAGACTCAGCCAATGGCAGAGATCCGGCCCGCCAGGCAGATGACACAGGGCCCTCCATTGTGACCTAGGACACCTAGTGGCCACAGCGTTGGAGCACACCCTGGGAAAGGCTACGTAGGCACAAGGGAGCCCCTGGTGCGGACTGCTTCAGGGCAGTGGCAGAGCAGGCCAGATACCTCTTTCCCACTTTCCTGAGGATATCAGTACGCAAGGCATCCCCACTCAGCATCTCTTCCCTCTCTCTCTCGGTCTCTCTCGGGATGTTTTCATTCTCTGAAATCGCTTTCCTTCTCCCCCTGAGTCACTTCATAGCTTGGAGTGCCTGACAGAGTGCCTAGAAACAAAAGAGCAAAGGGGGAAGGCCTCTGGCTCTACTGGTTGCCCATGGGCAGAGAAGATCTGCTCATCTATCTGGAAGGTCTAGAGAGTAGTGATTGATTGGGGAGCTACATCCTGGGCGGACCTGGCCAGGTGAAGCTTGCTGACACGTGGCAGCCTCTCTGGAGACTACTAATCCCGCTGATAACATTCTATGCAAATAGCCGGCTGAGTGCCATGGGCAGAAAACATTGACACATACCTGCCAGAGGCCTATTCTGGGTCTCAAGAGTCCACCCTGGTCTCCAGCAACTCATCATCTCAGCACACACTTTGCCTGCACGCATGGAAACCGCCTCTCTCCACGAATGCCTTCACCTGCTAGGAAACACACGATATCACTCAGCCAAAGGAGAGCACAGGCAAAGTCAACTGAAGGCCCCATTTTCAAGATTTTGCCCTCTGCTGCTCCACAGCCTCCGGTGGCACACTGCATGTGCGTCACTTCTCGGTAGACAAGGCCCAAATCCGGGCATCCAGGGCCCCAGCCCTCCACAGTCTACGGATGGCGGCATATGGATCACCTCTTTGCCTCGTACGGCAGGGAGGCCTGGGCCCTAGACTGGCTCCGCTAGAGCTCCACGACCTCAGCTATTTTCCCTGACCTTTGGCCCGTGCCCTCGTGAGCGTGTCATCTCTAGTTACACTTCTCTTCCGACCACACTGAATCCACCACCTGCGGATACCTGAGCGTGGAAGGCAACATCTATCACTGGCTGCAGTCTCACAGGTCACTAGGTGTCTAGGCTCAGGCTGACCTTGGCTGTCTTCTGCCCAGGCAAGGAGCCTAATCCTTCCAAGGAAATCAGGACCCGTGCTCACTGGCCGACATCCTTTCTTTCATCCACACAGCGGTCTAGATGAGGGGAAAGAGGCCAGGTAGGCCAGGGCAAGGCTGAGTGCAGGGCCTAAGGCTTCTTTCCCAATCACCATGGAGACACCACCGGAAGGCTGGGCGGAACTTCTGACGGGGACGAGTCACAAACACTGAGCCAATAGGAGAGGTCCAGCCTATCCGGCCAGTTCCACAGAGCCCTGCATTTTACTCATGGACAGACAATGGCCCCTTGCGTCTTTGGCCACAAAATCGAGGGCACCCAGGGAATAACTTCACAGTAGGCAACCCCTGATGTGAACACCTTCGACACACTGGGACAGCAGGCAGGTACCTCTTTTCCACCTACGCTAGGATATCAGTAGGCAAGGCGCTCTTCCTCTGCATCTATGGCCTCTCTGTATGTGTTCATTCAGAGGAATCTCTTCATTCTACCCCTGAGACACATCACAAGTATGAGGGGCCTGAGAGAGAGCCTGGAGATGAAACGGGGGAGGCTTCTGGCTGGACTGCTTCCCAGTGGGTAGAGAACAGCAGGTAGTCTCTCTGGAAGGTCTTAGCTTCTGTTGATTGACATGCGCAATACAGTAGGGGCGGACCCTGGCCAGGTGGAGCTTGTGGGCAGATGCAACCTCTCTGGCCACGAATAATTCCGCTGCTGCTTTGTATGGCGAAAACCTTTCCCCGCCAAGTGGGATGGGTAGAGAACACTGACCCACACCCACCAGGGACCTTTCCTGGGACTAAAGATTACCAACATGGTCTCAACGTCGTCACCCTCTCAGCACACACCCTTCCTGCACACATAATCCTGCCTTTCTCCGTCAGGGCCCTATCCCACCAGGAAAAAAAGCAAGCTGCTCAAAACGGCCAATGCCAGGGAAATCGAGGAACCACTGCCATTTTCCACATTTTTGCTGTCTACATGTCTCCACCTCTGGTGCAAGGCTGCGTATGTGGCCGGGCTCCGAAGGCAAGGCCGATATCCTGGCAGCCTGGGCCCCAGCAGTCCAGTGATTTATGGACGTGGGGACAAGGATGACCTGTTTGCCACCTACAGGAGGGATCCTTGGGCCCTTCGCTGGCTCGCCATTCAGCTCCACGACGTCCACTGCTGGCCCTGGCCTTTGCTTTGGCTGGTGCCCCATTGAACGTGTGCTCCGGAGCCATGTTTCTCCACCCATCACTATCATTCTGCCACCAGGGGATATGTGAGTGTGGGAGTCACCATTTGTCACTGGCAGCAGTGTCACCAGTCACTAGACTTCCAGGTACCCGCTGACCTAGGCTGCCTCCTGCCCCAGGCAAGGTTCCAAATCCTTTATCCCACATGCTGACACCTAGACACTGGCGGACATTCATTTTTATCAACACAGAGGTCTGAGTGAGGGTCAGCGGGCCAGGAAGGTGAAGTCAAGGCCAGGTGGGCGGGGCTGAGGATTCTTTGCCATCACCATAGAGACAGTCCCCCCACCGCAAGAGTGGGCGGAGCTTGTGATGGGCCTGGTGACAAGACTCAGCCAATGGCAGAGATCCGGCCCGCCAGGCAGATGACACAGGGCCCTCCATTGTGACCTAGGACACCTAGTGGCCACAGCGTTGGAGCACACCCTGGGAAAGGCTACGTAGGCACAAGGGAGCCCCTGGTGTGGACTGCTTCAGGGCAGTGGCAGAGCAGGCCAGATACCTCTTTCCCAGTTTCCTGAGGATATCAGTACGCAAGGCATCCCCACTCAGCATCTCTTCCCTCTCTCTCTCTCGGGATGTTTTCATTCTCTGAAATCTCTTTCCTTCTCCCCCTGAGTCACTTCATAGCTTGGAGTGCCTGACAGAGTGCCTAGAAACAAAAGAGCAAAGGGGGAAGGCCTCTGGCTCTACTGGTTGCCCATGGGCAGAGAAGATCTGCTCGTCTATCTGGAAGGTCTAGAGAGTAGTGATTGATTGGGGAGCTACATCCTGGGCGGACCTGGCCAGGTGAAGCTTGCTGACACGTGGCAGCCTCTCTGGAGACTACTAATCCCGCTGATAACATTCTATGCAAATAGCCGGCTGAGTGCCATGGGCAGAAAACATTGACACATACCTGCCAGAGGCCTATTCTGGGTCTCAAGAGTCCACCCTGGTCTCCAGCAACTCATCATCTCAGCACACACTTTGCCTGCACGCATGGAAACCGCCTCTCTCCACGAATGCCTTCACCTGCTAGGAAACACACGATGTCACTCAGCCAAAGGAGAGCACAGGCAAAGTCAACTGAAGGCCCCATTTTCAAGATTTTGCCCTCTGCTGCTCCACAGCCTCCGGTGGCACACTGCATGTGCGTCACTTCTCGGTAGACAAGGCCCAAATCCGGGCATCCAGGGCCCCAGCCCTCCACAGTCTACGGATGGCGGCATATGGATCACCTCTTTGCCTCGTACGGCAGGGAGGCCTGGGTCCTAGACTGGCTCTGCTAGAGCTCCACGACCTCAGCTATTTTCCCTGACCTTTGGCCCGTGCCCTCGTGAGCGTGTCATCTCTAGTTACACTTCTCTTCCGACCACACTGAATCCGCCACCTGCGGATACCTGAGCGTGGAATTCAATATCTATCACTGGCTGCAGCGTCACAGGTCACTAGGTGTCTAGGCTCAGGCTGACCTTGGCTGTCTTCTGCCCAGGCAAGGAGCCTAATCCTTCCAAGGAAATCAGGACACGTGCTCACTGGCCGACATCCTTTCTTTCATCCACACAGCGGTCTAGATGAGGTTAAAGAGGCCAGGTAGGCCAGGGGAAGGCTGAGTGCGGGGGCTAAGGCTTCTTTCCCAATCACCATGGAGACACCACCGCAAGGCTGGGTGGAACTTCTGACGGGGACGAGTCACAAACACTGAGCCAATAGGAGAGGTCCAGCCTATCCGGCCAGTTGCGCAGAGCCCTCCATTTTCCTCATGGACAGACAATGGCCCCTTGCGTCTTTGGCCACAAAATCGAGGGGACCCAGGGAATAACTTCACAGTAGGCAACCCCTGATGTGAACACCTTCGACACACTGGGACAGCAGGCAGGTACCTCTTTTCCACCTACGCTAGGATATCAGTAGGCAAGGCGCCCTTCCTCTGCATCTATGGCCTCTCTGTATATGTTCATTCAGAGGAATCTCTTCATTCTACCCCTGAGACACATCACAAGTATGAGGGGCCTGAGAGAGAGCCTGGAGATGACACGGGGGAGGCTTCTGGCTGGACCGCTCCCCAGTGGGTAGAGAACAGCAGGTAGTCTCTCTGGAAGGTCTTAGCTTCTGTTGATTGACATGTGCAATACAGTAGGGGCGGACCCTGGCCAGGTGGAGCTTGTGGGCAGATGCAACCTCTCTGGCCACGAATAATTCCGCTGCTGCTTTGTATGGCGAAAACCTCTCCCCGCCAGGTGGGATGGGTAGAGAACACTGACCCACACCCACCAGGGACCTTTCCTGGGACTAAAGATCCCAACATGGTCTCAACGTCGTCACCCTCTCAGCACACACCCTTCCTGCACACATAATCCTGCCTTTCTCCGTCAGGGCCCTATCCCACCAGGAAAAAAAGCCAGCTGCTCAAAAAGGCCAATGCCAGGGAAATCGAGGAAACACTGCCATTTTCCACATTTTTGCTGTCTACATGTACCCGCCTCCGGTGCAAGGCTGCGTATGTGGCCGGGCTGCGAAGGCAAGGCCGAAATCCTGGCAGCCTGGGCCCCAGCAGACCAATGGTTTATGGACATGGGGACACGGATGACCTGTTTGCCACATACAGGAGGGATCCTTGGGCCCCTCACTGGCTCGCCATTCAGCTCCACGACGTCCACTGCTGGCCCTGGCCTTTGCTTTGGCTGGTGCCCCATTGAACGTGTGCTCCAGAGCCATGTTTCTCCACCCATCACTATCATTCTGCCACCAGGGGATATGTGAGTGTGGAAGTCACCATTTGTCACTGGCAGCAGTGTCCCAAGTCACTAGACTTCCAGGTACCCGCTGACCTAGGCTGCCTCCTGCCCCAGGCAAGGTCCCCAATCCTTTATACCACATGCTGACACCTAGACACTGGCGGACATTCATTTTTATCAACACAGAGGTCTGAGTGAGGGTCAGCGGGCCAGGTAGGTGAAGTCAAGGCCAGGTGGGCGGGGCTGAGGATTCTTTGCCATCACCATAGAGACAGTCCCCCCACCGCAAGAGTGGGCGGAGCTTGTGATGGGCCTGGTGACAAGACTCAGCCAATGGCAGAGATCCGGCCCACCAGGCAGATGACACAGGGCCCTCCATTGTGACCTATGACACCTAGTGGCCACAGCGTTGGAGCACACCCTGGGAAAGGCTACGTAGGCACAAGGGAGCCCCTGGTGCGGACTGCTTCAGGGCAGTGGCAGAGCAGGCCAGATACCTCTTTCCCACTTTCCTGAGGATATCAGTACGCAAGGCATCCCCACTCAGCATCTCTTCCCTCTCTCTCTCTCGGTCTCTCTCGGGATGTTTTCATTCTCTGAAATCTCTTTCCTTCTCCCCCTGAGTCACTTCATAGCTTGGAGTGCCTGACAGAGTGCCTAGAGACAAAAGAGCAAAGGGGGAAGGCCTCTGGCTCTACTGGTTGCCCATGGGCAGAGAAGATCTGCTCGTCTATCTGGAAGGTCTAGAGACTAGTGATTGATTGGGGAGCTACATCCTGGGCGGACCTGGCCAGGTGAAGCTTGCTGACACGTGGCAGCCTCTCTGGAGACCACTAATTCCGCTCACAACATTCTATGCAAATACCCGGGTGAGTGCCACGGGCAGAAAACATTGACACATACCTGCCAGAGGCCTATTCTGGGTCTCAAGAGTCCACCCTGGTCTCCAGCAACTCATCATCTCAGCACACACTTTGCCTGCACGCATGGAAACCGCCTCTCTCCACGAATGCCTTCACCTGCTAGGAAACACACGATGTCACTCAGCCAAAGGAGAGCACAGGCAAAATCAACTGAAGGCCCCATTTTCAAGATTTTGCCCTCTGCTGCTCCACAGCCTCCGGTGGCACACTGCATGTGCGTCACTTCTCGGTAGACAAGGCCCAAATCCGGGCATCCAGGGCCCCAGCCCTCCACAGTCTACGGATGGCGGCATATGGATCACCTCTTTGCCTCGTACGGCAGGGAGGCCTGGGTCCTAGACTGGCTCTGCTAGAGCTCCACGACCTCAGCTATTTTCCCTGACCTTTGGCCCGTGCCCTCGTGAGCATGGCATCTCTAGTTACACTTCTCTTCCGACCACACTGAATCCGCCACCTGCGCATACCTGAGCGTGGAAGTCAACATCTATCACTGGCTGCAGCGTCACAGGTCACTAGGTGTCTAGGCTCAGGCTGACCTTGGCTGTCTTCTGCCCAGGCAAGGAGCCTAATCCTTCCAAGGAAATCAGGACACGTGCTCACTGGCCGACATCCTTTCTTTCATCCACACAGCGGTCTAGAAGAGGTTAAAGAGGCCAGGTAGGCCACGGGAAGGCTGAGTGCGGGGGCTAAGGCTTCTTTCCCAATCACCATGGAGACACCACCGCAAGGCTGGGCGGAACTTCTGACGGGGACGAGTCACAAACACTGAGCCAATAGGAGAGGTCCAGCCTATCCGGCCAGTTCAGCAGAGCCCTCCATTTTCCTCATGGACAGACAATGGCCCCTTGCGTCTTTGGCCACAAAATCGAGGGCACCCAGGGAATAACTTCACAGTAGGCAACCCCTGATGTGAACACCTTCGACACACTGGGACAGCAGGCAGGTACCTCTTTTCCACCTACGCTAGGATATCAGTAGGCAAGGCGCCCTTCCTCTGCATCTATGGCCTCTCTGTATATGTTCATTCAGAGGAATCTCTTCATTCTACCCCTGAGACACATCACAAGTATGAGGGGCCTGAGAGAGAGCCTGGAGATGAAACGGGGGAGGCTTCTGGCTGGACCGCTCCCCAGTGGGTAGAGAACAGCAGGTAGTCTCTCTGGAAGGTCTTAGCTTCTGTTGATTGACATGTGCAATACACTAGGGGCGGACCCTGGCCAGGTGGAGCTTGTGGGCAGATGTAACCTCTCTGGCCTCGAATAATTCCGCTGCTGCTTTGTATGGCGAAAACCTCTCCCCGCCAAGGGGGATGGGTAGAGAACATTGACCCACACCCACCAGGGACCTTTCCTGGGACTAAAGATTACCAACATGGTCTCAACGTCGTCACCCTCTCAGCACACACCCTTCCTGCACACGTAATCCTGCCTTTCTCCGTCAGGGCCCTATCCCACCAGGAAAAAAAGCAAGCTGCTCAAAAAGGCCAATGCCAGGGAGATCGAGGAAACACTGCCATTTTCCACATTTTTGCTGTCTACATGTCCCCGCCTCCGGTGCAAGGCTGCGTATGTGGCCAGGCTGCGAAGGCAAGGCCGAAATCCTGGCAGCCTGGGCCCCAGCAGACCAATGGTTTATGGACATGGGGACACGGATGACCTGTTTGCCACATACAGGAGGGATCCTTGGGCCCCTCACTGGCTCGCCATTCAGCTCCACGACGTCCACTGCTGGCCCTGACCTTTGCTTTGGCTGGTGCCCCATTGAACGTGTGCTCCGGAGCCATGTTTCTCCACCCATCACTATCATTCTGCCACCAGGGGATATGTGAGTGTGGGAGTCACCATTTGTCACTGGCAGCAGTGTCACCAGTCACTAGACTTCCAGGTACCCGCTGACCTAGGCTGCCTCCTGCCCCAGGCAAGGTTCCCAATCCTTTATCCCACATGCTGACACCTAGACACTGGCGGACATACATTTTTATCAACACAGAGGTCTGAGTGAGGGTCAGCGGGCCAGGAAGGTGAAGTCAAGGCCAGGTGGGCGGGGCTGAGGATTCTTTGCCATCACCATAGAGACAGTCCCCCCACCGCAAGAGTGGGCGGAGCTTGTGATGGGCCTGGTGACAAGACTCAGCCAATGGCAGAGATCCGGCCCGCCAGGCAGATGACACAGGGCCCTCCATTGTGACCTAGGACACCTAGTGGCCACAGCGTTGGAGCACACCCTGGGAAAGGCTACGTAGGCACAAGGGAGCCCCTGGTGTGGACTGCTTCAGGGCAGTGGCAGAGCAGGCCAGATACCTCTTTCCCAGTTTCCTGAGGATATCAGTACGCAAGGAATCCCCACTCAGCATCTCTTCCCTCTCTCTCTCTCGGGATGTTTTCATTCTCTGAAATCTCTTTCCTTCTCCCCCTGAGTCACTTCATAGCTTGGAGTGCCTGACAGAGTGCCTAGAGACAAAAGAGCAAAGGGGGAAGGCCTCTGGCTCTACTGGTTGCCCATGGGCAGAGAAGATCTGCTCGTCTATCTGGAAGGTCTAGAGAGTAGTGATTGATTGGGGAGCTACATCCTGGGCGGACCTAGCCAGGTGAAGCTTGCTGACATGTGGCAGCCTCTCTGGAGACTACTAATACCGCTGATAACATTCTATGCAAATAGCCGGCTGAGTGCCATGGGCAGAAAACATTGACACATACCTGCCAGAGGCCTATTCTGGGTCTCAAGAGACCACCCTAGTCTCCAGCAACTCATCATCTCAGCACACACTTTGCCTGCACGCATGGAAACCGCCTCTCTCCACGAATGCCTTCACCTGCTAGGAAACACACGATCTCACTCAGCCAAAGGAGAGCACAGGCAAAGTCAACTGAAGGCCCCATTTTCAAGATTTTGCCCTCTGCTGCTCCACAGCCTCCGGTGGCACACTGCATGTGCGTCACTTCTCGGTAGACAAGGCCCAAATCCGGGCATCCAGGGCCCCAGCCCTCCACAGTCTACGGATGGCGGCATATGGATCACCTCTTTGCCTCGTACGGCAGGGAGGCCTGGGTCCTAGACTGGCTCTGCTAGAGCTCCACGACCTCAGCTATTTTCCCTGACCTTTGGCCCGTGCCCTCGTGAGCGTGTCATCTCTAGTTACACTTCTCTTCCGATCACACTGAATCCGCCACCTGCGGATACCTGAGCGTGGAAGTCAACATCTATCACTGGCTGCAGCGTCACAGGTCACTAGGTGTCTAGGCTCAGGCTGACCTTGGCTGTCTTCTGCCCAGGCAAGGAGCCTAATCCTTCCAAGGAAATCAGGACACGTGCTCACTGGCCGACATCCTTTCTTTCATCCACACAGCGGTCTAGATGAGGTTAAAGAGGCCAGGTAGGCCAGGGGAAGGCTGAGTGCGGGGGCTAAGGCTTCTTTCCCAATCACCATGGAGACACCACCGCAAGGCTGGGCGGAACTTCTGACGTGGACGAGTCACAAACACTGAGCCAATAGGAGAGGTCCAGCCTATCCGGCCAGTTGCGCAGAGCCCTCCATTTTCCTCATGGACAGACAATGGCCCCTTGCGTCTTTGGCCACAAAATCGAGGGCACCCAGGGAATAACTTCACAGTAGGCAACCCCTGATGTGAACACCTTCGACACACTGGGACAGCAGGCAGGTACCTCTTTTCCACCTACGCTAGGATATCAGTAGGCAAGGCGCCCTTCCTCTGCATCTACGGCCTCTCTGTATATGTTCATTCAGAGGAATCTCTTCATTCTACCCCTGAGACACATCACAAGTATGAGGGGCCTGAGAGAGAGCCTGGAGATGACACGGGGGAGGCTTCTGGCTGGACCGCTCCCCAGTGGGTAGAGAACAGCAGGTAGTCTCTCTGGAAGGTCTTAGCTTCTGTTGATTGACATGTGCAATACAGTAGGGGCGGACCCTGGCCAGGTGGAGCTTGTGGGCAGATGCAACCTCTCTGGCCACGAATAATTCCGCTGCTGCTTTGTATGGCGAAAACCTCTCCCCGCCAAGGGGGATGGGTAGAGAACATTGACCCACCCCCACCAGGGACCTTTCCTGGGACTAAAGATTACCAACATGGTCTCAACGTCGTCACCCTCTCAGCACACACCCTTCCTGCACACGTAATCCTGCCTTTCTCCGTCAGGGCCCTATCCCACCAGGAATAAAAGCAAGCTGCTCAAAAAGGCCAATGCCAGGGAGATCGAGGAAACACTGCCATTTTCCACATTTTTGCTGTCTACATGTCCCCGCCTCCGGTGCAAGGCTGCTATGTGGCCGGGCTGCGAAGGCAAGGCCGAAATCCTGGCAGCCTGGGCCCCAGCAGACCAATGGTTTATGGACATGGGGACACGGATGACCTGTTTGCCACATACAGGAGGGATCCTTGGGCCCCTCACTGGCTCGCCATTCAGCTCCACGACGTCCACTGCTGGCCCTGGCCTTTGCTTTGGCTGGTGCCCCATTGAACGTGTGCTCCGGAGCCATGTTTCTCCACCCATCACTATCATTCTGCCACCAGGGGTTATGTGAGTGTGGAAGTCACCATTTGTCACTGGCAGCAGTGTCCCAAGTCACTAGACTTCCAGGTACCCGCTGACCTAGGCTGCCTCCTGCCCCAGGCAAGGTCCCCAATCCTTTATCCCACATGCTGACACCTAGACACTGGCGGACATTCATTTTTATCATCACAGAGGTCTGAGTGAGGGTCAGCGGGCCAGGTAGGTGAAGTCAAGGCCAGGTGGGCGGGGCTGAGGATTCTTTGCCATCACCATAGAGACAGTCCCCCCACCGCAAGAGTGGGCGGAGCTTGTGATGGGCCTGGTGACAAGACTCAGCCAATGGCAGAGATCCGGCCCACCAGGCAGATGACACAGGGCCCTCCATTGTGACCTATGACACCTAGTGGCCACAGCGTTGGAGCACACCCTGGGAAAGGCTACGTAGGCACAAGGGAGCCCCTGGTGCGGACTGCTTCAGGGCAGTGGCAGAGCAGGCCAGATACCTCTTTCCCACTTTCCTGAGGATATCAGTACGCAAGGCATCCCCACTCAGCATCTCTTCCCTCTCTCTCTCGGTCTCTCTCGGGATGTTTTCATTCTCTGAAATCTCTTTCCTTCTCCCCCTGAGTCACTTCATAGCTTGGAGTGCCTGACAGAGTGCCTAGAAACAAAAGAGCAAAGGGGGAAGGCCTCTGGCTCTACTGGTTGCCCATGGGCAGAGAAGATCTGCTCGTCTATCTGGAAGGTCTAGAGAGTAGTGATTCATTGGGGAGCTACATCCTGGGCGGACCTGGCCAGGTGAAGCTTGCTGACACGTGGCAGCCTCTCTGGAGACTACTAATCCCGCTGATAACATTCTATGCAAATAGCCGGCTGAGTGCCATGGGCAGAAAACATTGACACATACGTGCCAGAGGCCTATTCTGGGTCTCAACAGTCCACCCTGGTCTCCAGCAACTCATCATCTCAGCACACACTTTGCCTGCACGCATGGAAACCGCCTCTCTCCACGAATGCCTTCACCTGCTAGGAAACACACGATGTCACTCAGCCAAAGGACAGCACAGGCAAAGTCAACTGAAGGCCCCATTTTCAAGATTTTGCCCTCTGCTGCTCCACAGCCTCCGGTGGCACACTGCATGTGCGTCACTTCTCGGTAGACAAGGCCCAAATCCGGGCATCCAGGGCCCCAGCCCTCCACAGTCTACGGATGGCGGCATATGGATCACCTCTTTGCCTCGTACGGCAGGGAGGCCTGGGTCCTAGACTGGCTCTGCTAGAGCTCCACGACCTCAGCTATTTTCCCTGACCTTTGGCCCGTGCCCTCGTGAGCGTGTCATCTCTAGTTACACTTCTCTTCCGACCACACTGAATCCGCCACCTGCGGATACCTGAGCGTGGAAGTCAACATCTATCACTGGCTGCAGCGTCACAGGTCACTAGGTGTCTAGGCTCAGGCTGACCTTGGCTGTCTTCTGCCCAGGCAAGGAGCCTAATCCTTCCAAGGAAATCAGGACACGTGCTCACTGGCCGACATCCTTTCTTTCATCCACACAGCGGTCTAGATGAGGTTAAAGAGGCCAGGTAGGCCAGGGGAAGGCTGAGTGCGGGGACTAAGGCTTCTTTCCCAATCACCATGGAGACACCACCGCAAGGCTGGGCGGAACTTCTGACGGGGACGAGTCACAAACACTGAGCCAATAGGAGAGGTCCAGCCTATCCGGCCAGTTGCGCAGAGCCCTCCATTTTCCTCATGGACAGACAATGGCCCCTTGCGTCTTTGGCCACAAAATCGAGGGCACCCAGGGAATAACTTCACAGTAGGCAACCCCTGATGTGAACACCTTCGACACACTGGGACAGCAGGCAGGTACCTCTTTTCCACCTACGCTAGGATATCAGTAGGCAAGGCGCCCTTCCTCTGCATCTATGGCCTCTCTGTATATGTTCATTCAGAGGAATCTCTTCATTCTACCCCTGAGACACATCACAAGTATGAGGGGCCTGAGAGAGAGCCTGGAGATGAAACGGGGGAGGCTTCTGGCTGGACCGCTCCCCAGTGGGTAGAGAACAGCAGGCAGTCTCTCTGGAAGGTCTTAGCTTCTGTTGATTGACATGTGCAATACACTAGGGGCGGACCCTGGCCAGGTGGAGCTTGTGGGCAGATGCAACCTCTCTGGCCTCGAATAATTCCGCTGCTGCTTTGTATGGCGAAAACCTCTCCCCGCCAAGGGGGATGGGTAGAGAACATTGACCCACACCCACCAGGGACCTTTCCTGGGACTAAAGATTACCAACATGGTCTCAACGTCGTCACCCTCTCAGCACACACCCTTCCTGCACACGTAATCCTGCCTTTCTCCGTCAGGGCCCTATCCCACCAGGAAAAAAAGCAAGCTGCTCAAAAAGGCCAATGCCAGGGAGATCGAGGAAACACTGCCATTTTCCACATTTTTGCTGTCTACATGTCCCCGCCTCCGGTGCAAGGCTGCGTATGTGGCCGGGCTGCGAAGGCAAGGCCGAAATCCTGGCAGCCTGGGCCCCAGCAGACCAATGGTTTATGGACATGGGGACACGGATGACCTGTTTGCCACATACAGGAGGGATCCTTGGGCCCCTCACTGGCTCGCCATTCAGCTCCACGACGTCCACTGCTGGCCCTGGCCTTTGCTTTGGCTGGTGCCCCATTGAACGTGTGCTCCGGAGCCATGTTTCTCCACCCATCACTATCATTCTGCCACCAGGGGATATGTGAGTGTGGGAGTCACCATTTGTCACTGGCAGCAGTGTCCCAAGTCACTAGACTTCCAGGTACCCGCTGACCTAGGCTGCCTCCTGCCCCAGGCAAGGTCCCCAATCCTTTATCCCACATGCTGACACCTAGGCACTGGCGGACATTCATTTTGATCAACACAGAGGTCTGAGTGAGGGTCAGCGGGCCAGGTAGGTGAAGTCAAGGCCAGGTGGGCGGGGCTGAGGATTCTTTGCCATCACCATAGAGACAGTCCCCCCACCGCAAGAGTGGGCGGAGCTTGTGATGGGCCTGGGACAAGACTCAGCCAATGGCAGAGATCCGGCCCGCCAGGCAGATGACACAGGGCCCTCCATTGTGACCTATGACACCTAGTGGCCACAGCGTTGGAGCACACCCTGGGAAAGGCTACGTAGGCACAAGGGAGCCCCTGGTGCGGACTGCTTCAGGGCAGTGGCAGAGCAGGCCAGATACCTCTTTCCCACTTTCCTGAGGATATCAGTACGCAAGGCATCCCCACTCAGCATCTCTTCCCTCTCTCTCTCGGTCTCTCTCGGGATGTTTTCATTCTCTGAAATCTCTTTCCTTCTCCCCCTGAGTCACTTCATAGCTTGGAGTGCCTGACAGAGTGCCTAGAAACAAAAGAGCAAAGGGGGAAGGCCTCTGGCTCTACTGGTTGCCCATGGGCAGAGAAGATCTGCTCGTCTATCTGGAAGGTCTAGAGAGTAGTGATTCATTGGGGAGCTACATCCTGGGCGGACCTGGCCAGGTGAAGCTTGCTGACACGTGGCAGCCTCTCTGGAGACTACTAATCCCGCTGATAACATTCTATGCAAACAGCCGGCTGAGTGCCATGGGCAGAAAACATTGACACATACCTGCCAGAGGCCTATTCTGGGTCTCAAGAGTCCACCCTGGTCTCCAGCAACTCATCATCTCAGCACACACTTTGCCTGCACGCATGGAAACCGCCTCTCTCCACGAATGCCTTCACCTGCTAGGAAACACACGATGTCACTCAGCCAAAGGAGAGCACAGGCAAAGTCAACTGAAGGCCCCATTTTCAAGATTCTGCCCTCTGCTGCTCCACAGCCTCCGGTGGCACACTGCATGTGCGTCACTTCTCGGTAGACAAGGCCCAAATCCGGGCATCCAGGGCCCCAGCCCTCCACAGTCTACGGATGGCGGCATATGGATCACCTCTTTGCCTCGTACGGCAGGGAGGCCTGGGTCCTAGACTGGCTCTGCTAGAGCTCCACGACCTCAGCTATTTTCCCTGACCTTTGGCCCGTGCCCTCGTGAGCGTGTCATCTCTAGTTACACTTCTCTTCCGACCACACTGAATCCGCCACCTGCGGATACCTGAGCGTGGAAGTCAACATCTATCACTGGCTGCAGCGTCACAGGTCACTAGGTGTCTAGGCTCAGGCTGACCTTGGCTGTCTTCTGCCCAGGCAAGGAGCCTAATCCTTCCAAGGAAATCAGGACACGTGCTCACTGGCCGACATCCTTTCTTTCATCCACACAGCGGTCTAGATGAGGTTAAAGAGGCCAGGTAGGCCAGGGGAAGGCTGAGTGCGGGGACTAAGGCTTCTTTCCCAATCACCATGGAGACACCACCGCAAGGCTGGGCGGAACTTCTGACGGGGACGAGTCACAAACACTGAGCCAATAGGAGAGGTCCAGCCTATCCGGCCAGTTGCGCAGAGCCCTCCATTTTCCTCATGGACAGACAATGGCCCCTTGCGTCTTTGGCCACAAAATCGAGGGCACCCAGGGAATAACTTCACAGTAGGCAACCCCTGATGTGAACACCTTCGACACACTGGGACAGCAGGCAGGTACCTCTTTTCCACCTACGCTAGGATATCAGTAGGCAAGGCGCCCTTCCTCTGCATCTATGGCCTCTCTGTATATGTTCATTCAGAGGAATCTCTTCATTCTACCCCTGAGACACATCACAAGTATGAGGGGCCTGAGAGAGAGCCTGGAGATGAAACGGGGGAGGCTTCTGGCTGGACCGCTCCCCAGTGGGTAGAGAACAGCAGGCAGTCTCTCTGGAAGGTCTTAGCTTCTGTTGATTGACATGTGCAATACACTAGGGGCGGACCCTGGCCAGGTGGAGCTTGTGGGCAGATGCAACCTCTCTGGCCTCGAATAATTCCGCTGCTGCTTTGTATGGCGAAAACCTCTCCCCGCCAAGGGGGATGGGTAGAGAACATTGACCCACACCCACCAGGGACCTTTCCTGGGACTAAAGATTACCAACATGGTCTCAACGTCGTCACCCTCTCAGCACACACCCTTCCTGCACACGTAATCCTGCCTTTCTCCGTCAGGGCCCTATCCCACCAGGAAAAAAAGCAAGCTGCTCAAAAAGGCCAATGCCAGGGAGATCGAGGAAACACTGCCATTTTCCACATTTTTGCTGTCTACATGTCCCCGCCTCCGGTGCAAGGCTGCGTATGTGGCCGGGCTGCGAAGGCAAGGCCGAAATCCTGGCAGCCTGGGCCCCAGCAGACCAATGGTTTATGGACATGGGGACACGGATGACCTGTTTGCCACATACAGGAGGGATCCTTGGGCCCCTCACTGGCTCGCCATTCAGCTCCACGACGTCCACTGCTGGCCCTGGCCTTTGCTTTGGCTGGTGCCCCATTGAACGTGTGCTCCGGAGCCATGTTTCTCCACCCATCACTATCATTCTGCCACCAGGGGATATGTGAGTGTGGGAGTCACCATTTGTCACTGGCAGCAGTGTCCCAAGTCACTAGACTTCCAGGTACCCGCTGACCTAGGCTGCCTCCTGCCCCAGGCAAGGTCCCCAATCCTTTATCCCACATGCTGACACCTAGGCACTGGCGGACATTCATTTTGATCAACACAGAGGTCTGAGTGAGGGTCAGCGGGCCAGGTAGGTGAAGTCAAGGCCAGGTGGGCGGGGCTGAGGATTCTTTGCCATCACCATAGAGACAGTCCCCCCACCGCAAGAGTGGGCGGAGCTTGTGATGGGCCTGGGACAAGACTCAGCCAATGGCAGAGATCCGGCCCGCCAGGCAGATGACACAGGGCCCTCCATTGTGACCTATGACACCTAGTGGCCACAGCGTTGGAGCACACCCTGGGAAAGGCTACGTAGGCACAAGGGAGCCCCTGGTGCGGACTGCTTCAGGGCAGTGGCAGAGCAGGCCAGATACCTCTTTCCCACTTTCCTGAGGATATCAGTACGCAAGGCATCCCCACTCAGCATCTCTTCCCTCTCTCTCTCGGTCTCTCTCGGGATGTTTTCATTCTCTGAAATCTCTTTCCTTCTCCCCCTGAGTCACTTCATAGCTTGGAGTGCCTGACAGAGTGCCTAGAAACAAAAGAGCAAAGGGGGAAGGCCTCTGGCTCTACTGGTTGCCCATGGGCAGAGAAGATCTGCTCGTCTATCTGGAAGGTCTAGAGAGTAGTGATTCATTGGGGAGCTACATCCTGGGCGGACCTGGCCAGGTGAAGCTTGCTGACACGTGGCAGCCTCTCTGGAGACTACTAATCCCGCTGATAACATTCTATGCAAACAGCCGGCTGAGTGCCATGGGCAGAAAACATTGACACATACCTGCCAGAGGCCTATTCTGGGTCTCAAGAGTCCACCCTGGTCTCCAGCAACTCATCATCTCAGCACACACTTTGCCTGCACGCATGGAAACCGCCTCTCTCCACGAATGCCTTCACCTGCTAGGAAACACACGATGTCACTCAGCCAAAGGAGAGCACAGGCAAAGTCAACTGAAGGCCCCATTTTCAAGATTCTGCCCTCTGCTGCTCCACAGCCTCCGGTGGCACACTGCATGTGCGTCACTTCTCGGTAGACAAGGCCCAAATCCGGGCATCCAGGGCCCCAGCCCTCCACAGTCTACGGATGGCGGCATATGGATCACCTCTTTGCCTCGTACGGCAGGGAGGCCTGGGTCCTAGACTGGCTCTGCTAGAGCTCCACGACCTCAGCTATTTTCCCTGACCTTTGGCCCGTGCCCTCGTGAGCGTGTCATCTCTAGTTACACTTCTCTTCCGACCACACTGAATCCGCCACCTGCGGATACCTGAGCGTGGAAGTCAACATCTATCACTGGCTGCAGCGTCACAGGTCACTAGGTGTCTAGGCTCAGGCTGACCTTGGCTGTCTTCTGCCCAGGCAAGGAGCCTAATCCTTCCAAGGAAATCAGGACACGTGCTCTCTGGCCGACTTCCTTTCTTTCATCCACACAGCGGTCTAGATGAGGTTAAAGAGGCCAGGTAGGCCAGGGGAAGGCTGAGTGCGGGGGCTAAGGCTTCTTTCCCAATCACCATGGAGACACCACCGGAAGGCTGGGCGGAACTTCTGACGGGGACGAGTCACAAACACTGAGCCAATAGGAGAGGTCCAGCCTATCCGGCCAGTTCAGCAGAGCCCTCCATTTTCCTCCTCATGGACAGACAATGGCCCCTTGCGTCTTTGGCCACAAAATCGAGGGCACCCAGGGAATAACTTCACAGTAGGCAACCCCTGATGTGAACACCTTCGACACACTGGGACAGCAGGCAGGTACCTCTTTTCCACCTACGCTAGGATATCAGTAGGCAAGGCGCCCTTCCTCTGCATCTATGGCCTCTCTGTATATGTTCATTCAGAGGAATCTCTTCATTCTACCCCTGAGACACATCACAAGTATGAGGGGCCTGAGAGAGAGCCTGGAGATGAAACGGGGGAGGCTTCTGGCTGGACCGCTCCCCAGTGGGTAGAGAACAGCAGGTAGTCTCTCTGGAAGGTCTTAGCTTCTGTTGATTGACATGTGCAATACACTAGGGGCGGACCCTGGCCAGGTGGAGCTTGTGGGCAGATGCAACCTCTCTGGCCTCGAATAATTCCGCTGCTGCTTTGTATGGCGAAAACCTCTCCCCGCCAAGGGGGATGGGTAGAGAACATTGACCCACACCCACCAGGGACCTTTCCTGGGACTAAAGATTACCAACATGGTCTCAACGTCGTCACCCTCTCAGCACACACCCTTCCTGCACACGTAATCCTGCCTTTCTCCGTCAGGGCCCTATCCCACCAGGAAAAAAAGCAAGCTGCTCAAAAAGGCCAATGCCAGGGAGATCGAGGAAACACTGCCATTTTCCACATTTTTGCTGTCTACATGTCCCCGCCTCCGGTGCAAGGCTGCGTATGTGGCCGGGCTGCGAAGGCAAGGCCGAAATCCTGGCAGCCTGGGCCCCAGCAGACCAATGGTTTATGGACATGGGGACACGGATGACCTGTTTGCCACATACAGGAGGGATCCTTGGGCCCCTCACTGGCTCGCCATTCAGCTCCACGACGTCCACTGCTGGCCCTGGCCTTTGCTTTGGCTGGTGCCCCATTGAACGTGTGCTCCGGAGCCATGTTTCTCCACCCATCACTATCATTCTGCCACCAGGGGATATGTGAGTGTGGGAGTCACCATTTGTCACTGGCAGCAGTGTCCCAAGTCACTAGACTTCCAGGTACCCGCTGACCTAGGCTGCCTCCTGCCCCAGGCAAGGTCCCCAATCCTTTATCCCACATGCTGACACCTAGGCACTGGCGGACATTCATTTTGATCAACACAGAGGTCTGAGTGAGGGTCAGCGGGCCAGGTAGGTGAAGTCAAGGCCAGGTGGGCGGGGCTGAGGATTCTTTGCCATCACCATAGAGACAGTCCCCCCACCGCAAGAGTGGGCGGAGCTTGTGATGGGCCTGGGACAAGACTCAGCCAATGGCAGAGATCCGGCCCGCCAGGCAGATGACACAGGGCCCTCCATTGTGACCTATGACACCTAGTGGCCACAGCGTTGGAGCACACCCTGGGAAAGGCTACGTAGGCACAAGGGAGCCCCTGGTGCGGACTGCTTCAGGGCAGTGGCAGAGCAGGCCAGATACCTCTTTCCCACTTTCCTGAGGATATCAGTACGCAAGGCATCCCCACTCAGCATCTCTTCCCTCTCTCTCTCGGTCTCTCTCGGGATGTTTTCATTCTCTGAAATCTCTTTCCTTCTCCCCCTGAGTCACTTCATAGCTTGGAGTGCCTGACAGAGTGCCTAGAAACAAAAGAGCAAAGGGGGAAGGCCTCTGGCTCTACTGGTTGCCCATGGGCAGAGAAGATCTGCTCGTCTATCTGGAAGGTCTAGAGAGTAGTGATTCATTGGGGAGCTACATCCTGGGCGGACCTGGCCAGGTGAAGCTTGCTGACACGTGGCAGCCTCTCTGGAGACTACTAATCCCGCTGATAACATTCTATGCAAACAGCCGGCTGAGTGCCATGGGCAGAAAACATTGACACATACCTGCCAGAGGCCTATTCTGGGTCTCAAGAGTCCACCCTGGTCTCCAGCAACTCATCATCTCAGCACACACTTTGCCTGCACGCATGGAAACCGCCTCTCTCCACGAATGCCTTCACCTGCTAGGAAACACACGATGTCACTCAGCCAAAGGAGAGCACAGGCAAAGTCAACTGAAGGCCCCATTTTCAAGATTCTGCCCTCTGCTGCTCCACAGCCTCCGGTGGCACACTGCATGTGCGTCACTTCTCGGTAGACAAGGCCCAAATCCGGGCATCCAGGGCCCCAGCCCTCCACAGTCTACGGATGGCGGCATATGGATCACCTCTTTGCCTCGTACGGCAGGGAGGCCTGGGTCCTAGACTGGCTCTGCTAGAGCTCCACGACCTCAGCTATTTTCCCTGACCTTTGGCCCGTGCCCTCGTGAGCGTGTCATCTCTAGTTACACTTCTCTTCCGACCACACTGAATCCGCCACCTGCGGATACCTGAGCGTGGAAGTCAACATCTATCACTGGCTGCAGCGTCACAGGTCACTAGGTGTCTAGGCTCAGGCTGACCTTGGCTGTCTTCTGCCCAGGCAAGGAGCCTAATCCTTCCAAGGAAATCAGGACACGTGCTCTCTGGCCGACTTCCTTTCTTTCATCCACACAGCGGTCTAGATGAGGTTAAAGAGGCCAGGTAGGCCAGGGGAAGGCTGAGTGCGGGGGCTAAGGCTTCTTTCCCAATCACCATGGAGACACCACCGGAAGGCTGGGCGGAACTTCTGACGGGGACGAGTCACAAACACTGAGCCAATAGGAGAGGTCCAGCCTATCCGGCCAGTTCAGCAGAGCCCTCCATTTTCCTCCTCATGGACAGACAATGGCCCCTTGCGTCTTTGGCCACAAAATCGAGGGCACCCAGGGAATAACTTCACAGTAGGCAACCCCTGATGTGAACACCTTCGACACACTGGGACAGCAGGCAGGTACCTCTTTTCCACCTACGCTAGGATATCAGTAGGCAAGGCGCCCTTCCTCTGCATCTATGGCCTCTCTGTATATGTTCATTCAGAGGAATCTCTTCATTCTACCCCTGAGACACATCACAAGTATGAGGGGCCTGAGAGAGAGCCTGGAGATGAAACGGGGGAGGCTTCTGGCTGGACCGCTCCCCAGTGGGTAGAGAACAGCAGGTAGTCTCTCTGGAAGGTCTTAGCTTCTGTTGATTGACATGTGCAATACACTAGGGGCGGACCCTGGCCAGGTGGAGCTTGTGGGCAGATGCAACCTCTCTGGCCTCGAATAATTCCGCTGCTGCTTTGTATGGCGAAAACCTCTCCCCGCCAAGGGGGATGGGTAGAGAACATTGACCCACACCCACCAGGGACCTTTCCTGGGACTAAAGATTACCAACATGGTCTCAACGTCGTCACCCTCTCAGCACACACCCTTCCTGCACACGTAATCCTGCCTTTCTCCGTCAGGGCCCTATCCCACCAGGAAAAAAAGCAAGCTGCTCAAAAAGGCCAATGTCAGGGAAATCGAGGAAACACTGCCATTTTCCACATTTTTGCTGTCTACATGTCCCCGCCTCCGGTGCAAGGCTGCGTATGTGGCCGGGCTGCGAAGGCAAGGCCGAAATCCTGGCAGCCTGGGCCCCAGCAGACCAATGGTTTATGGACATGGGGACACGGATGACCTGTTTGCCACATACAGGAGGGATCCTTGGGCCCCTCACTGGCTCGCCATTCAACTCCACGATGTCCACTGCTGGCCCTGGCCTTTGCTTTGGCTGGTGCCCCATTGAACGTGTGCTCCGGAGCCATGTTTCTCCACCCATCACTATCATTCTGCCACCAGGGGATATGTGAGTGTGGGAGTCACCATTTGTCACTGACAGCAGTGTCCCAAGTCACTAGACTTCCAGGTACCCGCTGACCTAGGCTGCCTCCTGCCCCTGGCAAGGTCCCCAATCCTTTATCCCAGATGCTGACACCTAGGCACTGGCGAACATTCATTTTTATCAACACAGAGGTCTGAGTGAGGGTCAGCGGGCCAGGTAGGTGAAGTCAAGGCCAGGTGGGCAGGGCTGAGGATTCTTTACCATCACCATAGAGACAGTCCCCCCACCGCAAGAGTGGGCGGAGCTTGTGATGGGCCTGGTGACAAGACTCAGCCAATGGCAGAGATCCGGCCCGCCAGGCAGATGACACAGGGCCCTCCATTGTGACTTATGACACCTAGTGGCCACAGCGTTGGAGCACACCCTGGGAAAGGCTACGTAGGCACAAGGGAGCCCCTGGTGCGGACTGCTTCAGGGCAGTGGCAGAGCAGGCCAGATACCTCTTTCCCACTTTCCTGAGGATATCAGTACGCAAGGCATCCCCACTCAGCATCTCTTCCCTCTCTCTCTCTCGGTCTCTCTCGGGATGTTTTCATTCTCTGAAATCTCTTTCCTTCTCCCCCTGAGTCACTTCATAGCTTGGAGTGCCTGACAGAGTGCCTAGAGACAAAAGAGCAAAGGGGAAGGCCTCTGGCTCTACTGGTTGCCCATGGGCAGAGAAGATCTGCTCGTCTATCTGGAAGGTCTAGAGACTAGTGATTGATTGGGGAGCTACATCCTGGGCGGACCTGGCCAGGTGAAGCTTGCTGACACGTGGCAGCCTCTCTGGAGACTACTAATCCCGCTGATAACATTCTATGCAAACAGCCGGCTGAGTGCCATGGGCAGAAAACATTGACACATACGTGCCAGAGGCCTATTCTGGGTCTCAAGAGTCCACCCTGGTCTCCAGCAACTCATCATCTCAGCACACACTTTGCCTGCACGCATGGAAACCGCCTCTCTCCACGAATGCCTTCACCTGCTAGGAAACACACGATCTCACTCAGCCAAAGGAGAGCACAGGCAAAGTCAACTGAAGGCCCCATTTTCAAGATTCTGCCCTCTGCTGCTCCACAGCCTCCGGTGGCACACTGCATGTGCGTCACTTCTCGGTAGACAAGGCCCAAATCCGGGCATCCAGGGCCCCAGCCCTCCACAGTCTACGGATGGCGGCATATGGATCACCTCTTTGCCTCGTACGGAAGGGAGGCCTGGGTCCTAGACTGGCTCTGCTAGAGCTCCACGACCTCAGCTATTTTCCCTGACCTTTGGCCCGTGCCCTTGTGAGCGTGTCATCTCTAGTTACACTTCTCTTCCGACCACACTGAATCCGCCACCTGCGGATACCTGAGCGTGGAAGTCAACATCTATCACTGGCTGCAGCGTCACAGGTCACTAGGTGTCTAGGCTCAGGCTGACCTTGGCTGTCTTCTGCCCAGGCAAGGAGCCTAATCCTTCCAAGGAAATCAGGACACGTGCTCTCTGGCCGACTTCCTTTTTTTCATCCACACAGCGGTCTAGATGAGGTTAAAGAGGCCAGGTAGGCCAGGGGAAGGCTGAGTGCGGGGGCTAAGGCTTCTTTCCCAATCACCATGGAGACACCACCGGAAGGCTGGGCGGAACTTCTGACGGGGACGAGTCACAAACACTGAGCCAATAGGAGAGGTCCAGCCTATCCGGCCAGTTCAGCAGAGCCCTCCATTTTCCTCTTGGACAGACAATGGCCCCTTGCGTCTTTGGCCACAAAATCGAGGGCACCCAGGGAATAACTTCACAGTAGGCAACCCCTGATGTGAACACCTTCGACACACTGGGACAGCAGGCAGGTACCTCTTTTCCACCTACGCTAGGATATCAGTAGGCAAGGCGCCCTTCCTCTGCATCTATGGCCTCTCTGTATATGTTCATTCAGAGGAATCTCTTCATTCTACCCCTGAGACACATCACAAGTATGAGGGGCCTGAGAGAGAGCCTGGAGATGAAACGGGGGAGGCTTCTGGCTGGACCGCTCCCCAGTGGGTAGAGAACAGCAGGTAGTCTCTCTGGAAGGTCTTAGCTTCTGTTGCTTGACATGTGCAATAGAGTAGGGGCGGACCCTGGCCAGGTGGAGCTTGTGGGCAGATGCAACCTCTCTGGCCACGAATAATTCCGCTGCTGCTTTGTATGGCGAAAACCTCTCCCCGCCAAGGGGGATGGGTAGAGAACATTGACCCACACCCACCAGGGACCTTTCCTGGGACTATAGATCCCAACATGGTCTCAACGTCGTCACCCTCTCAGCACACACCCTTCCTGCACACGTAATCCGGCCTTTCTCCGTCAGGGCCCTATCCCACCAGGAAAAAAAGCAAGCTGCTCAAAAAGGCCAATGCCAGGGAGATCGAGGAAACACTGCCATTTTCCACATTTTTGCTGTCTACATGTCCCCGCCTCCGGTGCAAGGCTGCGTATGTGGCCGGGCTGCGAAGGCAAGGCCGAAATCCTGGCAGCCTGGGCCCCAGCAGACCAATGGTTTATGGACATGGGGACACGGATGACCTGTTTGCCACATACAGGAGGGATCCTTGGGCCCCTCACTGGCTCGCCATTCAGCTCCACGACGTCCACTGCTGGCCCTGGCCTTTGCTTTGGCTGGTGCCCCATTGAACGTGTGCTCCGGAGCCATGTTTCTCCACCCATCACTATCATTCTGCCACCAGGGGATATGTGAGTGTGGAAGTCACCATTTGTCACTGGCAGCAGTGTCCCAAGTCACTAGACTTCCAGGTACCCGCTGACCTAGGCTGCCTCCTGCCCCAGGCAAGGTCCCCAATCCTTTATCCCACATGCTGACACCTAGGCACTGGCGGACATTCATTTTGATCAACACAGAGGTCTGAGTGAGGGTCAGCGGGCCAGGTAGGTGAAGTCAAGGCCAGGTGGGCGGGGCTGAGGATTCTTTGCCATCACCATAGAGACAGTCCCCCCACCGCAAGAGTGGGCGGAGCTTGTGATGGGCCTGGTGACAAGACTCAGCCAATGGCAGAGATCCGGCCCGCCAGGCAGATGACACAGGGCCCTCCATTGTGACCTATGACACCTAGTGGCCACAGCGTTGGAGCACACCCTGGGAAAGGCTACGTAGGCACAAGGGAGCCCCTGGTGCGGACTGCTTCAGGGCAGTGGCAGAGCAGGCCAGATACCTCTTTCCCACTTTCCTGAGGATATCAGTACGCAAGGCATCCCCACTCAGCATCTCTTCCCTCTCTCTCTCTCGGTCTCTCTCGGGATGTTTTCATTCTCTGAAATCTCTTTCCTTCTCCCCCTGAGTCACTTCATAGCTTGGAGTGCCTGACAGAGTGCCTAGAGACAAAAGAGCAAAGGGGGAAGGCCTCTGGCTCTACTGGTTGCCCATGGGCAGAGAAGATCTGCTCGTCTATATGGAAGGTCTAGAGACTAGTGATTGATTGGGGAGCTACATCCTGGGCGGACCTGGCCAGGTGAAGCTTGCTGACACGTGGCAGCCTCTCTGGAGACTACTAATCCCGCTGATAACATTCTATGCAAACAGCCGGCTGAGTGCCATGGGCAGAAAACATTGACACATACGTGCCAGAGGCCTATTCTGGGTCTCAAGAGTCCACCCTGGTCTCCAGCAACTCATCATCTCAGCACACACTTTGCCTGCACGCATGGAAACCGCCTCTCTCCACGAATGCCTTCACCTGCTAGGAAACACACGATCTCACTCAGCCAAAGGAGAGCACAGGCAAAGTCAACTGAAGGCCCCATTTTCAAGATTCTGCCCTCTGCTGCTCCACAGCCTCCGGTGGCACACTGCATGTGCGTCACTTCTCGGTAGACAAGGCCCAAATCCGGGCATCCAGGGCCCCAGCCCTCCACAGTCTACGGATGGCGGCATATGGATCACCTCTTTGCCTCGTACGGCAGGGAGGCCTGGGCCATAGACTGGCTCCGCTAGAGCTCCACGACCTCAGCTATTTTCCCTGACCTTTGGCCCGTGCCCTCGTGAGCGTGTCATCTCTAGTTACACTTCTCTTCCGACCACACTGAATCCGCCACCTGCAGATACCTGAGCGTGGAAGTCAACATCTATCACTGGCTGCAGTCTCACAGGTCACTAGGTGTCTAGGCTCAGGCTGACCTTGGCTGTCTTCTGCCCAGGCAAGGAGCCTAATCCTTCCAAGGAAATCAGGACCCGTGCTCACTGGCCGACATCCTTTCTTTCATCCACACAGCGGTCTAGATGAGGGGAAAGAGGCCAGGTAGGCCAGGGCAAGGCTGAGTGCAGGGCCTAAGGCTTCTTTCCCAATCACCATGGAGACACCACCGGAAGGCTGGGCGGAACTTCTGACGGGGACGAGTCACAAACACTGAGCCAATAGGAGAGGTCCAGCCTATCCGGCCAGTTCCGCAGAGCCCTCAGTTTTACTCATGGACAGACAATGGCCCCTTGCGTCTTTGGCCACAAAATCGAGGGCACCCAGGGAATAACTTCACAGTAGGCAACCCCTGATGTGAACACCTTCGACACACTGGGACAGCAGGGAGGTACCTCTTTTCCACCTACGCTAGGATATCAGTAGGCAAGGCGCCCTTCCTCTGCATCTATGGCCTCTCTGTATGTGTTCATTCAGAGGAATCTCTTCATTCTACCCGTGAGACACATCACAAGTATGAGGGGCCTGAGAGAGAGCCTGGAGATGACACGGGGGAGGCTTCTGGCTGGACCGCTTCCCAGTGGGTGGAGAACAGCAGGTAGTCTCTCTGGAAGGTCTTAGCTTCTGTTGATTGACATGCGCAATACAGTAGGGGCGGACCCTGGCCAGGTGGAGCTTGTGGGCAGATGCAACCTCTCTGGCCACGAATAATTCCGCTGCTGCTTTGTATGGAGAAAACCTCTCCCCGCCAAGTGGGATGGGTAGAGAACACTGACCCACACCCACCAGGGACCTTTCCTGGGACTAAAGATCCCAACATGGTCTCAACGTCGTCACCCTCTCAGCACACACCCTTCCTGCACACATAATCCTGCCTTTCTCCGTCAGGGCCCTATCCCACCAGGAAAAAAAGCAAGCTGCTCAAAACGGCCAATGCCAGGGAAATCGAGGAAACTCTGCCATTTTCCACATTTTTGCTGTCTACATGTCTCCACCTGTGGTGCAAGGCTGCGTATGTGGCCGGGCTCCGAAGGCAAGGCCGAAATCCAGGCAGCCTGGGCCCCAGCAGTCCAGTGATTTATGGACGT
This sequence comes from Elephas maximus indicus, assembly GCF_024166365.1. Taxonomy (NCBI): domain Eukaryota; kingdom Metazoa; phylum Chordata; class Mammalia; order Proboscidea; family Elephantidae; genus Elephas; species Elephas maximus. Next base: position 11,827,525 of record NC_064832.1, on the reverse strand, counting down.
GGGGACAAGGATGACCTGTTTGCCACCTACAGGAGGGATCCTTGGGCCCTTCGGTGGTTCGCCATTCAGCTCCACGACGTCCACTGCTGGCCCTGGCCTTTGCTCTGGCTGGTGCCCCATTGAACGTGTGCTAGGGAGCCATGTTTCTCCACCCATCACTATCATTCTGCCACCAGGGGATATGTGAGTGTGGGAGTCACCATTTGTCACTGGCAGCAGTGTCCCAAGTCACTAGACTTCCAGGTACCCGCTGACCTAGGCTGCCTTCTGCCCCAGGCAAGGTCCCCAATCCTTTATCCCAGATGCTGACACCTAGGCACTGGCAGACATTCATTTTTATCAACACAGAGGTCTGAGTGAAGGTCAGCGGGCCAGGTAGGTGAAGTCAAGGCCAGGTGGGCGGGGCTGAGGATTCTTTGCCATCACCATAGAGACAGTCCCCCCACCGCAAGAGTGGGCGGAGCTTGTGATGGGCCTGGTGACAAGACTCAGCCAATGGCAGAGATCCGGCCCGCCAGGCAGATGACACAGGGCCCTCCATTGTGACCTATGACACCTAGTGGCCACAGCGTTGGAGCACACCCTGGGAAAGGCTACGTAGGCACAAGGGAGCCCCTGGTGCGGACTGCTTCAGGGCAGTGGCAGAGCAGGCCAGATACCTCTTTCCCACTTTCCTGAGGATATCAGTACGCAAGGCATCCCCACTCAGCATCTCTTCCCTCTCTCTCTCTCGGGATGTTTTCATGTTCTGAAATCTCTTTCCTTCTCCCCCTGAGTCACTTCATAGCTTGGAGTGCCTGACAGAGTGCCTAGAGACAAAAGAGCAAAGGGGGAAGGCCTCTGGCTCTACTGGTTGCCCATGGGCAGAGAAGATCTGCTCGTCTGTCTGGAAGGTCTAGAGAGTAGTGATTGATTGGGGAGCTACATCCTGGGCGGAACTGGCCAGGTGAAGCTTGCTGACATGTGGCAGCCTCTCTGGAGACTACTAATCCCGCTGATAACATTCTATGCAAATAGCTGGCTGAGTGCCATGGGCAGAAAACATTGACACATACCTGCCAGAGGCCTATTCTGGGTCTCAAGAGTCCACCCTGGTCTCCAGCAACTCATCATCTCAGCACACACTTTGCCTGCACGCATGGAAACCGCCTCTCTCCACGAATGCCTTCACCTGCTAGGAAACACACGATCTCACTCAGCCAAAGGAGAGCACAGGCAAAGTCAACTGAGGCCCACATTTTCAAGATTTTGCCCTCTGCTGCTCCACAGCCTCCAGTGGCACACTGCATGTGCGTCACTTCTCGGTAGACAAGGCCCAAATCCGGGCATCCAGGGCCCCAGCCCTCCACAGCCTACGGATGGCGGCATATGGATCACCTCTTTGCCTCGTACGGCAGGGAGGCCTGGGCCATAGACTGGCTCCGCTAGAGCTCCACGACCTCAGCTATTTTCCCTGACCTTTGGCCCGTGCCCTCGTGAGCGTGTCATCTCTAGTTACACTTCTCTTCCGACCACACTGAATCCGCCACCTGCAGATACCTGAGCGTGGAAGTCAACATCTATCACTGGCTGCAGTCTCACAGGTCACTAGGTGTCTAGGCTCAGGCTGACCTTGGCTGTCTTCTGCCCAGGCAAGGAGCCTAATCCTTCCAAGGAAATCAGGACCCGTGCTCACTGGCCGACATCCTTTCTTTCATCCACACAGCGGTCTAGATGAGGGGAAAGAGGCCAGGTAGGCCAGGGCAAGGCTGAGTGCAGGGCCTAAGGCTTCTTTCCCAATCACCATGGAGACACCACCGGAAGGCTGGGCGGAACTTCTGACGGGGACGAGTCACAAACACTGAGCCAATAGGAGAGGTCCAGCCTATCCGGCCAGTTCCGCAGAGCCCTCAGTTTTACTCATGGACAGACAATGGCCCCTTGCGTCTTTGGCGACAAAATCGAGGGCACCCAGGGAATAACTTCACAGTAGGCAACCCCTGATGTGAACACCTTCGACACACTGGGACAGCAGGGAGGTACCTCTTTTCCACCTACGCTAGGATATCAGTAGGCAAGGCGCCCTTCCTCTGCATCTATGGCCTCTCTGTATGTGTTCATTCAGAGGAATCTCTTCATTCTACCCGTGAGACACATCACAAGTATGAGGGGCCTGAGAGAGAGCCTGGAGATGACACGGGGGAGGCTTCTGGCTGGACCGCTTCCCAGTGGGTAGAGAACAGCAGGTAGTCTCTCTGGAAGGTCTTAGCTTCTGTTGATTGACATGCGCAATACAGTAGGGGCGGACCCTGGCCAGGTGGAGCTTGTGGGCAGATGCAACCTCTCTGGCCACGAATAATTCCGCTGCTGCTTTGTATGGAGAAAACCTCTCCCCGCCAAGTGGGATGGGTAGAGAACACTGACCCACACCCACCAGGGACCTTTCCTGGGACTAAAGATCCCAACATGGTCTCAACGTCGTCACCCTCTCAGCACACACCCTTCCTGCACACATAATCCTGCCTTTCTCCGTCAGGGCCCTATCCCACCAGGAAAAAAAGCAAGCTGCTCAAAACGGCCAATGCCAGGGAAATCGAGGAAACTCTGCCATTTTCCACATTTTTGCTGTCTACATGTCTCCACCTGTGGTGCAAGGCTGCGTATGTGGCCGGGCTCCGAAGGCAAGGCCGAAATCCAGGCAGCCTGGGCCCCAGCAGTCCAGTGATTTATGGACGTGTGGACAAGGATGACCTGTTTGCCACCTACAGGAGGGATCCTTGGGCCCTTCGGTGGTTCGCCATTCAGCTCCACGACGTCCACTGCTGGCCCTGGCCTTTGCTCTGGCTGGTGCCCCATTGAACGTGTGCTAGGGAGCCATGTTTCTCCACCCATCACTATCATTCTGCCACCAGGGGATATGTGAGTGTGGGAGTCACCATTTGTCACTGGCAGCAGTGTCCCAAGTCACTAGACTTCCAGGTACCCGCTGACCTAGGCTGCCTTCTGCCCCAGGCAAGGTCCCCAATCCTTTATCCCAGATGCTGACACCTAGGCACTGGCAGACATTCATTTTTATCAACACAGAGGTCTGAGTGAAGGTCAACGGGCCAGGTAGGTGAAGTCAAGGCCAGGTGGGCGGGGCTGAGGATTCTTTGCCATCACCATAGAGACAGTCCCCCCACCGCAAGAGTGGGCGGAGCTTGTGATGGGCCTGGTGACAAGACTCAGCCAATGGCAGAGATCCGGCCCGCCAGGCAGATGACACAGGGCCCTCCATTGTGACCTATGACACCTAGTGGCCACAGCGTTGGAGCACACCCTGGGAAAGGCTACGTAGGCACAAGGGAGCCCCTGGTGCGGACTGCTTCAGGGCAGTGGCAGAGCAGGCCAGATACCTCTTTCCCACTTTCCTGAGGATATCAGTACGCAAGGCATCCCCACTCAGCATCTCTTCCCTCTCTCTCTCTCGGTCTCTCTCGGGATGTTTTCATTCTCTGAAATCTCTTTCCTTCTCCCCCTGAGTCACTTCATAGCTTGGAGTGCCTGACAGAGTGCCTAGAGACAAAAGAGCAAAGGGGGAAGGCCTCTGGCTCTACTGGTTGCCCATGGGCAGAGAAGATCTGCTCGTCTATATGGAAGGTCTAGAGACTAGTGATTGATTGGGGAGCTACATCCTGGGTGGACCTGGCCAGGTGAAGCTTGCTGACACGTGGCAGCCTCTCTGGAGACTACTAATCCCGCTGATAACATTCTATGCAAACAGCCGGCTGAGTGCCATGGGCAGAAAACATTGACACATACGTGCCAGAGGCCTATTCTGGGTCTCAAGAGTCCACCCTGGTCTCCAGCAACTCATCATCTCAGCACACACTTTGCCTGCACGCATGGAAACCGCCTCTCTCCACGAATGCCTTCACCTGCTAGGAAACACACGATGTCACTCAGCCAAAGGAGAGCACAGGCAAAGTCAACTGAAGGCCCCATTTTCAAGATTCTGCCCTCTGCTGCTCCACAGCCTCCGGTGGCACACTGCATGTGCGTCACTTCTCGGTAGACAAGGCCCAAATCCGGGCATCCAGGGCCCCAGCCCTCCACAGTCTACGGATGGCGGCATATGGATCACCTCTTTGCCTCGTACGGCAGGGAGGCCTGGGCCATAGACTGGCTCCGCTAGAGCTCCACGACCTCAGCTATTTTCCCTGACCTTTGGCCCGTGCCCTCGTGAGCGTGTCATCTCTAGTTACACTTCTCTTCCGACCACACTGAATCCGCCACCTGCAGATACCTGAGCGTGGAAGTCAACATCTATCACTGGCTGCAGTCTCACAGGTCACTAGGTGTCTAGGCTCAGGCTGACCTTGGCTGTCTTCTGCCCAGGCAAGGAGCCTAATCCTTCCAAGGAAATCAGGACCCGTGCTCACTGGCCGACATCCTTTCTTTCATCCACACAGCGGTCTAGATGAGGGGAAAGAGGCCAGGTAGGCCAGGGCAAGGCTGAGTGCAGGGCCTAAGGCTTCTTTCCCAATCACCATGGAGACACCACCGGAAGGCTGGGCGGAACTTCTGACGGGGACGAGTCACAAACACTGAGCCAATAGGAGAGGTCCAGCCTATCCGGCCAGTTCCGCAGAGCCCTCAGTTTTACTCATGGACAGACAATGGCCCCTTGCGTCTTTGGCCACAAAATCGAGGGCACCCAGGGAATAACTTCACAGTAGGCAACCCCTGATGTGAACACCTTCGACACACTGGGACAGCAGGGAGGTACCTCTTTTCCACCTACGCTAGGATATCAGTAGGCAAGGCGCCCTTCCTCTGCATCTATGGCCTCTCTGTATGTGTTCATTCAGAGGAATCTCTTCATTCTACCCGTGAGACACATCACAAGTATGAGGGGCCTGAGAGAGAGCCTGGAGATGACACGGGGGAGGCTTCTGGCTGGACCGCTTCCCAGTGGGTGGAGAACAGCAGGTAGTCTCTCTGGAAGGTCTTAGCTTCTGTTGATTGACATGCGCAATACAGTAGGGGCGGACCCTGGCCAGGTGGAGCTTGTGGGCAGATGCAACCTCTCTGGCCACGAATAATTCCGCTGCTGCTTTGTATGGAGAAAACCTCTCCCCGCCAAGTGGGATGGGTAGAGAACACTGACCCACACCCACCAGGGACCTTTCCTGGGACTAAAGATCCCAACATGGTCTCAACGTCGTCACCCTCTCAGCACACACCCTTCCTGCACACATAATCCTGCCTTTCTCCGTCAGGGCCCTATCCCACCAGGAAAAAAAGCAAGCTGCTCAAAACGGCCAATGCCAGGGAAATCGAGGAAACTCTGCCATTTTCCACATTTTTGCTGTCTACATGTCTCCACCTGTGGTGCAAGGCTGCGTATGTGGCCGGGCTCCGAAGGCAAGGCCGAAATCCAGGCAGCCTGGGCCCCAGCAGTCCAGTGATTTATGGACGTGGGGACAAGGATGACCTGTTTGCCACCTACAGGAGGGATCCTTGGGCCCTTCGGTGGTTCGCCATTCAGCTCCACGACGTCCACTGCTGGCCCTGGCCTTTGCTCTGGCTGGTGCCCCATTGAACGTGTGCTAGGGAGCCATGTTTCTCCACCCATCACTATCATTCTGCCACCAGGGGATATGTGAGTGTGGGAGTCACCATTTGTCACTGGCAGCAGTGTCCCAAGTCACTAGACTTCCAGGTACCCGCTGACCTAGGCTGCCTTCTGCCCCAGGCAAGGTCCCCAATCCTTTATCCCAGATGCTGACACCTAGGCACTGGCAGACATTCATTTTTATCAACACAGAGGTCTGAGTGAAGGTCAACGGGCCAGGTAGGTGAAGTCAAGGCCAGGTGGGCGGGGCGGAGGATTCTTTGCCATCACCATAGAGACAGTCCCCCCACCGCAAGAGTGGGCGGAGCTTGTGATGGGCCTGGTGACAAGACTCAGCCAATGGCAGAGATCCGGCCCGCCAGGCAGATGACACAGGGCCCTCCATTGTGACCTATGACACCTAGTGGCCACAGCGTTGGAGCACACCCTGGGAAAGGCTACGTAGGCACAAGGGAGCCCCTGGTGCGGACTGCTTCAGGGCAGTGGCAGAGCAGGCCAGATACCTCTTTCCCACTTTCCTGAGGATATCAGTACGCAAGGCATCCCCACTCAGCATCTCTTCCCTCTCTCTCTCTCGGGATGTTTTCATGTTCTGAAATCTCTTTCCTTCTCCCCCTGAGTCACTTCATAGCTTGGAGTGCCTGACAGAGTGCCTAGAGACAAAAGAGCAAAGGGGGAAGGCCTCTGGCTCTACTGGTTGCCCATGGGCAGAGAAGATCTGCTCGTCTGTCTGGAAGGTCTAGAGAGTAGTGATTGATTGGGGAGCTACATCCTGGGCGGAACTGGCCAGGTGAAGCTTGCTGACATGTGGCAGCCTCTCTGGAGACTACTAATCCCGCTGATAACATTCTATGCAAATAGCTGGCTGAGTGCCATGGGCAGAAAACATTGACACATACCTGCCAGAGGCCTATTCTGGGTCTCAAGAGTCCACCCTGGTCTCCAGCAACTCATCATCTCAGCACACACTTTGCCTGCACGCATGGAAACCGCCTCTCTCCACGAATGCCTTCACCTGCTAGGAAACACACGATCTCACTCAGCCAAAGGAGAGCACAGGCAAAGTCAACTGAGGCCCACATTTTCAAGATTTTGCCCTCTGCTGCTCCACAGCCTCCAGTGGCACACTGCATGTGCGTCACTTCTCGGTAGACAAGGCCCAAATCCGGGCATCCAGGGCCCCAGCCCTCCACAGCCTACGGATGGCGGCATATGGATCACCTCTTTGCCTCGTACGGCAGGGAGGCCTGGGCCATAGACTGGCTCCGCTAGAGCTCCACGACCTCAGCTATTTTCCCTGACCTTTGGCCCGTGCCCTCGTGAGCGTGTCATCTCTAGTTACACTTCTCTTCCGACCACACTGAATCCGCCACCTGCAGATACCTGAGCGTGGAAGTCAACATCTATCACTGGCTGCAGTCTCACAGGTCACTAGGTGTCTAGGCTCAGGCTGACCTTGGCTGTCTTCTGCCCAGGCAAGGAGCCTAATCCTTCCAAGGAAATCAGGACCCGTGCTCACTGGCCGACATCCTTTCTTTCATCCACACAGCGGTCTAGATGAGGGGAAAGAGGCCAGGTAGGCCAGGGCAAGGCTGAGTGCAGGGCCTAAGGCTTCTTTCCCAATCACCATGGAGACACCACCGGAAGGCTGGGCGGAACTTCTGACGGGGACGAGTCACAAACACTGAGCCAATAGGAGAGGTCCAGCCTATCCGGCCAGTTCCGCAGAGCCCTCAGTTTTACTCATGGACAGACAATGGCCCCTTGCGTCTTTGGCCACAAAATCGAGGGCACCCAGGGAATAACTTCACAGTAGGCAACCCCTGATGTGAACACCTTCGACACACTGGGACAGCAGGGAGGTACCTCTTTTCCACCTACGCTAGCATATCAGTAGGCAAGGCGCCCTTCCTCTGCATCTATGGCCTCTCTGTATGTGTTCATTCAGAGGAATCTCTTCATTCTACCCGTGAGACACATCACAAGTATGAGGGGCCTGAGAGAGAGCCTGGAGATGACACGGGGGAGGCTTCTGGCTGGACCGCTTCCCAGTGGGTAGAGAACAGCAGGTAGTCTCTCTGGAAGGTCTTAGCTTCTGTTGATTGACATGCGCAATACAGTAGGGGCGGACCCTGGCCAGGTGGAGCTTGTGGGCAGATGCAACCTCTCTGGCCACGAATAATTCCGCTGCTGCTTTGTATGGAGAAAACCTCTCCCCGCCAAGTGGGATGGGTAGAGAACACTGACCCACACCCACCAGGGACCTTTCCTGGGACTAAAGATCCCAACATGGTCTCAACGTCGTCACCCTCTCAGCACACACCCTTCCTGCACACATAATCCTGCCTTTCTCCGTCAGGGCCCTATCCCACCAGGAAAAAAAGCAAGCTGCTCAAAACGGCCAATGCCAGGGAAATCGAGGAAACTCTGCCATTTTCCACATTTTTGCTGTCTACATGTCTCCACCTGTGGTGCAAGGCTGCGTATGTGGCCGGGCTCCGAAGGCAAGGCCGAAATCCAGGCAGCCTGGGCCCCAGCAGTCCAGTGATTTATGGACGTGGGGACAAGGATGACCTGTTTGCCACCTACAGGAGGGATCCTTGGGCCCTTCGGTGGTTCGCCATTCAGCTCCACGACGTCCACTGCTGGCCCTGGCCTTTGCTCTGGCTGGTGCCCCATTGAACGTGTGCTAGGGAGCCATGTTTCTCCACCCATCACTATCATTCTGCCACCAGGGGATATGTGAGTGTGGGAGTCACCATTTGTCACTGGCAGCAGTGTCCCAAGTCACTAGACTTCCAGGTACCCGCTGACCTAGGCTGCCTTCTGCCCCAGGCAAGGTCCCCAATCCTTTATCCCAGATGCTGACACCTAGGCACTGGCAGACATTCATTTTTATCAACACAGAGGTCTGAGTGAAGGTCAACGGGCCAGGTAGGTGAAGTCAAGGCCAGGTGGGCGGGGCTGAGGATTCTTTGCCATCACCATAGAGACAGTCCCCCCACCGCAAGAGTGGGCGGAGCTTGTGATGGGCCTGGTGACAAGACTCAGCCAATGGCAGAGATCCGGCCCGCCAGGCAGATGACACAGGGCCCTCCATTGTGACCTATGACACCTAGTGGCCACAGCGTTGGAGCACACCCTGGGAAAGGCTACGTAGGCACAAGGGAGCCCCTGGTGCGGACTGCTTCAGGGCAGTGGCAGAGCAGGCCAGATACCTCTTTCCCACTTTCCTGAGGATATCAGTACGCAAGGCATCCCCACTCAGCATCTCTTCCCTCTCTCTCTCTCGGGATGTTTTCATGTTCTGAAATCTCTTTCCTTCTCCCCCTGAGTCACTTCATAGCTTGGAGTGCCTGACAGAGTGCCTAGAGACAAAAGAGCAAAGGGGGAAGGCCTCTGGCTCTACTGGTTGCCCATGGGCAGAGAAGATCTGCTCGTCTGTCTGGAAGGTCTAGAGAGTAGTGATTGATTGGGGAGCTACATCCTGGGCGGAACTGGCCAGGTGAAGCTTGCTGACATGTGGCAGCCTCTCTGGAGACTACTAATCCCGCTGATAACATTCTATGCAAATAGCTGGCTGAGTGCCATGGGCAGAAAACATTGACACATACCTGCCAGAGGCCTATTCTGGGTCTCAAGAGTCCACCCTGGTCTCCAGCAACTCATCATCTCAGCACACACTTTGCCTGCACGCATGGAAACCGCCTCTCTCCACGAATGCCTTCACCTGCTAGGAAACACACGATCTCACTCAGCCAAAGGAGAGCACAGGCAAAGTCAACTGAGGCCCACATTTTCAAGATTTTGCCCTCTGCTGCTCCACAGCCTCCAGTGGCACACTGCATGTGCGTCACTTCTCGGTAGACAAGGCCCAAATCCGGGCATCCAGGGCCCCAGCCCTCCACAGCCTACGGATGGCGGCATATGGATCACCTCTTTGCCTCGTACGGCAGGGAGGCCTGGGCCATAGACTGGCTCCGCTAGAGCTCCACGACCTCAGCTATTTTCCCTGACCTTTGGCCCGTGCCCTCGTGAGCGTGTCATCTCTAGTTACACTTCTCTTCCGACCACACTGAATCCGCCACCTGCAGATACCTGAGCGTGGAAGTCAACATCTATCACTGGCTGCAGTCTCACAGGTCACTAGGTGTCTAGGCTCAGGCTGACCTTGGCTGTCTTCTGCCCAGGCAAGGAGCCTAATCCTTCCAAGGAAATCAGGACCCGTGCTCACTGGCCGACATCCTTTCTTTCATCCACACAGCGGTCTAGATGAGGGGAAAGAGGCCAGGTAGGCCAGGGGAAGGCTGAGTGCAGGGCCTAAGGCTTCTTTCCCAATCACCATGGAGACACCACCGGAAGGCTGGGCGGAACTTCTGACGGGGACGAGTCACAAACACTGAGCCAATAGGAGAGGTCCAGCCTATCCGGCCAGTTCCACAGAGCCCTCAGTTTTACTCATGGACAGACAATGGCCCCTTGCGTCTTTGGCCACAAAATCGAGGGCACCCAGGGAATAACTTCACAGTAGGCAACCCCTGATGTGAACACCTTCGACACACTGGGACAGCAGGGAGGTACCTCTTTTCCACCTACGCTAGGATATCAGTAGGCAAGGCGCCCTTCCTCTGCATCTATGGCCTCTCTGTATGTGTTCATTCAGAGGAATCTCTTCATTCTACCCGTGAGACACATCACAAGTATGAGGGGCCTGAGAGAGAGCCTGGAGATGACACGGGGGAGGCTTCTGGCTGGACCGCTTCCCAGTGGGTAGAGAACAGCAGGTAGTCTCTCTGGAAGGTCTTAGCTTCTGTTGATTGACATGCGCAATACAGTAGGGGCGGACCCTGGCCAGGTGGAGCTTGTGGGCAGATGCAACCTCTCTGGCCACGAATAATTCCGCTGCTGCTTTGTATGGAGAAAACCTCTCCCCGCCAAGTGGGATGGGTAGAGAACACTGACCCACACCCACCAGGGACCTTTCCTGGGACTAAAGATCCCAACATGGTCTCAACGTCGTCACCCTCTCAGCACACACCCTTCCTGCACACATAATCCTGCCTTTCTCCGTCAGGGCCCTATCCCACCAGGAAAAAAAGCAAGCTGCTCAAAACGGCCAATGCCAGGGAAATCGAGGAAACTCTGCCATTTTCCACATTTTTGCTGTCTACATGTCTCCACCTGTGGTGCAAGGCTGCGTATGTGGCCGGGCTCCGAAGGCAAGGCCGAAATCCAGGCAGCCTGGGCCCCAGCAGTCCAGTGATTTATGGACGTGGGGACAAGGATGACCTGTTTGCCACCTACAGGAGGGATCCTTGGGCCCTTCGGTGGTTCGCCATTCAGCTCCACGACGTCCACTGCTGGCCCTGGCCTTTGCTCTGGCTGGTGCCCCATTGAACGTGTGCTAGGGAGCCATGTTTCTCCACCCATCACTATCATTCTGCCACCAGGGGATATGTGAGTGTGGGAGTCACCATTTGTCACTGGCAGCAGTGTCCCAAGTCACTAGACTTCCAGGTACCCGCTGACCTAGGCTGCCTTCTGCCCCAGGCAAGGTCCCCAATCCTTTATCCCAGATGCTGACACCTAGGCACTGGCAGACATTCATTTTTATCAACACAGAGGTCTGAGTGAAGGTCAGCGGGCCAGGTAGGTGAAGTCAAGGCCAGGTGGGCGGGGCTGAGGATTCTTTGCCATCACCATAGAGACAGTCCCCCCACCGCAAGAGTGGGTGGAGCTTGTGATGGGCCTGGTGACAAGACTCAGCCAATGGCAGAGATCCGGCCCGCCAGGCAGATGACACAGGGCCCTCCATTGTGACCTATGACACCTAGTGGCCACAGCGTTGGAGCACACCCTGGGAAAGGCTACGTAGGCACAAGGGAGCCCCTGGTGCGGACTGCTTCAGGGCAGTGGCAGAGCAGGCCAGATACCTCTTTCCCACTTTCCTGAGGATATCAGTACGCAAGGCATCCCCACTCAGCATCTCTTCCCTCTCTCTCTCTCGGGATGTTTTCATGTTCTGAAATCTCTTTCCTTCTCCCCCTGAGTCACTTCATAGCTTGGAGTGCCTGACAGAGTGCCTAGAGACAAAAGAGCAAAGGGGGAAGGCCTCTGGCTCTACTGGTTGCCCATGGGCAGAGAAGATCTGCTCGTCTGTCTGGAAGGTCTAGAGAGTAGTGATTGATTGGGGAGCTACATCCTGGGCGGAACTGGCCAGGTGAAGCTTGCTGACATGTGGCAGCCTCTCTGGAGACTACTAATCCCGCTGATAACATTCTATGCAAATAGCTGGCTGAGTGCCATGGGCAGAAAACATTGACACATACCTGCCAGAGGCCTATTCTGGGTCTCAAGAGTCCACCCTGGTCTCCAGCAACTCATCATCTCAGCACACACTTTGCCTGCACGCATGGAAACCGCCTCTCTCCACGAATGCCTTCACCTGCTAGGAAACACACGATCTCACTCAGCCAAAGGAGAGCACAGGCAAAGTCAACTGAGGCCCACATTTTCAAGATTTTGCCCTCTGCTGCTCCACAGCCTCCAGTGGCACACTGCATGTGCGTCACTTCTCGGTAGACAAGGCCCAAATCCGGGCATCCAGGGCCCCAGCCCTCCACAGCCTACGGATGGCGGCATATGGATCACCTCTTTGCCTCGTACGGCAGGGAGGCCTGGGCCATAGACTGGCTCCGCTAGAGCTCCACGACCTCAGCTATTTTCCCTGACCTTTGGCCCGTGCCCTCGTGAGCGTGTCATCTCTAGTTACACTTCTCTTCCGACCACACTGAATCCGCCACCTGCAGATACCTGAGCGTGGAAGTCAACATCTATCACTGGCTGCAGTCTCACAGGTCACTAGGTGTCTAGGCTCAGGCTGACCTTGGCTGTCTTCTGCCCAGGCAAGGAGCCTAATCCTTCCAAGGAAATCAGGACCCGTGCTCACTGGCCGACATCCTTTCTTTCATCCACACAGCGGTCTAGATGAGGGGAAAGAGGCCAGGTAGGCCAGGGCAAGGCTGAGTGCAGGGCCTAAGGCTTCTTTCCCAATCACCATGGAGACACCACCGGAAGGCTGGGCGGAACTTCTGACGGGGACGAGTCACAAACACTGAGCCAATAGGAGAGGTCCAGCCTATCCGGCCAGTTCCGCAGAGCCCTCAGTTTTACTCATGGACAGACAATGGCCCCTTGCGTCTTTGGCCACAAAATCGAGGGCACCCAGGGAATAACTTCACAGTAGGCAACCCCTGATGTGAACACCTTCGACACACTGGGACAGCAGGGAGGTACCTCTTTTCCACCTACGCTAGGATATCAGTAGGCAAGGCGCCCTTCCTCTGCATCTATGGCCTCTCTGTATGTGTTCATTCAGAGGAATCTCTTCATTCTACCCGTGAGACACATCACAAGTATGAGGGGCCTGAGAGAGAGCCTGGAGATGACACGGGGGAGGCTTCTGGCTGGACCGCTTCCCAGTGGGTAGAGAACAGCAGGTAGTCTCTCTGGAAGGTCTTAGCTTCTGTTGATTGACATGCGCAATACAGTAGGGGCGGACCCTGGCCAGGTGGAGCTTGTGGGCAGATGCAACCTCTCTGGCCACGAATAATTCCGCTGCTGCTTTGTATGGAGAAAACCTCTCCCCGCCAAGTGGGATGGGTAGAGAACACTGACCCACACCCACCAGGGACCTTTCCTGGGACTAAAGATCCCAAGATGGTCTCAACGTCGTCACCCTCTCAGCACACACCCTTCCTGCACACATAATCCTGCCTTTCTCCGTCAGGGCCCTATCCCACCAGGAAAAAAAGCAAGCTGCTCAAAACGGCCAATGCCAGGGAAATCGAGGAAACTCTGCCATTTTCCACATTTTTGCTGTCTACATGTCTCCACCTGTGGTGCAAGGCTGCGTATGTGGCCGGGCTCCGAAGGCAAGGCCGAAATCCAGGCAGCCTGGGCCCCAGCAGTCCAGTGATTTATGGACGTGGGGACAAGGATGACCTGTTTGCCACCTACAGGAGGGATCCTTGGGCCCTTCGGTGGTTCGCCATTCAGCTCCACGACGTCCACTGCTGGCCCTGGCCTTTGCTCTGGCTGGTGCCCCATTGAACGTGTGCTAGGGAGCCATGTTTCTCCACCCATCACTATCATTCTGCCACCAGGGGATATGTGAGTGTGGGAGTCACCATTTGTCACTGGCAGCAGTGTCCCAAGTCACTAGACTTCCAGGTACCCGCTGACCTAGGCTGCCTTCTGCCCCAGGCAAGGTCCCCAATCCTTTATCCCAGATGCTGACACCTAGGCACTGGCAGACATTCATTTTTATCAACACAGAGGTCTGAGTGAAGGTCAGCGGGCCAGGTAGGTGAAGTCAAGGCCAGGTGGGCGGGGCTGAGGATTCTTTGCCATCACCATAGAGACAGTCCCCCCACCGCAAGAGTGGGCGGAGCTTGTGATGGGCCTGGTGACAAGACTCAGCCAATGGCAGAGATCCGGCCCGCCAGGCAGATGACACAGGGCCCTCCATTGTGACCTATGACACCTAGTGGCCACAGCGTTGGAGCACACCCTGGGAAAGGCTACGTAGGCACAAGGGAGCCCCTGGTGCGGACTGCTTCAGGGCAGTGGCAGAGCAGGCCAGATACCTCTTTCCCACTTTCCTGAGGATATCAGTACGCAAGGCATCCCCACTCAGCATCTCTTCCCTCTCTCTCTCTCGGGATGTTTTCATGTTCTGAAATCTCTTTCCTTCTCCCCCTGAGTCACTTCATAGCTTGGAGTGCCTGACAGAGTGCCTAGAGACAAAAGAGCAAAGGGGGAAGGCCTCTGGCTCTACTGGTTGCCCATGGGCAGAGAAGATCTGCTCGTCTGTCTGGAAGGTCTAGAGAGTAGTGATTGATTGGGGAGCTACATCCTGGGCGGAACTGGCCAGGTGAAGCTTGCTGACATGTGGCAGCCTCTCTGGAGACTACTAATCCCGCTGATAACATTCTATGCAAATAGCTGGCTGAGTGCCATGGGCAGAAAACATTGACACATACCTGCCAGAGGCCTATTCTGGGTCTCAAGAGTCCACCCTGGTCTCCAGCAACTCATCATCTCAGCACACACTTTGCCTGCACGCATGGAAACCGCCTCTCTCCACGAATGCCTTCACCTGCTAGGAAACACACGATCTCACTCAGCCAAAGGAGAGCACAGGCAAAGTCAACTGAGGCCCACATTTTCAAGATTTTGCCCTCTGCTGCTCCACAGCCTCCAGTGGCACACTGCATGTGCGTCACTTCTCGGTAGACAAGGCCCAAATCCGGGCATCCAGGGCCCCAGCCCTCCACAGCCTACGGATGGCGGCATATGGATCACCTCTTTGCCTCGTACGGCAGGGAGGCCTGGGCCATAGACTGGCTCCGCTAGAGCTCCACGACCTCAGCTATTTTCCCTGACCTTTGGCCCGTGCCCTCGTGAGCGTGTCATCTCTAGTTACACTTCTCTTCCGACCACACTGAATCCGCCACCTGCAGATACCTGAGCGTGGAAGTCAACATCTATCACTGGCTGCAGTCTCACAGGTCACTAGGTGTCTAGGCTCAGGCTGACCTTGGCTGTCTTCTGCCCAGGCAAGGAGCCTAATCCTTCCAAGGAAATCAGGACCCGTGCTCACTGGCCGACATCCTTTCTTTCATCCACACAGCGGTCTAGATGAGGGGAAAGAGGCCAGGTAGGCCAGGGCAAGGCTGAGTGCAGGGCCTAAGGCTTCTTTCCCAATCACCATGGAGACACCACCGGAAGGCTGGGCGGAACTTCTGACGGGGACGAGTCACAAACACTGAGCCAATAGGAGAGGTCCAGCCTATCCGGCCAGTTCCGCAGAGCCCTCAGTTTTACTCATGGACAGACAATGGCCCCTTGCGTCTTTGGCCACAAAATCGAGGGCACCCAGGGAATAACTTCACAGTAGGCAACCCCTGATGTGAACACCTTCGACACACTGGGACAGCAGGGAGGTACCTCTTTTCCACCTACGCTAGGATATCAGTAGGCAAGGCGCCCTTCCTCTGCATCTATGGCCTCTCTGTATGTGTTCATTCAGAGGAATCTCTTCATTCTACCCGTGAGACACATCACAAGTATGAGGGGCCTGAGAGAGAGCCTGGAGATGACACGGGGGAGGCTTCTGGCTGGACCGCTTCCCAGTGGGTAGAGAACAGCAGGTAGTCTCTCTGGAAGGTCTTAGCTTCTGTTGATTGACATGCGCAATACAGTAGGGGCGGACCCTGGCCAGGTGGAGCTTGTGGGCAGATGCAACCTCTCTGGCCACGAATAATTCCGCTGCTGCTTTGTATGGAGAAAACCTCTCCCCGCCAAGTGGGATGGGTAGAGAACACTGACCCACACCCACCAGGGACCTTTCCTGGGACTAAAGATCCCAAGATGGTCTCAACGTCGTCACCCTCTCAGCACACACCCTTCCTGCACACATAATCCTGCCTTTCTCCGTCAGGGCCCTATCGCACCAGGAAAAAAAGCAAGCTGCTCAAAACGGCCAATGCCAGGGAAATCGAGGAAACTCTGCCATTTTCCACATTTTTGCTGTCTACATGTCTCCACCTGTGGTGCAAGGCTGCGTATGTGGCCGGGCTCCGAAGGCAAGGCCGAAATCCAGGCAGCCTGGGCCCCAGCAGTCCAGTGATTTATGGACGTGGGGACAAGGATGACCTGTTTGCCACCTACAGGAGGGATCCTTGGGCCCTTCGGTGGTTCGCCATTCAGCTCCACGACGTCCACTGCTGGCCCTGGCCTTTGCTCTGGCTGGTGCCCCATTGAACGTGTGCTAGGGAGCCATGTTTCTCCACCCATCACAATCATTCTGCCACCAGGGGATATGTGAGTGTGGGAGTCACCATTTGTCACTGGCAGCAGTGTCCCAAGTCACTAGACTTCCAGGTACCCGCTGACCTAGGCTGCCTTCTGCCCCAGGCAAGGTCCCCAATCCTTTATCCCAGATGCTGACACCTAGGCACTGGCAGACATTCATTTTTATCAACACAGAGGTCTGAGTGAAGGTCAGCGGGCCAGGTAGGTGAAGTCAAGGCCAGGTGGGCGGGGCTGAGGATTCTTTGCCATCACCATAGAGACAGTCCCCCCACCGCAAGAGTGGGCGGAGCTTGTGATGGGCCTGGTGACAAGACTCAGCCAATGGCAGAGATCCGGCCCGCCAGGCAGATGACACAGGGCCCTCCATTGTGACCTATGACACCTAGTGG
Organism: Elephas maximus indicus; assembly: GCF_024166365.1. Lineage (NCBI taxonomy): Eukaryota > Metazoa > Chordata > Mammalia > Proboscidea > Elephantidae > Elephas > Elephas maximus. The sequence goes on along the minus strand of NC_064832.1, from coordinate 11,810,662 downwards.
CCACAGCGTTGGAGCACACCCTGGGAAAGGCTACGTAGGCACAAGGGAGCCCCTGGTGCGGACTGCTTCAGGGCAGTGGCAGAGCAGGCCAGATACCTCTTTCCCACTTTCCTGAGGATATCAGTACGCAAGGCATCCCCACTCAGCATCTCTTCCCTCTCTCTCTCTCAGGAAGTTTTCATGTTCTGAAATCTCTTTCCTTCTCCCCCTGAGTCACTTCATAGCTTGGAGTGCCTGACAGAGTGCCTAGAGACAAAAGAGCAAAGGGGGAAGGCCTCTGGCTCTACTGGTTGCCCATGGGCAGAGAAGATCTGCTCGTCTGTCTGGAAGGTCTAGAGAGTAGTGATTGATTGGGGAGCTACATCCTGGGCGGAACTGGCCAGGTGAAGCTTGCTGACATGTGGCAGCCTCTCTGGAGACTACTAATCCCGCTGATAACATTCTATGCAAATAGCTGGCTGAGTGCCATGGGCAGAAAACATTGACACATACCTGCCAGAGGCCTATTCTGGGTCTCAAGAGTCCACCCTGGTCTCCAGCAACTCATCATCTCAGCACACACTTTCCCTGCACGCATGGAAACCGCCTCTCTCCACGAATGCCTTCACCTGCTAGGAAACACACGATCTCACTCAGCCAAAGGAGAGCACAGGCAAAGTCAACTGAGGCCCACATTTTCAAGATTTTGCCCTCTGCTGCTCCACAGCCTCCAGTGGCACACTGCATGTGCGTCACTTCTCGGTAGACAAGGCCCAAATCCGGGCATCCAGGGCCCCAGCCCTCCACAGCCTACGGATGGCGGCATATGGATCACCTCTTTGCCTCGTACGGCAGGGAGGCCTGGGCCATAGACTGGCTCCGCTAGAGCTCCACGACCTCAGCTATTTTCCCTGACCTTTGGCCCGTGCCCTCGTGAGCGTGTCATCTCTAGTTACACTTCTCTTCCGACCACACTGAATCCGCCACCTGCAGATACCTGAGCGTGGAAGTCAACATCTATCACTGGCTGCAGTCTCACAGGTCACTAGGTGTCTAGGCTCAGGCTGACCTTGGCTGTCTTCTGCCCAGGCAAGGAGCCTAATCCTTCCAAGGAAATCAGGACCCGTGCTCACTGGCCGACATCCTTTCTTTCATCCACACAGCGGTCTAGATGAGGGGAAAGAGGCCAGGTAGGCCAGGGGAAGGCTGAGTGCAGGGCCTAAGGCTTCTTTCCCAATCACCATGGAGACACCACCGGAAGGCTGGGCGGAACTTCTGACGGGGACGAGTCACAAACACTGAGCCAATAGGAGAGGTCCAGCCTATCCGGCCAGTTCCACAGAGCCCTCAGTTTTACTCATGGACAGACAATGGCCCCTTGCGTCTTTGGCCACAAAATCGAGGGCACCCAGGGAATAACTTCACAGTAGGCAACCCCTGATGTGAACACCTTCGACACACTGGGACAGCAGGGAGGTACCTCTTTTCCACCTACGCTAGGATATCAGTAGGCAAGGCGCCCTTCCTCTGCATCTATGGCCTCTCTGTATGTGTTCATTCAGAGGAATCTCTTCATTCTACCCGTGAGACACATCACAAGTATGAGGGGCCTGAGAGAGAGCCTGGAGATGACACGGGGGAGGCTTCTGGCTGGACCGCTTCCCAGTGGGTAGAGAACAGCAGGTAGTCTCTCTGGAAGGTCTTAGCTTCTGTTGATTGACATGCGCAATACAGTAGGGGCGGACCCTGGCCAGGTGGAGCTTGTGGGCAGATGCAACCTCTCTGGCCACGAATAATTCCGCTGCTGCTTTGTATGGAGAAAACCTCTCCCCGCCAAGTGGGATGGGTAGAGAACACTGACCCACACCCACCAGGGACCTTTCCTGGGACTAAAGATCCCAACATGGTCTCAACGTCGTCACCCTCTCAGCACACACCCTTCCTGCACACATAATCCTGCCTTTCTCCGTCAGGGCCCTATCCCACCAGGAAAAAAAGCAAGCTGCTCAAAACGGCCAATGCCAGGGAAATCGAGGAAACTCTGCCATTTTCCACATTTTTGCTGTCTACATGTCTCCACCTGTGGTGCAAGGCTGCGTATGTGGCCGGGCTCCGAAGGCAAGGCCGAAATCCAGGCAGCCTGGGCCCCAGCAGTCCAGTGATTTATGGACGTGGGGACAAGGATGACCTGTTTGCCACCTACAGGAGGGATCCTTGGGCCCTTCGGTGGTTCGCCATTCAGCTCCACGACGTCCACTGCTGGCCCTGGCCTTTGCTCTGGCTGGTGCCCCATTGAACGTGTGCTAGGGAGCCATGTTTCTCCACCCATCACTATCATTCTGCCACCAGGGGATATGTGAGTGTGGGAGTCACCATTTGTCACTGGCAGCAGTGTCCCAAGTCACTAGACTTCCAGGTACCCGCTGACCTAGGCTGCCTTCTGCCCCAGGCAAGGTCCCCAATCCTTTATCCCAGATGCTGACACCTAGGCACTGGCAGACATTCATTTTTATCAACACAGAGGTCTGAGTGAGGGTCAGCGGGCCAGGTAGGTGAAGTCAAGGCCCGGTGGGCGGTGCTGAGGATTCTTTACCATCACCATAGAGAGAGTCCCCACACCGCAAGAGTGGGCGGAGCTTGTGATGGGCCTGGTGACAAGACTCAGCCAATGGCAGAGATCCGGCCCGCCAGGCAGATGACACAGGGCCCTCCATTGTGACCTATGACACCTTGTGGCCACAGGGTTGGAGCACACCCTGGGAAAGGCTACGTAGGCACAAGGGAGCCCCTGGTGCGGACTGCTTCAGGGCAGTGGCAGAGCAGGCCAGATACCTCTTTCCCACTTTCCTGAGGATATCAGTACGCAAGGCATCCCCACTCAGCATCTCTTCCCTCTCTCTCTCTCGGGATGTTTTCATGTTCTGAAATCTCTTTCCTTCTCCCCCTGAGTCACTTCATAGCTTGGAGTGCCTGACAGAGTGCCTAGAGACAAAAGAGCAAAGGGGGAAGGCCTCTGGCTCTACTGGTTGCCCATGGGCAGAGAAGATCTGCTCGTCTGTCTGGAAGGTCTAGAGAGTAGTGATTGATTGGGGAGCTACATCCTGGGCGGAACTGGCCAGGTGAAGCTTGCTGACATGTGGCAGCCTCTCTGGAGACTACTAATCCCGCTGATAACATTCTATGTAAATAGCTGGCTGAGTGCCATGGGCAGAAAACATTGACACATACCTGCCAGAGGCCTATTCTGGGTCTCAAGAGTCCACCCTGGTCTCCAGCAACTCATCATCTCAGCACACACTTTGCCTGCACGCATGGAAACCGCCTCTCTCCACGAATGCCTTCACCTGCTAGGAAACACACGATCTCACTCAGCCAAAGGAGAGCACAGGCTAAGTCAACTGACTCCCACATTTTCAAGATTTTGCTCTCTGCTGCTCCACAGCCTCCGGTGGCACACTGCATGTGCGTCACTTCTCGGTAGACAAGGCCCAAATCCGGGCATCCAGGGCCCCAGCCCTCCACAGCCTACGGATGGGGGCATATGGATCACCTCTTTGCCTCATACGGCAGGGAGGCCTGGGCCCTAGACTGGCTCCGCTAGAGCTCCACGACCTCAGCTATTTTCCCTGACCTTTGGCCCGTGCCCTCGTGAGCGTGTCATCTCTAGTTACACTTCTCTTCCGACCACACTGAATCCGCCACCTGCGGATACCTGAGCGTGGAAGTCAACATCTATCACTGGCTGCAGTCTCACAGGTCACTAGGTGTCTAGGCTCAGGCTGACCTTGGCTGTCTTCTGCCCAGGCAAGGAGCCTAATCCTTCCAAGGAAATCAGGACCCGTGCTCACTGGCCGACATCCTTTCTTTCATCCACACAGCAGTCTAGATGAGGGGAAAGAGGCCAGGTAGGCCAGGGCAAGGCTGAGTGCAGGGCCTAAGGCTTCTTTCCCAATCACCATGGAGACACCACCGGAAGGCTGGGCGGAACTTCTGACGGGGACGAGTCACAAACACTGAGCCAATAGGAGAGGTCCAGCCTATCCGGCCAGTTCCGCAGAGCCCTCAGTTTTACTCATGGACAGACAATGGCCCCTTGCGTCTTTGGCCACAAAATCGAGGGCACCCAGGGAATAACTTCACAGTAGGCAACCCCTGATGTGAACACCTTCGACACACTGGGACAGCAGGGAGGTACCTCTTTTCCACCTACGCTAGGATATCAGTAGGCAAGGCGCCCTTCCTCTGCATCTATGGCCTCTCTGTATGTGTTCATTCAGAGGAATCTCTTCATTCTACCCGTGAGACACATCACAAGTATGAGGGGCCTGAGAGAGAGCCTGGAGATGACACGGGGGAGGCTTCTGGCTGGACCGCTTCCCAGTGGGTAGAGAACAGCAGGTAGTCTCTCTGGAAGGTCTTAGCTTCTGTTGATTGACATGCGCAATACAGTAGGGGCGGACCCTGGCCAGGTGGAGCTTGTGGGCAGATGCAACCTCTCTGGCCACGAATTCCGCTGCTGCTTTGTATGGAGAAAACCTCTCCCCGCCAAGTGGGATGGGTAGAGAACACTGACCCACACCCACCAGGGACCTTTCCTGGGACTAAAGATCCCAACATGGTCTCAACGTCGTCACCCTCTCAGCACACACCCTTCCTGCACACATAATCCTGCCTTTCTCCGTCAGGGCCCTATCCCACCAGGAAAAAAAGCAAGCTGCTCAAAACGGCCAATGCCAGGGAAATCGAGGAAACTCTGCCATTTTCCACATTTTTGCTGTCTACATGTCTCCACCTGTGGTGCAAGGCTGCGTATGTGGCCGGGCTCCGAAGGCAAGGCCGAAATCCAGGCAGCCTGGGCCCCAGCAGTCCAGTGATTTATGGACGTGGGGACAAGGATGACCTGTTTGCCACCTACAGGAGGGATCCTTGGGCCCTTCGGTGGTTCGCCATTCAGCTCCACGACGTCCACTGCTGGCCCTGGCCTTTGCTCTGGCTGGTGCCCCATTGAACGTGTGCTAGGGAGCCATGTTTCTCCACCCATCACTATCATTCTGCCACCAGGGGATATGTGAGTGTGGGAGTCACCATTTGTCACTGGCAGCAGTGTCCCAAGTCACTAGACTTCCAGGTACCCGCTGACCTAGGCTGCCTTCTGCCCCAGGCAAGGTCCCCAATCCTTTATCCCAGATGCTGACACCTAGGCACTGGCAGACATTCATTTTTATCAACACAGAGGTCTGAGTGAGGGTCAGCGGGCCAGGTAGGTGAAGTCAAGGCCCGGTGGGCGGTGCTGAGGATTCTTTACCATCACCATAGAGAGAGTCCCCACACCGCAAGAGTGGGCGGAGCTTGTGATGGGCCTGGTGACAAGACTCAGCCAATGGCAGAGATCCGGCCCGCCAGGCAGATGACACAGGGCCCTCCATTGTGACCTATGACACCTTGTGGCCACAGGGTTGGAGCACACCCTGGGAAAGGCTACGTAGGCACAAGGGAGCCCCTGGTGCGGACTGCTTCAGGGCAGTGGCAGAGCAGGCCAGATACCTCTTTCCCACTTTCCTGAGGATATCAGTACGCAAGGCATCCCCACTCAGCATCTCTTCCCTCTCTCTCTCTCGGGATGTTTTCATGTTCTGAAATCTCTTTCCTTCTCCCCCTGAGTCACTTCATAGCTTGGAGTGCCTGACAGAGTGCCTAGAGACAAAAGAGCAAAGGGGGAAGGCCTCTGGCTCTACTGGTTGCCCATGGGCAGAGAAGATCTGCTCGTCTGTCTGGAAGGTCTAGAGAGTAGTGATTGATTGGGGAGCTACATCCTGGGCGGAACTGGCCAGGTGAAGCTTGCTGACATGTGGCAGCCTCTCTGGAGACTACTAATCCCGCTGATAACATTCTATGTAAATAGCTGGCTGAGTGCCATGGGCAGAAAACATTGACACATACCTGCCAGAGGCCTATTCTGGGTCTCAAGAGTCCACCCTGGTCTCCAGCAACTCATCATCTCAGCACACACTTTGCCTGCACGCATGGAAACCGCCTCTCTCCACGAATGCCTTCACCTGCTAGGAAACACACGATCTCACTCAGCCAAAGGAGAGCACAGGCTAAGTCAACTGACTCCCACATTTTCAAGATTTTGCTCTCTGCTGCTCCACAGCCTCCGGTGGCACACTGCATGTGCGTCACTTCTCGGTAGACAAGGCCCAAATCCGGGCATCCAGGGCCCCAGCCCTCCACAGCCTACGGATGGGGGCATATGGATCACCTCTTTGCCTCATACGGCAGGGAGGCCTGGGCCCTAGACTGGCTCCGCTAGAGCTCCACGACCTCAGCTATTTTCCCTGACCTTTGGCCCGTGCCCTCGTGAGCGTGTCATCTCTAGTTACACTTCTCTTCCGACCACACTGAATCCGCCACCTGCGGATACCTGAGCGTGGAAGTCAACATCTATCACTGGCTGCAGTCTCACAGGTCACTAGGTGTCTAGGCTCAGGCTGACCTTGGCTGTCTTCTGCCCAGGCAAGGAGCCTAATCCTTCCAAGGAAATCAGGACCCGTGCTCACTGGCCGACATCCTTTCTTTCATCCACACAGCAGTCTAGATGAGGGGAAAGAGGCCAGGTAGGCCAGGGCAAGGCTGAGTGCAGGGCCTAAGGCTTCTTTCCCAATCACCATGGAGACACCACCGGAAGGCTGGGCGGAACTTCTGACGGGGACGAGTCACAAACACTGAGCCAATAGGAGAGGTCCAGCCTATCCGGCCAGTTCCGCAGAGCCCTCAGTTTTACTCATGGACAGACAATGGCCCCTTGCGTCTTTGGCCACAAAATCGAGGGCACCCAGGGAATAACTTCACAGTAGGCAACCCCTGATGTGAACACCTTCGACACACTGGGACAGCAGGGAGGTACCTCTTTTCCACCTACGCTAGGATATCAGTAGGCAAGGCGCCCTTCCTCTGCATCTATGGCCTCTCTGTATGTGTTCATTCAGAGGAATCTCTTCATTCTACCCGTGAGACACATCACAAGTATGAGGGGCCTGAGAGAGAGCCTGGAGATGACACGGGGGAGGCTTCTGGCTGGACCGCTTCCCAGTGGGTAGAGAACAGCAGGTAGTCTCTCTGGAAGGTCTTAGCTTCTGTTGATTGACATGCGCAATACAGTAGGGGCGGACCCTGGCCAGGTGGAGCTTGTGGGCAGATGCAACCTCTCTGGCCACGAATTCCGCTGCTGCTTTGTATGGAGAAAACCTCTCCCCGCCAAGTGGGATGGGTAGAGAACACTGACCCACACCCACCAGGGACCTTTCCTGGGACTAAAGATCCCAACATGGTCTCAACGTCGTCACCCTCTCAGCACACACCCTTCCTGCACACATAATCCTGCCTTTCTCCGTCAGGGCCCTATCCCACCAGGAAAAAAAGCAAGCTGCTCAAAACGGCCAATGCCAGGGAAATCGAGGAAACTCTGCCATTTTCCACATTTTTGCTGTCTACATGTCTCCACCTGTGGTGCAAGGCTGCGTATGTGGCCGGGCTCCGAAGGCAAGGCCGAAATCCAGGCAGCCTGGGCCCCAGCAGTCCAGTGATTTATGGACGTGGGGACAAGGATGACCTGTTTGCCACCTACAGGAGGGATCCTTGGGCCCTTCGGTGGTTCGCCATTCAGCTCCACGACGTCCACTGCTGGCCCTGGCCTTTGCTCTGGCTGGTGCCCCATTGAACGTGTGCTAGGGAGCCATGTTTCTCCACCCATCACTATCATTCTGCCACCAGGGGATATGTGAGTGTGGGAGTCACCATTTGTCACTGGCAGCAGTGTCCCAAGTCACTAGACTTCCAGGTACCCGCTGACCTAGGCTGCCTTCTGCCCCAGGCAAGGTCCCCAATCCTTTATCCCAGATGCTGACACCTAGGCACTGGCAGACATTCATTTTTATCAACACAGAGGTCTGAGTGAAGGTCAACGGGCCAGGTAGGTGAAGTCAAGGCCAGGTGGGCGGGGCTGAGGATTCTTTGCCATCACCATAGAGACAGTCCCCCCACCGCAAGAGTGGGCGGAGCTTGTGATGGGCCTGGTGACAAGACTCAGCCAATGGCAGAGATCCGGCCCGCCAGGCAGATGACACAGGGCCCTCCATTGTGACCTATGACACCTAGTGGCCACAGCGTTGGAGCACACCCTGGGAAAGGCTACGTAGGCACAAGGGAGCCCCTGGTGCGGACTGCTTCAGGGCAGTGGCAGAGCAGGCCAGATACCTCTTTCCCACTTTCCTGAGGATATCAGTACGCAAGGCATCCCCACTCAGCATCTCTTCCCTCTCTCTCTCTCGGGATGTTTTCATGTTCTGAAATCTCTTTCCTTCTCCCCCTGAGTCACTTCATAGCTTGGAGTGCCTGACAGAGTGCCTAGAGACAAAAGAGCAAAGGGGGAAGGCCTCTGGCTCTACTGGTTGCCCATGGGCAGAGAAGATCTGCTCGTCTGTCTGGAAGGTCTAGAGAGTAGTGATTGATTGGGGAGCTACATCCTGGGCGGAACTGGCCAGGTGAAGCTTGCTGACATGTGGCAGCCTCTCTGGAGACTACTAATCCCGCTGATAACATTCTATGCAAATAGCTGGCTGAGTGCCATGGGCAGAAAACATTGACACATACCTGCCAGAGGCCTATTCTGGGTCTCAAGAGTCCACCCTGGTCTCCAGCAACTCATCATCTCAGCACACACTTTGCCTGCACGCATGGAAACCGCCTCTCTCCACGAATGCCTTCACCTGCTAGGAAACACACGATCTCACTCAGCCAAAGGAGAGCACAGGCAAAGTCAACTGAGGCCCACATTTTCAAGATTTTGCCCTCTGCTGCTCCACAGCCTCCAGTGGCACACTGCATGTGCGTCACTTCTCGGTAGACAAGGCCCAAATCCGGGCATCCAGGGCCCCAGCCCTCCACAGCCTACGGATGGGGGCATATGGATCACCTCTTTGCCTCGTACGGCAGGGAGGCCTGGGCCATAGACTGGCTCCGCTAGAGCTCCACGACCTCAGCTATTTTCCCTGACCTTTGGCCCGTGCCCTCGTGAGCGTGTCATCTCTAGTTACACTTCTCTTCCGACCACACTGAATCCGCCACCTGCAGATACCTGAGCGTGGAAGTCAACATCTATCACTGGCTGCAGTCTCACAGGTCACTAGGTGTCTAGGCTCAGGCTGACCTTGGCTGTCTTCTGCCCAGGCAAGGAGCCTAATCCTTCCAAGGAAATCAGGACCCGTGCTCACTGGCCGACATCCTTTCTTTCATCCACACAGCGGTCTAGATGAGGGGAAAGAGGCCAGGTAGGCCAGGGCAAGGCTGAGTGCAGGGCCTAAGGCTTCTTTCCCAATCACCATGGAGACACCACCGCAAGGCTGGGCGGAACTTCTGACGGGGACGAGTCACAAAACTGAGCCAATAGGAGAGGTCCAGCCTATCCGGCCAGTTCCGCAGAGCCCTCAGTTTTACTCATGGACAGACAATGGCCCCTTGCGTCTTTGGCCACAAAATCGAGGGCACCCAGGGAATAACTTCACAGTAGGCAACCCCTGATGTGAACACCTTCGACACACTGGGACAGCAGGGAGGTACCTCTTTTCCACCTACGCTAGGATATCAGTAGGCAAGGCGCCCTTCCTCTGCATCTATGGCCTCTCTGTATGTGTTCATTCAGAGGAAACTCTTCATTCTACCCGTGAGACACATCACAAGTAGGAGGGGCCTGAGAGAGAGCCTGGAGATGAAACGGGGGAGGCTTCTGGCTGGACCGCTTCCCAGTGGGTAGAGAACAGCAGGTAGTCTCTCTGGAAGGTCTTAGCTTCTGTTGATTGACATGCGCAATACAGTAGGGGCGGACCCTGGCCAGGTGGAGCTTGTGGGCAGATGCAACCTCTCTGGCCACGAATAACTCCGCTGCTGCTTTGTATGGCGAAAACCTCTCCCCGCCAAGTGGGATGGGTAGAGAACACTGACCCACACCCACCAGGGACCTTTCCTGGGACTAAAGATCCCAACATGTTCTCAACGTCGTCACCCTCTCAGCACACACCCTTCCTGCACACATAATCCTGCCTTTCTCCGTCAGGGCCCTATCCCACCAGGAAAAAGAGCAAGCTGCTCAAAAAGGCCAATGCCAGGGAAATCGAGGAAACACTGCCATTTTCCACATTTTTGCTGTCTACATGTCTCCACCTGTGGTGCAAGGCTGTGTATGTGGCCGGGCTCCGAAGGCAAGGCCGAAATCCTGGCAGCCTGGGCCCCAGCAGTCCAGTGATTTATGGACGTGGGGACAAGGATGACCTGTTTGCCACCTACAGGAGCGATCCTTGGGCCCTTCACTTTCTCGCCATTCAGCTCCATGACGTCCACTGCTGGCCCTGGCCTTTGCTTTGGCTGGTGCCCCATTGAACGTGTGCTCCGGAGCCATGTTTCTCCACCCATCACTATCATTCTGCCACCAGGGGATATGTGAGTGTGGGAGTCACCATTTCTCACTGGTAGCAGTGTCGCAAGTCACTAGACTTCCAGGTACACGCTGACCTAGGCTGCCTTCGGCCCCAGGCAAGGTCCCCAATCCTTTATCCCAGATGCTGACACCTAGGCACTGGCAGACATTCATTTTTATCAACACAGAGGTCTGAGTGAGGGTGAGCGGGCCAGGTAGGTGAAGTCAAGGCCCGGTGGGCGGTGCTGAGGATTCTTTACCATCACCATAGAGAGAGTCCCCACACCGCAAGAGTGGGCGGAGCTTGTGATGGGCCTGGTGACAAGACTCAGCCAATGGCAGAGATCCGGCCCGCCAGGCAGATGACACAGGGCCCTCCATTGTGACCTATGACACCTTGTGGCCACAGGGTTGGAGCACACCCTGGGAAAGGCTACGTAGGCACAAGGGAGCCCCTGGTGCGGACTGCTTCAGGGCAGTGGCAGAGCAGGCCAGATACCTCTTTCCCACTTTCCTGAGGATATCAGTACGCAAGGCATCCCCACTCAGCATCTCTTCCCTCTCTCTCTCGGTCTCTCTCGGGATGTTTTCATTCTCTGTAATCTCTTTCCTTCTCCCCCTGAGTCACTTCATAGCTTGGAGTGCCTGACAGAGTGCCTAGAGACAAAAGAGCAAAGGGGGAAGGCCTCTGGCTCTACTGGTTGCCCATGGGCAGAGAAGATCTGCTCGTCTGTCTGGAAGGTCTAGAGAGTAGTGATTGATTGGGGAGCTACATCCTGGGCGGAACTGGCCAGGTGAAGCTTGCTGACATGTGGCAGCCGCTCTGGAGACTACTAATCCCGCTGATAAAATTCTATGCAAATAGCTGGCTGAGTGCCATGGGCAGAAAACATTGACACATACCTGCCAGAGGCCTATTCTGGGTCTCAAGAGTCCACCCTGGTCTCCAGCAACTCATCATCTCAGCACACACTTTGCCTGCACGCATGGAAACCGCCTCTCTCCACGAATGCCTTCACCTGCTAGGAAACACACGATCTCACTCAGCCAAAGGAGAGCACAGGCTAAGTCAACTGACTCTCACATTTTCAAGATTTTGCTCTCTGCTGCTCCACAGCCTCCAGTGGCACACTGCATGTGCGTCACTTCTCGGTAGACAAGGCCCAAATCCGGGCATCCAGGGCCCCAGCCCTCCACAGCCTACGGATGGGGGCATATGGATCACCTCTTTGCCTCATACGGCAGGGAGGCCTGGGCCCTAGACTGGCTCCGCTAGAGCTCCACGACCTCAGCTATTTTCCCTGACCTTTGGCCCGTGCCCTCGTGAGCGTGTCATCTCTAGTTACACTTCTCTTCCGACCACACTGAATCCGCCACCTGCGGATACCTGAGCGCGGAAGTCAACATCTATCACTGGCTGCAGTCTCACAGGTCACTAGGTGTCCAGGCTCAGGCTGACCTTGGCTGTCTTCTGCCCAGGCAAGGAGCCTAATCCTTCCAAGGAAATCAGGACCCGTGCTCACTGGCCGACATCCTTTCTTTCATCCACACAGCGGTCTAGATGAGGGGAAAGAGGCCAGGTAGGCCAGGGCCAGGCTGAGTGCAGGGCCTAAGGCTTCTTTCCCAATCACCATGGAGACACCACCGGAAGGCTGGGCGGAACTTCTGACGGGGACGAGTCACAAACACTGAGCCAATAGGAGAGGTCCAGCCTATCCGGCCAGTTCCGCAGAGCCCTCAGTTTTACTCATGGACAGACAATGGCCCCTTGCGTCTTTGGCCACAAAATCGAGGGCACCCAGGGAATAACTTCACAGTAGGCAACCCCTGATGTGAACACCTTCGACACACTGGGACAGCAGGGAGGTACCTCTTTTCCACCTACGCTAGGATATCAGTAGGCAAGGCGCCCTTCCTCTGCATCTATGGCCTCTCTGTATGTGTTCATTCAGAGGAAACTCTTCATTCTACCCGTGAGACACATCACAAGTAGGAGGGGCCTGAGAGAGAGCCTGGAGATGAAACGGGGGAGGCTTCTGGCTGGACCGCTTCCCAGTGGGTAGAGAACAGCAGGTAGTCTCTCTGGAAGGTCTTAGCTTCTGTTGATTGACATGCGCAATACAGTAGGGGCGGACCCTGGCCAGGTGGAGCTTGTGGGCAGATGCAACCTCTCTGGCCACGAATAATTCCGCTGCTGCTTTGTATGGCGAAAACCTCTCCCCGCCAAGTGGGATGGGTAGAGAACACTAACCCACACCCACCAGGGACCTTTCCTGGGACTAAAGATCCCAACATGTTCTCAACGTCGTCACCCTCTCAGCACACACCCTTCCTGCACACATAATCCTGCCTTTCTCCGTCAGGGCCCTATCCCACCAGGAAAAAGAGCAAGCTGCTCAAAAAGGCCAATGCCAGGGAAATCGAGGAAACACTGCCATTTTCCACATTTTTGCTGTCTACATGTCTCCACCTGTGGTGCAAGGCTGCGTATGTGGCCGGGCTCCGAAGGCAAGGCCGAAATCCTGGCAGCCTGGGCCCCAGCAGTCCAGTGATTTATGGACGTGGGGACAAGGATGACCTGTTTGCCACCTACAGGAGCGATCCTTGGGCCCTTCACTTTCTCGCCATTCAGCTCCATGACGTCCACTGCTGGCCCTGGCCTTTGCTTTGGCTGATGCCCCATTGAACGTGTGCTCCGGAGCCATGTTTCTCCACCCATCACTATCATTCTGCCACCAGGGGATATGTGAGTGTGGGAGTCACCATTTCTCACTGGTAGCAGTGTCGCAAGTCACTAGACTTCCAGGTACACGCTGACCTAGGCTGCCTTCGGCCCCAGGCAAGGTCCCCAATCCTTTATCCCAGATGCTGACACCTAGGCACTGGCAGACATTCATTTTTATCAACACAGAGGTCTGAGTGAGGGTCAGCGGGCCAGGTAGGTGAAGTCAAGGCCCGGTGGGCGGTGCTGAGGATTCTTTACCATCACCATAGAGAGAGTCCCCACACCGCAAGAGTGGGCGGAGCTTGTGATGGGCCTGGTGACAAGACTCAGCCAATGGCAGAGATCCGGCCCGCCAGGCAGATGACACAGGGCCCTCCATTGTGACCTATGACACCTTGTGGCCACAGGGTTGGAGCACACCCTGGGAAAGGCTACGTAGGCACAAGGGAGCCCCTGGTGCGGACTGCTTCAGGGCAGTGGCAGAGCAGGCCAGATACCTCTTTCCCACTTTCCTGAGGATATCAGTACGCAAGGCATCCCCACTCAGCATCTCTTCCCTCTCTCTCTCGGTCTCTCTCGGGATGTTTTCATTCTCTGTAATCTCTTTCCTTCTCCCCCTGAGTCACTTCATAGCTTGGAGTGCCTGACAGAGTGCCTAGAGACAAAAGAGCAAAGGGGGAAGGCCTCTGGCTCTACTGGTTGCCCATGGGCAGAGAAGATCTGCTCGTCTGTCTGGAAGGTCTAGAGAGTAGTGATTGATTGGGGAGCTACATCCTGGGCGGAACTGGCCAGGTGAAGCTTGCTGACATGTGGCAGCCGCTCTGGAGACTACTAATCCCGCTGATAAAATTCTATGCAAATAGCTGGCTGAGTGCCATGGGCAGAAAACATTGACACATACCTGCCAGAGGCCTATTCTGGGTCTCAAGAGTCCACCCTGGTCTCCAGCAACTCATCATCTCAGCACACACTTTGCCTGCACGCATGGAAACCGCCTCTCTCCACGAATGCCTTCACCTGCTAGGAAACACACGATATCACTCAGCCAAAGGAGAGCACAGGCTAAGTCAACTGACTCTCACATTTTCAAGATTTTGCTCTCTGCTGCTCCACAGCCTCCAGTGGCACACTGCATGTGCGTCACTTCTCGGTAGACAAGGCCCAAATCCGGGCATCCAGGGCCCCAGCCCTCCACAGCCTACGGATGGGGGCATATGGATCACCTCTTTGCCTCATACGGCAGGGAGGCCTGGGCCCTAGACTGGCTCCGCTAGAGCTCCACGACCTCAGCTATTTTCCCTGACCTTTGGCCCGTGCCCTCGTGAGCGTGTCATCTCTAGTTACACTTCTCTTCCGACCACACTGAATCCGCCACCTGCGGATACCTGAGCGTGGAAGTCAACATCTATCACTGGCTGCAGTCTCACAGGTCACTAGGTGTCTAGGCTCAGGCTGACCTTGGCTGTCTTCTGCCCAGGCAAGGAGCCTAATCCTTCCAAGGAAATCAGGACCCGTGCTCACTGGCCGACATCCTTTCGTTCATCCACACAGCGGTCTAGATGAGGGGAAAGAGGCCAGGTAGGCCAGGGCCAGGCTGAGTGCAGGGCCTAAGGCTTCTTTCCCAATCACCATGGAGACACCACCGGAAGGCTGGGCGGAACTTCTGACGGGGACGAGTCACAAACACTGAGCCAATAGGAGAGGTCCAGCCTATCCGGCCAGTTCCGCAGAGCCCTCAGTTTTACTCATGGACAGACAATGGCCCCTTGCGTCTTTGGCCACAAAATCGAGGGCACCCAGGGAATAACTTCACAGTAGGCAACCCCTGATGTGAACACCTTCGACACACTGGGACAGCAGGGAGGTACCTCTTTTCCACCTACGCTAGGATATCAGTAGGCAAGGCGCCCTTCCTCTGCATCTATGGCCTCTCTGTATGTGTTCATTCAGAGGAAACTCTTCATTCTACCCGTGAGACACATCACAAGTAGGAGGGGCCTGAGAGAGAGCCTGGAGATGAAACGGGGGAGGCTTCTGGCTGGACCGCTTCCCAGTGGGTAGAGAACAGCAGGTAGTCTCTCTGGAAGGTCTTAGCTTCTGTTGATTGACATGCGCAATACAGTAGGGGCGGACCCTGGCCAGGTGGAGCTTGTGGGCAGATGCAACCTCTCTGGCCACGAATAACTCCGCTGCTGCTTTGTATGGCGAAAACCTCTCCCCGCCAAGTGGGATGGGTAGAGAACACTGACCCACACCCACCAGGGACCTTTCCTGGGACTAAAGATCCCAACATGTTCTCAACGTCGTCACCCTCTCAGCACACACCCTTCCTGCACACATAATCCTGCCTTTCTCCGTCAGGGCCCTATCCCACCAGGAAAAAGAGCAAGCTGCTCAAAAAGGCCAATGCCAGGGAAATCGAGGAAACACTGCCATTTTCCACATTTTTGCTGTCTACATGTCTCCACCTGTGGTGCAAGGCTGCGTATGTGGCCGGGCTCCGAAGGCAAGGCCGAAATCCTGGCAGCCTGGGCCCCAGCAGTCCAGTGATTTATGGACGTGGGGACAAGGATGACCTGTTTGCCACCTACAGGAGCGATCCTTGGGCCCTTCACTTTCTCGCCATTCAGCTCCATGACGTCCACTGCTGGCCCTGGCCTTTGCTTTGGCTGATGCCCCATTGAACGTGTGCTCCGGAGCCATGTTTCTCCACCCATCACTATCATTCTGCCACCAGGGGATATGTGAGTGTGGGAGTCACCATTTCTCACTGGTAGCAGTGTCGCAAGTCACTAGACTTCCAGGTACACGCTGACCTAGGCTGCCTTCGGCCCCAGGCAAGGTCCCCAATCCTTTATCCCAGATGCTGACACCTAGGCACTGGCAGACATTCATTTTTATCAACACAGAGGTCTGAGTGAGGGTCAGCGGGCCAGGTAGGTGAAGTCAAGGCCCGGTGGGCGGTGCTGAGGATTCTTTACCATCACCATAGAGAGAGTCCCCACACCGCAAGAGTGGGCGGAGCTTGTGATGGGCCTGGTGACAAGACTCAGCCAATGGCAGAGATCCGGCCCGCCAGGCAGATGACACAGGGCCCTCCATTGTGACCTATGACACCTTGTGGCCACAGGGTTGGAGCACACCCTGGGAAAGGCTACGTAGGCACAAGGGAGCCCCTGGTGCGGACTGCTTCAGGGCAGTGGCAGAGCAGGCCAGATACCTCTTTCCCACTTTCCTGAGGATATCAGTACGCAAGGCATCCCCACTCAGCATCTCTTCCCTCTCTCTCTCGGTCTCTCTCGGGATGTTTTCATTCTCTGTAATCTCTTTCCTTCTCCCCCTGAGTCACTTCATAGCTTGGAGTGCCTGACAGAGTGCCTAGAGACAAAAGAGCAAAGGGGGAAGGCCTCTGGCTCTACTGGTTGCCCATGGGCAGAGAAGATCTGCTCGTCTGTCTGGAAGGTCTAGAGAGTAGTGATTGATTGGGGAGCTACATCCTGGGCGGAACTGGCCAGGTGAAGCTTGCTGACACGTGGCAGCCTCTCTGGAGACTACTAATCCCGCTGATAACATTCTATGCAAATAGCCGGCTGAGTGCCATGGGCAGAAAACATTGACACATACCTGCCAGAGGCCTATTCTGGGTCTCAAGAGTCCACCCTGGTCTCCAGCAACTCATCATCTCAGCACACACTTTGCCTGCACACATGGAAACCGCCTCTCTCCACGAATGCCTTCACCTGCTAGGAAACACACGATATCACTCAGCCAAAGGAGAGCACAGGCAAAGTCAACTGAAGGCCCCATTTTCAAGATTTTGCCCTCTGCTGCTCCACAGCCTCCGGTGGCACACTGCATGTGCGTCACTTCTCGGTAGACAAGGCCCAAATCCGGGCATCCAGGGCCCCAGCCCTCCACAGTCTACGGATGGCGGCATATGGATCACCTCTTTGCCTCGTACGGCAGGGAGGCCTGGGCCCTAGACTGGCTCCGCTAGAGCTCCACGACCTCAGCTATTTTCCCTGACCTTTGGCCCGTGCCCTCGTGAGCGTGTCATCTCTAGTTACACTTCTCTTCCGACCACACTGAATCCGCCACCTGCGGATACCTGAGCGTGGAAGTCAACATCTATCACTGGCTGCAGTCTCACAGGTCACTAGGTGTCTAGGCTCAGGCTGACCTTGGCTGTCTTCTGCCCAGGCAAGGAGCCTAATCCTTCCAAGGAAATCAGGACCCGTGCTCACTGGCCGACATCCTTTCTTTCATCCACACAGCGGTCTAGATGAGGGGAAAGAGGCCAGGTAGGCCAGGGCCAGGCTGAGTGCAGGGCCTAAGGCTTCTTTCCCAATCACCATGGAGACACCACCGGAAGGCTGGGCGGAACTTCTGACGGGGACGAGTCACAAACACTGAGCCAATAGGAGAGGTCCAGCCTATCCGGCCAGTTCCGCAGAGCCCTCAGTTTTACTCATGGACAGACAATGGCCCCTTGCGTCTTTGGCCACAAAATCGAGGGCACCCAGGGAATAACTTCACAGTAGGCAACCCCTGATGTGAACACCTTCGACACACTGGGACAGCAGGGAGGTACCTCTTTTCCACCTACGCTAGGATATCAGTAGGCAAGGCGCCCTTCCTCTGCATCTATGGCCTCTCTGTATGTGTTCATTCAGAGGAAACTCTTCATTCTACCCGTGAGACACATCACAAGTAGGAGGGGCCTGAGAGAGAGCCTGGAGATGAAACGGGGGAGGCTTCTGGCTGGACCGCTTCCCAGTGGGTAGAGAACAGCAGGTAGTCTCTCTGGAAGGTCTTAGCTTCTGTTGATTGACATGCGCAATACAGTAGGGGCGGACCCTGGCCAGGTGGAGCTTGTGGGCAGATGCAACCTCTCTGGCCACGAATAACTCCGCTGCTGCTTTGTATGGCGAAAACCTCTCCCCGCCAAGTGGGATGGGTAGAGAACACTGACCCACACCCACCAGGGACCTTTCCTGGGACTAAAGATCCCAACATGTTCTCAACGTCGTCACCCTCTCAGCACACACCCTTCCTGCACACATAATCCTGCCTTTCTCCGTCAGGGCCCTATCCCACCAGGAAAAAGAGCAAGCTGCTCAAAAAGGCCAATGCCAGGGAAATCGAGGAAACACTGCCATTTTCCACATTTTTGCTGTCTACATGTCTCTACCTCCGGTGCAAGGCTGCGTATGTGGCCGGGCTCCGAAGGCAAGGCCGAAATCCTGGCAGCCTGGGCCCCAGCAGTCCAGTGATTTATGGACGTGGGGACAAGGATGACCTGTTTGCCACCTACAGGAGCGATCCTTGGGCCCTTCACTGGCTCGCCATTCAGCTCCATGACGTCCACTGCTGGCCCTGGCCTTTGCTTTGGCTGATGCCCCATTGAACGTGTGCTCCGGAGCCATGTTTCTCCACCCATCACTATCATTCTGCCACCAGGGGATATGTGAGTGTGGGAGTCACCATTTCTCACTGGTAGCAGTGTCCCAAGTCACTAGACTTCCAGGTACCCGCTGACCTAGGCTGCCTTCGGCCCCAGGCAAGGTCCCCAATCCTTTATCCCAGATGCTGACACCTAGGCACTGGCAGACATTCATTTTTATCAACACAGAGGTCTGAGTGAGGGTCAGCGGGCCAGGTAGGTGAAGTCAAGGCCAGGTGGGCAGGGCTGAGGATTCTTTACCATCACCATAGAGAGAGTCCCCCCACCGCAAGAGTGGGCGGAGCTTGTGATGGGCCTGGTGACAAGACTCAGACAATGGCAGAGATCCGGCCCGCCAGGCAGATGACACAGGGCCCTCCATTGTGACCTATGACACCTTGTGGCCACAGGGTTGGAGCACACCCTGGGAAAGGCTACGTAGGCACAAGGGAGCCCCTGGTGCGGACTGCTTCAGGGCAGTGGCAGAGCAGGCCAGATACCTCTTTCCCACTTTCCTGAGGATATCAGTACGCAAGGCATCCCCACTCAGCATCTCTTGCCTCTCTCTCTCGGTCTCTCTCGGGATGTTTTCATTCTCTGAAATCTCTTTCCTTCTCCCCCTGAGTCACTTCATAGCTTGGAGTGCCTGACAGAGTGCCTAGAGACAAAAGAGCAAAGGGGGAAGGCCTCTGGCTCTACTGGTTGCCCATGGGCAGAGAAGATCTGCTCGTCTGTCTGGAAGGTCTAGAGAGTAGTGATTGATTGGGGAGCTACATCCTGGGCGGAACTGGCCAGGTGAAGCTTGCTGACACGTGGCAGCCTCTCTGGAGACTACTAATCCCGCTGATAACATTCTATGCAAATAGCCGGCTGAGTGCCATGGGCAGAAAACATTGACACATACCTGCCAGAGGCCTATTCTGGGTCTCAAGAGTCCACCCTGGTCTCCAGCAACTCATCATCTCAGCACACACTTTGCCTGCACGCATGGAAACCGCCTCTCTCCACGAATGCCTTCACCTGCTAGGAAACACACGATATCACTCAGCCAAAGGAGAGCACAGGCAAAGTCAACTGAAGGCCCCATTTTCAAGATTTTGCCCTCTGCTGCTCCACAGCCTCCGGTGGCACACTGCATGTGCGTCACTTCTCGGTAGACAAGGCCCAAATCCGGGCATCCAGGGCCCCAGCCCTCCACAGTCTACGGATGGCGGCATATGGATCACCTCTTTGCCTCGTACGGCAGGGAGGCCTGGGCCCTAGACTGGCTCCGCTAGAGCTCCACGACCTCAGCTATTTTCCCTGACCTTTGGCCCGTGCCCTCGTGAGCGTGTCATCTCTAGTTACACTTCTCTTCCGACCACACTGAATCCGCCACCTGCGGATACCTGAGCGTGGAAGTCAACATCTATCACTGGCTGCAGTCTCACAGGTCACTAGGTGTCTAGGCTCAGGCTGACCTTGGCTGTCTTCTGCCCAGGCAAGGAGCCTAATCCTTCCAAGGAAATCAGGACCCGTGCTCACTGGCCGACATCCTTTCTTTCATCCACACAGCGGTCTAGATGAGGGGAAAGAGGCCAGGTAGGCCAGGGCCAGGCTGAGTGCAGGGCCTAAGGCTTCTTTCCCAATCACCATGGAGACACCACCGGAAGGCTGGGCGGAACTTCTGACGGGGACGAGTCACAAACACTGAGCCAATAGGAGAGGTCCAGCCTATCCGGCCAGTTCCGCAGAGCCCTCAGTTTTACTCATGGACAGACAATGGCCCCTTGCGTCTTTGGCCACAAAATCGAGGGCACCCAGGGAATAACTTCACAGTAGGCAACCCCTGATGTGAACACCTTCGACACACTGGGACAGCAGGGAGGTACCTCTTTTCCACCTACGCTAGGATATCAGTAGGCAAGGCGCCCTTCCTCTGCATCTATGGCCTCTCTGTATGTGTTCATTCAGAGGAAACTCTTCATTCTACCCGTGAGACACATCACAAGTAGGAGGGGCCTGAGAGAGAGCCTGGAGATGAAACGGGGGAGGCTTCTGGCTGGACCGCTTCCCAGTGGGTAGAGAACAGCAGGTAGTCTCTCTGGAAGGTCTTAGCTTCTGTTGATTGACATGCGCAATACAGTAGGGGCGGACCCTGGCCAGGTGGAGCTTGTGGGCAGATGCAACCTCTCTGGCCACGAATAACTCCGCTGCTGCTTTGTATGGCGAAAACCTCTCCCCGCCAAGTGGGATGGGTAGAGAACACTGACCCACACCCACCAGGGACCTTTCCTGGGACTAAAGATCCCAACATGTTCTCAACGTCGTCACCCTCTCAGCACACACCCTTCCTGCACACATAATCCTGCCTTTCTCCGTCAGGGCCCTATCCCACCAGGAAAAAGAGCAAGCTGCTCAAAAAGGCCAATGCCAGGGAAATCGAGGAAACACTGCCATTTTCCACATTTTTGCTGTCTACATGTCTCTACCTCCGGTGCAAGGCTGCGTATGTGGCCGGGCTCCGAAGGCAAGGCCGAAATCCTGGCAGCCTGGGCCCCAGCAGTCCAGTGATTTATGGACGTGGGGACAAGGATGACCTGTTTGCCACCTACAGGAGCGATCCTTGGGCCCTTCACTGGCTCGCCATTCAGCTCCATGACGTCCACTGCTGGCCCTGGCCTTTGCTTTGGCTGATGCCCCATTGAACGTGTGCTCCGGAGCCATGTTTCTCCACCCATCACTATCATTCTGCCACCAGGGGATATGTGAGTGTGGGAGTCACCATTTCTCACTGGTAGCAGTGTCCCAAGTCACTAGACTTCCAGGTACCCGCTGACCTAGGCTGCCTTCGGCCCCAGGCAAGGTCCCCAATCCTTTATCCCAGATGCTGACACCTAGGCACTGGCAGACATTCATTTTTATCAACACAGAGGTCTGAGTGAGGGTCAGCGGGCCAGGTAGGTGAAGTCAAGGCCAGGTGGGCAGGGCTGAGGATTCTTTACCATCACCATAGAGAGAGTCCCCCCACCGCAAGAGTGGGCGGAGCTTGTGATGGGCCTGGTGACAAGACTCAGACAATGGCAGAGATCCGGCCCGCCAGGCAGATGACACAGGGCCCTCCATTGTGACCTATGACACCTTGTGGCCACAGGGTTGGAGCACACCCTGGGAAAGGCTACGTAGGCACAAGGGAGCCCCTGGTGCGGACTGCTTCAGGGCAGTGGCAGAGCAGGCCAGATACCTCTTTCCCACTTTCCTGAGGATATCAGTACGCAAGGCATCCCCACTCAGCATCTCTTGCCTCTCTCTCTCGGTCTCTCTCGGGATGTTTTCATTCTCTGAAATCTCTTTCCTTCTCCCCCTGAGTCACTTCATAGCTTGGAGTGCCTGACAGAGTGCCTAGAGACAAAAGAGCAAAGGGGGAAGGCCTCTGGCTCTACTGGTTGCCCATGGGCAGAGAAGATCTGCTCGTCTGTCTGGAAGGTCTAGAGAGTAGTGATTGATTGGGGAGCTACATCCTGGGCGGAACTGGCCAGGTGAAGCTTGCTGACACGTGGCAGCCTCTCTGGAGACTACTAATCCCGCTGATAACATTCTATGCAAATAGCCGGCTGAGTGCCATGGGCAGAAAACATTGACACATACCTGCCAGAGGCCTATTCTGGGTCTCAAGAGTCCACCCTGGTCTCCAGCAACTCATCATCTCAGCACACACTTTGCCTGCACGCATGGAAACCGCCTCTCTCCACGAATGCCTTCACCTGCTAGGAAACACACGATATCACTCAGCCAAAGGAGAGCACAGGCAAAGTCAACTGAAGGCCCCATTTTCAAGATTTTGCCCTCTGCTGCTCCACAGCCTCCGGTGGCACACTGCATGTGCGTCACTTCTCGGTAGACAAGGCCCAAATCCGGGCATCCAGGGCCCCAGCCCTCCACAGTCTACGGATGGCGGCATATGGATCACCTCTTTGCCTCGTACGGCAGGGAGGCCTGGGCCCTAGACTGGCTCCGCTAGAGCTCCACGACCTCAGCTATTTTCCCTGACCTTTGGCCCGTGCCCTCGTGAGCGTGTCATCTCTAGTTACACTTCTCTTCCGACCACACTGAATCCGCCACCTGCGGATACCTGAGCGTGGAAGTCAACATCTATCACTGGCTGCAGTCTCACAGGTCACTAGGTGTCTAGGCTCAGGCTGACCTTGGCTGTCTTCTGCCCAGGCAAGGAGCCTAATCCTTCCAAGGAAATCAGGACCCGTGCTCACTGGCCGACATCCTTTCTTTCATCCACACAGCGGTCTAGATGAGGGGAAAGAGGCCAGGTAGGCCAGGGCCAGGCTGAGTGCAGGGCCTAAGGCTTCTTTCCCAATCACCATGGAGACACCACCGGAAGGCTGGGCGGAACTTCTGACGGGGACGAGTCACAAACACTGAGCCAATAGGAGAGGTCCAGCCTATCCGGCCAGTTCCGCAGAGCCCTCAGTTTTACTCATGGACAGACAATGGCCCCTTGCGTCTTTGGCCACAAAATCGAGGGCACCCAGGGAATAACTTCACAGTAGGCAACCCCTGATGTGAACACCTTCGACACACTGGGACAGCAGGCAGGTACCTCTTTTCCACCTACGCTAGGATATCAGTAGGCAAGGCGCACTTCCTCTGCATCTATGGCCTCTCTGTATGTGTTCATTCAGAGGAAACTCTTCATTCTACCCGTGAGACACATCACAAGTAGGAGGGGCCTGAGAGAGAGCCTGGAGATGAAACGGGGGAGGCTTCTGGCTGGACCGCTTCCCAGTGGGTAGAGAACAGCAGGTAGTCTCTCTGGAAGGTCTTAGCTTCTGTTGATTGACATGCGCAATACAGTAGGGGCGGACCCTGGCCAGGTGGAGCTTGTGGGCAGATGCAACCTCTCTGGCCACGAATAACTCCGCTGCTGCTTTGTATGGCGAAAACCTCTCCCCGCCAAGTGGGATGGGTAGAGAACACTGACCCACACCCACCAGGGACCTTTCCTGGGACTAAAGATCCCAACATGTTCTCAACGTCGTCACCCTCTCAGCACACACCCTTCCTGCACACATAATCCTGCCTTTCTCCGTCAGGGCCCTATCCCACCAGGAAAAAGAGCAAGCTGCTCAAAAAGGCCAATGCCAGGGAAATCGAGGAAACACTGCCATTTTCCACATTTTTGCTGTCTACATGTCTCTACCTCCGGTGCAAGGCTGCGTATGTGGCCGGGCTCCGAAGGCAAGGCCGAAATCCTGGCAGCCTGGGCCCCAGCAGTCCAGTGATTTATGGACGTGGGGACAAGGATGACCTGTTTGCCACCTACAGGAGCGATCCTTGGGCCCTTCACTGGCTCGCCATTCAGCTCCATGACGTCCACTGCTGGCCCTGGCCTTTGCTTTGGCTGATGCCCCATTGAACGTGTGCTCCGGAGCCATGTTTCTCCACCCATCACTATCATTCTGCCACCAGGGGATATGTGAGTGTGGGAGTCACCATTTCTCACTGGTAGCAGTGTCCCAAGTCACTAGACTTCCAGGTACCCGCTGACCTAGGCTGCCTTCGGCCCCAGGCAAGGTCCCCAATCCTTTATCCCAGATGCTGACACCTAGGCACTGGCAGACATTCATTTTTATCAACACAGAGGTCTGAGTGAGGGTCAGCGGGCCAGGTAGG
The DNA here is from genome assembly GCF_024166365.1 of Elephas maximus indicus. Classification (NCBI taxonomy): domain Eukaryota; kingdom Metazoa; phylum Chordata; class Mammalia; order Proboscidea; family Elephantidae; genus Elephas; species Elephas maximus. The sequence goes on along the minus strand of NC_064832.1, from coordinate 11,786,377 downwards.
TGAAGTCAAGGCCAGGTGGGCAGGGCTGAGGATTCTTTACCATCACCATAGAGAGAGTCCCCCCACCGCAAGAGTGGGCGGAGCTTGTGATGGGCCTGGTGACAAGACTCAGACAATGGCAGAGATCCGGCCCGCCAGGCAGATGACACAGGGCCCTCCATTGTGACCTATGACACCTTGTGGCCACAGGGTTGGAGCACACCCTGGGAAAGGCTACGTAGGCACAAGGGAGCCCCTGGTGCGGACTGCTTCAGGGCAGTGGCAGAGCAGGCCAGATACCTCTTTCCCACTTTCCTGAGGATATCAGTACGCAAGGCATCCCCACTCAGCATCTCTTGCCTCTCTCTCTCGGTCTCTCTCGGGATGTTTTCATTCTCTGAAATCTCTTTCCTTCTCCCCCTGAGTCACTTCATAGCTTGGAGTGCCTGACAGAGTGCCTAGAGACAAAAGAGCAAAGGGGGAAGGCCTCTGGCTCTACTGGTTGCCCATGGGCAGAGAAGATCTGCTCGTCTGTCTGGAAGGTCTAGAGAGTAGTGATTGATTGGGGAGCTACATCCTGGGCGGAACTGGCCAGGTGAAGCTTGCTGACACGTGGCAGCCTCTCTGGAGACTACTAATCCCGCTGATAACATTCTATGCAAATAGCCGGCTGAGTGCCATGGGCAGAAAACATTGACACATACCTGCCAGAGGCCTATTCTGGGTCTCAAGAGTCCACCCTGGTCTCCAGCAACTCATCATCTCAGCACACACTTTGCCTGCACGCATGGAAACCGCCTCTCTCCACGAATGCCTTCACCTGCTAGGAAACACACGATATCACTCAGCCAAAGGAGAGCACAGGCAAAGTCAACTGAAGGCCCCATTTTCAAGATTTTGCCCTCTGCTGCTCCACAGCCTCCGGTGGCACACTGCATGTGCGTCACTTCTCGGTAGACAAGGCCCAAATCCGGGCATCCAGGGCCCCAGCCCTCCACAGTCTACGGATGGCGGCATATGGATCACCTCTTTGCCTCGTACGGCAGGGAGGCCTGGGCCCTAGACTGGCTCCGCTAGAGCTCCACGACCTCAGCTATTTTCCCTGACCTTTGGCCCGTGCCCTCGTGAGCGTGTCATCTCTAGTTACACTTCTCTTCCGACCACACTGAATCCGCCACCTGCGGATACCTGAGCGTGGAAGTCAACATCTATCACTGGCTGCAGTCTCACAGGTCACTAGGTGTCTAGGCTCAGGCTGACCTTGGCTGTCTTCTGCCCAGGCAAGGAGCCTAATCCTTCCAAGGAAATCAGGACCCGTGCTCACTGGCCGACATCCTTTCTTTCATCCACACAGCGGTCTAGATGAGGGGAAAGAGGCCAGGTAGGCCAGGGCCAGGCTGAGTGCAGGGCCTAAGGCTTCTTTCCCAATCACCATGGAGACACCACCGGAAGGCTGGGCGGAACTTCTGACGGGGACGAGTCACAAACACTGAGCCAATAGGAGAGGTCCAGCCTATCCGGCCAGTTCCGCAGAGCCCTCAGTTTTACTCATGGACAGACAATGGCCCCTTGCGTCTTTGGCCACAAAATCGAGGGCACCCAGGGAATAACTTCACAGTAGGCAACCCCTGATGTGAACACCTTCGACACACTGGGACAGCAGGCAGGTACCTCTTTTCCACCTACGCTAGGATATCAGTAGGCAAGGCGCACTTCCTCTGCATCTATGGCCTCTCTGTATGTGTTCATTCAGAGGAATCTCTTCATTCTACCCCTGAGACACATCACAAGTAGGAGGGGCCTGAGAGAGAGCCTGGAGATGAAACGGGGGAGGCTTCTGGCTGGACCGCTCCCCAGTGGGTAGAGAACAGCAGGTAGTCTCTCTGGAAGGTCTTAGCTTCTGTTGATTGACATGTGCAATACAGTAGGGGCGGACCCTGGCCAGGTGGAGCTTGTGGGCAGATGCAACCTCTCTGGCCACGAATAATTCCGCTGCTGCTTTGTATGGCGAAAACCTCTCCCCGCCAAGGGGGATGGGTAGAGAACATTGACCCACACCCACCAGGGAACTTTCCTGGGACTAAAGATTACCAACATGGTCTCAACGTCGTCACCCTCTCAGCACACACCCTTCCTGCACACGTAATCCTGCCTTTCTCCGTCAGGGCCCTATCCCACCAGGAAAAAAAGCAAGCTGCTCAAAAAGGCCAATGCCAGGGAAATCGAGGAAACACTGCCATTTTCCACATTTTTGCTGTCTACATGTCTCCGCCTCTGGTGCAAGGCTGCGTATGTGGCCGGGCCCGAAGGCAAGTCCGAAATCCTGGCAGCCTGGGCCCCAGCAGTCCAGTGATTTATGGACGTGGGGACAAGGATGACCTGTTTGCCACCTACAGGAGGGATCCTTGGGCCCTTCGCTGGCTCGCCATTCAGCTCCACGACGTCCACTGCTGGCCCTGGCCTTTGCTTTGGCTGGTGCCCCATTGAACGTGTGCTCCGGAGCCATGTTTCTCCACCCATCACTATCATTCTGCCACCAGGGGATATGTGAGTGTGGGAGTCACCATTTGTCACTGGCAGCAGTGTCACCAGTCACTAGACTTCCAGGTACCCGCTGACCTAGGCTGCCTTCTGCCCCAGGCAAAGTCCCCAATCCTTTATCCCAGATGCTGACACCTAGGCACTGGCAGACATTCATTTTTATCAACACAGAGGTCTGAGTGAGGGTGAGCGGGCCAGGTAGGTGAAGTCAAGGCCAGGTGGGCGGGGCTGAGGATTCTTTGCCATCACCATAGAGACAGTCCCCCCACCGCAAGAGTGGGCGGAGCTTGTGATGGGCCTGGTGACAAGACTCAGCCAATGGCAGAGATCCGGCCCGCCAGGCAGATGACACAGGGCCCTTCATTGTGACCTAGGACACCTAGTGGCCACAGCGTTGGAGCACACCCTGGGAAAGGCTACGTAGGCACAAGGGAGCCCCTGGTGTGGACTGCTTCAGGGCAGTGGCAGAGCAGGCCAGATACCTCTTTCCCACTTTCCTGAGGATATCAGTACGCAAGGCATCCCCACTCAGCATCTCTTCCCTCTCTCTCTCTCGGGATGTTTTCATGTTCTGAAATCTCTTTCCTTCTCCCCCTGAGTCACTTCATAGCTTGGAGTGCCTGACAGAGTGCCTAGAGACAAAAGAGCAAAGGGGGAAGGCCTCTGGCTCTACTGGTTGCCCATGGGCAGAGAAGATCTGCTCGTCTATCTGGAAGGTCTAGAGAGTAGTGATTGATTGGGGAGCTACATCCTTGGCGGAACTGGCCAGGTGAAGCTTGCTGACATGTGGCAGCCTCTCTGGAGACTACTAATCCCGCTGATAACATTCTATGCAAATAGCCGGCTGAGTGCCATGGGCAGAAAACATTGACACATACCTGCCAGAGGCCTATTCTGGGTCTCAAGAGTCCACCCTGGTCTCCAGCAACTCATCATCTCAGCACACACTTTGCCTGCACGCATGGAAACCGCCTCTCTCCACGAATGCCTTCACCTGCTAGGAAACACACGATATCACTCAGCCAAAGGAGAGCACAGGCAAAGTCAACTGAAGGCCCCATTTTCAAGATTTTGCCCTCTGCTGCTCCACAGCCTCCGGTGGCACACTGCGTGTGCGTCACTTCTCGGTAGACAAGGCCCAAATCCGGGCATCCAGGGCCCCAGCCCTCCACAGTCTACGGATGGCGGCATATGGATCACCTCTTTGCCTCGTACGGAAGGGAGGCCTGGGCCCTAGACTGGCTCCGCTAGAGCTCCACGACCTCAGCTATTTTCCCTGACCTTTGGCCCGTGCCCTCGTGAGCGTGTCATCTCTAGTTACACTTCTCTTCCGACCACACTGAATCCGCCACCTGCGGATACCTGAGCGTGGAAGTCAACATCTATCACTGGCTGCAGTCTCACAGGTCACTAGGTGTCTAGGCTCAGGCTGACCTTGGCTGTCTTCTGCCCAGGCAAGGAGCCTAATCCTTCCAAGGAAATCAGGACCCGTGCTCACTGGCCGACATCCTTTCTTTCATCCACACAGCGGTCTAGATGAGGGGAAAGAGGCCAGGTAGGCCAGGGCAAGGCTGAGTGCAGGGCCTAAGGCTTCTTTCCCAATCACCATGGAGACACCACCGGAAGGCTGGGCGGAACTTCTGACGGGGACGAGTCACAAACACTGAGCCAATAGGAGAGGTCCAGCCTATCCGGCCAGTTCCGCAGAGCCCTCAGTTTTACTCATGGACAGACAATGGCCCCTTGCGTCTTTGGCCACACAATCGAGGGCACCCAGGGAATAACTTCACAGTAGGCAACCCCTGATGTGAACACCTTCGATACACTGGGACAGCAGGCAGGTACCTCTTTTCCACCTATGCTAGGATATCAGTAGGCAAGGCGCCCTTCCTCTGCATCTATGGCCTCTCTGTATGTGTTCATTCAGAGGAATCTCTTCATTCTACCCCTGAGACACATCACAAGTATGAGGAGCCTGAGAGAGAGCCTGGAGATGAAACGGGGGAGGCTTCTGGCTGAACCGCTTCCCAGTGGGTACAGAACAGCAGGTAGTCTCTCTGGAAGGTCTTACCTTCTGTTGATTGACATGCGCAATACAGTAGGGGCGGACCCTGGCCAGGTGGAGCTTGTGGGCAGATGCAACCTCTCTGGCCACGAATAATTCCGCTGCTGCTTTGTATGGCGAAAACCTCTCCCCGCCAGGTGGGATGGGTAGAGAACACTGACCCACACCCACCAGGGACCTTTCCTGGGACTAAAGATCCCAACATGGTCTCAACGTCGTCACCCTCTCAGCACACACCCTTCCTGCACACATAATCCTGCCTTTCTCCGTCAGGGCCCTATCCCACCAGGAAAAAAAGCCAGCTGCTCAAAAAGGCCAATGCCAGGGAAATCGAGGAAACACTGCCATTTTCCACATTTTTGCTGTCTACATGTCTCCGCCTCTGGTGCAAGGCTGCGTATGTGGCCGGGTTCCGAAGGCAAGGCCGAAATCCTGGCAGCCTGGGCCCCAGCAGTCCAGTGATTTATGGACGTGGGGACACGGATGACCTGTTTGCCACCTACAGGAGGGATCCTTGGGCCCTTCGCTGGCTCGCCATTCAGCTCCACGACGTCCACTGCTGGCCCTGGCCTTTGCTTTGGCTGGTGCCCCATTGAACGTGGGCTCCGGAGCCATGTTTCTCCACCCATCACTATCATTCTGCCACCAGGGGATATGTGAGTGTGGGAGTCACCATTTGTCACTGGCAGCAGTGTCACCAGTCACTAGACTTCCAGGTACCCGCTGACCTAGGCTGCCTTCTGCCCCAGGCAAGGTCCCCAATCCTTTATCCCAGATGCTCACACCTAGGCACTGGCAGACATTCATTTTTATCAACACAGAGGTCTGAGTGAGGGTGACCGGGCCAGGTAGGTGAAGTCAAGGCCAGGTGGGCGGGGCTGAGGATTCTTTGCCATCACCATAGAGACAGTCCCCCCACCGCAAGAGTGGGCGGAGCTTGTGATGGGCCTGGTGACAAGACTCAGCCAATGGCAGAGATCCGGCCCGCCAGGCAGATGACACAGGGCCCTCCATTGTGACCTAGGACACCTAGTGGCCACAGCGTTGGAGCACACCCTGGGAAAGGCTACGTAGGCACAAGGGAGCCCCTGGTGTGGACTGCTTCAGGGCAGTGGCAGAGCAGGCCAGATACCTCTTTCCCACTTTCCTGAGGATATCAGTACGCAAGGCATCCCCACTCAGCATCTCTTCCCTCTCTCTCTCTCGGGATGTTTTCATGTTCTGAAATCTCTTTCCTTCTCCCCCTGAGTCACTTCATAGCTTGGAGTGCCTGACAGAGTGCCTAGAGACAAAAGAGCTAAGGGGTTAGGCCTCTGGCTCTACTGGTTGCCCATGGGCAGAGAAGATCTGCTCGTCTATCTGGAAGGTCTAGAGAGTAGTGATTGATTGGGGAGCTACATCCTGGGCGGAACTGGCCAGGTGAAGCTTGCTGACACGTGGCAGCCTCTCTGGAGACTACTAATCCCGCTGATAACATTCTATGCAAATAGCCGGCTGAGTGCCATGGGCAGAAAACATTGACACATACCTGCCAGAGGCCTATTCTGGGTCTCAAGAGTCCACCCTGGTCTCCAGCAACTCATCATCTCAGCACACACTTTGCCTGCACGCATGGAAACCGCCTCTCTTCGCGAATGCGTTCACCTGCTAGGAAACACACGATGTCACTCAGCCAAAGGAGAGCACAGGCAAAGTCAACTGAAGGCCCCATTTTCAAGATTTTGCCCTCTGCTGCTCCACAGCCTCCGGTGGCACACTGCATGTGCGTCACTTCTCGGTAGACAAGGCCCAAATCCGGGCATCCAGGGCCCCAGCCCTCCACAGTCTACGGATGGCGGCATATGGATCACCTCTTTGCCTCGTACGGCAGGGAGGCCTGGGCCCTAGACTGGCTCCGCTAGAGCTCCACGACCTCAGCTATTTTCCCTGACCTTTGGCCCGTGCCCTCGTGAGCGTGTCATCTCTAGTTACACTTCTCTTCCGACCACACTGAATCCGCCACCTGCGGATACCTGAGCGTGGAAGTCAACATCTATCACTGGCTGCAGTCTCACAGGTCACTAGGTGTCTAGGCTCAGGCTGACCTTGGCTGTCTTCTGCCCAGGCAAGGAGCCTAATCCTTCCAAGGAAATCAAGACCCATGCTTACTGGCCGATATCCTTTCTTTCATCCACACAGCGGTCTAGATGAGGGGAAAGAGGCCAGGTAGGCCAGGGCAAGGCTGAGTGCAGGGCCTAAGGCTTCTTTCCCAATTACCATGGAGACACCACTGGAAGGCTGGGCGGAACTTCTGACGGGGACGAGTCACAAACACTGAGCCAATAGGAGAGGTCCAGCCTATCCGACCAGTTCAGAAGAGCCCTCCATTTTCCTCATGGACAGACAATGGCCCCTTGCGTCTTTGGCCACAAAATCGAGGGCACCCAGGGAATAACTTCACAGTAGGCAACCCCTGATGTGAACACCTTCGACACACTGGGACAGCAGGCAGGTACCTCTTTTCCACCTACGCTAGGATATCAGTTGGCAAGGCGCCCTTCCTCTGCATCTATGGCCTCTCTGTATATGTTCATTCAGAGGAATCTCTTCATTCTACCCCTGAGACACATCACAAGTATGAGGGGCCTGAGAGAGAGCCTGGAGATGAAACGGGGGAGGCTTCTGGCTGGACCGCTCCCCAGTGGGTAGAGAACAGCAGGTAGTCTCTCTGGAAGGTCTTAGCTTCTGTTGATTGACATGCGCAATACAGTAGGGGCGGACCCTGGCCAGGTGGAGCTTGTGGGCAGATGCAACCTCTCTGGCCTCGAATAATTCCGCTGCTGCTTTGTATGGCGAAAACCTCTCCCCGCCAAGGGGGATGGGTAGAGAACATTGACCCACACCCACCAGGGACCTTTCCTGGGACTAAAGATTACCAACATGGTCTCAATGTCGTCACCCTCTCAGCACACACCCTTCCTGCACACGTAATCCTGCCTTTCTCCGTCAGGGCCCTATCCCACCAGGAAAAAAAGCAAGCTGCTCAAAAAGGCCAATGCCAGGGAGATCGGGGAAACACTGCCATTTTCCACATTTTTGCTGTCTACATGTCCCCGCCTCCGGTGCAAGGCTGCGTATGTGGCCGGGCTGCGAAGGCAAGGCCGAAATCCTGGCAGCCTGGGCCCCAGCAGACCAATGGTTTATGGACATGGGGACACGGATGACCTGTTTGCCACATACAGGAGGGATCCTTGGGCCCCTCACTGGCTCGCCATTCAGCTCCACGACGTCCACTGCTGGCCCTGGCCTTTGCTTTGGCTGGTGCCCCATTGAACGTGTGCTCCGGAGCCATGTTTCTCCACCCATCACTATCATTCTGCCACCAGGGGATATGTGAGTGTGGGAGTCACCATTTGTCACTGGCAGCAGTGTCCCAAGTCACTAGACTTCCAGGTACCCGCTGACCTAGGCTGCCTCCTGCCCCAGGCAAGGTCCCCAATCCTTTATCCCACATGCTGACACCTAGGCACTGGCGGACATTCATTTTTATCAACACAGAGGTCTGAGTGAGGGTCAGCGGGCCAGGTAGGTGAAGTCAAGGCCAGGTGGGCGGGGCTGAGGATTCTTTGCCATCACCATAGAGACAGTCCCCCCACCGCAAGAGTGGGCGGAGCTTGTGATGGGCCTGGTGACAAGACTCAGCCAATGGCAGAGATCCGGCCCGCCAGGCAGATGACACAGGGCCCTCCATTGTGACCTAGGACACCTAGTGGCCACAGCGTTGGAGCACACCCTGGGAAAGGCTACGTAGGCACAAGGGAGCCCCTGGTGTGGACTGCTTCAGGGCAGTGGCAGAGCAGGCCAGATACCTCTTTCCCACTTTCCTGAGGATATCAGTACGCAAGGCATCCCCACTCAGCATCTCTTCCCTCTCTCTCTCTCGGGATGTTTTCATGTTCTGAAATCTCTTTCCTTCTCCCCCTGAGTCACTTCATAGCTTGGAGTGCCTGACAGAGTGCCTAGAGACAAAAGAGCTAAGGGGTTAGGCCTCTGGCTCTACTGGTTGCCCATGGGCAGAGAAGATCTGCTCGTCTATCTGGAAGGTCTAGAGAGTAGTGATTGATTGGGGAGCTACATCCTGGGCGGAACTGGCCAGGTGAAGCTTGCTGACACGTGGCAGCCTCTCTGGAGACTACTAATCCCGCTGATAACATTCTATGCAAATAGCCGGCTGAGTGCCATGGGCAGAAAACATTGACACATACCTGCCAGAGGCCTATTCTGGGTCTCAAGAGTCCACCCTGGTCTCCAGCAACTCATCATCTCAGCACACACTTTGCCTGCACGCATGGAAACCGCCTCTCTTCGCGAATGCGTTCACCTGCTAGGAAACACACGATGTCACTCAGCCAAAGGAGAGCACAGGCAAAGTCAACTGAAGGCCCCATTTTCAAGATTTTGCCCTCTGCTGCTCCACAGCCTCCGGTGGCACACTGCATGTGCGTCACTTCTCGGTAGACAAGGCCCAAATCCGGGCATCCAGGGCCCCAGCCCTCCACAGTCTACGGATGGCGGCATATGGATCACCTCTTTGCCTCGTACGGCAGGGAGGCCTGGGCCCTAGACTGGCTCCGCTAGAGCTCCACGACCTCAGCTATTTTCCCTGACCTTTGGCCCGTGCCCTCGTGAGCGTGTCATCTCTAGTTACACTTCTCTTCCGACCACACTGAATCCGCCACCTGCGGATACCTGAGCGTGGAAGTCAACATCTATCACTGGCTGCAGTCTCACAGGTCACTAGGTGTCTAGGCTCAGGCTGACCTTGGCTGTCTTCTGCCCAGGCAAGGAGCCTAATCCTTCCAAGGAAATCAAGACCCATGCTTACTGGCCGATATCCTTTCTTTCATCCACACAGCGGTCTAGATGAGGGGAAAGAGGCCAGGTAGGCCAGGGCAAGGCTGAGTGCAGGGCCTAAGGCTTCTTTCCCAATTACCATGGAGACACCACTGGAAGGCTGGGCGGAACTTCTGACGGGGACGAGTCACAAACACTGAGCCAATAGGAGAGGTCCAGCCTATCCGACCAGTTCAGAAGAGCCCTCCATTTTCCTCATGGACAGACAATGGCCCCTTGCGTCTTTGGCCACAAAATCGAGGGCACCCAGGGAATAACTTCACAGTAGGCAACCCCTGATGTGAACACCTTCGACACACTGGGACAGCAGGCAGGTACCTCTTTTCCACCTACGCTAGGATATCAGTTGGCAAGGCGCCCTTCCTCTGCATCTATGGCCTCTCTGTATATGTTCATTCAGAGGAATCTCTTCATTCTACCCCTGAGACACATCACAAGTATGAGGGGCCTGAGAGAGAGCCTGGAGATGAAACGGGGGAGGCTTCTGGCTGGACCGCTCCCCAGTGGGTAGAGAACAGCAGGTAGTCTCTCTGGAAGGTCTTAGCTTCTGTTGATTGACATGCGCAATACAGTAGGGGCGGACCCTGGCCAGGTGGAGCTTGTGGGCAGATGCAACCTCTCTGGCCTCGAATAATTCCGCTGCTGCTTTGTATGGCGAAAACCTCTCCCCGCCAAGGGGGATGGGTAGAGAACATTGACCCACACCCACCAGGGACCTTTCCTGGGACTAAAGATTACCAACATGGTCTCAACGTCGTCACCCTCTCAGCACACACCCTTCCTGCACACGTAATCCTGCCTTTCTCCGTCAGGGCCCTATCCCACCAGGAAAAAAAGCAAGCTGCTCAAAAAGGCCAATGCCAGGGAGATCGGGGAAACACTGCCATTTTCCACATTTTTGCTGTCTACATGTCCCCGCCTCCGGTGCAAGGCTGCGTATGTGGCCGGGCTGCGAAGGCAAGGCCGAAATCCTGGCAGCCTGGGCCCCAGCAGACCAATGGTTTATGGACATGGGGACACGGATGACCTGTTTGCCACATACAGGAGGGATCCTTGGGCCCCTCACTGGCTCGCCATTCAGCTCCACGACGTCCACTGCTGGCCCTGGCCTTTGCTTTGGCTGGTGCCCCATTGAACGTGTGCTCCGGAGCCATGTTTCTCCACCCATCACTATCATTCTGCCACCAGGGGATATGTGAGTGTGGGAGTCACCATTTGTCACTGGCAGCAGTGTCCCAAGTCACTAGACTTCCAGGTACCCGCTGACCTAGGCTGCCTCCTGCCCCAGGCAAGGTCCCCAATCCTTTATCCCACATGCTGACACCTAGGCACTGGCGGACATTCATTTTTATCAACACAGAGGTCTGAGTGAGGGTCAGCGGGCCAGGTAGGTGAAGTCAAGGCCAGGTGGGCGGGGCTGAGGATTCTTTGCCATCACCATAGAGACAGTCCCCCCACCGCAAGAGTGGGCGGAGCTTGTGATGGGCCTGGTGACAAGACTCAGCCAATGGCAGAGATCCGGCCCGCCAGGCAGATGACACAGGGCCCTCCATTGTGACCTAGGACACCTAGTGGCCACAGCGTTGGAGCACACCCTGGGAAAGGCTACGTAGGCACAAGGGAGCCCCTGGTGTGGACTGCTTCAGGGCAGTGGCAGAGCAGGCCAGATACCTCTTTCCCACTTTCCTGAGGATATCAGTACGCAAGGCATCCCCACTCAGCATCTCTTCCCTCTCTCTCTCTCGGGATGTTTTCATGTTCTGAAATCTCTTTCCTTCTCCCCCTGAGTCACTTCATAGCTTGGAGTGCCTGACAGAGTGCCTAGAGACAAAAGAGCTAAGGGGTTAGGCCTCTGGCTCTACTGGTTGCCCATGGGCAGAGAAGATCTGCTCGTCTATCTGGAAGGTCTAGAGACTAGTGATTGATTGGGGAGCTACATCCTGGGCGGAACTGGCCAGGTGAAGCTTGCTGACACGTGGCAGCCTCTCTGGAGACTACTAATCCCGCTGATAACATTCTATGCAAATAGCCGGCTAAGTGCCATGGGCAGAAAACATTGACACATACCTGCCAGAGGCCTATTCTGGGTCTCAAGAGTCCACCCTGGTCTCCAGCAACTCATCATCTCAGCACACACTTTGCCTGCACGCATGGAAACCGCCTCTCTTCGCGAATGCGTTCACCTGCTAGGAAACACACGATGTCACTCAGCCAAAGGAGAGCAGAGGCAAAGTCAACTGAAGGCCCCATTTTCAAGATTTTGCCCTCTGCTGCTCCACAGCCTCCGGTGGCACACTGCATGTGCGTCACTTCTCGGTAGACAAGGCCCAAATCCGGGCATCCAGGGCCCCAGCCCTCCACAGTCTACGGATGGCGGCATATGGATCACCTCTTTGCCTCGTACGGCAGGGAGGCCTGGGCCCTAGACTGGCTCCGCTAGAGCTCCACGACCTCAGCTATTTTCCCTGACCTTTGGCCCGTGCCCTCGTGAGCGTGTCATCTCTAGTTACACTTCTCTTCCGACCACACTGAATCCGCCACCTGCGGATACCTGAGCGTGGAAGTCAACATCTATCACTGGCTGCAGTCTCACAGGTCACTAGGTGTCTAGGCTCAGGCTGACCTTGGCTGTCTTCTGCCCAGGCAAGGAGCCTAATCCTTCCAAGGAAATCAAGACCCATGCTTACTGGCCGATATCCTTTCTTACATCCACACAGCGGTCTAGATGAGGGGAAAGAGGCCAGGTAGGCCAGGGCAAGGCTGAGTGCAGGGCCTAAGGCTTCTTTCCCAATTACCATGGAGACACCACTGGAAGGCTGGGCGGAACTTCTGACGGGGACGAGTCACAAACACTGAGCCAATAGGAGAGGTCCAGCCTATCCGACCAGTTCAGAAGAGCCCTCCATTTTCCTCATGGACAGACAATGGCCCCTTGCGTCTTTGGCCACAAAATCGAGGGCACCCAGGGAATAACTTCACAGTAGGCAACCCCTGATGTGAACACCTTCGACACACTGGGACAGCAGGCAGGTACCTCTTTTCCACCTACGCTAGGATATCAGTTGGCAAGGCGCCCTTCCTCTGCATCTATGGCCTCTCTGTATATGTTCATTCAGAGGAATCTCTTCATTCTACCCCTGAGACACATCACAAGTATGAGGGGCCTGAGAGAGAGCCTGGAGATGACACGGGGGAGGCTTCTGGCTGGACCGCTCCCCAGTGGGTAGAGAACAGCAGGTAGTCTCTCTGGAAGGTCTTAGCTTCTGTTGATTGACATGCGCAATACAGTAGGGGCGGACCCTGGCCAGGTGGAGCTTGTGGGCAGATGCAACCTCTCTGGCCTCGAATAATTCCGCTGCTGCTTTGTATGGCGAAAACCTCTCCCCGCCAAGTGGGATGGGTAGAGAACACTGACCCACACCCACCAGGGACCTTTCCTGGGACTAAAGATCCCAACATGGTCTCAACGTCGTCACCCTCTCACCACACACCCTTCCTGCACACATAATCCTGCCTTTCTCCGTCAGGGCCCTATCCCACCAGGAAAAAAAGCAAGCTGCTCAAAACGGCCAATGCCAGGGAAATCGAGGAAACACTGCCATTTTCCACATTTTTGCTGTCTACATGTCTCCACCTCTGGTGCAAGGCTGCGTATGTGGCCGGGCTCCGAAGGCAAGGCCGATATCCTGGCAGCCTGGGCCCCAGCAGTCCAGTGATTTATGGATGTGGGGACAAGGATGACCTGTTTGCCACCTACAGGATGGATCCTTGGGCCCTTCGCTGGCTCGCCATTCAGCTCCACGACGTCCACTGCTGGCCCTGGCCTTTGCTTTGGCTGGTGCCCCATTGAACGTGTGCTCCGGAGCCATGTTTCTCCACCCATCACTATCATTCTGCCACCAGGGGATATGTGAGTGTGGGAGTCACCATTTGTCACTGGCAGCAGTGTCCCAAGTCACTAGACTTCCAGGTACCCGCTGACCTAGGCTGCCTCCTGCCCCAGGCAAGGTCCCCAATCCTTTATCCCACATGCTGACACCTAGGCACTGGCGAACATTCATTTTTATCAACACAGAGGTCTGAGTGAGGGTCAGCGGGCCAGGTAGGTGAAGTCAAGGCCAGGTGGGCGGGGCTGAGGATTCTTTGCCATCACCATAGAGACAGTCCCCCCACCGCAAGAGTGGGCGGAGCTTGTGATGGGCCTAGTGACAAGACTCAGCCAATGGCAGAGATCCGGCCCACCAGGCAGATGACACAGGGCCCTCCATTGTGACCTATGACACCTAGTGGCCACAGCGTTGGAGCACACCCTGGGAAAGGCTACGTAGGCACAAGGGAGCCCCTGGTGCGGACTGCTTCAGGGCAGTGGCAGAGCAGGCCAGATACCTCTTTCCCACTTTCCTGAGGATATCAGTACGCAAGGCATCCCCACTCAGCATCTCTTCCCTCTCTCTCTCGGTCTCTCTCGGGATGTTTTCATGTTCTGAAATCTCTTTCCTTCTCCCCCTGAGTCACTTCATAGCTTGGAGTGCCTGACAGAGTGCCTAGAAACAAAAGAGCAAAGGGGGAAGGCCTCTGGCTCTACTGGTTGCCCATGGGCAGAGAAGATCTGCTCGTCTATCTGGAAGGTCTAGAGACTAGTGATTGATTGGGGAGCTACATCCTGGGCGGACCTGGCCAGGTGAAGCTTGCTGACACGTGGCAGCCTCTCTGGAGACTACTAATCCCGCTGATAACATTCTATGCAAATAGCCGGCTGAGTGCCATGGGCAGAAAACATTGACACATACCTGCCAGAGGCCTATTCTGGGTCTCAAGAGTCCACCCTGGTCTCCAGCAACTCATCATCTCAGCACACACTTTGCCTGCACGCATGGAAACCGCCTCTCTCCACGAATGCCTTCACCTGCTAGGAAACACACGATGTCACTCAGCCAAAGGAGAGCACAGGCAAAGTCAACTGAAGGCCCCATTTTCAAGATTTTGCCCTCTGCTGCTCCACAGCCTCCGGTGGCACACTGCATGTGCGTCACTTCTCGGTAGACAAGGCCCAAATCCGGGCATCCAGGGCCCCAGCCCTCCACAGTCTACGGATGGCGGCATATGGATCACCTCTTTGCCTCGTACGGCAGGGAGGCCTGGGTCCTAGACTGGCTCTGCTAGAGCTCCACGACCTCAGCTATTTTCCCTGACCTTTGGCCCGTGCCCTCGTGAGCGTGTCATCTCTAGTTACACTTCTCTTCCGACCACACTGAATCCGCCACCTGCGGATACCTGAGCGTGGAAGTCAACATCTATCACTGGCTGCAGCGTCACAGGTCACTAGGTGTCTAGGCTCAGGCTGACCTTGGCTGTCTTCTGCCCAGGCAAGGAGCCTAATCCTTCCAAGGAAATCAGGACACGTGCTCACTGGCCGACATCCTTTCTTTCATCCACACAGCGGTCTAGATGAGGTTAAAGAGGCCAGGTAGGCCAGGGGAAGGCTGAGTGCGGGGGCTAAGGCTTCTTTCCCAATCACCATGGAGACACCACCGCAAGGCTGGGTGGAACTTCTGACGGGGACGAGTCACAAACACTGAGCCAATAGGAGAGGTCCAGCCTATCCGGCCAGTTCCGCAGAGCCCTCCATTTTCCTCATGGACAGACAATGGCCCCTTGCGTCTTTGGCCACAAAATCGAGGGCACCCAGGGAATAACTTCACAGTAGGCAACCCCTGATGTGAACACCTTCGACACACTGGGACAGCAGGCAGGTACCTCTTTTCCACCTACGCTAGGATATCAGTAGGCAAGGCGCCCTTCCTCTGCATCTATGGCCTCTCTGTATATGTTCATTCAGAGGAATCTCTTCATTCTACCCCTGAGACACATCACAAGTATGAGGGGCCTGAGAGAGAGCCTGGAGATGACACGGGGGAGGCTTCTGGCTGGACCGCTCCCCAGTGGGTAGAGAACAGCAGGTAGTCTCTCTGGAAGGTCTTAGCTTCTGTTGATTGACATGCGCAATACAGTAGGGGCGGACCCTGGCCAGGTGGAGCTTGTGGGCAGATGCAACCTCTCTGGCCTCGAATAATTCCGCTGCTGCTTTGTATGGCGAAAACCTCTCCCCGCCAAGTGGGATGGGTAGAGAACACTGACCCACACCCACCAGGGACCTTTCCTGGGACTAAAGATCCCAACATGGTCTCAACGTCGTCACCCTCTCACCACACACCCTTCCTGCACACATAATCCTGCCTTTCTCCGTCAGGGCCCTATCCCACCAGGAAAAAAAGCAAGCTGCTCAAAACGGCCAATGCCAGGGAAATCGAGGAAACACTGCCATTTTCCACATTTTTGCTGTCTACATGTCTCCACCTCTGGTGCAAGGCTGCGTATGTGGCCGGGCTCCGAAGGCAAGGCCGATATCCTGGCAGCCTGGGCCCCAGCAGTCCAGTGATTTATGGACGTGGGGACAAGGATGACCTGTTTGCCACCTACAGGATGGATCCTTGGGCCCTTCGCTGGCTCGCCATTCAGCTCCACGACGTCCACTGCTGGCCCTGGCCTTTGCTTTGGCTGGTGCCCCATTGAACGTGTGCTCCGGAGCCATGTTTCTCCACCCATCACTATCATTCTGCCACCAGGGGATATGTGAGTGTGGGAGTCACCATTTGTCACTGGCAGCAGTGTCCCAAGTCACTAGACTTCCAGGTACCCGCTGACCTAGGCTGCCTCCTGCCCCAGGCAAGGTCCCCAATCCTTTATCCCACATGCTGACACCTAGGCACTGGCGAACATTCATTTTTATCAACACAGAGGTCTGAGTGAGGGTCAGCGGGCCAGGTAGGTGAAGTCAAGGCCAGGTGGGCGGGGCTGAGGATTCTTTGCCATCACCATAGAGACAGTCCCCCCACCGCAAGAGTGGGCGGAGCTTGTGATGGGCCTAGTGACAAGACTCAGCCAATGGCAGAGATCCGGCCCACCAGGCAGATGACACAGGGCCCTCCATTGTGACCTATGACACCTAGTGGCCACAGCGTTGGAGCACACCCTGGGAAAGGCTACGTAGGCACAAGGGAGCCCCTGGTGCGGACTGCTTCAGGGCAGTGGCAGAGCAGGCCAGATACCTCTTTCCCACTTTCCTGAGGATATCAGTACGCAAGGCATCCCCACTCAGCATCTCTTCCCTCTCTCTCTCGGTCTCTCTCGGGATGTTTTCATGTTCTGAAATCTCTTTCCTTCTCCCCCTGAGTCACTTCATAGCTTGGAGTGCCTGACAGAGTGCCTAGAAACAAAAGAGCAAAGGGGGAAGGCCTCTGGCTCTACTGGTTGCCCATGGGCAGAGAAGATCTGCTCGTCTATCTGGAAGGTCTAGAGACTAGTGATTGATTGGGGAGCTACATCCTGGGCGGACCTGGCCAGGTGAAGCTTGCTGACACGTGGCAGCCTCTCTGGAGACTACTAATCCCGCTGATAACATTCTATGCAAATAGCCGGCTGAGTGCCATGGGCAGAAAACATTGACACATACCTGCCAGAGGCCTATTCTGGGTCTCAAGAGTCCACCCTGGTCTCCAGCAACTCATCATCTCAGCACACACTTTGCCTGCACGCATGGAAACCGCCTCTCTCCACGAATGCCTTCACCTGCTAGGAAACACACGATGTCACTCAGCCAAAGGAGAGCACAGGCAAAGTCAACTGAAGGCCCCATTTTCAAGATTTTGCCCTCTGCTGCTCCACAGCCTCCGGTGGCACACTGCATGTGCGTCACTTCTCGGTAGACAAGGCCCAAATCCGGGCATCCAGGGCCCCAGCCCTCCACAGTCTACGGATGGCGGCATATGGATCACCTCTTTGCCTCGTACGGCAGGGAGGCCTGGGTCCTAGACTGGCTCTGCTAGAGCTCCACGACCTCAGCTATTTTCCCTGACCTTTGGCCCGTGCCCTCGTGAGCGTGTCATCTCTAGTTACACTTCTCTTCCGACCACACTGAATCCGCCACCTGCGGATACCTGAGCGTGGAAGTCAACATCTATCACTGGCTGCAGCGTCACAGGTCACTAGGTGTCTAGGCTCAGGCTGACCTTGGCTGTCTTCTGCCCAGGCAAGGAGCCTAATCCTTCCAAGGAAATCAGGACACGTGCTCACTGGCCGACATCCTTTCTTTCATCCACACAGCGGTCTAGATGAGGTTAAAGAGGCCAGGTAGGCCAGGGGAAGGCTGAGTGCGGGGGCTAAGGCTTCTTTCCCAATCACCATGGAGACACCACCGCAAGGCTGGGTGGAACTTCTGACGGGGACGAGTCACAAACACTGAGCCAATAGGAGAGGTCCAGCCTATCCGGCCAGTTCCGCAGAGCCCTCCATTTTCCTCATGGACAGACAATGGCCCCTTGCGTCTTTGGCCACAAAATCGAGGGCACCCAGGGAATAACTTCACAGTAGGCAACCCCTGATGTGAACACCTTCGACACACTGGGACAGCAGGCAGGTACCTCTTTTCCACCTACGCTAGGATATCAGTAGGCAAGGCGCCCTTCCTCTGCATCTATGGCCTCTCTGTATATGTTCATTCAGAGGAATCTCTTCATTCTACCCCTGAGACACATCACAAGTATGAGGGGCCTGAGAGAGAGCCTGGAGATGACACGGGGGAGGCTTCTGGCTGGACCGCTCCCCAGTGGGTAGAGAACAGCAGGTAGTCTCTCTGGAAGGTCTTAGCTTCTGTTGATTGACATGCGCAATACAGTAGGGGCGGACCCTGGCCAGGTGGAGCTTGTGGGCAGATGCAACCTCTCTGGCCTCGAATAATTCCGCTGCTGCTTTGTATGGCGAAAACCTCTCCCCGCCAAGTGGGATGGGTAGAGAACACTGACCCACACCCACCAGGGACCTTTCCTGGGACTAAAGATCCCAACATGGTCTCAACGTCGTCACCCTCTCACCACACACCCTTCCTGCACACATAATCCTGCCTTTCTCCGTCAGGGCCCTATCCCACCAGGAAAAAAAGCAAGCTGCTCAAAACGGCCAATGCCAGGGAAATCGAGGAAACACTGACATTTTCCACATTTTTGCTGTCTACATGTCTCCACCTCTGGTGCAAGGCTGCGTATGTGGCCGGGCTCCGAAGGCAAGGCCGATATCCTGGCAGCCTGGGCCCCAGCAGTCCAGTGATTTATGGACGTGGGGACAAGGATGACCTGTTTGCCACCTACAGGAGGGATCCTTGGGCCCTTCGCTGGCTCGCCATTCAGCTCCACGACGTCCACTGCTGGCCCTGGCCTTTGCTTTGGCTGGTGCCCCATTGAACGTGTGCTCCGGAGCCATGTTTCTCCACCCATCACTATCATTCTGCCACCAGGGGATATGTGAGTGTGGGAGTCACCATTTGTCACTGGCAGCAGTGTCCCAAGTCACTAGACTTCCAGGTACCCGCTGACCTAGGCTGCCTCCTGCCCCAGGCAAGGTCCCCAATCCTTTATCCCACATGCTGACACCTAGGCACTGGCGAACATTCATTTTTATCAACACAGAGGTCTGAGTGAGGGTCAGCGGGCCAGGTAGGTGAAGTCAAGGCCAGGTGGGCGGGGCTGAGGATTCTTTGCCATCACCATAGAGACAGTCCCCCCACCGCAAGAGTGGGCGGAGCTTGTGATGGGCCTAGTGACAAGACTCAGCCAATGGCAGAGATCCGGCCCACCAGGCAGATGACACAGGGCCCTCCATTGTGACTTATGACACCTAGTGGCCACAGCGTTGGAGCACACCCTGGGAAAGGCTACGTAGGCACAAGGGAGCCCCTGGTGCGGACTGCTTCAGGGCAGTGGCAGAGCAGGCCAGATACCTCTTTCCCACTTTCCTGAGGATATCAGTACGCAAGGCATCCCCACTCAGCATCTCTTCCCTCTCTCTCTCGGTCTCTCTCGGGATGTTTTCATTCTCTGAAATCTCTTTCCTTCTCCCCCTGAGTCACTTCATAGCTTGGAGTGCCTGACAGAGTGCCTAGAGACAAAAGAGCAAAGGGGGAAGGCCTCTGGCTCTACTGGTTGCCCATGGGCAGAGAAGATCTGCTCGTCTATCTGGAAGGTCTAGAGACTAGTGATTGATTGGGGAGCTACATCCTGGGCGGACCTGGCCAGGTGAAGCTTGCTGACACGTGGCAGCCTCTCTGGAGACTACTAATCCCGCTGATAACATTCTATGCAAATAGCCGGCTGAGTGCCATGGGCAGAAAACATTGACACATACCTGCCAGAGGCCTATTCTGGGTCTCAAGAGTCCACCCTGGTCTCCAGCAACTCATCATCTCAGCACACACTTTGCCTGCACGCATGGAAACCGCCTCTCTTCGCGAATGCGTTCACCTGCTAGGAAACACACGATGTCACTCAGCCAAAGGAGAGCAGAGGCAAAGTCAACTGAAGGCCCCATTTTCAAGATTTTGCCCTCTGCTGCTCCACAGCCTCCGGTGGCACACTGCATGTGCGTCACTTCTCGGTAGACAAGGCCCAAATCCGGGCATCCAGGGCCCCAGCCCTCCACAGTCTACGGATGGCGGCATATGGATCACCTCTTTGCCTCGTACGGCAGGGAGGCCTGGGCCCTAGACTGGCTCCGCTAGAGCTCCACGACCTCAGCTATTTTCCCTGACCTTTGGCCCGTGCCCTCGTGAGCGTGTCATCTCTAGTTACACTTCTCTTCCGACCACACTGAATCCGCCACCTGCGGATACCTGAGCGTGGAAGTCAACATCTATCACTGGCTGCAGTGTCACAGGTCACTAGGTGTCTAGGCTCAGGCTGACCTTGGCTGTCTTCTGCCCAGGCAAGGAGCCTAATCCTTCCAAGGAAATCAAGACCCATGCTTACTGGCCGATATCCTTTCTTTCATCCACACAGCGGTCTAGATGAGGGGAAAGAGGCCAGGTAGGCCAGGGCAAGGCTGAGTGCAGGGCCTAAGGCTTCTTTCCCAATTACCATGGAGACACCACTGGAAGGCTGGGCGGAACTTCTGACGGGGACGAGTCACAAACACTGAGCCAATAGGAGAGGTCCAGCCTATCCGACCAGTTCAGAAGAGCCCTCCATTTTCCTCATGGACAGACAATGGCCCCTTGCGTCTTTGGCCACAAAATCGAGGGCACCCAGGGAATAACTTCACAGTAGGCAACCCCTGATGTGAACACCTTCGACACACTGGGACAGCAGGCAGGTACCTCTTTTCCACCTACGCTAGGATATCAGTTGGCAAGGCGCCCTTCCTCTGCATCTATGGCCTCTCTGTATATGTTCATTCAGAGGAATCTCTTCATTCTACCCCTGAGACACATCACAAGTATGAGGGGCCTGAGAGAGAGCCTGGAGATGAAACGGGGGAGGCTTCTGGCTGGACCGCTCCCCAGTGGGTAGAGAACAGCAGGTAGTCTCTCTGGAAGGTCTTAGCTTCTGTTGATTGACATGCGCAATACAGTAGGGGCGGACCCTGGCCAGGTGGAGCTTGTGGGCAGATGCAACCTCTCTGGCCTCGAATAATTCCGCTGCTGCTTTGTATGGCGAAAACCTCTCCCCGCCAAGGGGGATGGGTAGAGAACATTGACCCACACCCACCAGGGACCTTTCCTGGGACTAAAGATTACCAACATGGTCTCAACGTCGTCACCCTCTCAGCACACACCCTTCCTGCACACGTAATCCTGCCTTTCTCCGTCAGGGCCCTATCCCACCAGGAAAAAAAGCAAGCTGCTCAAAAAGGCCAATGCCAGGGAGATCGGGGAAACACTGCCATTTTCCACATTTTTGCTGTCTACATGTCCCCGCCTCCGGTGCAAGGCTGCGTATGTGGCCGGGCTGCGAAGGCAAGGCCGAAATCCTGGCAGCCTGGGCCCCAGCAGACCAATGGTTTATGGACATGGGGACACGGATGACCTGTTTGCCACATACAGGAGGGATCCTTGGGCCCCTCACTGGCTCGCCATTCAGCTCCACGACGTCCACTGCTGGCCCTGGCCTTTGCTTTGGCTGGTGCCCCATTGAACGTGTGCTCCGGAGCCATGTTTCTCCACCCATCACTATCATTCTGCCACCAGGGGATATGTGAGTGTGGGAGTCACCATTTGTCACTGGCAGCAGTGTCCCAAGTCACTAGACTTCCAGGTACCCGCTGACCTAGGCTGCCTCCTGCCCCAGGCAAGGTCCCCAATCCTTTATCCCACATGCTGACACCTAGGCACTGGCGGACATTCATTTTTATCAACACAGAGGTCTGAGTGAGGGTCAGCGGGCCAGGTAGGTGAAGTCAAGGCCAGGTGGGCGGGGCTGAGGATTCTTTGCCATCACCATAGAGACAGTCCCCCCACCGCAAGAGTGGGCGGAGCTTGTGATGGGCCTAGTGACAAGACTCAGCCAATGGCAGAGATCCGGCCCACCAGGCAGATGACACAGGGCCCTCCATTGTGACCTATGACACCTAGTGGCCACAGCGTTGGAGCACACCCTGGGAAAGGCTACGTAGGCACAAGGGAGCCCCTGGTGCGGACTGCTTCAGGGCAGTGGCAGAGCAGGCCAGATACCTCTTTCCCACTTTCCTGAGGATATCAGTACGCAAGGCATCCCCACTCAGCATCTCTTCCCTCTCTCTCTCGGGATGTTTTCATTCTCTGAAATCTCTTTCCTTCTCCCCCTGAGTCACTTCATAGCTTGGAGTGCCTGACAGAGTGCCTAGAAACAAAAGAGCAAAGGGGGAAGGCCTCTGGCTCTACTGGTTGCCCATGGGCAGAGAATATCTGCTCGTCTATCTGGAAGGTCTGGAGAGTAGTGATTCATTGGGGAGCTACATCCTGGGCGGACCTGGCCAGGTGAAGCTTGCTGACACGTGGCAGCCTCTCTGGAGACTACTAATCCCGCTGATAACATTCTATGCAAATAGCCGGCTGAGTGCCATGGGCAGAAAACATTGACACATACCTGCCAGAGGCCTATTCTGGGTCTCAAGAGTCCACCCTGGTCTCCAGCAACTCATCATCTCAGCACACACTTTGCCTGCACGCATGGAAACCGCCTCTCTCCACGAATGCCTTCACCTGCTAGGAAACACACGATGTCACTCAGCCAAAGGAGAGCACAGGCAAAGTCAACTGAAGGCCCCATTTTCAAGATTTTGCCCTCTGCTGCTCCACAGCCTCCGGTGGCACACTGCATGTGCGTCACTTCTCGGTAGACAAGGCCCAAATCCGGGCATCCAGGGCCCCAGCCCTCCACAGTCTACGGATGGCGGCATATGGATCACCTCTTTGCCTCGTACGGCAGGGAGGCCTGGGCCCTAGACTGGCTCCGCTAGAGCTCCACGACCTCAGCTATTTTCCCTGACCTTTGGCCCGTGCCCTCGTGAGCGTGTCATCTCTAGTTACACTTCTCTTCCGACCACACTGAATCCGCCACCTGCGGATACCTGAGCGTGGAAGTCAACATCTATCACTGGCTGCAGTCTCACAGGTCACTAGGTGTCTAGGCTCAGGCTGACCTTGGCTGTCTTCTGCCCAGGCAAGGAGCCTAATCCTTCCAAGGAAATCAGGACACGTGCTCACTGGCCGACATCCTTTCTTTCATCCACACAGCGGTCTAGAAGAGGTTAAAGAGGCCAGGTAGGCCAGGGGAAGGCTGAGTGCGGGGGCTAAGGCTTCTTTCCCAATCACCATGGAGACACCACCCCAAGGCTGGGCGGAACTTCTGACGGGGACGAGTCACAAACACTGAGCCAATAGGAGAGGTCCAGCCTATCCGGCCAGTTCCGCAGAGCCCTCCATTTTCCTCATGGACAGACAATGGCCCTTTGCGTCTTTGGCCACAAAATCGAGGGCACCCAGGGAATAACTTCACAGTAGGCAACCCCTGATGTGAACACCTTCGACACACTGGGACAGCAGGCAGGTACCTCTTTTCCACCTATGCTAGGATATCAGTAGGCAAGGCGCCCTTCCTCTGCATCTATGGCCTCTCTGTATATGTTCATTCAGAGGAATCTCTTCATTCTACCCCTGAGACACATCACAAGTATGAGGGGCCTGAGAGAGAGCCTGGAGATGACACGGGGGAGGCTTCTGGCTGGACCGCTCCCCAGTGGGTAGAGAACAGCAGGTAGTCTCTCTGGAAGGTCTTAGCTTCTGTTGATTGACATGCGCAATACAGTAGGGGCGGACCCTGGCCAGGTGGAGCTTGTGGGCAGATGCAACCTCTCTGGCCTCGAATAATTCCGCTGCTGCTTTGTATGGCGAAAACCTCTCCCCGCCAAGTGGGATGGGTAGAGAACACTGACCCACACCCACCAGGGACCTTTCCTGGGACTAAAGATCCCAACATGGTCTCAACGTCGTCACCCTCTCACCACACACCCTTCCTGCACACATAATCCTGCCTTTCTCCGTCAGGGCCCTATCCCACCAGGAAAAAAAGCAAGCTGCTCAAAACGGCCAATGCCAGGGAAATCGAGGAAACACTGCCATTTTCCACATTTTTGCTGTCTACATGTCTCCACCTCTGGTGCAAGGCTGCGTATGTGGCCGGGCTCCGAAGGCAAGGCCGATATCCTGGCAGCCTGGGCCCCAGCAGTCCAGTGATTTATGGACGTGGGGACAAGGATGACCTGTTTGCCACCTACAGGAGGGATCCTTGGGCCCTTCGCTGGCTCGCCATTCAGCTCCACGACGTCCACTGCTGGCCCTGGCCTTTGCTTTGGCTGGTGCCCCATTGAACGTGTGCTCCGGAGCCATGTTTCTCCACCCATCACTATCATTCTGCCACCAGGGGATATGTGAGTGTGGGAGTCACCATTTGTCACTGGCAGCAGTGTCCCAAGTCACTAGACTTCCAGGTACCCGCTGACCTAGGCTGCCTCCTGCCCCAGGCAAGGTCCCCAATCCTTTATCCCACATGCTGACACCTAGGCACTGGCGAACATTCATTTTTATCAACACAGAGGTCTGAGTGAGGGTCAGCGGGCCAGGTAGGTGAAGTCAAGGCCAGGTGGGCGGGGCTGAGGATTCTTTGCCATCACCATAGAGACAGTCCCCCCACCGCAAGAGTGGGCGGAGCTTGTGATGGGCCTAGTGACAAGACTCAGCCAATGGCAGAGATCCGGCCCACCAGGCAGATGACACAGGGCCCTCCATTGTGACTTATGACACCTAGTGGCCACAGCGTTGGAGCACACCCTGGGAAAGGCTACGTAGGCACAAGGGAGCCCCTGGTGCGGACTGCTTCAGGGCAGTGGCAGAGCAGGCCAGATACCTCTTTCCCACTTTCCTGAGGATATCAGTACGCAAGGCATCCCCACTCAGCATCTCTTCCCTCTCTCTCTCGGTCTCTCTCGGGATGTTTTCATTCTCTGAAATCTCTTTCCTTCTCCCCCTGAGTCACTTCATAGCTTGGAGTGCCTGACAGAGTGCCTAGAGACAAAAGAGCAAAGGGGGAAGGCCTCTGGCTCTACTGGTTGCCCATGGGCAGAGAAGATCTGCTCGTCTATCTGGAAGGTCTAGAGACTAGTGATTGATTGGGGAGCTACATCCTGGGCGGACCTGGCCAGGTGAAGCTTGCTGACACGTGGCAGCCTCTCTGGAGACTACTAATCCCGCTGATAACATTCTATGCAAATAGCCGGCTGAGTGCCATGGGCAGAAAACATTGACACATACCTGCCAGAGGCCTATTCTGGGTCTCAAGAGTCCACCCTGGTCTCCAGCAACTCATCATCTCAGCACACACTTTGCCTGCACGCATGGAAACCGCCTCTCTTCGCGAATGCGTTTACCTGCTAGGAAACACACGATGTCACTCAGCCAAAGGAGAGCAGAGGCAAAGTCAACTGAAGGCCCCATTTTCAAGATTTTGCCCTCTGCTGCTCCACAGCCTCCGGTGGCACACTGCATGTGCGTCACTTCTCGGTAGACAAGGCCCAAATCCGGGCATCCAGGGCCCCAGCCCTCCACAGTCTACGGATGGCGGCATATGGATCACCTCTTTGCCTCGTACGGCAGGGAGGCCTGGGCCCTAGACTGGCTCCGCTAGAGCTCCACGACCTCAGCTATTTTCCCTGACCTTTGGCCCGTGCCCTCGTGAGCGTGTCATCTCTAGTTACACTTCTCTTCCGACCACACTGAATCCGCCACCTGCGGATACCTGAGCGTGGAAGTCAACATCTATCACTGGCTGCAGTGTCACAGGTCACTAGGTGTCTAGGCTCAGGCTGACCTTGGCTGTCTTCTGCCCAGGCAAGGAGCCTAATCCTTCCAAGGAAATCAAGACCCATGCTTACTGGCCGATATCCTTTCTTTCATCCAAACAGCGGTCTAGATGAGGGGAAAGAGGCCAGGTAGGCCAGGGCAAGGCTGAGTGCAGGGCCTAAGGCTTCTTTCCCAATTACCATGGAGACACCACTGGAAGGCTGGGCGGAACTTCTGACGGGGACGAGTCACAAACACTGAGCCAATAGGAGAGGTCCAGCCTATCCGACCAGTTCAGAAGAGCCCTCCATTTTCCTCATGGACAGACAATGGCCCCTTGCGTCTTTGGCCACAAAATCGAGGGCACCCAGGGAATAACTTCACAGTAGGCAACCCCTGATGTGAACACCTTCGACACACTGGGACAGCAGGCAGGTACCTCTTTTCCACCTACGCTAGGATATCAGTTGGCAAGGCGCCCTTCCTCTGCATCTATGGCCTCTCTGTATATGTTCATTCAGAGGAATCTCTTCATTCTACCCCTGAGACACATCACAAGTATGAGGGGCCTGAGAGAGAGCCTGGAGATGAAACGGGGGAGGCTTCTGGCTGGACCGCTCCCCAGTGGGTAGAGAACAGCAGGTAGTCTCTCTGGAAGGTCTTAGCTTCTGTTGATTGACATGCGCAATACAGTAGGGGCGGACCCTGGCCAGGTGGAGCTTGTGGGCAGATGCAACCTCTCTGGCCTCGAATAATTCCGCTGCTGCTTTGTATGGCGAAAACCTCTCCCCGCCAAGGGGGATGGGTAGAGAACATTGACCCACACCCACCAGGGACCTTTCCTGGGACTAAAGATTACCAACATGGTCTCAACGTCGTCACCCTCTCAGCACACACCCTTCCTGCACACGTAATCCTGCCTTTCTCCGTCAGGGCCCTATCCCACCAGGAAAAAAAGCAAGCTGCTCAAAAAGGCCAATGCCAGGGAGATCGGGGAAACACTGCCATTTTCCACATTTTTGCTGTCTACATGTCCCCGCCTCCGGTGCAAGGCTGCGTATGTGGCCGGGCTGCGAAGGCAAGGCCGAAATCCTGGCAGCCTGGGCCCCAGCAGACCAATGGTTTATGGACATGGGGACACGGATGACCTGTTTGCCACATACAGGAGGGATCCTTGGGCCCCTCACTGGCTCGCCATTCAGCTCCACGACGTCCACTGCTGGCCCTGGCCTTTGCTTTGGCTGGTGCCCCATTGAACGTGTGCTCCGGAGCCATGTTTCTCCACCCATCACTATCATTCTGCCACCAGGGGATATGTGAGTGTGGGAGTCACCATTTGTCACTGGCAGCAGTGTCCCAAGTCACTAGACTTCCAGGTACCCGCTGACCTAGGCTGCCTCCTGCCCCAGGCAAGGTCCCCAATCCTTTATCCCACATGCTGACACCTAGGCACTGGCGGACATTCATTTTTATCAACACAGAGGTCTGAGTGAGGGTCAGCGGGCCAGGTAGGTGAAGTCAAGGCCAGGTGGGCGGGGCTGAGGATTCTTTGCCATCACCATAGAGACAGTCCCCCCACCGCAAGAGTGGGCGGAGCTTGTGATGGGCCTAGTGACAAGACTCAGCCAATGGCAGAGATCCGGCCCACCAGGCAGATGACACAGGGCCCTCCATTGTGACCTATGACACCTAGTGGCCACAGCGTTGGAGCACACCCTGGGAAAGGCTACGTAGGCACAAGGGAGCCCCTGGTGCGGACTGCTTCAGGGCAGTGGCAGAGCAGGCCAGATACCTCTTTCCCACTTTCCTGAGGATATCAGTACGCAAGGCATCCCCACTCAGCATCTCTTCCCTCTCTCTCTCGGGATGTTTTCATTCTCTGAAATCTCTTTCCTTCTCCCCCTGAGTCACTTCATAGCTTGGAGTGCCTGACAGAGTGCCTAGAAACAAAAGAGCAAAGGGGGAAGGCCTCTGGCTCTACTGGTTGCCCATGGGCAGAGAAGATCTGCTCGTCTATCTGGAAGGTCTGGAGAGTAGTGATTCATTGGGGAGCTACATCCTGGGCGGACCTGGCCAGGTGAAGCTTGCTGACACGTGGCAGCCTCTCTGGAGACTACTAATCCCGCTGATAACATTCTATGCAAATAGCCGGCTGAGTGCCATGGGCAGAAAACATTGACACATACCTGCCAGAGGCCTATTCTGGGTCTCAAGAGTCCACCCTGGTCTCCAGCAACTCATCATCTCAGCACACACTTTGCCTGCACGCATGGAAACCGCCTCTCTCCACGAATGCCTTCACCTGCTAGGAAACACACGATGTCACTCAGCCAAAGGAGAGCACAGGCAAAGTCAACTGAAGGCCCCATTTTCAAGATTTTGCCCTCTGCTGCTCCACAGCCTCCGGTGGCACACTGCATGTGCGTCACTTCTCGGTAGACAAGGCCCAAATCCGGGCATCCAGGGCCCCAGCCCTCCACAGTCTACGGATGGCGGCATATGGATCACCTCTTTGCCTCGTACGGCAGGGAGGCCTGGGCCCTAGACTGGCTCCGCTAGAGCTCCACGACCTCAGCTATTTTCCCTGACCTTTGGCCCGTGCCCTCGTGAGCGTGTCATCTCTAGTTACACTTCTCTTCCGACCACACTGAATCCGCCACCTGCGGATACCTGAGCGTGGAAGTCAACATCTATCACTGGCTGCAGTCTCACAGGTCACTAGGTGTCTAGGCTCAGGCTGACCTTGGCTGTCTTCTGCCCAGGCAAGGAGCCTAATCCTTCCAAGGAAATCAGGACACGTGCTCACTGGCCGACATCCTTTCTTTCATCCACACAGCGGTCTAGAAGAGGTTAAAGAGGCCAGGTAGGCCAGGGGAAGGCTGAGTGCGGGGGCTAAGGCTTCTTTCCCAATCACCATGGAGACACCACCCCAAGGCTGGGCGGAACTTCTGACGGGGACGAGTCACAAACACTGAGCCAATAGGAGAGGTCCAGCCTATCCGGCCAGTTCCGCAGAGCCCTCCATTTTCCTCATGGACAGACAATGGCCCTTTGCGTCTTTGGCCACAAAATCGAGGGCACCCAGGGAATAACTTCACAGTAGGCAACCCCTGATGTGAACACCTTCGACACACTGGGACAGCAGGCAGGTACCTCTTTTCCACCTATGCTAGGATATCAGTAGGCAAGGCGCCCTTCCTCTGCATCTATGGCCTCTCTGTATATGTTCATTCAGAGGAATCTCTTCATTCTACCCCTGAGACACATCACAAGTATGAGGGGCCTGAGAGAGAGCCTGGAGATGACACGGGGGAGGCTTCTGGCTGGACCGCTCCCCAGTGGGTAGAGAACAGCAGGTAGTCTCTCTGGAAGGTCTTAGCTTCTGTTGATTGACATGCGCAATACAGTAGGGGCGGACCCTGGCCAGGTGGAGCTTGTGGGCAGATGCAACCTCTCTGGCCTCGAATAATTCCGCTGCTGCTTTGTATGGCGAAAACCTCTCCCCGCCAAGTGGGATGGGTAGAGAACACTGACCCACACCCACCAGGGACCTTTCCTGGGACTAAAGATCCCAACATGGTCTCAACGTCGTCACCCTCTCACCACACACCCTTCCTGCACACATAATCCTGCCTTTCTCCGTCAGGGCCCTATCCCACCAGGAAAAAAAGCAAGCTGCTCAAAACGGCCAATGCCAGGGAAATCGAGGAAACACTGCCATTTTCCACATTTTTGCTGTCTACATGTCTCCACCTCTGGTGCAAGGCTGCGTATGTGGCCGGGCTCCGAAGGCAAGGCCGATATCCTGGCAGCCTGGGCCCCAGCAGTCCAGTGATTTATGGACGTGGGGACAAGGATGACCTGTTTGCCACCTACAGGAGGGATCCTTGGGCCCTTCGCTGGCTCGCCATTCAGCTCCACGACGTCCACTGCTGGCCCTGGCCTTTGCTTTGGCTGGTGCCCCATTGAACGTGTGCTCCGGAGCCATGTTTCTCCACCCATCACTATCATTCTGCCACCAGGGGATATGTGAGTGTGGGAGTCACCATTTGTCACTGGCAGCAGTGTCCCAAGTCACTAGACTTCCAGGTACCCGCTGACCTAGGCTGCCTCCTGCCCCAGGCAAGGTCCCCAATCCTTTATCCCACATGCTGACACCTAGGCACTGGCGAACATTCATTTTTATCAACACAGAGGTCTGAGTGAGGGTCAGCGGGCCAGGTAGGTGAAGTCAAGGCCAGGTGGGCGGGGCTGAGGATTCTTTGCCATCACCATAGAGACAGTCCCCCCACCGCAAGAGTGGGCGGAGCTTGTGATGGGCCTAGTGACAAGACTCAGCCAATGGCAGAGATCCGGCCCACCAGGCAGATGACACAGGGCCCTCCATTGTGACTTATGACACCTAGTGGCCACAGCGTTGGAGCACACCCTGGGAAAGGCTACGTAGGCACAAGGGAGCCCCTGGTGCGGACTGCTTCAGGGCAGTGGCAGAGCAGGCCAGATACCTCTTTCCCACTTTCCTGAGGATATCAGTACGCAAGGCATCCCCACTCAGCATCTCTTCCCTCTCTCTCTCGGTCTCTCTCGGGATGTTTTCATTCTCTGAAATCTCTTTCCTTCTCCCCCTGAGTCACTTCATAGCTTGGAGTGCCTGACAGAGTGCCTAGAGACAAAAGAGCAAAGGGGGAAGGCCTCTGGCTCTACTGGTTGCCCATGGGCAGAGAAGATCTGCTCGTCTATCTGGAAGGTCTAGAGACTAGTGATTGATTGGGGAGCTACATCCTGGGCGGACCTGGCCAGGTGAAGCTTGCTGACACGTGGCAGCCTCTCTGGAGACTACTAATCCCGCTGATAACATTCTATGCAAATAGCCGGCTGAGTGCCATGGGCAGAAAACATTGACACATACCTGCCAGAGGCCTATTCTGGGTCTCAAGAGTCCACCCTGGTCTCCAGCAACTCATCATCTCAGCACACACTTTGCCTGCACGCATGGAAACCGCCTCTCTTCGCGAATGCGTTTACCTGCTAGGAAACACACGATGTCACTCAGCCAAAGGAGAGCAGAGGCAAAGTCAACTGAAGGCCCCATTTTCAAGATTTTGCCCTCTGCTGCTCCACAGCCTCCGGTGGCACACTGCATGTGCGTCACTTCTCGGTAGACAAGGCCCAAATCCGGGCATCCAGGGCCCCAGCCCTCCACAGTCTACGGATGGCGGCATATGGATCACCTCTTTGCCTCGTACGGCAGGGAGGCCTGGGCCCTAGACTGGCTCCGCTAGAGCTCCACGACCTCAGCTATTTTCCCTGACCTTTGGCCCGTGCCCTCGTGAGCGTGTCATCTCTAGTTACACTTCTCTTCCGACCACACTGAATCCGCCACCTGCGGATACCTGAGCGTGGAAGTCAACATCTATCACTGGCTGCAGTGTCACAGGTCACTAGGTGTCTAGGCTCAGGCTGACCTTGGCTGTCTTCTGCCCAGGCAAGGAGCCTAATCCTTCCAAGGAAATCAAGACCCATGCTTACTGGCCGATATCCTTTCTTTCATCCAAACAGCGGTCTAGATGAGGGGAAAGAGGCCAGGTAGGCCAGGGCAAGGCTGAGTGCAGGGCCTAAGGCTTCTTTCCCAATTACCATGGAGACACCACTGGAAGGCTGGGCGGAACTTCTGACGGGGACGAGTCACAAACACTGAGCCAATAGGAGAGGTCCAGCCTATCCGACCAGTTCAGAAGAGCCCTCCATTTTCCTCATGGACAGACAATGGCCCCTTGCGTCTTTGGCCACAAAATCGAGGGCACCCAGGGAATAACTTCACAGTAGGCAACCCCTGATGTGAACACCTTCGACACACTGGGACAGCAGGCAGGTACCTCTTTTCCACCTACGCTAGGATATCAGTTGGCAAGGCGCCCTTCCTCTGCATCTATGGCCTCTCTGTATATGTTCATTCAGAGGAATCTCTTCATTCTACCCCTGAGACACATCACAAGTATGAGGGGCCTGAGAGAGAGCCTGGAGATGAAACGGGGGAGGCTTCTGGCTGGACCGCTCCCCAGTGGGTAGAGAACAGCAGGTAGTCTCTCTGGAAGGTCTTAGCTTCTGTTGATTGACATGCGCAATACAGTAGGGGCGGACCCTGGCCAGGTGGAGCTTGTGGGCAGATGCAACCTCTCTGGCCTCGAATAATTCCGCTGCTGCTTTGTATGGCGAAAACCTCTCCCCGCCAAGGGGGATGGGTAGAGAACATTGACCCACACCCACCAGGGACCTTTCCTGGGACTAAAGATTACCAACATGGTCTCAACGTCGTCACCCTCTCAGCACACACCCTTCCTGCACACGTAATCCTGCCTTTCTCCGTCAGGGCCCTATCCCACCAGGAAAAAAAGCAAGCTGCTCAAAAAGGCCAATGCCAGGGAGATCGGGGAAACACTGCCATTTTCCACATTTTTGCTGTCTACATGTCCCCGCCTCCGGTGCAAGGCTGCGTATGTGGCCGGGCTGCGAAGGCAAGGCCGAAATCCTGGCAGCCTGGGCCCCAGCAGACCAATGGTTTATGGACATGGGGACACGGATGACCTGTTTGCCACATACAGGAGGGATCCTTGGGCCCCTCACTGGCTCGCCATTCAGCTCCACGACGTCCACTGCTGGCCCTGGCCTTTGCTTTGGCTGGTGCCCCATTGAACGTGTGCTCCGGAGCCATGTTTCTCCACCCATCACTATCATTCTGCCACCAGGGGATATGTGAGTGTGGGAGTCACCATTTGTCACTGGCAGCAGTGTCACCAGTCACTAGACTTCCAGGTACCCGCTGACCTAGGCTGCCTCCTGCCCCAGGCAAGGTCCCCAATCCTTTATCCCACATGCTGACACCTAGGCACTGGCGGACATTCATTTTTATCAACACAGAGGTCTGAGTGAGGGTCAGCGGGCCAGGTAGGTGAAGTCAAGGCCAGGTGGGCGGGGCTGAGGATTCTTTGCCATCACCATAGAGACAGTCCCCCCACCGCAAGAGTGGGCGGAGCTTGTGATGGGCCTGGTGACAAGACTCAGCCAATGGCAGAGATCCGGCCCACCAGGCAGATGACACAGGGCCCTCCATTGTGACCTATGACACCTAGTGGCCACAGCGTTGGAGCACACCCTGGGAAAGGCTACGTAGGCACAAGGGAGCCCCTGGTGCGGACTGCTTCAGGGCAGTGGCAGAGCAGGCCAGATACCTCTTTCCCACTTTCCTGAGGATATCAGTACGCAAGGCATCCCCACTCAGCATCTCTTCCCTCTCTCTCTCGGGATGTTTTCATTCTCTGAAATCTCTTTCCTTCTCCCCCTGAGTCACTTCATAGCTTGGAGTGCCTGACAGAGTGCCTAGAAACAAAAGAGCAAAGGGGGAAGGCCTCTGGCTCTACTGGTTGCCCATGGGCAGAGAAGATCTGCTCGTCTATCTGGAAGGTCTGGAGAGTAGTGATTCATTGGGGAGCTACATCCTGGGCGGACCTGGCCAGGTGAAGCTTGCTGACACGTGGCAGCCTCTCTGGAGACTACTAATCCCGCTGATAACATTCTATGCAAATAGCCGGCTGAGTGCCATGGGCAGAAAACATTGACACATACCTGCCAGAGGCCTATTCTGGGTCTCAAGAGTCCACCCTGGTCTCCAGCAACTCATCATCTCAGCACACACTTTGCCTGCACGCATGGAAACCGCCTCTCTCCACGAATGCCTTCACCTGCTAGGAAACACACGATGTCACTCAGCCAAAGGAGAGCACAGGCAAAGTCAACTGAAGGCCCCATTTTCAAGATTTTGCCCTCTGCTGCTCCACAGCCTCCGGTGGCACACTGCATGTGCGTCACTTCTCGGTAGACAAGGCCCAAATCCGGGCATCCAGGGCCCCAGCCCTCCACAGTCTACGGATGGCGGCATATGGATCACCTCTTTGCCTCGTACGGCAGGGAGGCCTGGGCCCTAGACTGGCTCCGCTAGAGCTCCACGACCTCAGCTATTTTCCCTGACCTTTGGCCCGTGCCCTCGTGAGCGTGTCATCTCTAGTTACACTTCTCTTCCGACCACACTGAATCCGCCACCTGCGGATACCTGAGCGTGGAAGTCAACATCTATCACTGGCTGCAGTCTCACAGGTCACTAGGTGTCTAGGCTCAGGCTGACCTTGGCTGTCTTCTGCCCAGGCAAGGAGCCTAATCCTTCCAAGGAAATCAGGACACGTGCTCACTGGCCGACATCCTTTCTTTCATCCACACAGCGGTCTAGAAGAGGTTAAAGAGGCCAGGTAGGCCAGGGGAAGGCTGAGTGCGGGGGCTAAGGCTTCTTTCCCAATCACCATGGAGACACCACCCCAAGGCTGGGCGGAACTTCTGACGGGGACGAGTCACAAACACTGAGCCAATAGGAGAGGTCCAGCCTATCCGGCCAGTTCCGCAGAGCCCTCCATTTTCCTCATGGACAGACAATGGCCCTTTGCGTCTTTGGCCACAAAATCGAGGGCACCCAGGGAATAACTTCACAGTAGGCAACCCCTGATGTGAACACCTTCGACACACTGGGACAGCAGGCAGGTACCTCTTTTCCACCTATGCTAGGATATCAGTAGGCAAGGCGCCCTTCCTCTGCATCTATGGCCTCTCTGTATATGTTCATTCAGAGGAATCTCTTCATTCTACCCCTGAGACACATCACAAGTATGAGGGGCCTGAGAGAGAGCCTGGAGATGACACGGGGGAGGCTTCTGGCTGGACCGCTCCCCAGTGGGTAGAGAACAGCAGGTAGTCTCTCTGGAAGGTCTTAGCTTCTGTTGATTGACATGCGCAATACAGTAGGGGCGGACCCTGGCCAGGTGGAGCTTGTGGGCAGATGCAACCTCTCTGGCCTCGAATAATTCCGCTGCTGCTTTGTATGGCGAAAACCTCTCCCCGCCAAGTGGGATGGGTAGAGAACACTGACCCACACCCACCAGGGACCTTTCCTGGGACTAAAGATCCCAACATGGTCTCAACGTCGTCACCCTCTCACCACACACCCTTCCTGCACACATAATCCTGCCTTTCTCCGTCAGGGCCCTATCCCACCAGGAAAAAAAGCAAGCTGCTCAAAACGGCCAATGCCAGGGAAATCGAGGAAACACTGCCATTTTCCACATTTTTGCTGTCTACATGTCTCCACCTCTGGTGCAAGGCTGCGTATGTGGCCGGGCTCCGAAGGCAAGGCCGATATCCTGGCAGCCTGGGCCCCAGCAGTCCAGTGATTTATGGACGTGGGGACAAGGATGACCTGTTTGCCACCTACAGGATGGATCCTTGGGCCCTTCGCTGGCTCGCCATTCAGCTCCACGACGTCCACTGCTGGCCCTGGCCTTTGCTTTGGCTGGTGCCCCATTGAACGTGTGCTCCGGAGCCATGTTTCTCCACCCATCACTATCATTCTGCCACCAGGGGATATGTGAGTGTGGGAGTCACCATTTGTCACTGGCAGCAGTGTCCCAAGTCACTAGACTTCCAGGTACCCGCTGACCTAGGCTGCCTCCTGCCCCAGGCAAGGTCCCCAATCCTTTATCCCACATGCTGACACCTAGGCACTGGCGAACATTCATTTTTATCAACACAGAGGTCTGAGTGAGGGTCAGCGGGCCAGGTAGGTGAAGTCAAGGCCAGGTGGGCGGGGCTGAGGATTCTTTGCCATCACCATAGAGACAGTCCCCCCACCGCAAGAGTGGGCGGAGCTTGTGATGGGCCTAGTGACAAGACTCAGCCAATGGCAGAGATCCGGCCCACCAGGCAGATGACACAGGGCCCTCCATTGTGACCTATGACACCTTGTGGCCACAGGGTTGGAGCACACCCTGGGAAAGGCTACGTAGGCACAAGGGAGCCCCTGGTGCGGACTGCTTCAGGGCAGTGGCAGAGCAGGCCAGATACCTCTTTCCCACTTTCCTGAGGATATCAGTACGCAAGGCATCCCCACTCAGCATCTCTTCCCTCTCTCTCTCGGTCTCTCTCGGGATGTTTTCATTCTCTGTAATCTCTTTCCTTCTCCCCCTGAGTCACTTCATAGCTTGGAGTGCCTGACAGAGTGCCTAGAGACAAAAGAGCAAAGGGGGAAGGTCTCTGGCTCTACTGGTTGCCCATGGGCAGAGAAGATCTGCTCGTCTGTCTGGAAGGTCTAG
This sequence comes from Elephas maximus indicus, assembly GCF_024166365.1. NCBI lineage: Eukaryota > Metazoa > Chordata > Mammalia > Proboscidea > Elephantidae > Elephas > Elephas maximus. Next base: position 11,750,508 of record NC_064832.1, on the reverse strand, counting down.
AGAGTAGTGATTGATTGGGGAGCTACATCCTGGGCGGAACTGGCCAGGTGAAGCTTGCTGACATGTGGCAGCCTCTCTGGAGACTACTAATCCCGCTGATAACATTGTATGCAAATAGCTGGCTGTGTGCCATGGGCAGAAAACATTGACACATACCTGCCAGAGGCCTATTCTGGGTCTCAAGAGTCCACCCTGGTCTCCAGCAACTCATCATCTCAGCACACACTTTGCCTGCACGCATGGAAACCGCCTCTCTCCACGAATGCCTTCACCTGCTAGGAAACACACGATCTCACTCAGCCAAAGGAGAGCACAGGCTAAGTCAACTGACTCCCACATTTTCAAGATTTTGCTCTCTGCTGCTCCACAGCCTCCAGTGGCACACTGCATGTGCGTCACTTCTCGGTAGACAAGGCCCAAATCCGGGCATCCAGGGCCCCAGCCCTCCACAGCCTACGGATGGGGGCATATGGATCACCTCTTTGCCTCATACGGCAGGGAGGCCTGGGCCCTAGACTGGCTCCGCTAGAGCTCCACGACCTCAGCTATTTTCCCTGACCTTTGGCCCGTGCCCTCGTGAGCGTGTCATCTCTAGTTACACTTCTCTTCCGACCACACTGAATCCGCCACCTGCGGATACCTGAGCGTGGAAGTCAACATCTATCACTGGCTGCAGTCTCACAGGTCACTAGGTGTCTAGGCTCAGGCTGACCTTGGCTGTCTTCTGCCCAGGCAAGGAGCCTAATCCTTCCAAGGAAATCAGGACCCGTGCTCACTGGCCGACATCCTTTCTTTCATCCACACAGCGGTCTAGATGAGGGGAAAGAGGCCAGGTAGGCCAGGGCCAGGCTGAGTGCAGGGCCTAAGGCTTCTTTCCCAATCACCATGGAGACACCACCGGAAGGCTGGGCGGAACTTCTGACGGGGACGAGTCACAAACACTGAGCCAATAGGAGAGGTCCAGCCTATCCGGCCAGTTCCGCAGAGCCCTCAGTTTTACTCATGGACAGACAATGGCCCCTTGCGTCTTTGGCCACAAAATCGAGGGCACCCAGGGAATAACTTCACAGTAGGCAACCCCTGATGTGAACACCTTCGACACACTGGGACAGCAGGGAGGTACCTCTTTTCCACCTACGCTAGGATATCAGTAGGCAAGGCGCCCTTCCTCTGCATCTATGGCCTCTCTGTATGTGTTCATTCAGAGGAAACTCTTCATTCTACCCGTGAGACACATCACAAGTAGGAGGGGCCTGAGAGAGAGCCTGGAGATGAAACGGGGGAGGCTTCTGGCTGGACCGCTTCCCAGTGGGTAGAGAACAGCAGGTAGTCTCTCTGGAAGGTCTTAGCTTCTGTTGATTGACATGCGCAATACAGTAGGGGCGGACCCTGGCCAGGTGGAGCTTGTGGGCAGATGCAACCTCTCTGGCCACGAATAATTCCGCTGCTGCTTTGTATGGCGAAAACCTCTCCCCGCCAAGTGGGATGGGTAGAGAACACTGACCCACACCCACCAGGGACCTTTCCTGGGACTAAAGATCCCAACATGTTCTCAACGTCGTCACCCTCTCAGCACACACCCTTCCTGCACACATAATCCTGCCTTTCTCCGTCAGGGCCCTATCCCACCAGGAAAAAGAGCAAGCTGCTCAAAAAGGCCAATGCCAGGGAAATCGAGGAAACACTGCCATTTTCCACATTTTTGCTGTCTACATGTCTCCACCTGTGGTGCAAGGCTGCGTATGTGGCCGGGCTCCGAAGGCAAGGCCGAAATCCTGGCAGCCTGGGCCCCAGCAGTCCAGTGATTTATGGACGTGGGGACAAGGATGACCTGTTTGCCACCTACAGGAGCGATCCTTGGGCCCTTCACTTTCTCGCCATTCAGCTCCATGACGTCCACTGCTGGCCCTGGCCTTTGCTTTGGCTGATGCCCCATTGAACGTGTGCTCCGGAGCCATGTTTCTCCACCCATCACTATCATTCTGCCACCAGGGGATATGTGAGTGTGGGAGTCACCATTTCTCACTGGTAGCAGTGTCGCAAGTCACTAGACTTCCAGGTACACGCTGACCTAGGCTGCCTTCGGCCCCAGGCAAGGTCCCCAATCCTTTATCCCAGATGCTGACACCTAGGCACTGGCAGACATTCATTTTTATCAACACAGAGGTCTGAGTGAGGGTCAGCGGGCCAGGTAGGTGAAGTCAAGGCCCGGTGGGCGGTGCTGAGGATTCTTTACCATCACCATAGAGAGAGTCCCCACACCGCAAGAGTGGGCGGAGCTTGTGATGGGCCTGGTGACAAGACTCAGCCAATGGCAGAGATCCGGCCCGCCAGGCAGATGACACAGGGCCCTCCATTGTGACCTATGACACCTTGTGGCCACAGGGTTGGAGCACACCCTGGGAAAGGCTACGTAGGCACAAGGGAGCCCCTGGTGCGGACTGCTTCAGGGCAGTGGCAGAGCAGGCCAGATACCTCTTTCCCACTTTCCTGAGGATATCAGTACGCAAGGCATCCCCACTCAGCATCTCTTCCCTCTCTCTCTCGGTCTCTCTCGGGATGTTTTCATTCTCTGTAATCTCTCTCCTTCTCCCCCTGAGTCACTTCATAGCTTGGAGTGCCTGACAGAGTGCCTAGAGACAAAAGAGCAAAGGGGGAAGGCCTCTGGCTCTACTGGTTGCCCATGGGCAGAGAAGATCTGCTCGTCTGTCTGGAAGGTCTAGAGAGTAGTGATTGATTGGGGAGCTACATCCTGGGCGGAACTGGCCAGGTGAAGCTTGCTGACATGTGGCAGCCGCTCTGGAGACTACTAATCCCGCTGATAAAATTCTATGCAAATAGCTGGCTGAGTGCCATGGGCAGAAAACATTGACACATACCTGCCAGAGGCCTATTCTGGGTCTCAAGAGTCCACCCTGGTCTCCAGCAACTCATCATCTCAGCACACACTTTGCCTGCACGCATGGAAACCGCCTCTCTCCACGAATGCCTTCACCTGCTAGGAAACACACGATCTCACTCAGCCAAAGGAGAGCACAGGCTAAGTCAACTGACTCTCACATTTTCAAGATTTTGCTCTCTGCTGCTCCACAGCCTCCAGTGGCACACTGCATGTGCGTCACTTCTCGGTAGACAAGGCCCAAATCCGGGCATCCAGGGCCCCAGCCCTCCACAGCCTACGGATGGGGGCATATGGATCACCTCTTTGCCTCATACGGCAGGGAGGCCTGGGCCCTAGACTGGCTCCGCTAGAGCTCCACGACCTCAGCTATTTTCCCTGACCTTTGGCCCGTGCCCTCGTGAGCGTGTCATCTCTAGTTACACTTCTCTTCCGACCACACTGAATCCGCCACCTGCGGATACCTGAGCGTGGAAGTCAACATCTATCACTGGCTGCAGTCTCACAGGTCACTAGGTGTCTAGGCTCAGGCTGACCTTGGCTGTCTTCTGCCCAGGCAAGGAGCCTAATCCTTCCAAGGAAATCAGGACCCGTGCTCACTGGCCGACATCCTTTCTTTCATCCACACAGCGGTCTAGATGAGGGGAAAGAGGCCAGGTAGGCCAGGGCCAGGCTGAGTGCAGGGCCTAAGGCTTCTTTCCCAATCACCATGGAGACACCACCGGAAGGCTGGGCGGAACTTCTGACGGGGACGAGTCACAAACACTGAGCCAATAGGAGAGGTCCAGCCTATCCGGCCAGTTCCGCAGAGCCCTCAGTTTTACTCATGGACAGACAATGGCCCCTTGCGTCTTTGGCCACAAAATCGAGGGCACCCAGGGAATAACTTCACAGTAGGCAACCCCTGATGTGAACACCTTCGACACACTGGGACAGCAGGGAGGTACCTCTTTTCCACCTACGCTAGGATATCAGTAGGCAAGGCGCCCTTCCTCTGCATCTATGGCCTCTCTGTATGTGTTCATTCAGAGGAAACTCTTCATTCTACCCGTGAGACACATCACAAGTAGGAGGGGCCTGAGAGAGAGCCTGGAGATGAAACGGGGGAGGCTTCTGGCTGGACCGCTTCCCAGTGGGTAGAGAACAGCAGGTAGTCTCTCTGGAAGGTCTTAGCTTCTGTTGATTGACATGCGCAATACAGTAGGGGCGGACCCTGGCCAGGTGGAGCTTGTGGGCAGATGCAACCTCTCTGGCCACGAATAATTCCGCTGCTGCTTTGTATGGCGAAAACCTCTCCCCGCCAAGTGGGATGGGTAGAGAACACTGACCCACACCCACCAGGGACCTTTCCTGGGACTAAAGATCCCAACATGTTCTCAACGTCGTCACCCTCTCAGCACACACCCTTCCTGCACACATAATCCTGCCTTTCTCCGTCAGGGCCCTATCCCACCAGGAAAAAGAGCAAGCTGCTCAAAAAGGCCAATGCCAGGGAAATCGAGGAAACACTGCCATTTTCCACATTTTTGCTGTCTACATGTCTCCACCTGTGGTGCAAGGCTGCGTATGTGGCCGGGCTCCGAAGGCAAGGCCGAAATCCTGGCAGCCTGGGCCCCAGCAGTCCAGTGATTTATGGACGTGGGGACAAGGATGACCTGTTTGCCACCTACAGGAGCGATCCTTGGGCCCTTCACTTTCTCGCCATTCAGCTCCATGACGTCCACTGCTGGCCCTGGCCTTTGCTTTGGCTGATGCCCCATTGAACGTGTGCTCCGGAGCCATGTTTCTCCACCCATCACTATCATTCTGCCACCAGGGGATATGTGAGTGTGGGAGTCACCATTTCTCACTGGTAGCAGTGTCGCAAGTCACTAGACTTCCAGGTACACGCTGACCTAGGCTGCCTTCGGCCCCAGGCAAGGTCCCCAATCCTTTATCCCAGATGCTGACACCTAGGCACTGGCAGACATTCATTTTTATCAACACAGAGGTCTGAGTGAGGGTGAGCGGGCCAGGTAGGTGAAGTCAAGGCCCGGTGGGCGGTGCTGAGGATTCTTTACCATCACCATAGAGAGAGTCCCCACACCGCAAGAGTGGGCGGAGCTTGTGATGGGCCTGGTGACAAGACTCAGCCAATGGCAGAGATCCGGCCCGCCAGGCAGATGACACAGGGCCCTCCATTGTGACCTATGACACCTTGTGGCCACAGGGTTGGAGCACACCCTGGGAAAGGCTACGTAGGCACAAGGGAGCCCCTGGTGCGGACTGCTTCAGGGCAGTGGCAGAGCAGGCCAGATACCTCTTTCCCACTTTCCTGAGGATATCAGTACGCAAGGCATCCCCACTCAGCATCTCTTCCCTCTCTCTCTCGGTCTCTCTCGGGATGTTTTCATTCTCTGTAATCTCTTTCCTTCTCCCCCTGAGTCACTTCATAGCTTGGAGTGCCTGACAGAGTGCCTAGAGACAAAAGAGCAAAGGGGGAAGGCCTCTGGCTCTACTGGTTGCCCATGGGCAGAGAAGATCTGCTCGTCTGTCTGGAAGGTCTAGAGAGTAGTGATTGATTGGGGAGCTACATCCTGGGCGGAACTGGCCAGGTGAAGCTTGCTGACATGTGGCAGCCGCTCTGGAGACTACTAATCCGGCTGATAAAATTCTATGCAAATAGCTGGCTGAGTGCCATGGGCAGAAAACATTGACACATACCTGCCAGAGGCCTATTCTGGGTCTCAAGAGTCCACCCTGGTCTCCAGCAACTCATCATCTCAGCACACACTTTGCCTGCACGCATGGAAACCGCCTCTCTCCACGAATGCCTTCACCTGCTAGGAAACACACGATCTCACTCAGCCAAAGGAGAGCACAGGCTAAGTCAACTGACCCTCACATTTTCAAGATTTTGCTCTCTGCTGCTCCACAGCCTCCAGTGGCACACTGCATGTGCGTCACTTCTCGGTAGACAAGGCCCAAATCCGGGCATCCAGGGCCCCAGCCCTCCACAGTCTACGGATGGCGGCATATGGATCACCTCTTTGCCTCATACGGCAGGGAGGCCTGGGCCCTAGACTGGCTCCGCTAGAGCTCCACGACCTCAGCTATTTTCCCTGACCTTTGGCCCGTGCCCTCGTGAGCGTGTCATCTCTAGTTACACTTCTCTTCCGACCACACTGAATCCGCCACCTGCGGATACCTGAGCGTGGAAGTCAACATCTATCACTGGCTGCAGTCTCACAGGTCACTAGGTGTCTAGGCTCAGGCTGACCTTGGCTGTCTTCTGCCCAGGCAAGGAGCCTAATCCTTCCAAGGAAATCAGGACCCGTGCTCACTGGCCGACATCCTTTCTTTCATCCACACAGCGGTCTAGATGAGGGGAAAGAGGCCAGGTAGGCCAGGGCAAGGCTGAGTGCAGGGCCTAAGGCTTCTTTCCCAATCACCATGGAGACACCACCGGAAGACTGGGCGGAACTTCTGACGGGGACGAGTCACAAACACTGAGCCAATAGGAGAGGTCCAGCCTATCCGGCCAGTTCCGCAGAGCCCTCAGTTTTACTCATGGACAGACAATGGCCCCTTGCGTCTTTGGCCACAAAATCGAGGGCACCCAGGGAATAACTTCACAGTAGGCAACCCCTGATGTGAACACCTTCGACACACTGGGACAGCAGGGAGGTACCTCTTTTCCACCTACGCTAGGATATCAGTAGGCAAGGCGCCCTTCCTCTGCATCTATGGCCTCTCTGTATGTGTTCATTCAGAGGAAACTCTTCATTCTACCCGTGAGACACATCACAAGTAGGAGGGGCCTGAGAGAGAGCCTGGAGATGAAACGGGGGAGGCTTCTGGCTGGACCGCTTCCCAGTGGGTAGAGAACAGCAGGTAGTCTCTCTGGAAGGTCTTAGCTTCTGTTGATTGACATGCGCAATACAGTAGGGGCGGACCCTGGCCAGGTGGAGCTTGTGGGCAGATGCAACCTCTCTGGCCACGAATAACTCCGCTGCTGCTTTGTATGGCGAAAACCTCTCCCCGCCAAGTGGGATGGGTAGAGAACACTGACCCACACCCACCAGGGACCTTTCCTGGGACTAAAGATCCCAACATGTTCTCAACGTCGTCACCCTCTCAGCACACACCCTTCCTGCACACATAATCCTGCCTTTCTCCGTCAGGGCCCTATCCCACCAGGAAAAAGAGCAAGCTGCTCAAAAAGGCCAATGCCAGGGAAATCGAGGAAACACTGCCATTTTCCACATTTTTGCTGTCTACATGTCTCCACCTGTGGTGCAAGGCTGCGTATGTGGCCGGGCTCCGAAGGCAAGGCCGAAATCCTGGCAGCCTGGGCCCCAGCAGTCCAGTGATTTATGGACGTGGGGACAAGGATGACCTGTTTGCCACCTACAGGAGGGATCCTTGGGCCCTTCACTTTCTCGCCATTCAGCTCCATGACGTCCACTGCTGGCCCTGGCCTTTGCTTTGGCTGATGCCCCATTGAACGTGTGCTCCGGAGCCATGTTTCTCCACCCATCACTATCATTCTGCCACCAGGGGATATGTGAGTGTGGGAGTCACCATTTCTCACTGGTAGCAGTGTCGCAAGTCACTAGACTTCCAGGTACACGCTGACCTAGGCTGCCTCCTGCCCCAGGCAAGGTCCCCAATCCTTTATCCCAGATGCTGACACCTAGGCACTGGCAGACATTCATTTTTATCAACACAGAGGTCTGAGTGAGGGTCAGCGGGCCAGGTAGGTGAAGTCAAGGCCCGGTGGGCGGTGCTGAGGATTCTTTACCATCACCATAGAGAGAGTCCCCCCACCGCAAGAGTGGGCGGAGCTTGTGATGGGCCTGGTGACAAGACTCAGCCAATGGCAGAGATCCGGCCCGCCAGGCAGATGACACAGGGCCCTCCATTGTGACCTATGACACCTTGTGGCCACAGGGTTGGAGCACACCCTGGGAAAGGCTACGTAGGCACAAGGGAGCCCCTGGTGCGGACTGCTTCAGGGCAGTGGCAGAGCAGGCCAGATACCTCTTTCCCACTTTCCTGAGGATATCAGTACGCAAGGCATCCCCACTCAGCATCTCTTCCCTCTCTCTCTCTCGGTCTCTCTCGGGATGTTTTCATTCTCTGAAATCTCTTTCCTTCTCCCCCTGAGTCACTTCATAGCTTGGAGTGCCTGACAGAGTGCCTAGAGACAAAAGAGCAAAGGGGGAAGGCCTCTGGCTCTACTGGTTGCCCATGGGCAGAGAAGATCTGCTCGTCTGTCTGGAAGGTCTAGAGAGTAGTGATTGATTGGGGAGCTACATCCTGGGCGGAACTGGCCAGGTGAAGCTTGCTGACATGTGGCAGCCTCTCTGGAGACTACTAATCCCGCTGATAACATTCTATGCAAATAGCCGGCTGAGTGCCATGGGCAGAAAACATTGACACATACCTGCCAGAGGCCTATTCTGGGTCTCAAGAGTCCATCCTGGTCTCCAGAAACTCATCATCTCAGCACACACTTTGCCTGCACGCATGGAAACCGCCTCTCTCCACGAATGCCTTCACCTGCTAGGAAACACACGATGTCACTCAGCCAAAGGACAGCACAGGCAAAGTCAACTGAAGGCCCCATTTTCAAGATTTTGCCCTCTGCTGCTCCACAGCCTCCGGTGGCACACTGCATGTGCGTCACTTCTCGGTAGACAAGGCCCAAATCCGGGCATCCAGGGCCCCAGCCCTCCACAGTCTACGGATGGCGGCATATGGATCACCTCTTTGCCTCGTACGGCAGGGAGGCCTGGGCCCTAGACTGGCTCCGCTAGAGCTCCACGACCTCAGCTATTTTCCCTGACCTTTGGCCCGTGCCCTCGTGAGCGTGTCATCTCTAGTTACACTTCTCTTCCGACCACACTGAATCCGCCACCTGCGGATACCTGAGCGTGGAAGTCAACATCTATCACTGGCTGCAGTCTCACAGGTCACTAGGTGTCTAGGCTCAGGCTGACCTTGGCTGTCTTCTGCCCAGGCAAGGAGCCTAATCCTTCCAAGGAAATCAGGACCCGTGCTCACTGGCCGACATCCTTTCTTTCATCCACACAGCGGTCTAGATGAGGGGAAAGAGGCCAGGTAGGCCAGGGCCAGGCTGAGTGCAGGGCCTAAGGCTTCTTTCCCAATCACCATGGAGACACCACCGCAAGGCTGGGCGGAACTTCTGACGGGGACGAGTCACAAACACTGAGCCAATAGGAGAGGTCCAGCCTATCCGGCCAGTTCCGCAGAGCCCTCAGTTTTACTCATGGACAGACAATGGCCCCTTGCGTCTTTGGCCACAAAATCGAGGGCACCCAGGGAATAACTTCACAGTAGGCAACCCCTGATGTGAACACCTTCGACACACTGGGACAGCAGGGAGGTACCTCTTTTCCACCTACGCTAGGATATCAGTAGGCAAGGCGCCCTTCCTCTGCATCTATGGCCTCTCTGTATGTGTTCATTCAGAGGAAACTCTTCATTCTACCCGTGAGACACATCACAAGTAGGAGGGGCCTGAGAGAGAGCCTGGAGATGAAACGGGGGAGGCTTCTGGCTGGACCGCTTCCCAGTGGGTAGAGAACAGCAGGTAGTCTCTCTGGAAGGTCTTAGCTTCTGTTGATTGACATGCGCAATACAGTAGGGGCGGACCCTGGCCAGGTGGAGCTTGTGGGCAGATGCAACCTCTCTGGCCACGAATAATTCCGCTGCTGCTTTGTATGGCGAAAACCTCTCCCCGCCAAGTGGGATGGGTAGAGAACACTGACCCACACCCACCAGGGACCTTTCCTGGGACTAAAGATCCCAACATGTTCTCAACGTCGTCACCCTCTCAGCACACACCCTTCCTGCACACATAATCCTGCCTTTCTCCGTCAGGGCCCTATCCCACCAGGAAAAAGAGCAAGCTGCTCAAAAAGGCCAATGCCAGGGAAATCGAGGAAACACTGCCATTTTCCACATTTTTGCTGTCTACATGTCTCCACCTGTGGTGCAAGGCTGCGTATGTGGCCGGGCTCCGAAGGCAAGGCCGAAATCCTGGCAGCCTGGGCCCCAGCAGTCCAGTGATTTATGGACGTGGGGACAAGGATGACCTGTTTGCCACCTACAGGAGCGATCCTTGGGCCCTTCACTTTCTCGCCATTCAGCTCCATGACGTCCACTGCTGGCCCTGGCCTTTGCTTTGGCTGATGCCCCATTGAACGTGTGCTCCGGAGCCATGTTTCTCCACCCATCACTATCATTCTGCCACCAGGGGATATGTGAGTGTGGGAGTCACCATTTCTCACTGGTAGCAGTGTCGCAAGTCACTAGACTTCCAGGTACACGCTGACCTAGGCTGCCTTCGGCCCCAGGCAAGGTCCCCAATCCTTTATCCCAGATGCTGACACCTAGGCACTGGCAGACATTCATTTTTATCAACACAGAGGTCTGAGTGAGGGTGAGCGGGCCAGGTAGGTGAAGTCAAGGCCCGGTGGGCGGTGCTGAGGATTCTTTACCATCACCATAGAGAGAGTCCCCACACCGCAAGAGTGGGCGGAGCTTGTGATGGGCCTGGTGACAAGACTCAGCCAATGGCAGAGATCCGGCCCGCCAGGCAGATGACACAGGGCCCTCCATTGTGACCTATGACACCTTGTGGCCACAGGGTTGGAGCACACCCTGGGAAAGGCTACGTAGGCACAAGGGAGCCCCTGGTGCGGACTGCTTCAGGGCAGTGGCAGAGCAGGCCAGATACCTCTTTCCCACTTTCCTGAGGATATCAGTACGCAAGGCATCCCCACTCAGCATCTCTTCCCTCTCTCTCTCGGTCTCTCTCGGGATGTTTTCATTCTCTGTAATCTCTTTCCTTCTCCCCCTGAGTCACTTCATAGCTTGGAGTGCCTGACAGAGTGCCTAGAGACAAAAGAGCAAAGGGGGAAGGCCTCTGGCTCTACTGGTTGCCCATGGGCAGAGAAGATCTGCTCGTCTGTCTGGAAGGTCTAGAGAGTAGTGATTGATTGGGGAGCTACATCCTGGGCGGAACTGGCCAGGTGAAGCTTGCTGACATGTGGCAGCCGCTCTGGAGACTACTAATCCCGCTGATAAAATTCTATGCAAATAGCTGGCTGAGTGCCATGGGTAGAAAACATTGACACATACCTGCCAGAGGCCTATTCTGGGTCTCAAGAGTCCACCCTGGTCTCCAGCAACTCATCATCTCAGCACACACTTTGCCTGCACGCATGGAAACCGCCTCTCTCCACGAATGCCTTCACCTGCTAGGAAACACACGATCTCACTCAGCCAAAGGAGAGCACAGGCTAAGTCAACTGACCCTCACATTTTCAAGATTTTGCTCTCTGCTGCTCCACAGCCTCCAGTGGCACACTGCATGTGCGTCACTTCTCGGTAGACAAGGCCCAAATCCGGGCATCCAGGGCCCCAGCCCTCCACAGTCTACGGATGGCGGCATATGGATCACCTCTTTGCCTCATACGGCAGGGAGGCCTGGGCCCTAGACTGGCTCCGCTAGAGCTCCACGACCTCAGCTATTTTCCCTGACCTTTGGCCCGTGCCCTCGTGAGCGTGTCATCTCTAGTTACACTTCTCTTCCGACCACACTGAATCCGCCACCTGCGGATACCTGAGCGTGGAAGTCAACATCTATCACTGGCTGCAGTCTCACAGGTCACTAGGTGTCTAGGCTCAGGCTGACCTTGGCTGTCTTCTGCCCAGGCAAGGAGCCTAATCCTTCCAAGGAAATCAGGACCCGTGCTCACTGGCCGACATCCTTTCTTTCATCCACACAGCGGTCTAGATGAGGGGAAAGAGGCCAGGTAGGCCAGGGCAAGGCTGAGTGCAGGGCCTAAGGCTTCTTTCCCAATCACCATGGAGACACCACCGGAAGACTGGGCGGAACTTCTGACGGGGACGAGTCACAAACACTGAGCCAATAGGAGAGGTCCAGCCTATCCGGCCAGTTCCGCAGAGCCCTCAGTTTTACTCATGGACAGACAATGGCCCCTTGCGTCTTTGGCCACAAAATCGAGGGCACCCAGGGAATAACTTCACAGTAGGCAACCCCTGATGTGAACACCTTCGACACACTGGGACAGCAGGGAGGTACCTCTTTTCCACCTACGCTAGGATATCAGTAGGCAAGGCGCCCTTCCTCTGCATCTATGGCCTCTCTGTATGTGTTCATTCAGAGGAAACTCTTCATTCTACCCGTGAGACACATCACAAGTAGGAGGGGCCTGAGAGAGAGCCTGGAGATGAAACGGGGGAGGCTTCTGGCTGGACCGCTTCCCAGTGGGTAGAGAACAGCAGGTAGTCTCTCTGGAAGGTCTTAGCTTCTGTTGATTGACATGCGCAATACAGTAGGGGCGGACCCTGGCCAGGTGGAGCTTGTGGGCAGATGCAACCTCTCTGGCCACGAATAACTCCGCTGCTGCTTTGTATGGCGAAAACCTCTCCCCGCCAAGTGGGATGGGTAGAGAACACTGACCCACACCCACCAGGGACCTTTCCTGGGACTAAAGATCCCAACATGTTCTCAACGTCGTCACCCTCTCAGCACACACCCTTCCTGCACACATAATCCTGCCTTTCTCCGTCAGGGCCCTATCCCACCAGGAAAAAGAGCAAGCTGCTCAAAAAGGCCAATGCCAGGGAAATCGAGGAAACACTGCCATTTTCCACATTTTTCCTTTCTACATGTCTCTACCTCCGGTGCAAGGCTGCGTATGTGGCCGGGCTCCGAAGGCAAGGCCGAAATCCTGGCAGCCTGGGCCCCAGCAGTCCAGTGATTTATGGACGTGGGGACAAGGATGACCTGTTTGCCACCTACAGGAGCGATCCTTGGGCCCTTCACTGGCTCGCCATTCAGCTCCATGACGTCCACTGCTGGCCCTGGCCTTTGCTTTGGCTGATGCCCCATTGAACGTGTGCTCCGGAGCCATGTTTCTCCACCCATCACTATCATTCTGCCACCAGGGGATATGTGAGTGTGGGAGTCACCATTTCTCACTGGTAGCAGTGTCCCAAGTCACTAGACTTCCAGGTACCCGCTGACCTAGGCTGCCTTCGGCCCCAGGCAAGGTCCCCAATCCTTTATCCCAGATGCTGACACCTAGGCACTGGCAGACATTCATTTTTATCAACACAGAGGTCTGAGTGAGGGTCAGCGGGCCAGGTAGGTGAAGTCAAGGCCAGGTGGGCAGGGCTGAGGATTCTTTACCATCACCATAGAGAGAGTCCCCCCACCGCAAGAGTGGGCGGAGCTTGTGATGGGCCTGGTGACAAGACTCAGACAATGGCAGAGATCCGGCCCGCCAGGCAGATGACACAGGGCCCTCCATTGTGACCTATGACACCTTGTGGCCACAGGGTTGGAGCACACCCTGGGAAAGGCTACGTAGGCACAAGGGAGCCCCTGGTGCGGACTGCTTCAGGGCAGTGGCAGAGCAGGCCAGATACCTCTTTCCCACTTTCCTGAGGATATCAGTACGCAAGGCATCCCCACTCAGCATCTCTTGCCTCTCTCTCTCGGTCTCTCTCGGGATGTTTTCATTCTCTGAAATCTCTTTCCTTCTCCCCCTGAGTCACTTCATAGCTTGGAGTGCCTGACAGAGTGCCTAGAGACAAAAGAGCAAAGGGGGAAGGCCTCTGGCTCTACTGGTTGCCCATGGGCAGAGAAGATCTGCTCGTCTGTCTGGAAGGTCTAGAGAGTAGTGATTGATTGGGGAGCTACATCCTGGGCGGAACTGGCCAGGTGAAGCTTGCTGACACGTGGCAGCCTCTCTGGAGACTACTAATCCCGCTGATAACATTCTATGCAAATAGCCGGCTGAGTGCCATGGGCAGAAAACATTGACACATACCTGCCAGAGGCCTATTCTGGGTCTCAAGAGTCCACCCTGGTCTCCAGCAACTCATCATCTCAGCACACACTTTGCCTGCACGCATGGAAACCGCCTCTCTCCACGAATGCCTTCACCTGCTAGGAAACACACGATATCACTCAGCCAAAGGAGAGCACAGGCAAAGTCAACTGAAGGCCCCATTTTCAAGATTTTGCCCTCTGCTGCTCCACAGCCTCCGGTGGCACACTGCATGTGCGTCACTTCTCGGTAGACAAGGCCCAAATCCGGGCATCCAGGGCCCCAGCCCTCCACAGTCTACGGATGGCGGCATATGGATCACCTCTTTGCCTCGTACGGCAGGGAGGCCTGGGCCCTAGACTGGCTCCGCTAGAGCTCCACGACCTCAGCTATTTTCCCTGACCTTTGGCCCGTGCCCTCGTGAGCGTGTCATCTCTAGTTACACTTCTCTTCCGACCACACTGAATCCGCCACCTGCGGATACCTGAGCGTGGAAGTCAACATCTATCACTGGCTGCAGTCTCACAGGTCACTAGGTGTCTAGGCTCAGGCTGACCTTGGCTGTCTTCTGCCCAGGCAAGGAGCCTAATCCTTCCAAGGAAATCAGGACCCGTGCTCACTGGCCGACATCCTTTCTTTCATCCACACAGCGGTCTAGATGAGGGGAAAGAGGCCAGGTAGGCCAGGGCCAGGCTGAGTGCAGGGCCTAAGGCTTCTTTCCCAATCACCATGGAGACACCACCGGAAGGCTGGGCGGAACTTCTGACGGGGACGAGTCACAAACACTGAGCCAATAGGAGAGGTCCAGCCTATCCGGCCAGTTCCGCAGAGCCCTCAGTTTTACTCATGGACAGACAATGGCCCCTTGCGTCTTTGGCCACAAAATCGAGGGCACCCAGGGAATAACTTCACAGTAGGCAACCCCTGATGTGAACACCTTCGACACACTGGGACAGCAGGCAGGTACCTCTTTTCCACCTACGCTAGGATATCAGTAGGCAAGGCGCCCTTCCTCTGCATCTATGGCCTCTCTGTATGTGTTCATTCAGAGGAATCTCTTCATTCTACCCCTGAGACACATCACAAGCAGGAGGGGCCTGAGAGAGAGCCTGGAGATGAAACGGGGGAGGCTTCTGGCTGGACCGCTTCCCAGTGGGTAGAGAACAGCAGGTAGTCTCTCTGGAAGGTCTTAGCTTCTGTTGATTGACATGCGCAATACAGTAGGGGCGGACCCTGGCCAGGTGGAGCTTGTGGGCAGATGCAACCTCTCTGGCCACGAATAATTCCACTGCTGCTTTGTATGGCGAAAACCTCTCCCCGCCAGGTGGGATGGGTAGAGAACACTGACCCACACCCACCAGGGACCTTTCCTGGGACTAAAGATTACCAACATGGTCTCAACGTCGTCACCCTCTCAGCACACACCCTTCCTGCACACATAATCCTGCCTTTCTCCGTCAGGGCCCTATCCCACCAGGAAAAAAAGCAAGCTGCTCAAAAAGGCCAATGCCAGGGAAATCGAGGAAACACTGCCATTTTCCACATTTTTGCTGTCTACATGTCTCCGCCTCTGGTGCAAGGCTGCGTATGTGGCCGGGCCCGAAGGCAAGTCCGAAATCCTGGCAGCCTGGGCCCCAGCAGTCCAGTGATTTATGGACGTGGGGACAAGGATGACCTGTTTGCCACCTACAGGAGGGATCCTTGGGCCCTTCGCTGGCTCGCCATTCAGCTCCACGACGTCCACTGCTGGCCCTGGCCTTTGCTTTGGCTGGTGCCCCATTGAACGTGGGCTCCGGAGCCATGTTTCTCCACCCATCACTATCATTCTGCCACCAGGGGATATGTGAGTGTGGGAGTCACCATTTGTCACTGGCAGCAGTGTCACCAGTCACTAGACTTCCAGGTACCCGCTGACCTAGGCTGCCTTCTGCCCCAGGCAAAGTCCCCAATCCTTTATCCCAGATGCTGACACCTAGGCACTGGCAGACATTCATTTTTATCAACACAGAGGTCTGAGTGAGGGTGACCGGGCCAGGTAGGTGAAGTCAAGGCCAGGTGGGCGGGGCTGAGGATTCTTTGCCATCACCATAGAGACAGTCCCCCCACCGCAAGAGTGGGCGGAGCTTGTGATGGGCCTGGTGACAAGACTCAGCCAATGGCAGAGATCCGGCCCGCCAGGCAGATGACACAGGGCCCTTCATTGTGACCTAGGACACCTAGTGGCCACAGCGTTGGAGCACACCCTGGGAAAGGCTACGTAGGCACAAGGGAGCCCCTGGTGTGGACTGCTTCAGGGCAGTGGCAGAGCAGGCCAGATACCTCTTTCCCACTTTCCTGAGGATATCAGTACGCAAGGCATCCCCACTCAGCATCTCTTCCCTCTCTCTCTCTCGGGATGTTTTCATGTTCTGAAATCTCTTTCCTTCTCCCCCTGAGTCACTTCATAGCTTGGAGTGCCTGACAGAGTGCCTAGAGACAAAAGAGCAAAGGGGGAAGGCCTCTGGCTCTACTGGTTGCCCATGGGCAGAGAAGATCTGCTCGTCTATCTGGAAGGTCTAGAGAGTAGTGATTGATTGGGGAGCTACATCCTGGGCGGAACTGGCCAGGTGAAGCTTGCTGACATGTGGCAGCCTCTCTGGAGACTACTAATCCCGCTGATAACATTCTATGCAAATAGCCGGCTGAGTGCCATGGGCAGAAAACATTGACACATACCTGCCAGAGGCCTATTCTGGGTCTCAAGAGTCCACCCTGGTCTCCAGCAACTCATCATCTCAGCACACACTTTGCCTGCACGCATGGAAACCGCCTCTCTCCAGGAATGCCTTCACCTGCTAGGAAACACACGATATCACTCAGCCAAAGGAGAGCACAGGAAAAGTCAACTGAAGGCCCCATTTTCAAGATTTTGCCCTCTGCTGCTCCACAGCCTCCGGTGGCACACTGCGTGTGCGTCACTTCTCGGTAGACAAGGCCCAAATCCGGGCATCCAGGACCCCAGCCCTCCACAGTCTACGGATGGCGGCATATGGATCACCTCTTTGCCTCGTACGGAAGGGAGGCCTGGGCCCTAGACTGGCTCCGCTAGAGCTCCACGACCTCAGCTATTTTCCCTGACCTTTGGCCCGTGCCCTCGTGAGCGTGTCATCTCTAGTTACACTTCTCTTCCGACCACACTGAATCCGCCACCTGCGGATACCTGAGCGTGGAAGTCAACATCTATCACTGGCTGCAGTCTCACAGGTCACTAGGTGTCTAGGCTCAGGCTGACCTTGGCTGTCTTCTGCCCAGGCAAGGAGCCTAATCCTTCCAAGGAAATCAGGACCCGTGCTCACTGGCCGACATCCTTTCTTTCATCCACACAGCGGTCTAGATGAGGGGAAAGAGGCCAGGTAGGCCAGGGCAAGGCTGAGTGCAGGGCCTAAGGCTTCTTTCCCAATCACCATGGAGACACCACCGGAAGGCTGGGCGGAACTTCTGACGGGGACGAGTCACAAACACTGAGCCAATAGGAGAGGTCCAGCCTATCCGGCCAGTTCCGCAGAGCCCTCAGTTTTACTCATGGACAGACAATGGCCCCTTGCGTCTTTGGCCACACAATCGAGGGCACCCAGGGAATAACTTCACAGTAGGCAACCCCTGATGTGAACACCTTCGATACACTGGGACAGCAGGCAGGTACCTCTTTTCCACCTATGCTAGGATATCAGTAGGCAAGGCGCCCTTCCTCTGCATCTATGGCCTCTCTGTATGTGTTCATTCAGAGGAATCTCTTCATTCTACCCCTGAGACACATCACAAGTATGAGGAGCCTGAGAGAGAGCCTGGAGATGAAACGGGGGAGGCTTCTGGCTGAACCGCTTCCCAGTGGGTACAGAACAGCAGGTAGTCTCTCTGGAAGGTCTTACCTTCTGTTGATTGACATGCGCAATACAGTAGGGGCGGACCCTGGCCAGGTGGAGCTTGTGGGCAGATGCAACCTCTCTGGCCACGAATAATTCCGCTGCTGCTTTGTATGGCGAAAACCTCTCCCCGCCAGGTGGGATGGGTAGAGAACACTGACCCACACCCACCAGGGACCTTTCCTGGGACTAAAGATCCCAACATGGTCTCAACGTCGTCACCCTCTCAGCACACACCCTTCCTGCACACATAATCCTGCCTTTCTCCGTCAGGGCCCTATCCCACCAGGAAAAAAAGCCAGCTGCTCAAAAAGGCCAATGCCAGGGAAATCGAGGAAACACTGCCATTTTCCACATTTTTGCTGTCTACATGTCTCCGCCTCTGGTGCAAGGCTGCGTATGTGGCCGGGTTCCGAAGGCAAGGCCGAAATCCTGGCAGCCTGGGCCCCAGCAGTCCAGTGATTTATGGACGTGGGGACACGGATGACCTGTTTGCCACCTACAGGAGGGATCCTTGGGCCCTTCGCTGGCTCGCCATTCAGCTCCACGACGTCCACTGCTGGCCCTGGCCTTTGCTTTGGCTGGTGCCCCATTGAACGTGGGCTCCGGAGCCATGTTTCTCCACCCATCACTATCATTCTGCCACCAGGGGATATGTGAGTGTGGGAGTCACCATTTGTCACTGGCAGCAGTGTCACCAGTCACTAGACTTCCAGGTACCCGCTGACCTAGGCTGCCTTCTGCCCCAGGCAAGGTCCCCAATCCTTTATCCCAGATGCTCACACCTAGGCACTGGCAGACATTCATTTTTATCAACACAGAGGTCTGAGTGAGGGTGACCGGGCCAGGTAGGTGAAGTCAAGGCCAGGTGGGCGGGGCTGAGGATTCTTTGCCATCACCATAGAGACAGTCCCCCCACCGCAAGAGTGGGCGGAGCTTGTGATGGGCCTGGTGACAAGACTCAGCCAATGGCAGAGATCCGGCCCGCCAGGCAGATGACACAGGGCCCTCCATTGTGACCTAGGACACCTAGTGGCCACAGCGTTGGAGCACACCCTGGGAAAGGCTACGTAGGCACAAGGGAGCCCCTGGTGTGGACTGCTTCAGGGCAGTGGCAGAGCAGGCCAGATACCTCTTTCCCACTTTCCTGAGGATATCAGTACGCAAGGCATCCCCACTCAGCATCTCTTCCCTCTCTCTCTCTCGGGATGTTTTCATGTTCTGAAATCTCTTTCCTTCTCCCCCTGAGTCACTTCATAGCTTGGAGTGCCTGACAGAGTGCCTAGAGACAAAAGAGCTAAGGGGTTAGGCCTCTGGCTCTACTGGTTGCCCATGGGCAGAGAAGATCTGCTCGTCTATCTGGAAGGTCTAGAGAGTAGTGATTCATTGGGGAGCTACATCCTGGGCGGAACTGGCCAGGTGAAGCTTGCTGACACGTGGCAGCCTCTCTGGAGACTACTAATCCCGCTGATAACATTCTATGCAAATAGCCGGCTGAGTGCCATGGGCAGAAAACATTGACACATACCTGCCAGAGGCCTATTCTGGGTCTCAAGAGTCCACCCTGGTCTCCAGCAACTCATCATCTCAGCACACACTTTGCCTGCACGCATGGAAACCGCCTCTCTCCACGAATGCCTTCACCTGCTAGGAAACACACGATCTCACTCAGCCAAAGGAGAGCACAGGCTAAGTCAACTGACCCTCACATTTTCAAGATTTTGCTCTCTGCTGCTCCACAGCCTCCAGTGGCACACTGCATGTGCGTCACTTCTCGGTAGACAAGGCCCAAATCCGGGCATCCAGGGCCCCAGCCCTCCACAGTCTACGGATGGCGGCATATGGATCACCTCTTTGCCTCATACGGCAGGGAGGCCTGGGCCCTAGACTGGCTCCGCTAGAGCTCCACGACCTCAGCTATTTTCCCTGACCTTTGGCCCGTGCCCTCGTGAGCGTGTCATCTCTAGTTACACTTCTCTTCCGACCACACTGAATCCGCCACCTGCGGATACCTGAGCGTGGAAGTCAACATCTATCACTGGCTGCAGTCTCACAGGTCACTAGGTGTCTAGGCTCAGGCTGACCTTGGCTGTCTTCTGCCCAGGCAAGGAGCCTAATCCTTCCAAGGAAATCAGGACCCGTGCTCACTGGCCGACATCCTTTCTTTCATCCACACAGCGGTCTAGATGAGGGGAAAGAGGCCAGGTAGGCCAGGGCCAGGCTGAGTGCAGGGCCTAAGGCTTCTTTCCCAATCACCATGGAGACACCACCGGAAGGCTGGGCGGAACTTCTGACGGGGACGAGTCACAAACACTGAGCCAATAGGAGAGGTCCAGCCTATCCGGCCAGTTCCGCAGAGCCCTCAGTTTTACTCATGGACAGACAATGGCCCCTTGCGTCTTTGGCCACAAAATCGAGGGCACCCAGGGAATAACTTCACAGTAGGCAACCCCTGATGTGAACACCTTCGACACACTGGGACAGCAGGGAGGTACCTCTTTTCCACCTACGCTAGGATATCAGTAGGCAAGGCGCCCTTCCTCTGCATCTATGGCCTCTCTGTATGTGTTCATTCAGAGGAAACTCTTCATTCTACCCGTGAGACACATCACAAGTAGGAGGGGCCTGAGAGAGAGCCTGGAGATGAAACGGGGGAGGCTTCTGGCTGGACCGCTTCCCAGTGGGTAGAGAACAGCAGGTAGTCTCTCTGGAAGGTCTTAGCTTCTGTTGATTGACATGCGCAATACAGTAGGGGCGGACCCTGGCCAGGTGGAGCTTGTGGGCAGATGCAACCTCTCTGGCCACGAATAACTCCGCTGCTGCTTTGTATGGCGAAAACCTCTCCCCGCCAAGTGGGATGGGTAGAGAACACTGACCCACACCCACCAGGGACCTTTCCTGGGACTAAAGATCCCAACATGTTCTCAACGTCGTGACCCTCTCAGCACACACCCTTCCTGCACACATAATCCTGCCTTTCTCCGTCAGGGCCCTATCCCACCAGGAAAAAGAGCAAGCTGCTCAAAAAGGCCAATGCCAGGGAAATCGAGGAAACACTGCCATTTTCCACATTTTTGCTGTCTACATGTCTCCACCTGTGGTGCAAGGCTGCGTATGTGGCCGGGCTCCGAAGGCAAGGCCGAAATCCTGGCAGCCTGGGCCCCAGCAGTCCAGTGATTTATGGACGTGGGGACAAGGATGACCTGTTTGCCACCTACAGGAGGGATCCTTGGGCCCTTCACTTTCTCGCAATTCAGCTCCATGACGTCCACTGCTGGCCCTGGCCTTTGCTTTGGCTGATGCCCCATTGAACGTGTGCTCCGGAGCCATGTTTCTCCACCCATCACTATCATTCTGCCACCAGGGGATATGTGAGTGTGGGAGTCACCATTTCTCACTGGTAGCAGTGTCGCAAGTCACTAGACTTCCAGGTACACGCTGACCTAGGCTGCCTCCTGCCCCAGGCAAGGTCCCCAATCCTTTATCCCAGATGCTGACACCTAGGCACTGGCAGACATTCATTTTTATCAACACAGAGGTCTGAGTGAGGGTCAGCGGGCCAGGTAGGTGAAGTCAAGGCCCGGTGGGCGGTGCTGAGGATTCTTTACCATCACCATAGAGAGAGTCCCCCCACCGCAAGAGTGGGCGGAGCTTGTGATGGGCCTGGTGACAAGACTCAGCCAATGGCAGAGATCCGGCCCGCCAGGCAGATGACACAGGGCCCTCCATTGTGACCTATGACACCTTGTGGCCACAGGGTTGGAGCACACCCTGGGAAAGGCTACGTAGGCACAAGGGAGCCCCTGGTGCGGACTGCTTCAGGGCAGTGGCAGAGCAGGCCAGATACCTCTTTCCCACTTTCCTGAGGATATCAGTACGCAAGGCATCCCCACTCAGCATCTCTTCCCTCTCTCTCTCTCGGTCTCTCTCGGGATGTTTTCATTCTCTGAAATCTCTTTCCTTCTCCCCCTGAGTCACTTCATAGCTTGGAGTGCCTGACAGAGTGCCTAGAGACAAAAGAGCAAAGGGGGAAGGCCTCTGGCTCTACTGGTTGCCCATGGGCAGAGAAG
This sequence comes from Elephas maximus indicus, assembly GCF_024166365.1. Taxonomy (NCBI): domain Eukaryota; kingdom Metazoa; phylum Chordata; class Mammalia; order Proboscidea; family Elephantidae; genus Elephas; species Elephas maximus. The sequence goes on along the minus strand of NC_064832.1, from coordinate 11,728,763 downwards.
ATCTGCTCGTCTGTCTGGAAGGTCTAGAGAGTAGTGATTGATTGGGGAGCTACATCCTGGGCGGAACTGGCCAGGTGAAGCTTGCTGACATGTGGCAGCCTCTCTGGAGACTACTAATCCCGCTGATAACATTCTATGCAAATAGCCGGCTGAGTGCCATGGGCAGAAAACATTGACACATACCTGCCAGAGGCCTATTCTGGGTCTCAAGAGTCCATCCTGGTCTCCAGAAACTCATCATCTCAGCACACACTTTGCCTGCACGCATGGAAACCGCCTCTCTCCACGAATGCCTTCACCTGCTAGGAAACACACGATGTCACTCAGCCAAAGGAGAGCAGAGGCAAAGTCAACTGAAGGCCCCATTTTCAAGATTTTGCCCTCTGCTGCTCCACAGCCTCCGGTGGCACACTGCATGTGCGTCACTTCTCGGTAGACAAGGCCCAAATCCGGGCATCCAGGGCCCCAGCCCTCCACAGTCTACGGATGGCGGCATATGGATCACCTCTTTGCCTCGTACGGCAGGGAGGCCTGGGCCCTAGACTGGCTCCGCTAGAGCTCCACGACCTCAGCTATTTTCCCTGACCTTTGGCCCGTGCCCTCGTGAGCGTGTCATCTCTAGTTACACTTCTCTTCCGACCACACTGAATCCGCCACCTGCGGATACCTGAGCGTGGAAGTCAACATCTATCACTGGCTGCAGTCTCACAGGTCACTAGGTGTCTAGGCTCAGGCTGACCTTGGCTGTCTTCTGCCCAGGCAAGGAGCCTAATCCTTCCAAGGAAATCAGGACCCGTGCTCACTGGCCGACATCCTTTCTTTCATCCACACAGCGGTCTAGATGAGGGGAAAGAGGCCAGGTAGGCCAGGGCAAGGCTGAGTGCAGGGCCTAAGGCTTCTTTCCCAATCACCATGGAGACACCACCGCAACGCTGGGCGGAACTTCTGACGGGGACGAGTCACAAACACTGAGCCAATAGGAGAGGTCCAGCCTATCCGGCCAGTTCCGCAGAGCCCTCAGTTTTACTCATGGACAGACAATGGCCCCTTGCGTCTTTGGCCACAAAATCGAGGGCACCCAGGGAATAACTTCACAGTAGGCAACCCCTGATGTGAACACCTTCGACACACTGGGACAGCAGGGAGGTACCTCTTTTCCACCTACGCTAGGATATCAGTAGGCAAGGCGCCCTTCCTCTGCATCTATGGCCTCTCTGTATGTGTTCATTCAGAGGAATCTCTTCATTCTACCCCTGAGACACATCACAAGCAGGAGGGGCCTGAGAGAGAGCCTGGAGATGAAACGGGGGAGGCTTCTGGCTGGACTGCTTCCCAGTAGGTAGAGAACAGCAGGTAGTCTCTCTGGAAGGTCTTAGCTTCTGTTGATTGACATGCGCAATACAGTAGGGGCGGACCCTGGCCAGGTGGAGCTTGTGGGCAGATGCAACCTCTCTGGCCACGAATAATTCCGCTGCTGCTTTGTATGGCTAAAACCTCTCCCCGCCAAGTGGGATGGGTAGAGAACACTGACCCACACCCACCAGGGACCTTTCCTGGGACTAAAGATCCCAACATGTTCTCAACGTCGTGACCCTCTCAGCACACACCCTTCCTGCACACATAATCCTGCCTTTCTCCGTCAGGGCCCTATCCCACCAGGAAAAAGAGCAAGCTGCTCAAAAAGGCCAATGCCAGGGAAATCGAGGAAACACTGCCATTTTCCACATTTTTCCTTTCTACATGTCTCTACCTCCGGTGCAAGGCTGCGTATGTGGCCGGGCTCCGAAGGCAAGGCCGAAATCCTGGCAGCCTGGGCCCCAGCAGTCCAGTGATTTATGGACGTGGGGACAAGGATGACCTGTTTGCCACCTACAGGAGCGATCCTTGGGCCCTTCACTGGCTCGCCATTCAGCTCCATGACGTCCACTGCTGGCCCTGGCCTTTGCTTTGGCTGATGCCCCATTGAACGTGTGCTCCGGAGCCATGTTTCTCCACCCATCACTATCATTCTGCCACCAGGGGATATGTGAGTGTGGGAGTCACCATTTCTCACTGGTAGCAGTGTCCCAAGTCACTAGACTTCCAGGTACCCGCTGACCTAGGCTGCCTTCGGCCCCAGGCAAGGTCCCCAATCCTTTATCCCAGATGCTGACACCTAGGCACTGGCAGACATTCATTTTTATCAACACAGAGGTCTGAGTGAGGGTCAGCGGGCCAGGTAGGTGAAGTCAAGGCCAGGTGGGCAGGGCTGAGGATTCTTTACCATCACCATAGAGAGAGTCCCCCCACCGCAAGAGTGGGCGGAGCTTGTGATGGGCCTGGTGACAAGACTCAGACAATGGCAGAGATCCGGCCCGCCAGGCAGATGACACAGGGCCCTCCATTGTGACCTATGACACCTTGTGGCCACAGGGTTGGAGCACACCCTGGGAAAGGCTACGTAGGCACAAGGGAGCCCCTGGTGCGGACTGCTTCAGGGCAGTGGCAGAGCAGGCCAGATACCTCTTTCCCACTTTCCTGAGGATATCAGTACGCAAGGCATCCCCACTCAGCATCTCTTGCCTCTCTCTCTCGGTCTCTCTCGGGATGTTTTCATTCTCTGAAATCTCTTTCCTTCTCCCCCTGAGTCACTTCATAGCTTGGAGTGCCTGACAGAGTGCCTAGAGACAAAAGAGCAAAGGGGGAAGGCCTCTGGCTCTACTGGTTGCCCATGGGCAGAGAAGATCTGCTCGTCTGTCTGGAAGGTCTAGAGAGTAGTGATTGATTGGGGAGCTACATCCTGGGCGGAACTGGCCAGGTGAAGCTTGCTGACACGTGGCAGCCTCTCTGGAGACTACTAATCCCGCTGATAACATTCTATGCAAATAGCCGGCTGAGTGCCATGGGCAGAAAACATTGACACATACCTGCCAGAGGCCTATTCTGGGTCTCAAGAGTCCACCCTGGTCTCCAGCAACTCATCATCTCAGCACACACTTTGCCTGCACGCATGGAAACCGCCTCTCTCCACGAATGCCTTCACCTGCTAGGAAACACACGATATCACTCAGCCAAAGGAGAGCACAGGCAAAGTCAACTGAAGGCCCCATTTTCAAGATTTTGCCCTCTGCTGCTCCACAGCCTCCGGTGGCACACTGCATGTGCGTCACTTCTCGGTAGACAAGGCCCAAATCCGGGCATCCAGGGCCCCAGCCCTCCACAGTCTACGGATGGCGGCATATGGATCACCTCTTTGCCTCGTACGGCAGGGAGGCCTGGGCCCTAGACTGGCTCCGCTAGAGCTCCACGACCTCAGCTATTTTCCCTGACCTTTGGCCCGTGCCCTCGTGAGCGTGTCATCTCTAGTTACACTTCTCTTCCGACCACACTGAATCCGCCACCTGCGGATACCTGAGCGTGGAAGTCAACATCTATCACTGGCTGCAGTCTCACAGGTCACTAGGTGTCTAGGCTCAGGCTGACCTTGGCTGTCTTCTGCCCAGGCAAGGAGCCTAATCCTTCCAAGGAAATCAGGACCCGTGCTCACTGGCCGACATCCTTTCTTTCATCCACACAGCGGTCTAGATGAGGGGAAAGAGGCCAGGTAGGCCAGGGCCAGGCTGAGTGCAGGGCCTAAGGCTTCTTTCCCAATCACCATGGAGACACCACCGGAAGGCTGGGCGGAACTTCTGACGGGGACGAGTCACAAACACTGAGCCAATAGGAGAGGTCCAGCCTATCCGGCCAGTTCCGCAGAGCCCTCAGTTTTACTCATGGACAGACAATGGCCCCTTGCGTCTTTGGCCACAAAATCGAGGGCACCCAGGGAATAACTTCACAGTAGGCAACCCCTGATGTGAACACCTTCGACACACTGGGACAGCAGGCAGGTACCTCTTTTCCACCTACGCTAGGATATCAGTAGGCAAGGCGCCCTTCCTCTGCATCTATGGCCTCTCTGTATGTGTTCATTCAGAGGAATCTCTTCATTCTACCCCTGAGACACATCACAAGCAGGAGGGGCCTGAGAGAGAGCCTGGAGATGAAACGGGGGAGGCTTCTGGCTGGACCGCTTCCCAGTGGGTAGAGAACAGCAGGTAGTCTCTCTGGAAGGTCTTAGCTTCTGTTGATTGACATGCGCAATACAGTAGGGGCGGACCCTGGCCAGGTGGAGCTTGTGGGCAGATGCAACCTCTCTGGCCACGAATAATTCCACTGCTGCTTTGTATGGCGAAAACCTCTCCCCGCCAGGTGGGATGGGTAGAGAACACTGACCCACACCCACCAGGGACCTTTCCTGGGACTAAAGATTACCAACATGGTCTCAACGTCGTCACCCTCTCAGCACACACCCTTCCTGCACACATAATCCTGCCTTTCTCCGTCAGGGCCCTATCCCACCAGGAAAAAAAGCAAGCTGCTCAAAAAGGCCAATGCCAGGGAAATCGAGGAAACACTGCCATTTTCCACATTTTTGCTGTCTACATGTCTCCGCCTCTGGTGCAAGGCTGCGTATGTGGCCGGGCCCGAAGGCAAGTCCGAAATCCTGGCAGCCTGGGCCCCAGCAGTCCAGTGATTTATGGACGTGGGGACAAGGATGACCTGTTTGCCACCTACAGGAGGGATCCTTGGGCCCTTCGCTGGCTCGCCATTCAGCTCCACGACGTCCACTGCTGGCCCTGGCCTTTGCTTTGGCTGGTGCCCCATTGAACGTGTGCTCCGGAGCCATGTTTCTCCACCCATCACTATCATTCTGCCACCAGGGGATATGTGAGTGTGGGAGTCACCATTTGTCACTGGCAGCAGTGTCACCAGTCACTAGACTTCCAGGTACCCGCTGACCTAGGCTGCCTTCTGCCCCAGGCAAAGTCCCCAATCCTTTATCCCAGATGCTGACACCTAGGCACTGGCAGACATTCATTTTTATCAACACAGAGGTCTGAGTGAGGGTGAGCGGGCCAGGTAGGTGAAGTCAAGGCCAGGTGGGCGGGGCTGAGGATTCTTTGCCATCACCATAGAGACAGTCCCCCCACCGCAAGAGTGGGCGGAGCTTGTGATGGGCCTGGTGACAAGACTCAGCCAATGGCAGAGATCCGGCCCGCCAGGCAGATGACACAGGGCCCTTCATTGTGACCTAGGACACCTAGTGGCCACAGCGTTGGAGCACACCCTGGGAAAGGCTACGTAGGCACAAGGGAGCCCCTGGTGTGGACTGCTTCAGGGCAGTGGCAGAGCAGGCCAGATACCTCTTTCCCACTTTCCTGAGGATATCAGTACGCAAGGCATCCCCACTCAGCATCTCTTCCCTCTCTCTCTCTCGGGATGTTTTCATGTTCTGAAATCTCTTTCCTTCTCCCCCTGAGTCACTTCATAGCTTGGAGTGCCTGACAGAGTGCCTAGAGACAAAAGAGCAAAGGGGGAAGGCCTCTGGCTCTACTGGTTGCCCATGGGCAGAGAAGATCTGCTCGTCTATCTGGAAGGTCTAGAGAGTAGTGATTGATTGGGGAGCTACATCCTGGGCGGAACTGGCCAGGTGAAGCTTGCTGACATGTGGCAGCCTCTCTGGAGACTACTAATCCCGCTGATAACATTCTATGCAAATAGCCGGCTGAGTGCCATGGGCAGAAAACATTGACACATACCTGCCAGAGGCCTATTCTGGGTCTCAAGAGTCCACCCTGGTCTCCAGCAACTCATCATCTCAGCACACACTTTGCCTGCACGCATGGAAACCGCCTCTCTCCACGAATGCCTTCACCTGCTAGGAAACACACGATATCACTCAGCCAAAGGAGAGCACAGGCAAAGTCAACTGAAGGCCCCATTTTCAAGATTTTGCCCTCTGCTGCTCCACAGCCTCCGGTGGCACACTGCGTGTGCGTCACTTCTCGGTAGACAAGGCCCAAATCCGGGCATCCAGGGCCCCAGCCCTCCACAGTCTACGGATGGCGGCATATGGATCACCTCTTTGCCTCGTACGGAAGGGAGGCCTGGGCCCTAGACTGGCTCCGCTAGAGCTCCACGACCTCAGCTATTTTCCCTGACCTTTGGCCCGTGCCCTCGTGAGCGTGTCATCTCTAGTTACACTTCTCTTCCGACCACACTGAATCCGCCACCTGCGGATACCTGAGCGTGGAAGTCAACATCTATCACTGGCTGCAGTCTCACAGGTCACTAGGTGTCTAGGCTCAGGCTGACCTTGGCTGTCTTCTGCCCAGGCAAGGAGCCTAATCCTTCCAAGGAAATCAGGACCCGTGCTCACTGGCCGACATCCTTTCTTTCATCCACACAGCGGTCTAGATGAGGGGAAAGAGGCCAGGTAGGCCAGGGCAAGGCTGAGTGCAGGGCCTAAGGCTTCTTTCCCAATCACCATGGAGACACCACCGGAAGGCTGGGCGGAACTTCTGACGGGGACGAGTCACAAACACTGAGCCAATAGGAGAGGTCCAGCCTATCCGGCCAGTTCCGCAGAGCCCTCAGTTTTACTCATGGACAGACAATGGCCCCTTGCGTCTTTGGCCACACAATCGAGGGCACCCAGGGAATAACTTCACAGTAGGCAACCCCTGATGTGAACACCTTCGATACACTGGGACAGCAGGCAGGTACCTCTTTTCCACCTATGCTAGGATATCAGTTGGCAAGGCGCCCTTCCTCTGCATCTATGGCCTCTCTGTATGTGTTCATTCAGAGGAATCTCTTCATTCTACCCCTGAGACACATCACAAGTATGAGGAGCCTGAGAGAGAGCCTGGAGATGAAACGGGGGAGGCTTCTGGCTGAACCGCTTCCCAGTGGGTACAGAACAGCAGGTAGTCTCTCTGGAAGGTCTTACCTTCTGTTGATTGACATGCGCAATACAGTAGGGGCGGACCCTGGCCAGGTGGAGCTTGTGGGCAGATGCAACCTCTCTGGCCACGAATAATTCCGCTGCTGCTTTGTATGGCGAAAACCTCTCCCCGCCAGGTGGGATGGGTAGAGAACACTGACCCACACCCACCAGGGACCTTTCCTGGGACTAAAGATCCCAACATGGTCTCAACGTCGTCACCCTCTCAGCACACACCCTTCCTGCACACATAATCCTGCCTTTCTCCGTCAGGGCCCTATCCCACCAGGAAAAAAAGCCAGCTGCTCAAAAAGGCCAATGCCAGGGAAATCGAGGAAACACTGCCATTTTCCACATTTTTGCTGTCTACATGTCTCCGCCTCTGGTGCAAGGCTGCGTATGTGGCCGGGTTCCGAAGGCAAGGCCGAAATCCTGGCAGCCTGGGCCCCAGCAGTCCAGTGATTTATGGACGTGGGGACACGGATGACCTGTTTGCCACCTACAGGAGGGATCCTTGGGCCCTTCGCTGGCTCGCCATTCAGCTCCACGACGTCCACTGCTGGCCCTGGCCTTTGCTTTGGCTGGTGCCCCATTGAACGTGGGCTCCGGAGCCATGTTTCTCCACCCATCACTATCATTCTGCCACCAGGGGATATGTGAGTGTGGGAGTCACCATTTGTCACTGGCAGCAGTGTCACCAGTCACTAGACTTCCAGGTACCCGCTGACCTAGGCTGCCTTCTGCCCCAGGCAAGGTCCCCAATCCTTTATCCCAGATGCTCACACCTAGGCACTGGCAGACATTCATTTTTATCAACACAGAGGTCTGAGTGAGGGTGACCGGGCCAGGTAGGTGAAGTCAAGGCCAGGTGGGCGGGGCTGAGGATTCTTTGCCATCACCATAGAGACAGTCCCCCCACCGCAAGAGTGGGCGGAGCTTGTGATGGGCCTGGTGACAAGACTCAGCCAATGGCAGAGATCCGGCCCGCCAGGCAGATGACACAGGGCCCTCCATTGTGACCTAGGACACCTAGTGGCCACAGCGTTGGAGCACACCCTGGGAAAGGCTACGTAGGCACAAGGGAGCCCCTGGTGTGGACTGCTTCAGGGCAGTGGCAGAGCAGGCCAGATACCTCTTTCCCACTTTCCTGAGGATATCAGTACGCAAGGCATCCCCACTCAGCATCTCTTCCCTCTCTCTCTCTCGGGATGTTTTCATGTTCTGAAATCTCTTTCCTTCTCCCCCTGAGTCACTTCATAGCTTGGAGTGCCTGACAGAGTGCCTAGAGACAAAAGAGCTAAGGGGTTAGGCCTCTGGCTCTACTGGTTGCCCATGGGCAGAGAAGATCTGCTCGTCTATCTGGAAGGTCTAGAGAGTAGTGATTGATTGGGGAGCTACATCCTGGGCGGAACTGGCCAGGTGAAGCTTGCTGACACGTGGCAGCCTCTCTGGAGACTACTAATCCCGCTGATAACATTCTATGCAAATAGCCGGCTGAGTGCCATGGGCAGAAAACATTGACACATACCTGCCAGAGGCCTATTCTGGGTCTCAAGAGTCCACCCTGGTCTCCAGCAACTCATCATCTCAGCACACACTTTGCCTGCACGCATGGAAACCGCCTCTCTTCGCGAATGCGTTCACCTGCTAGGAAACACACGATGTCACTCAGCCAAAGGAGAGCAGAGGCAAAGTCAACTGAAGGCCCCATTTTCAAGATTTTGCCCTCTGCTGCTCCACAGCCTCCGGTGGCACACTGCATGTGCGTCACTTCTCGGTAGACAAGGCCCAAATCCGGGCATCCAGGGCCCCAGCCCTCCACAGTCTACGGATGGCGGCATATGGATCACCTCTTTGCCTCGTACGGCAGGGAGGCCTGGGCCCTAGACTGGCTCCGCTAGAGCTCCACGACCTCAGCTATTTTCCCTGACCTTTGGCCCGTGCCCTCGTGAGCGTGTCATCTCTAGTTACACTTCTCTTCCGACCACACTGAATCCGCCACCTGCGGATACCTGAGCGTGGAAGTCAACATCTATCACTGGCTGCAGTCTCACAGGTCACTAGGTGTCTAGGCTCAGGCTGACCTTGGCTGTCTTCTGCCCAGGCAAGGAGCCTAATCCTTCCAAGGAAATCAAGACCCATGCTTACTGGCCGATATCCTTTCTTTCATCCACACAGCGGTCTAGATGAGGGGAAAGAGGCCAGGTAGGCCAGGGCAAGGCTGAGTGCAGGGCCTAAGGCTTCTTTCCCAATTACCATGGAGACACCACTGGAAGGCTGGGCGGAACTTCTGACGGGGACGAGTCACAAACACTGAGCCAATAGGAGAGGTCCAGCCTATCCGACCAGTTCAGAAGAGCCCTCCATTTTCCTCATGGACAGACAATGGCCCCTTGCGTCTTTGGCCACAAAATCGAGGGCACCCAGGGAATAACTTCACAGTAGGCAACCCCTGATGTGAACACCTTCGACACACTGGGACAGCAGGCAGGTACCTCTTTTCCACCTACGCTAGGATATCAGTTGGCAAGGCGCCCTTCCTCTGCATCTATGGCCTCTCTGTATATGTTCATTCAGAGGAATCTCTTCATTCTACCCCTGAGACACATCACAAGTATGAGGGGCCTGAGAGAGAGCCTGGAGATGAAACGGGGGAGGCTTCTGGCTGGACCGCTCCCCAGTGGGTAGAGAACAGCAGGTAGTCTCTCTGGAAGGTCTTAGCTTCTGTTGATTGACATGCGCAATACAGTAGGGGCGGACCCTGGCCAGGTGGAGCTTGTGGGCAGATGCAACCTCTCTGGCCTCGAATAATTCCGCTGCTGCTTTGTATGGCGAAAACCTCTCCCCGCCAAGGGGGATGGGTAGAGAACATTGACCCACACCCACCAGGGACCTTTCCTGGGACTAAAGATTACCAACATGGTCTCAACGTCGTCACCCTCTCAGCACACACCCTTCCTGCACACGTAATCCTGCCTTTCTCCGTCAGGGCCCTATCCCACCAGGAAAAAAAGCAAGCTGCTCAAAAAGGCCAATGCCAGGGAGATCGGGGAAACACTGCCATTTTCCACATTTTTGCTGTCTACATGTCCCCGCCTCCGGTGCAAGGCTGCGTATGTGGCCGGGCTGCGAAGGCAAGGCCGAAATCCTGGCAGCCTGGGCCCCAGCAGACCAATGGTTTATGGACATGGGGACACGGATGACCTGTTTGCCACATACAGGAGGGATCCTTGGGCCCCTCACTGGCTCGCCATTCAGCTCCACGACGTCCACTGCTGGCCCTGGCCTTTGCTTTGGCTGGTGCCCCATTGAACGTGTGCTCCGGAGCCATGTTTCTCCACCCATCACTATCATTCTGCCACCAGGGGATATGTGAGTGTGGGAGTCACCATTTGTCACTGGCAGCAGTGTCCCAAGTCACTAGACTTCCAGGTACCCGCTGACCTAGGCTGCCTCCTGCCCCAGGCAAGGTCCCCAATCCTTTATCCCACATGCTGACACCTAGGCACTGGCGGACATTCATTTTTATCAACACAGAGGTCTGAGTGAGGGTCAGCGGGCCAGGTAGGTGAAGTCAAGGCCAGGTGGGCGGGGCTGAGGATTCTTTGCCATCACCATAGAGACAGTCCCCCCACCGCAAGAGTGGGCGGAGCTTGTGATGGGCCTGGTGACAAGACTCAGCCAATGGCAGAGATCCGGCCCGCCAGGCAGATGACACAGGGCCCTCCATTGTGACCTAGGACACCTAGTGGCCACAGCGTTGGAGCACACCCTGGGAAAGGCTACGTAGGCACAAGGGAGCCCCTGGTGTGGACTGCTTCAGGGCAGTGGCAGAGCAGGCCAGATACCTCTTTCCCACTTTCCTGAGGATATCAGTACGCAAGGCATCCCCACTCAGCATCTCTTCCCTCTCTCTCTCTCGGGATGTTTTCATGTTCTGAAATCTCTTTCCTTCTCCCCCTGAGTCACTTCATAGCTTGGAGTGCCTGACAGAGTGCCTAGAGACAAAAGAGCTAAGGGGTTAGGCCTCTGGCTCTACTGGTTGCCCATGGGCAGAGAAGATCTGCTCGTCTATCTGGAAGGTCTAGAGAGTAGTGATTGATTGGGGAGCTACATCCTGGGCGGAACTGGCCAGGTGAAGCTTGCTGACACGTGGCAGCCTCTCTGGAGACTACTAATCCCGCTGATAACATTCTATGCAAATAGCCGGCTGAGTGCCATGGGCAGAAAACATTGACACATACCTGCCAGAGGCCTATTCTGGGTCTCAAGAGTCCACCCTGGTCTCCAGCAACTCATCATCTCAGCACACACTTTGCCTGCACGCATGGAAACCGCCTCTCTTCGCGAATGCGTTCACCTGCTAGGAAACACACGATGTCACTCAGCCAAAGGAGAGCAGAGGCAAAGTCAACTGAAGGCCCCATTTTCAAGATTTTGCCCTCTGCTGCTCCACAGCCTCCGGTGGCACACTGCATGTGCGTCACTTCTCGGTAGACAAGGCCCAAATCCGGGCATCCAGGGCCCCAGCCCTCCACAGTCTACGGATGGCGGCATATGGATCACCTCTTTGCCTCGTACGGCAGGGAGGCCTGGGCCCTAGACTGGCTCCGCTAGAGCTCCACGACCTCAGCTATTTTCCCTGACCTTTGGCCCGTGCCCTCGTGAGCGTGTCATCTCTAGTTACACTTCTCTTCCGACCACACTGAATCCGCCACCTGCGGATACCTGAGCGTGGAAGTCAACATCTATCACTGGCTGCAGTCTCACAGGTCACTAGGTGTCTAGGCTCAGGCTGACCTTGGCTGTCTTCTGCCCAGGCAAGGAGCCTAATCCTTCCAAGGAAATCAAGACCCATGCTTACTGGCCGATATCCTTTCTTTCATCCACACAGCGGTCTAGATGAGGGGAAAGAGGCCAGGTAGGCCAGGGCAAGGCTGAGTGCAGGGCCTAAGGCTTCTTTCCCAATTACCATGGAGACACCACTGGAAGGCTGGGCGGAACTTCTGACGGGGACGAGTCACAAACACTGAGCCAATAGGAGAGGTCCAGCCTATCCGACCAGTTCAGAAGAGCCCTCCATTTTCCTCATGGACAGACAATGGCCCCTTGCGTCTTTGGCCACAAAATCGAGGGCACCCAGGGAATAACTTCACAGTAGGCAACCCCTGATGTGAACACCTTCGACACACTGGGACAGCAGGCAGGTACCTCTTTTCCACCTACGCTAGGATATCAGTTGGCAAGGCGCCCTTCCTCTGCATCTATGGCCTCTCTGTATATGTTCATTCAGAGGAATCTCTTCATTCTACCCCTGAGACACATCACAAGTATGAGGGGCCTGAGAGAGAGCCTGGAGATGAAACGGGGGAGGCTTCTGGCTGGACCGCTCCCCAGTGGGTAGAGAACAGCAGGTAGTCTCTCTGGAAGGTCTTAGCTTCTGTTGATTGACATGCGCAATACAGTAGGGGCGGACCCTGGCCAGGTGGAGCTTGTGGGCAGATGCAACCTCTCTGGCCTCGAATAATTCCGCTGCTGCTTTGTATGGCGAAAACCTCTCCCCGCCAAGGGGGATGGGTAGAGAACATTGACCCACACCCACCAGGGACCTTTCCTGGGACTAAAGATTACCAACATGGTCTCAACGTCGTCACCCTCTCAGCACACACCCTTCCTGCACACGTAATCCTGCCTTTCTCCGTCAGGGCCCTATCCCACCAGGAAAAAAAGCAAGCTGCTCAAAAAGGCCAATGCCAGGGAGATCGAGGAAACACTGCCATTTTCCACATTTTTGCTGTCTACATGTCCCCGCCTCCGGTGCAAGGCTGCGTATGTGGCCGGGCTGCGAAGGCAAGGCCGAAATCCTGGCAGCCTGGGCCCCAGCAGACCAATGGTTTATGGACATGGGGACACGGATGACCTGTTTGCCACATACAGGAGGGATCCTTGGGCCCCTCACTGGCTCGCCATTCAGCTCCACGACGTCCACTGCTGGCCCAGGTCTTTGCTTTGGCTGGTGCCCCATTGAACGTGTGCTCCGGAGCCATGTTTCTCCACCCATCACTATCATTCTGCCACCAGGGGATATGTGAGTGTGGGAGTCACCATTTGTCACTGGCAGCAGTGTCCCAAGTCACTAGACTTCCAGGTACCCGCTGACCTAGGCTTCCTCCTGCCCCAGGCAAGGTCCCCAATCCTTTATCCCACATGCTGACACCTAGGCACTGGCGGACATTCATTTTTATCAACACAGAGGTCTGAGTGAGGGTCAGCGGGCCAGGTAGGTGAAGTCAAGGCCAGGTGGGCGGGGCTGAGGATTCTTTGCCATCACCATAGAGACAGTCCCCCCACCGCAAGAGTGGGCGGAGCTTGTGATGGGCCTGGTGACAAGACTCAGCCAATGGCAGAGATCCGGCCCGCCAGGCAGATGACACAGGGCCCTCCATTGTGACCTATGACACCTAGTGGCCACAGCGTTGGAGCACACCCTGGGAAAGGCTACGTAGGCACAAGGGAGCCCCTGGTGCGGACTGCTTCAGGGCAGTGGCAGAGCAGGCCAGATACCTCTTTCCCACTTTCCTGAGGATATCAGTACGCAAGGCATCCCCACTCAGCATCTCTTCCCTCTCTCTCTCGGTCTCTCTCGGGATGTTTTCATTCTCTGAAATCTCTTTCCTTCTCCCCCTGAGTCACTTCATAGCTTGGAGTGCCTGACAGAGTGCCTAGAAACAAAAGAGCAAAGGGGGAAGGCCTCTGGCTCTACTGGTTGCCCATGGGCAGAGAAGATCTGCTCGTCTATCTGGAAGGTCTGGAGAGTAGTGATTCATTGGGGAGCTACATCCTGGGCGGACCTGGCCAGGTGAAGCTTGCTGACACGTGGCAGCCTCTCTGGAGACTACTAATCCCGCTGATAACATTCTATGCAAATAGCCGGCTGAGTGCCATGGGCAGAAAACATTGACACATACCTGCCAGAGGCCTATTCTGGGTCTCAAGAGTCCACCCTGGTCTCCAGCAACTCATCATCTCAGCACACACTTTGCCTGCACGCATGGAAACCGCCTCTCTCCACGAATGCCTTCACCTGCTAGGAAACACACGATGTCACTCAGCCAAAGGACAGCACAGGCAAAGTCAACTGAAGGCCCCATTTTCAAGATTTTGCCCTCTGCTGCTCCACAGCCTCCGGTGGCACACTGCATGTGCGTCACTTCTCGGTAGACAAGGCCCAAATCCGGGCATCCAGGGCCCCAGCCCTCCACAGTCTACGGATGGCGGCATATGGGTCACCTCTTTGCCTCGTACGGCAGGGAGGCCTGGGCCCTAGACTGGCTCCGCTAGAGCTCCACGACCTCAGCTATTTTCCCTGACCTTTGGCCCGTGCCCTCGTGAGCGTGTCATCTCTAGTTACACTTCTCTTCCGACCACACTGAATCCGCCACCTGCGGATACCTGAGCGTGGAAGTCAACATCTATCACTGGCTGCAGTCTCACAGGTCACTAGGTGTCTAGGCTCAGGCTGACCTTGGCTGTCTTCTGCCCAGGCAAGGAGCCTAATCCTTCCAAGGAAATCAGGACCGATGCTTACTGGCCGATATCCTTTCTTTCATCCACACAGCGGTCTAGATGAGGGGAAAGAGGCCAGGTAGGCCAGGGCAAGGCTGAGTGCAGGGCCTAAGGCTTCTTTCCCAATTACCATGGAGACACCACTGGAAGGCTGGGCGGAACTGCTCACGGGGACGAGTCACAAACACTGAGCCAATAGGAGAGGTCCAGCCTATCCGACCAGTTCAGAAGAGCCCTCCATTTTCCTCATGGACAGACAATGGCCCCTTGCGTCTTTGGCCACAAAATCGAGGGCACCCAGGGAATAACTTCACAGTAGGCAACCCCTGATGTGAACACCTTCGACACACTGGGACAGCAGGCAGGTACCTCTTTTCCACCTATGCTAGGATATCAGTAGGCAAGGCGCTCTTCCTCTGCATCTATGGCCTCTCTGTATGTGTTCATTCAGAGGAATCTCTTCATTCTACCCCTGAGACACATCACAAGCAGGAGGGGCCTGAGAGAGAGCCTGGAGATGAAACGGGGGAGGCTTCTGGCTGGACCGCTTCCCAGTGGGTAGAGAACAGCAGGTAGTCTCTCTGGAAGGTCTTACCTTCTGTTGATTGACATGCGCAATACAGTAGGGGCGGACCCTGGCCAGGTGGAGCTTGTGGGCAGATGCAACCTCTCTGGCCACGAATAATTCCGCTGCTGCTTTGTATGGCGAAAACCTCTCCCCGCCAGGTGGGATGGGTAGAGAACACTGACCCACACCCACCAGGGACCTTTCCTGGGACTAAAGATCCCAACATGGTCTCAACGTCGTCACCCTCTCAGCACACACCCTTCCTGCACACATAATCCTGCCTTTCTCCGTCAGGGCCCTATCCCACCAGGAAAAAAAGCAAGCTGCTCAAAAAGGCCAATGCCAGGGAAATCGAGGAAACACTGCCATTTTCCACATTTTTGCTGTCTACATGTCTCCGCCTCTGGTGCAAGGCTGCGTATGTGGCCGGGTTCCGAAGGCAAGGCCGAAATCCTGGCAGCCTGGGCCCCAGCAGTCCAGTGATTTATGGACGTGGGGACACGGATGACCTGTTTGCCACCTACAGGAGGGATCCTTGGGCCCTTCGCTGGCTCGCCATTCAGCTCCACGACGTCCACTGCTGGCCCTGGCCTTTGCTTTGGCTGGTGCCCCATTGAACGTGGGCTCCGGAGCCATGTTTCTCCACCCATCACTATCATTCTGCCACCAGGGGATATGTGAGTGTGGGAGTCACCATTTGTCACTGGCAGCAGTGTCACCAGTCACTAGACTTCCAGGTACCCGCTGACCTAGGCTGCCTTCTGCCCCAGGCAAGGTCCCCAATCCTTTATCCCAGATGCTCACACCTAGGCACTGGCAGACATTCATTTTTATCAACACAGAGGTCTGAGTGAGGGTGACCGGGCCAGGTAGGTGAAGTCAAGGCCAGGTGGGCGGGGCTGAGGATTCTTTGCCATCACCATAGAGACAGTCCCCCCACCGCAAGAGTGGGCGGAGCTTGTGATGGGCCTGGTGACAAGACTCAGCCAATGGCAGAGATCCGGCCCGCCAGGCAGATGACACAGGGCCCTCCATTGTGACCTAGGACACCTAGTGGCCACAGCGTTGGAGCACACCCTGGGAAAGGCTACGTAGGCACAAGGGAGCCCCTGGTGTGGACTGCTTCAGGGCAGTGGCAGAGCAGGCCAGATACCTCTTTCCCACTTTCCTGAGGATATCAGTACGCAAGGCATCCCCACTCAGCATCTCTTCCCTCTCTCTCTCTCGGGATGTTTTCATGTTCTGAAATCTCTTTCCTTCTCCCCCTGAGTCACTTCATAGCTTGGAGTGCCTGACAGAGTGCCTAGAGACAAAAGAGCTAAGGGGTTAGGCCTCTGGCTCTACTGGTTGCCCATGGGCAGAGAAGATCTGCTCGTCTATCTGGAAGGTCTAGAGAGTAGTGATTGATTGGGGAGCTACATCCTGGGCGGAACTGGCCAGGTGAAGCTTGCTGACACGTGGCAGCCTCTCTGGAGACTACTAATCCCGCTGATAACATTCTATGCAAATAGCCGGCTGAGTGCCATGGGCAGAAAACATTGACACATACCTGCCAGAGGCCTATTCTGGGTCTCAAGAGTCCACCCTGGTCTCCAGCAACTCATCATCTCAGCACACACTTTGCCTGCACGCATGGAAACCGCCTCTCTTCGCGAATGCGTTCACCTGCTAGGAAACACACGATGTCACTCAGCCAAAGGAGAGCACAGGCAAAGTCAACTGAAGGCCCCATTTTCAAGATTTTGCCCTCTGCTGCTCCACAGCCTCCGGTGGCACACTGCATGTGCGTCACTTCTCGGTAGACAAGGCCCAAATCCGGGCATCCAGGGCCCCAGCCCTCCACAGTCTACGGATGGCGGCATATGGATCACCTCTTTGCCTCGTACGGCAGGGAGGCCTGGGCCCTAGACTGGCTCCGCTAGAGCTCCACGACCTCAGCTATTTTCCCTGACCTTTGGCCCGTGCCCTCGTGAGCGTGTCATCTCTAGTTACACTTCTCTTCCGACCACACTGAATCCGCCACCTGCGGATACCTGAGCGTGGAAGTCAACATCTATCACTGGCTGCAGTCTCACAGGTCACTAGGTGTCTAGGCTCAGGCTGACCTTGGCTGTCTTCTGCCCAGGCAAGGAGCCTAATCCTTCCAAGGAAATCAAGACCCATGCTTACTGGCCGATATCCTTTCTTTCATCCACACAGCGGTCTAGATGAGGGGAAAGAGGCCAGGTAGGCCAGGGCAAGGCTGAGTGCAGGGCCTAAGGCTTCTTTCCCAATTACCATGGAGACACCACTGGAAGGCTGGGCGGAACTTCTGACGGGGACGAGTCACAAACACTGAGCCAATAGGAGAGGTCCAGCCTATCCGACCAGTTCAGAAGAGCCCTCCATTTTCCTCATGGACAGACAATGGCCCCTTGCGTCTTTGGCCACAAAATCGAGGGCACCCAGGGAATAACTTCACTGTAGGCAACCCCTGATGTGAACACCTTCGACACACTGGGACAGCAGGCAGGTACCTCTTTTCCACCTACGCTAGGATATCAGTTGGCAAGGCGCCCTTCCTCTGCATCTATGGCCTCTCTGTATATGTTCATTCAGAGGAATCTCTTCATTCTACCCCTGAGACACATCACAAGTATGAGGGGCCTGAGAGAGAGCCTGGAGATGAAACGGGGGAGGCTTCTGGCTGGACCGCTCCCCAGTGGGTAGAGAACAGCAGGTAGTCTCTCTGGAAGGTCTTAGCTTCTGTTGATTGACATGCGCAATACAGTAGGGGCGGACCCTGGCCAGGTGGAGCTTGTGGGCAGATGCAACCTCTCTGGCCTCGAATAATTCCGCTGCTGCTTTGTATGGCGAAAACCTCTCCCCGCCAAGGGGGATGGGTAGAGAACATTGACCCACACCCACCAGGGACCTTTCCTGGGACTAAAGATTACCAACATGGTCTCAACGTCGTCACCCTCTCAGCACACACCCTTCCTGCACACGTAATCCTGCCTTTCTCCGTCAGGGCCCTATCCCACCAGGAAAAAAAGCAAGCTGCTCAAAAAGGCCAATGCCAGGGAGATCGGGGAAACACTGCCATTTTCCACATTTTTGCTGTCTACATGTCCCCGCCTCCGGTGCAAGGCTGCGTATGTGGCCGGGCTGCGAAGGCAAGGCCGAAATCCTGGCAGCCTGGGCCCCAGCAGACCAATGGTTTATGGACATGGGGACACGGATGACCTGTTTGCCACATACAGGAGGGATCCTTGGGCCCCTCACTGGCTCGCCATTCAGCTCCACGACGTCCACTGCTGGCCCTGGCCTTTGCTTTGGCTGGTGCCCCATTGAACGTGTGCTCCGGAGCCATGTTTCTCCACCCATCACTATCATTCTGCCACCAGGGGATATGTGAGTGTGGGAGTCACCATTTGTCACTGGCAGCAGTGTCCCAAGTCACTAGACTTCCAGGTACCCGCTGACCTAGGCTGCCTCCTGCCCCAGGCAAGGTCCCCAATCCTTTATCCCACATGCTGACACCTAGGCACTGGCGGACATTCATTTTTATCAACACAGAGGTCTGAGTGAGGGTCAGCGGGCCAGGTAGGTGAAGTCAAGGCCAGGTGGGCGGGGCTGAGGATTCTTTGCCATCACCATAGAGACAGTCCCCCCACCGCAAGAGTGGGCGGAGCTTGTGATGGGCCTGGTGACAAGACTCAGCCAATGGCAGAGATCCGGCCCGCCAGGCAGATGACACAGGGCCCTTCATTGTGACCTAGGACACCTAGTGGCCACAGCGTTGGAGCACACCCTGGGAAAGGCTACGTAGGCACAAGGGAGCCCCTGGTGTGGACTGCTTCAGGGCAGTGGCAGAGCAGGCCAGATACCTCTTTCCCACTTTCCTGAGGATATCAGTACGCAAGGCATCCCCACTCAGCATCTCTTCCCTCTCTCTCTCTCGGGATGTTTTCATGTTCTGAAATCTCTTTCCTTCTCCCCCTGAGTCACTTCATAGCTTGGAGTGCCTGACAGAGTGCCTAGAGACAAAAGAGCAAAGGGGGAAGGCCTCTGGCTCTACTGGTTGCCCATGGGCAGAGAAGATCTGCTCGTCTATCTGGAAGGTCTAGAGAGTAGTGATTGATTGGGGAGCTACATCCTGGGCGGAACTGGCCAGGTGAAGCTTGCTGACATGTGGCAGCCTCTCTGGAGACTACTAATCCCGCTGATAACATTCTATGCAAATAGCCGGCTGAGTGCCATGGGCAGAAAACATTGACACATACCTGCCAGAGGCCTATTCTGGGTCTCAAGAGTCCACCCTGGTCTCCAGCAACTCATCATCTCAGCACACACTTTGCCTGCACGCATGGAAACCGCCTCTCTCCACGAATGCCTTCACCTGCTAGGAAACACACGATATCACTCAGCCAAAGGAGAGCACAGGAAAAGTCAACTGAAGGCCCCATTTTCAAGATTTTGCCCTCTGCTGCTCCACAGCCTCCGGTGGCACACTGTGTGTGCGTCACTTCTCGGTAGACAAGGCCCAAATCCGGGCATCCAGGGCCCCAGCCCTCCACAGTCTACGGATGGCGGCATATGGATCACCTCTTTGCCTCGTACGGAAGGGAGGCCTGGGCCCTAGACTGGCTCCGCTAGAGCTCCACGACCTCAGCTATTTTCCCTGACCTTTGGCCCGTGCCCTCGTGAGCGTGTCATCTCTAGTTACACTTCTCTTCCGACCACACTGAATCCGCCACCTGCGGATACCTGAGCGTGGAAGTCAACATCTATCACTGGCTGCAGTCTCACAGGTCACTAGGTGTCTAGGCTCAGGCTGACCTTGGCTGTCTTCTGCCCAGGCAAGGAGCCTAATCCTTCCAAGGAAATCAGGACCCGTGCTCACTGGCCGACATCCTTTCTTTCATCCACACAGCGGTCTAGATGAGGGGAAAGAGGCCAGGTAGGCCAGGGCAAGGCTGAGTGCAGGGCCTAAGGCTTCTTTCCCAATCACCATGGAGACACCACCGGAAGGCTGGGCGGAACTTCTGACGGGGACGAGTCACAAACACTGAGCCAATAGGAGAGGTCCAGCCTATCCGGCCAGTTCCGCAGAGCCCTCAGTTTTACTCATGGACAGACAATGGCCCCTTGCGTCTTTGGCCACACAATCGAGGGCACCCAGGGAATAACTTCACAGTAGGCAACCCCTGATGTGAACACCTTCGATACACTGGGACAGCAGGCAGGTACCTCTTTTCCACCTATGCTAGGATATCAGTAGGCAAGGCGCCCTTCCTCTGCATCTATGGCCTCTCTGTATGTGTTCATTCAGAGGAATCTCTTCATTCTACCCCTGAGACACATCACAAGTATGAGGAGCCTGAGAGAGAGCCTGGAGATGAAACGGGGGAGGCTTCTGGCTGAACCGCTTCCCAGTGGGTAGAGAACAGCAGGTAGTCTCTCTGGAAGGTCTTAGCTTCTGTTGATTGACATGCGCAATACAGTAGGGGCGGACCCTGGCCAGGTGGAGCTTGTGGGCAGATGCAACCTCTCTGGCCACGAATAATTCCGCTGCTGCTTTGTATGGCGAAAACCTCTCCCCGCCAGGTGGGATGGGTAGAGAACACTGACCCACACCCACCAGGGACCTTTCCTGGGACTAAAGATCCCAACATGGTCTCAACGTCGTCACCCTCTCAGCACACACCCTTCCTGCACACATAATCCTGCCTTTCTCCGTCAGGGCCCTATCCCACCAGGAAAAAAAGCAAGCTGCTCAAAAAGGCCAATGCCAGGGAAATCGAGGAAACACTGCCATTTTCCACATTTTTGCTGTCTACATGTCTCCGCCTCTGGTGCAAGGCTGCGTATGTGGCCGGGTTCCGAAGGCAAGGCCGAAATCCTGGCAGCCTGGGCCCCAGCAGTCCAGTGATTTATGGACGTGGGGACACGGATGACCTGTTTGCCACCTACAGGAGGGATCCTTGGGCCCTTCGCTGGCTCGCCATTCAGCTCCACGACGTCCACTGCTGGCCCTGGCCTTTGCTTTGGCTGGTGCCCCATTGAACGTGGGCTCCGAAGCCATGTTTCTCCACCCATCACTATCATTCTGCCACCAGGGGATATGTGAGTGTGGGAGTCACCATTTGTCACTGGCAGCAGTGTCACCAGTCACTAGACTTCCAGGTACCCGCTGACCTAGGCTGCCTTCTGCCCCAGGCAAGGTCCCCAATCCTTTATCCCAGATGCTCACACCTAGGCACTGGCAGACATTCATTTTTATCAACACAGAGGTCTGAGTGAGGGTGACCGGGCCAGGTAGGTGAAGTCAAGGCCAGGTGGGCGGGGCTGAGGATTCTTTGCCATCACCATAGAGACAGTCCCCCCACCGCAAGAGTGGGCGGAGCTTGTGATGGGCCTGGTGACAAGACTCAGCCAATGGCAGAGATCCGGCCCGCCAGGCAGATGACACAGGGCCCTCCATTGTGACCTAGGACACCTAGTGGCCACAGCGTTGGAGCACACCCTGGGAAAGGCTACGTAGGCACAAGGGAGCCCCTGGTGTGGACTGCTTCAGGGCAGTGGCAGAGCAGGCCAGATACCTCTTTCCCACTTTCCTGAGGATATCAGTACGCAAGGCATCCCCACTCAGCATCTCTTCCCTCTCTCTCTCTCGGGATGTTTTCATGTTCTGAAATCTCTTTCCTTCTCCCCTTGAGTCACTTCATAGCTTGGAGTGCCTGACAGAGTGCCTAGAGACAAAAGAGCTAAGGGGTTAGGCCTCTGGCTCTACTGGTTGCCCATGGGCAGAGAAGATCTGCTCGTCTATCTGGAAGGTCTAGAGAGTAGTGATTGATTGGGGAGCTACATCCTGGGCGGAACTGGCCAGGTGAAGCTTGCTGACACGTGGCAGCCTCTCTGGAGACTACTAATCCCGCTGATAACATTCTATGCAAATAGCCGGCTGAGTGCCATGGGCAGAAAACATTGACACATACCTGCCAGAGGCCTATTCTGGGTCTCAAGAGTCCACCCTGGTCTCCAGCAACTCATCATCTCAGCACACACTTTGCCTGCACGCATGGAAACCGCCTCTCTTCGCGAATGCATTCACCTGCTAGGAAACACACGATGTCACTCAGCCAAAGGAGAGCAGAGGCAAAGTCAACTGAAGGCCCCATTTTCAAGATTTTGCCCTCTGCTGCTCCACAGCCTCCGGTGGCACACTGCATGTGCGTCACTTCTCGGTAGACAAGGCCCAAATCCGGGCATCCAGGGCCCCAGCCCTCCACAGTCTACGGATGGCGGCATATGGATCACCTCTTTGCCTCGTACGGCAGGGAGGCCTGGGCCCTAGACTGGCTCCGCTAGAGCTCCACGACCTCAGCTATTTTCCCTGACCTTTGGCCCGTGCCCTCGTGAGCGTGTCATCTCTAGTTACACTTCTCTTCCGACCACACTGAATCCGCCACCTGCGGATACCTGAGCGTGGAAGTCAACATCTATCACTGGCTGCAGTCTCACAGGTCACTAGGTGTCTAGGCTCAGGCTGACCTTGGCTGTCTTCTGCCCAGGCAAGGAGCCTAATCCTTCCAAGGAAATCAGGACCCGTGCTCACTGGCCGACATCCTTTCTTTCATCCACACAGCGGTCTAGATGAGGGGAAAGAGGCCAGGTAGGCCAGGGCCAGGCTGAGTGCAGGGCCTAAGGCTTCTTTCCCAATCACCATGGAGACACCACCGGAAGGCTGGGCGGAACTTCTGACGGGGACGAGTCACAAACACTGAGCCAATAGGAGAGGTCCAGCCTATCCGGCCAGTTCCGCAGAGCCCTCAGTTTTACTCATGGACAGACAATGGCCCCTTGCGTCTTTGGCCACAAAATCGAGGGCACCCAGGGAATAACTTCACAGTAGGCAACCCCTGATGTGAACACCTTCGACACACTGGGACAGCAGGGAGGTACCTCTTTTCCACCTACGCTAGGATATCAGTAGGCAAGGCGCCCTTCCTCTGCATCTATGGCCTCTCTGTATGTGTTCATTCAGAGGAAACTCTTCATTCTACCCGTGAGACACATCACAAGTAGGAGGGGCCTGAGAGAGAGCCTGGAGATGAAACGGGGGAGGCTTCTGGCTGGACCGCTTCCCAGTGGGTAGAGAACAGCAGGTAGTCTCTCTGGAAGGTCTTAGCTTCTGTTGATTGACATGCGCAATACAGTAGGGGCGGACCCTGGCCAGGTGGAGCTTGTGGGCAGATGCAACCTCTCTGGCCACGAATAATTCCGCTGCTGCTTTGTATGGCGAAAACCTCTCCCCGCCAAGTGGGATGGGTAGAGAACACTGACCCACACCCACCAGGGACCTTTCCTGGGACTAAAGATCCCAACATGTTCTCAACGTCGTCACCCTCTCAGCACACACCCTTCCTGCACACATAATCCTGCCTTTCTCCGTCAGGGCCCTATCCCACCAGGAAAAAGAGCAAGCTGCTCAAAAAGGCCAATGCCAGGGAAATCGAGGAAACACTGCCATTTTCCACATTTTTGCTGTCTACATGTCTCCACCTGTGGTGCAAGGCTGCGTATGTGGCCGGGCTCCGAAGGCAAGGCCGAAATCCTGGCAGCCTGGGCCCCAGCAGTCCAGTGATTTATGGACGTGGGGACAAGGATGACCTGTTTGCCACCTACAGGAGCGATCCTTGGGCCCTTCACTTTCTCGCCATTCAGCTCCATGACGTCCACTGCTGGCCCTGGCCTTTGCTTTGGCTGATGCCCCATTGAACGTGTGCTCCGGAGCCATGTTTCTCCACCCATCACTATCATTCTGCCACCAGGGGATATGTGAGTGTGGGAGTCACCATTTCTCACTGGTAGCAGTGTCGCAAGTCACTAGACTTCCAGGTACACGCTGACCTAGGCTGCCTTCGGCCCCAGGCAAGGTCCCCAATCCTTTATCCCAGATGCTGACACCTAGGCACTGGCAGACATTCATTTTTATCAACACAGAGGTCTGAGTGAGGGTGAGCGGGCCAGGTAGGTGAAGTCAAGGCCCGGTGGGCGGTGCTGAGGATTCTTTACCATCACCATAGAGAGAGTCCCCACACCGCAAGAGTGGGCGGAGCTTGTGATGGGCCTGGTGACAAGACTCAGCCAATGGCAGAGATCCGGCCCGCCAGGCAGATGACACAGGGCCCTCCATTGTGACCTATGACACCTTGTGGCCACAGGGTTGGAGCACACCCTGGGAAAGGCTACGTAGGCACAAGGGAGCCCCTGGTGCGGACTGCTTCAGGGCAGTGGCAGAGCAGGCCAGATACCTCTTTCCCACTTTCCTGAGGATATCAGTACGCAAGGCATCCCCACTCAGCATCTCTTCCCTCTCTCTCTCGGTCTCTCTCGGGATGTTTTCATTCTCTGTAATCTCTTTCCTTCTCCCCCTGAGTCACTTCATAGCTTGGAGTGCCTGACAGAGTGCCTAGAGACAAAAGAGCAAAGGGGGAAGGCCTCTGGCTCTACTGGTTGCCCATGGGCAGAGAAGATCTGCTCGTCTGTCTGGAAGGTCTAGAGAGTAGTGATTGATTGGGGAGCTACATCCTGGGCGGAACTGGCCAGGTGAAGCTTGCTGACATGTGGCAGCCGCTCTGGAGACTACTAATCCGGCTGATAAAATTCTATGCAAATAGCTGGCTGAGTGCCATGGGCAGAAAACATTGACACATACCTGCCAGAGGCCTATTCTGGGTCTCAAGAGTCCACCCTGGTCTCCAGCAACTCATCATCTCAGCACACACTTTGCCTGCACGCATGGAAACCGCCTCTCTCCACGAATGCCTTCACCTGCTAGGAAACACACGATCTCACTCAGCCAAAGGAGAGCACAGGCTAAGTCAACTGACCCTCACATTTTCAAGATTTTGCTCTCTGCTGCTCCACAGCCTCCAGTGGCACACTGCATGTGCGTCACTTCTCGGTAGACAAGGCCCAAATCCGGGCATCCAGGGCCCCAGCCCTCCACAGTCTACGGATGGCGGCATATGGATCACCTCTTTGCCTCATACGGCAGGGAGGCCTGGGCCCTAGACTGGCTCCGCTAGAGCTCCACGACCTCAGCTATTTTCCCTGACCTTTGGCCCGTGCCCTCGTGAGCGTGTCATCTCTAGTTACACTTCTCTTCCGACCACACTGAATCCGCCACCTGCGGATACCTGAGCGTGGAAGTCAACATCTATCACTGGCTGCAGTCTCACAGGTCACTAGGTGTCTAGGCTCAGGCTGACCTTGGCTGTCTTCTGCCCAGGCAAGGAGCCTAATCCTTCCAAGGAAATCAGGACCCGTGCTCACTGGCCGACATCCTTTCTTTCATCCACACAGCGGTCTAGATGAGGGGAAAGAGGCCAGGTAGGCCAGGGCAAGGCTGAGTGCAGGGCCTAAGGCTTCTTTCCCAATCACCATGGAGACACCACCGGAAGACTGGGCGGAACTTCTGACGGGGACGAGTCACAAACACTGAGCCAATAGGAGAGGTCCAGCCTATCCGGCCAGTTCCGCAGAGCCCTCAGTTTTACTCATGGACAGACAATGGCCCCTTGCGTCTTTGGCCACAAAATCGAGGGCACCCAGGGAATAACTTCACAGTAGGCAACCCCTGATGTGAACACCTTCGACACACTGGGACAGCAGGGAGGTACCTCTTTTCCACCTACGCTAGGATATCAGTAGGCAAGGCGCCCTTCCTCTGCATCTATGGCCTCTCTGTATGTGTTCATTCAGAGGAAACTCTTCATTCTACCCGTGAGACACATCACAAGTAGGAGGGGCCTGAGAGAGAGCCTGGAGATGAAACGGGGGAGGCTTCTGGCTGGACCGCTTCCCAGTGGGTAGAGAACAGCAGGTAGTCTCTCTGGAAGGTCTTAGCTTCTGTTGATTGACATGCGCAATACAGTAGGGGCGGACCCTGGCCAGGTGGAGCTTGTGGGCAGATGCAACCTCTCTGGCCACGAATAACTCCGCTGCTGCTTTGTATGGCGAAAACCTCTCCCCGCCAAGTGGGATGGGTAGAGAACACTGACCCACACCCACCAGGGACCTTTCCTGGGACTAAAGATCCCAACATGTTCTCAACGTCGTCACCCTCTCAGCACACACCCTTCCTGCACACATAATCCTGCCTTTCTCCGTCAGGGCCCTATCCCACCAGGAAAAAGAGCAAGCTGCTCAAAAAGGCCAATGCCAGGGAAATCGAGGAAACACTGCCATTTTCCACATTTTTGCTGTCTACATGTCTCCACCTGTGGTGCAAGGCTGCGTATGTGGCCGGGCTCCGAAGGCAAGGCCGAAATCCTGGCAGCCTGGGCCCCAGCAGTCCAGTGATTTATGGACGTGGGGACAAGGATGACCTGTTTGCCACCTACAGGAGGGATCCTTGGGCCCTTCACTTTCTCGCCATTCAGCTCCATGACGTCCACTGCTGGCCCTGGCCTTTGCTTTGGCTGATGCCCCATTGAACGTGTGCTCCGGAGCCATGTTTCTCCACCCATCACTATCATTCTGCCACCAGGGGATATGTGAGTGTGGGAGTCACCATTTCTCACTGGTAGCAGTGTCGCAAGTCACTAGACTTCCAGGTACACGCTGACCTAGGCTGCCTCCTGCCCCAGGCAAGGTCCCCAATCCTTTATCCCAGATGCTGACACCTAGGCACTGGCAGACATTCATTTTTATCAACACAGAGGTCTGAGTGAGGGTCAGCGGGCCAGGTAGGTGAAGTCAAGGCCCGGTGGGCGGTGCTGAGGATTCTTTACCATCACCATAGAGAGAGTCCCCCCACCGCAAGAGTGGGCGGAGCTTGTGATGGGCCTGGTGACAAGACTCAGCCAATGGCAGAGATCCGGCCCGCCAGGCAGATGACACAGGGCCCTCCATTGTGACCTATGACACCTTGTGGCCACAGGGTTGGAGCACACCCTGGGAAAGGCTACGTAGGCACAAGGGAGCCCCTGGTGCGGACTGCTTCAGGGCAGTGGCAGAGCAGGCCAGATACCTCTTTCCCACTTTCCTGAGGATATCAGTACGCAAGGCATCCCCACTCAGCATCTCTTCCCTCTCTCTCTCTCGGTCTCTCTCGGGATGTTTTCATTCTCTGAAATCTCTTTCCTTCTCCCCCTGAGTCACTTCATAGCTTGGAGTGCCTGACAGAGTGCCTAGAGACAAAAGAGCAAAGGGGGAAGGCCTCTGGCTCTACTGGTTGCCCATGGGCAGAGAAGATCTGCTCGTCTGTCTGGAAGGTCTAGAGAG
The DNA here is from genome assembly GCF_024166365.1 of Elephas maximus indicus. Taxonomy (NCBI): domain Eukaryota; kingdom Metazoa; phylum Chordata; class Mammalia; order Proboscidea; family Elephantidae; genus Elephas; species Elephas maximus. Next base: position 11,701,545 of record NC_064832.1, on the reverse strand, counting down.
TAGTGATTGATTGGGGAGCTACATCCTGGGCGGAACTGGCCAGGTGAAGCTTGCTGACATGTGGCAGCCTCTCTGGAGACTACTAATCCCGCTGATAACATTCTATGCAAATAGCCGGCTGAGTGCCATGGGCAGAAAACATTGACACATACCTGCCAGAGGCCTATTCTGGGTCTCAAGAGTCCATCCTGGTCTCCAGAAACTCATCATCTCAGCACACACTTTGCCTGCACGCATGGAAACCGCCTCTCTCCACGAATGCCTTCACCTGCTAGGAAACACACGATGTCACTCAGCCAAAGGACAGCACAGGCAAAGTCAACTGAAGGCCCCATTTTCAAGATTTTGCCCTCTGCTGCTCCACAGCCTCCGGTGGCACACTGCATGTGCGTCACTTCTCGGTAGACAAGGCCCAAATCCGGGCATCCAGGGCCCCAGCCCTCCACAGTCTACGGATGGCGGCATATGGATCACCTCTTTGCCTCGTACGGCAGGGAGGCCTGGGCCCTAGACTGGCTCCGCTAGAGCTCCACGACCTCAGCTATTTTCCCTGACCTTTGGCCCGTGCCCTCGTGAGCGTGTCATCTCTAGTTACACTTCTCTTCCGACCACACTGAATCCGCCACCTGCGGATACCTGAGCGTGGAAGTCAACATCTATCACTGGCTGCAGTCTCACAGGTCACTAGGTGTCTAGGCTCAGGCTGACCTTGGCTGTCTTCTGCCCAGGCAAGGAGCCTAATCCTTCCAAGGAAATCAGGACCCGTGCTCACTGGCCGACATCCTTTCTTTCATCCACACAGCGGTCTAGATGAGGGGAAAGAGGCCAGGTAGGCCAGGGCCAGGCTGAGTGCAGGGCCTAAGGCTTCTTTCCCAATCACCATGGAGACACCACCGCAAGGCTGGGCGGAACTTCTGACGGGGACGAGTCACAAACACTGAGCCAATAGGAGAGGTCCAGCCTATCCGGCCAGTTCCGCAGAGCCCTCAGTTTTACTCATGGACAGACAATGGCCCCTTGCGTCTTTGGCCACAAAATCGAGGGCACCCAGGGAATAACTTCACAGTAGGCAACCCCTGATGTGAACACCTTCGACACACTGGGACAGCAGGGAGGTACCTCTTTTCCACCTACGCTAGGATATCAGTAGGCAAGGCGCCCTTCCTCTGCATCTATGGCCTCTCTGTATGTGTTCATTCAGAGGAAACTCTTCATTCTACCCGTGAGACACATCACAAGTAGGAGGGGCCTGAGAGAGAGCCTGGAGATGAAACGGGGGAGGCTTCTGGCTGGACCGCTTCCCAGTGGGTAGAGAACAGCAGGTAGTCTCTCTGGAAGGTCTTAGCTTCTGTTGATTGACATGCGCAATACAGTAGGGGCGGACCCTGGCCAGGTGGAGCTTGTGGGCAGATGCAACCTCTCTGGCCACGAATAATTCCGCTGCTGCTTTGTATGGCGAAAACCTCTCCCCGCCAAGTGGGATGGGTAGAGAACACTGACCCACACCCACCAGGGACCTTTCCTGGGACTAAAGATCCCAACATGTTCTCAACGTCGTCACCCTCTCAGCACACACCCTTCCTGCACACATAATCCTGCCTTTCTCCGTCAGGGCCCTATCCCACCAGGAAAAAGAGCAAGCTGCTCAAAAAGGCCAATGCCAGGGAAATCGAGGAAACACTGCCATTTTCCACATTTTTGCTGTCTACATGTCTCCACCTGTGGTGCAAGGCTGCGTATGTGGCCGGGCTCCGAAGGCAAGGCCGAAATCCTGGCAGCCTGGGCCCCAGCAGTCCAGTGATTTATGGACGTGGGGACAAGGATGACCTGTTTGCCACCTACAGGAGCGATCCTTGGGCCCTTCACTTTCTCGCCATTCAGCTCCATGACGTCCACTGCTGGCCCTGGCCTTTGCTTTGGCTGATGCCCCATTGAACGTGTGCTCCGGAGCCATGTTTCTCCACCCATCACTATCATTCTGCCACCAGGGGATATGTGAGTGTGGGAGTCACCATTTCTCACTGGTAGCAGTGTCGCAAGTCACTAGACTTCCAGGTACACGCTGACCTAGGCTGCCTTCGGCCCCAGGCAAGGTCCCCAATCCTTTATCCCAGATGCTGACACCTAGGCACTGGCAGACATTCATTTTTATCAACACAGAGGTCTGAGTGAGGGTGAGCGGGCCAGGTAGGTGAAGTCAAGGCCCGGTGGGCGGTGCTGAGGATTCTTTACCATCACCATAGAGAGAGTCCCCACACCGCAAGAGTGGGCGGAGCTTGTGATGGGCCTGGTGACAAGACTCAGCCAATGGCAGAGATCCGGCCCGCCAGGCAGATGACACAGGGCCCTCCATTGTGACCTATGACACCTTGTGGCCACAGGGTTGGAGCACACCCTGGGAAAGGCTACGTAGGCACAAGGGAGCCCCTGGTGCGGACTGCTTCAGGGCAGTGGCAGAGCAGGCCAGATACCTCTTTCCCACTTTCCTGAGGATATCAGTACGCAAGGCATCCCCACTCAGCATCTCTTCCCTCTCTCTCTCGGTCTCTCTCGGGATGTTTTCATTCTCTGTAATCTCTTTCCTTCTCCCCCTGAGTCACTTCATAGCTTGGAGTGCCTGACAGAGTGCCTAGAGACAAAAGAGCAAAGGGGGAAGGCCTCTGGCTCTACTGGTTGCCCATGGGCAGAGAAGATCTGCTCGTCTGTCTGGAAGGTCTAGAGAGTAGTGATTGATTGGGGAGCTACATCCTGGGCGGAACTGGCCAGGTGAAGCTTGCTGACATGTGGCAGCCGCTCTGGAGACTACTAATCCCGCTGATAAAATTCTATGCAAATAGCTGGCTGAGTGCCATGGGTAGAAAACATTGACACATACCTGCCAGAGGCCTATTCTGGGTCTCAAGAGTCCACCCTGGTCTCCAGCAACTCATCATCTCAGCACACACTTTGCCTGCACGCATGGAAACCGCCTCTCTCCACGAATGCCTTCACCTGCTAGGAAACACACGATCTCACTCAGCCAAAGGAGAGCACAGGCTAAGTCAACTGACCCTCACATTTTCAAGATTTTGCTCTCTGCTGCTCCACAGCCTCCAGTGGCACACTGCATGTGCGTCACTTCTCGGTAGACAAGGCCCAAATCCGGGCATCCAGGGCCCCAGCCCTCCACAGTCTACGGATGGCGGCATATGGATCACCTCTTTGCCTCATACGGCAGGGAGGCCTGGGCCCTAGACTGGCTCCGCTAGAGCTCCACGACCTCAGCTATTTTCCCTGACCTTTGGCCCGTGCCCTCGTGAGCGTGTCATCTCTAGTTACACTTCTCTTCCGACCACACTGAATCCGCCACCTGCGGATACCTGAGCGTGGAAGTCAACATCTATCACTGGCTGCAGTCTCACAGGTCACTAGGTGTCTAGGCTCAGGCTGACCTTGGCTGTCTTCTGCCCAGGCAAGGAGCCTAATCCTTCCAAGGAAATCAGGACCCGTGCTCACTGGCCGACATCCTTTCTTTCATCCACACAGCGGTCTAGATGAGGGGAAAGAGGCCAGGTAGGCCAGGGCAAGGCTGAGTGCAGGGCCTAAGGCTTCTTTCCCAATCACCATGGAGACACCACCGGAAGACTGGGCGGAACTTCTGACGGGGACGAGTCACAAACACTGAGCCAATAGGAGAGGTCCAGCCTATCCGGCCAGTTCCGCAGAGCCCTCAGTTTTACTCATGGACAGACAATGGCCCCTTGCGTCTTTGGCCACAAAATCGAGGGCACCCAGGGAATAACTTCACAGTAGGCAACCCCTGATGTGAACACCTTCGACACACTGGGACAGCAGGGAGGTACCTCTTTTCCACCTACGCTAGGATATCAGTAGGCAAGGCGCCCTTCCTCTGCATCTATGGCCTCTCTGTATGTGTTCATTCAGAGGAAACTCTTCATTCTACCCGTGAGACACATCACAAGTAGGAGGGGCCTGAGAGAGAGCCTGGAGATGAAACGGGGGAGGCTTCTGGCTGGACCGCTTCCCAGTGGGTAGAGAACAGCAGGTAGTCTCTCTGGAAGGTCTTAGCTTCTGTTGATTGACATGCGCAATACAGTAGGGGCGGACCCTGGCCAGGTGGAGCTTGTGGGCAGATGCAACCTCTCTGGCCACGAATAACTCCGCTGCTGCTTTGTATGGCGAAAACCTCTCCCCGCCAAGTGGGATGGGTAGAGAACACTGACCCACACCCACCAGGGACCTTTCCTGGGACTAAAGATCCCAACATGTTCTCAACGTCGTCACCCTCTCAGCACACACCCTTCCTGCACACATAATCCTGCCTTTCTCCGTCAGGGCCCTATCCCACCAGGAAAAAGAGCAAGCTGCTCAAAAAGGCCAATGCCAGGGAAATCGAGGAAACACTGCCATTTTCCACATTTTTGCTGTCTACATGTCTCCACCTGTGTTGCAAGGCTGCGTATGTGGCCGGGCTCCGAAGGCAAGGCCGAAATCCTGGCAGCCTGGGCCCCAGCAGTCCAGTGATTTATGGACGTGGGGACAAGGATGACCTGTTTGCCACCTACAGGAGGGATCCTTGGGCCCTTCACTTTCTCGCAATTCAGCTCCATGACGTCCACTGCTGGCCCTGGCCTTTGCTTTGGCTGATGCCCCATTGAACGTGTGCTCCGGAGCCATGTTTCTCCACCCATCACTATCATTCTGCCACCAGGGGATATGTGAGTGTGGGAGTCACCATTTCTCACTGGTAGCAGTGTCGCAAGTCACTAGACTTCCAGGTACACGCTGACCTAGGCTGCCTCCTGCCCCAGGCAAGGTCCCCAATCCTTTATCCCAGATGCTGACACCTAGGCACTGGCAGACATTCATTTTTATCAACACAGAGGTCTGAGTGAGGGTCAGCGGGCCAGGTAGGTGAAGTCAAGGCCCGGTGGGCGGTGCTGAGGATTCTTTACCATCACCATAGAGAGAGTCCCCCCACCGCAAGAGTGGGCGGAGCTTGTGATGGGCCTGGTGACAAGACTCAGCCAATGGCAGAGATCCGGCCCGCCAGGCAGATGACACAGGGCCCTCCATTGTGACCTATGACACCTTGTGGCCACAGGGTTGGAGCACACCCTGGGAAAGGCTACGTAGGCACAAGGGAGCCCCTGGTGCGGACTGCTTCAGGGCAGTGGCAGAGCAGGCCAGATACCTCTTTCCCACTTTCCTGAGGATATCAGTACGCAAGGCATCCCCACTCAGCATCTCTTCCCTCTCTCTCTCTCGGTCTCTCTCGGGATGTTTTCATTCTCTGAAATCTCTTTCCTTCTCCCCCTGAGTCACTTCATAGCTTGGAGTGCCTGACAGAGTGCCTAGAGACAAAAGAGCAAAGGGGGAAGGCCTCTGGCTCTACTGGTTGCCCATGGGCAGAGAAGATCTGCTCGTCTGTCTGGAAGGTCTAGAGAGTAGTGATTGATTGGGGAGCTACATCCTGGGCGGAACTGGCCAGGTGAAGCTTGCTGACATGTGGCAGCCTCTCTGGAGACTACTAATCCCGCTGATAACATTCTATGCAAATAGCCGGCTGAGTGCCATGGGCAGAAAACATTGACACATACCTGCCAGAGGCCTATTCTGGGTCTCAAGAGTCCATCCTGGTCTCCAGAAACTCATCATCTCAGCACACACTTTGCCTGCACGCATGGAAACCGCCTCTCTCCACGAATGCCTTCACCTGCTAGGAAACACACGATGTCACTCAGCCAAAAGACAGCACAGGCAAAGTCAACTGAAGGCCCCATTTTCAAGATTTTGCCCTCTGCTGCTCCACAGCCTCCGGTGGCACACTGCATGTGCGTCACTTCTCGGTAGACAAGGCCCAAATCCGGGCATCCAGGGCCCCAGCCCTCCACAGTCTACGGATGGCGGCATATGGATCACCTCTTTGCCTCGTACGGCAGGGAGGCCTGGGCCCTAGACTGGCTCCGCTAGAGCTCCACGACCTCAGCTATTTTCCCTGACCTTTGGCCCGTGCCCTCGTGAGCGTGTCATCTCTAGTTACACTTCTCTTCCGACCACACTGAATCCGCCACCTGCGGATACCTGAGCGTGGAAGTCAACATCTATCACTGGCTGCAGTCTCACAGGTCACTAGGTGTCTAGGCTCAGGCTGACCTTGGCTGTCTTCTGCCCAGGCAAGGAGCCTAATCCTTCCAAGGAAATCAGGACCCGTGCTCACTGGCCGACATCCTTTCTTTCATCCACACAGCGGTCTAGATGAGGGGAAAGAGGCCAGGTAGGCCAGGGCAAGGCTGAGTGCAGGGCCTAAGGCTTCTTTCCCAATCACCATGGAGACACCACCGCAACGCTGGGCGGAACTTCTGACGGGGACGAGTCACAAACACTGAGCCAATAGGAGAGGTCCAGCCTATCCGGCCAGTTCCGCAGAGCCCTCAGTTTTACTCATGGACAGACAATGGCCCCTTGCGTCTTTGGCCACAAAATCGAGGGCACCCAGGGAATAACTTCACAGTAGGCAACCCCTGATGTGAACACCTTCGACACACTGGGACAGCAGGGAGGTACCTCTTTTCCACCTACGCTAGGATATCAGTAGGCAAGGCGCCCTTCCTCTGCATCTATGGCCTCTCTGTATGTGTTCATTCAGAGGAATCTCTTCATTCTACCCCTGAGACACATCACAAGCAGGAGGGGCCTGAGAGAGAGCCTGGAGATGAAACGGGGGAGGCTTCTGGCTGGACTGCTTCCCAGTAGGTAGAGAACAGCAGGTAGTCTCTCTGGAAGGTCTTAGCTTCTGTTGATTGACATGCGCAATACAGTAGGGGCGGACCCTGGCCAGGTGGAGCTTGTGGGCAGATGCAACCTCTCTGGCCACGAATAATTCCGCTGCTGCTTTGTATGGCGAAAACCTCTCCCCGCCAAGTGGGATGGGTAGAGAACACTGACCCACACCCACCAGGGACCTTTCCTGGGACTAAAGATCCCAACATGTTCTCAACGTCGTGACCCTCTCAGCACACACCCTTCCTGCACACATAATCCTGCCTTTCTCCGTCAGGGCCCTATCCCACCAGGAAAAAGAGCAAGCTGCTCAAAAAGGCCAATGCCAGGGAAATCGAGGAAACACTGCCATTTTCCACATTTTTCCTTTCTACATGTCTCTACCTCCGGTGCAAGGCTGCGTATGTGGCCGGGCTCCGAAGGCAAGGCCGAAATCCTGGCAGCCTGGGCCCCAGCAGTCCAGTGATTTATGGACGTGGGGACAAGGATGACCTGTTTGCCACCTACAGGAGCGATCCTTGGGCCCTTCACTGGCTCGCCATTCAGCTCCATGACGTCCACTGCTGGCCCTGGCCTTTGCTTTGGCTGATGCCCCATTGAACGTGTGCTCCGGAGCCATGTTTCTCCACCCATCACTATCATTCTGCCACCAGGGGATATGTGAGTGTGGGAGTCACCATTTCTCACTGGTAGCAGTGTCCCAAGTCACTAGACTTCCAGGTACCCGCTGACCTAGGCTGCCTTCGGCCCCAGGCAAGGTCCCCAATCCTTTATCCCAGATGCTGACACCTAGGCACTGGCAGACATTCATTTTTATCAACACAGAGGTCTGAGTGAGGGTCAGCGGGCCAGGTAGGTGAAGTCAAGGCCAGGTGGGCAGGGCTGAGGATTCTTTACCATCACCATAGAGAGAGTCCCCCCACCGCAAGAGTGGGCGGAGCTTGTGATGGGCCTGGTGACAAGACTCAGACAATGGCAGAGATCCGGCCCGCCAGGCAGATGACACAGGGCCCTCCATTGTGACCTATGACACCTTGTGGCCACAGGGTTGGAGCACACCCTGGGAAAGGCTACGTAGGCACAAGGGAGCCCCTGGTGCGGACTGCTTCAGGGCAGTGGCAGAGCAGGCCAGATACCTCTTTCCCACTTTCCTGAGGATATCAGTACGCAAGGCATCCCCACTCAGCATCTCTTGCCTCTCTCTCTCGGTCTCTCTCGGGATGTTTTCATTCTCTGAAATCTCTTTCCTTCTCCCCCTGAGTCACTTCATAGCTTGGAGTGCCTGACAGAGTGCCTAGAGACAAAAGAGCAAAGGGGGAAGGCCTCTGGCTCTACTGGTTGCCCATGGGCAGAGAAGATCTGCTCGTCTGTCTGGAAGGTCTAGAGAGTAGTGATTGATTGGGGAGCTACATCCTGGGCGGAACTGGCCAGGTGAAGCTTGCTGACACGTGGCAGCCTCTCTGGAGACTACTAATCCCGCTGATAACATTCTATGCAAATAGCCGGCTGAGTGCCATGGGCAGAAAACATTGACACATACCTGCCAGAGGCCTATTCTGGGTCTCAAGAGTCCACCCTGGTCTCCAGCAACTCATCATCTCAGCACACACTTTGCCTGCACGCATGGAAACCGCCTCTCTCCACGAATGCCTTCACCTGCTAGGAAACACACGATATCACTCAGCCAAAGGAGAGCACAGGCAAAGTCAACTGAAGGCCCCATTTTCAAGATTTTGCCCTCTGCTGCTCCACAGCCTCCGGTGGCACACTGCATGTGCGTCACTTCTCGGTAGACAAGGCCCAAATCCGGGCATCCAGGGCCCCAGCCCTCCACAGTCTACGGATGGCGGCATATGGATCACCTCTTTGCCTCGTACGGCAGGGAGGCCTGGGCCCTAGACTGGCTCCGCTAGAGCTCCACGACCTCAGCTATTTTCCCTGACCTTTGGCCCGTGCCCTCGTGAGCGTGTCATCTCTAGTTACACTTCTCTTCCGACCACACTGAATCCGCCACCTGCGGATACCTGAGCGTGGAAGTCAACATCTATCACTGGCTGCAGTCTCACAGGTCACTAGGTGTCTAGGCTCAGGCTGACCTTGGCTGTCTTCTGCCCAGGCAAGGAGCCTAATCCTTCCAAGGAAATCAGGACCCGTGCTCACTGGCCGACATCCTTTCTTTCATCCACACAGCGGTCTAGATGAGGGGAAAGAGGCCAGGTAGGCCAGGGCCAGGCTGAGTGCAGGGCCTAAGGCTTCTTTCCCAATCACCATGGAGACACCACCGGAAGGCTGGGCGGAACTTCTGACGGGGACGAGTCACAAACACTGAGCCAATAGGAGAGGTCCAGCCTATCCGGCCAGTTCCGCAGAGCCCTCAGTTTTACTCATGGACAGACAATGGCCCCTTGCGTCTTTGGCCACAAAATCGAGGGCACCCAGGGAATAACTTCACAGTAGGCAACCCCTGATGTGAACACCTTCGACACACTGGGACAGCAGGCAGGTACCTCTTTTCCACCTACGCTAGGATATCAGTAGGCAAGGCGCCCTTCCTCTGCATCTATGGCCTCTCTGTATGTGTTCATTCAGAGGAATCTCTTCATTCTACCCCTGAGACACATCACAAGCAGGAGGGGCCTGAGAGAGAGCCTGGAGATGAAACGGGGGAGGCTTCTGGCTGGACCGCTTCCCAGTGGGTAGAGAACAGCAGGTAGTCTCTCTGGAAGGTCTTAGCTTCTGTTGATTGACATGCGCAATACAGTAGGGGCGGACCCTGGCCAGGTGGAGCTTGTGGGCAGATGCAACCTCTCTGGCCACGAATAATTCCACTGCTGCTTTGTATGGCGAAAACCTCTCCCCGCCAGGTGGGATGGGTAGAGAACACTGACCCACACCCACCAGGGACCTTTCCTGGGACTAAAGATTACCAACATGGTCTCAACGTCGTCACCCTCTCAGCACACACCCTTCCTGCACACATAATCCTGCCTTTCTCCGTCAGGGCCCTATCCCACCAGGAAAAAAAGCAAGCTGCTCAAAAAGGCCAATGCCAGGGAAATCGAGGAAACACTGCCATTTTCCACATTTTTGCTGTCTACATGTCTCCGCCTCTGGTGCAAGGCTGCGTATGTGGCCGGGCCCGAAGGCAAGTCCGAAATCCTGGCAGCCTGGGCCCCAGCAGTCCAGTGATTTATGGACGTGGGGACAAGGATGACCTGTTTGCCACCTACAGGAGGGATCCTTGGGCCCTTCGCTGGCTCGCCATTCAGCTCCACGACGTCCACTGCTGGCCCTGGCCTTTGCTTTGGCTGGTGCCCCATTGAACGTGGGCTCCGGAGCCATGTTTCTCCACCCATCACTATCATTCTGCCACCAGGGGATATGTGAGTGTGGGAGTCACCATTTGTCACTGGCAGCAGTGTCACCAGTCACTAGACTTCCAGGTACCCGCTGACCTAGGCTGCCTTCTGCCCCAGGCAAAGTCCCCAATCCTTTATCCCAGATGCTGACACCTAGGCACTGGCAGACATTCATTTTTATCAACACAGAGGTCTGAGTGAGGGTGACCGGGCCAGGTAGGTGAAGTCAAGGCCAGGTGGGCGGGGCTGAGGATTCTTTGCCATCACCATAGAGACAGTCCCCCCACCGCAAGAGTGGGCGGAGCTTGTGATGGGCCTGGTGACAAGACTCAGCCAATGGCAGAGATCCGGCCCGCCAGGCAGATGACACAGGGCCCTTCATTGTGACCTAGGACACCTAGTGGCCACAGCGTTGGAGCACACCCTGGGAAAGGCTACGTAGGCACAAGGGAGCCCCTGGTGTGGACTGCTTCAGGGCAGTGGCAGAGCAGGCCAGATACCTCTTTCCCACTTTCCTGAGGATATCAGTACGCAAGGCATCCCCACTCAGCATCTCTTCCCTCTCTCTCTCTCGGGATGTTTTCATGTTCTGAAATCTCTTTCCTTCTCCCCCTGAGTCACTTCATAGCTTGGAGTGCCTGACAGAGTGCCTAGAGACAAAAGAGCAAAGGGGGAAGGCCTCTGGCTCTACTGGTTGCCCATGGGCAGAGAAGATCTGCTCGTCTATCTGGAAGGTCTAGAGAGTAGTGATTGATTGGGGAGCTACATCCTGGGCGGAACTGGCCAGGTGAAGCTTGCTGACATGTGGCAGCCTCTCTGGAGACTACTAATCCCGCTGATAACATTCTATGCAAATAGCCGGCTGAGTGCCATGGGCAGAAAACATTGACACATACCTGCCAGAGGCCTATTCTGGGTCTCAAGAGTCCACCCTGGTCTCCAGCAACTCATCATCTCAGCACACACTTTGCCTGCACGCATGGAAACCGCCTCTCTCCAGGAATGCCTTCACCTGCTAGGAAACACACGATATCACTCAGCCAAAGGAGAGCACAGGAAAAGTCAACTGAAGGCCCCATTTTCAAGATTTTGCCCTCTGCTGCTCCACAGCCTCCGGTGGCACACTGCGTGTGCGTCACTTCTCGGTAGACAAGGCCCAAATCCGGGCATCCAGGGCCCCAGCCCTCCACAGTCTACGGATGGCGGCATATGGATCACCTCTTTGCCTCGTACGGAAGGGAGGCCTGGGCCCTAGACTGGCTCCGCTAGAGCTCCACGACCTCAGCTATTTTCCCTGACCTTTGGCCCGTGCCCTCGTGAGCGTGTCATCTCTAGTTACACTTCTCTTCCGACCACACTGAATCCGCCACCTGCGGATACCTGAGCGTGGAAGTCAACATCTATCACTGGCTGCAGTCTCACAGGTCACTAGGTGTCTAGGCTCAGGCTGACCTTGGCTGTCTTCTGCCCAGGCAAGGAGCCTAATCCTTCCAAGGAAATCAGGACCCGTGCTCACTGGCCGACATCCTTTCTTTCATCCACACAGCGGTCTAGATGAGGGGAAAGAGGCCAGGTAGGCCAGGGCAAGGCTGAGTGCAGGGCCTAAGGCTTCTTTCCCAATCACCATGGAGACACCACCGGAAGGCTGGGCGGAACTTCTGACGGGGACGAGTCACAAACACTGAGCCAATAGGAGAGGTCCAGCCTATCCGGCCAGTTCCGCAGAGCCCTCAGTTTTACTCATGGACAGACAATGGCCCCTTGCGTCTTTGGCCACACAATCGAGGGCACCCAGGGAATAACTTCACAGTAGGCAACCCCTGATGTGAACACCTTCGATACACTGGGACAGCAGGCAGGTACCTCTTTTCCACCTATGCTAGGATATCAGTAGGCAAGGCGCCCTTCCTCTGCATCTATGGCCTCTCTGTATGTGTTCATTCAGAGGAATCTCTTCATTCTACCCCTGAGACACATCACAAGTATGAGGAGCCTGAGAGAGAGCCTGGAGATGAAACGGGGGAGGCTTCTGGCTGAACCGCTTCCCAGTGGGTACAGAACAGCAGGTAGTCTCTCTGGAAGGTCTTACCTTCTGTTGATTGACATGCGCAATACAGTAGGGGCGGACCCTGGCCAGGTGGAGCTTGTGGGCAGATGCAACCTCTCTGGCCACGAATAATTCCGCTGCTGCTTTGTATGGCGAAAACCTCTCCCCGCCAGGTGGGATGGGTAGAGAACACTGACCCACACCCACCAGGGACCTTTCCTGGGACTAAAGATCCCAACATGGTCTCAACGTCGTCACCCTCTCAGCACACACCCTTCCTGCACACATAATCCTGCCTTTCTCCGTCAGGGCCCTATCCCACCAGGAAAAAAAGCCAGCTGCTCAAAAAGGCCAATGCCAGGGAAATCGAGGAAACACTGCCATTTTCCACATTTTTGCTGTCTACATGTCTCCGCCTCTGGTGCAAGGCTGCGTATGTGGCCGGGTTCCGAAGGCAAGGCCGAAATCCTGGCAGCCTGGGCCCCAGCAGTCCAGTGATTTATGGACGTGGGGACACGGATGACCTGTTTGCCACCTACAGGAGGGATCCTTGGGCCCTTCGCTGGCTCGCCATTCAGCTCCACGACGTCCACTGCTGGCCCTGGCCTTTGCTTTGGCTGGTGCCCCATTGAACGTGGGCTCCGGAGCCATGTTTCTCCACCCATCACTATCATTCTGCCACCAGGGGATATGTGAGTGTGGGAGTCACCATTTGTCACTGGCAGCAGTGTCACCAGTCACTAGACTTCCAGGTACCCGCTGACCTAGGCTGCCTTCTGCCCCAGGCAAGGTCCCCAATCCTTTATCCCAGATGCTCACACCTAGGCACTGGCAGACATTCATTTTTATCAACACAGAGGTCTGAGTGAGGGTGACCGGGCCAGGTAGGTGAAGTCAAGGCCAGGTGGGCGGGGCTGAGGATTCTTTGCCATCACCATAGAGACAGTCCCCCCACCGCAAGAGTGGGCGGAGCTTGTGATGGGCCTGGTGACAAGACTCAGCCAATGGCAGAGATCCGGCCCGCCAGGCAGATGACACAGGGCCCTCCATTGTGACCTAGGACACCTAGTGGCCACAGCGTTGGAGCACACCCTGGGAAAGGCTACGTAGGCACAAGGGAGCCCCTGGTGTGGACTGCTTCAGGGCAGTGGCAGAGCAGGCCAGATACCTCTTTCCCACTTTCCTGAGGATATCAGTACGCAAGGCATCCCCACTCAGCATCTCTTCCCTCTCTCTCTCTCGGGATGTTTTCATGTTCTGAAATCTCTTTCCTTCTCCCCCTGAGTCACTTCATAGCTTGGAGTGCCTGACAGAGTGCCTAGAGACAAAAGAGCTAAGGGGTTAGGCCTCTGGCTCTACTGGTTGCCCATGGGCAGAGAAGATCTGCTCGTCTATCTGGAAGGTCTAGAGAGTAGTGATTCATTGGGGAGCTACATCCTGGGCGGAACTGGCCAGGTGAAGCTTGCTGACACGTGGCAGCCTCTCTGGAGACTACTAATCCCGCTGATAACATTCTATGCAAATAGCCGGCTGAGTGCCATGGGCAGAAAACATTGACACATACCTGCCAGAGGCCTATTCTGGGTCTCAAGAGTCCACCCTGGTCTCCAGCAACTCATCATCTCAGCACACACTTTGCCTGCACGCATGGAAACCGCCTCTCTCCACGAATGCCTTCACCTGCTAGGAAACACACGATCTCACTCAGCCAAAGGAGAGCACAGGCTAAGTCAACTGACCCTCACATTTTCAAGATTTTGCTCTCTGCTGCTCCACAGCCTCCAGTGGCACACTGCATGTGCGTCACTTCTCGGTAGACAAGGCCCAAATCCGGGCATCCAGGGCCCCAGCCCTCCACAGTCTACGGATGGCGGCATATGGATCACCTCTTTGCCTCATACGGCAGGGAGGCCTGGGCCCTAGACTGGCTCCGCTAGAGCTCCACGACCTCAGCTATTTTCCCTGACCTTTGGCCCGTGCCCTCGTGAGCGTGTCATCTCTAGTTACACTTCTCTTCCGACCACACTGAATCCGCCACCTGCGGATACCTGAGCGTGGAAGTCAACATCTATCACTGGCTGCAGTCTCACAGGTCACTAGGTGTCTAGGCTCAGGCTGACCTTGGCTGTCTTCTGCCCAGGCAAGGAGCCTAATCCTTCCAAGGAAATCAGGACCCGTGCTCACTGGCCGACATCCTTTCTTTCATCCACACAGCGGTCTAGATGAGGGGAAAGAGGCCAGGTAGGCCAGGGCCAGGCTGAGTGCAGGGCCTAAGGCTTCTTTCCCAATCACCATGGAGACACCACCGGAAGGCTGGGCGGAACTTCTGACGGGGACGAGTCACAAACACTGAGCCAATAGGAGAGGTCCAGCCTATCCGGCCAGTTCCGCAGAGCCCTCAGTTTTACTCATGGACAGACAATGGCCCCTTGCGTCTTTGGCCACAAAATCGAGGGCACCCAGGGAATAACTTCACAGTAGGCAACCCCTGATGTGAACACCTTCGACACACTGGGACAGCAGGGAGGTACCTCTTTTCCACCTACGCTAGGATATCAGTAGGCAAGGCGCCCTTCCTCTGCATCTATGGCCTCTCTGTATGTGTTCATTCAGAGGAAACTCTTCATTCTACCCGTGAGACACATCACAAGTAGGAGGGGCCTGAGAGAGAGCCTGGAGATGAAACGGGGGAGGCTTCTGGCTGGACCGCTTCCCAGTGGGTAGAGAACAGCAGGTAGTCTCTCTGGAAGGTCTTAGCTTCTGTTGATTGACATGCGCAATACAGTAGGGGCGGACCCTGGCCAGGTGGAGCTTGTGGGCAGATGCAACCTCTCTGGCCACGAATAACTCCGCTGCTGCTTTGTATGGCGAAAACCTCTCCCCGCCAAGTGGGATGGGTAGAGAACACTGACCCACACCCACCAGGGACCTTTCCTGGGACTAAAGATCCCAACATGTTCTCAACGTCGTGACCCTCTCAGCACACACCCTTCCTGCACACATAATCCTGCCTTTCTCCGTCAGGGCCCTATCCCACCAGGAAAAAGAGCAAGCTGCTCAAAAAGGCCAATGCCAGGGAAATCGAGGAAACACTGCCATTTTCCACATTTTTGCTGTCTACATGTCTCCACCTGTGGTGCAAGGCTGCGTATGTGGCCGGGCTCCGAAGGCAAGGCCGAAATCCTGGCAGCCTGGGCCCCAGCAGTCCAGTGATTTATGGACGTGGGGACAAGGATGACCTGTTTGCCACCTACAGGAGGGATCCTTGGGCCCTTCACTTTCTCGCAATTCAGCTCCATGACGTCCACTGCTGGCCCTGGCCTTTGCTTTGGCTGATGCCCCATTGAACGTGTGCTCCGGAGCCATGTTTCTCCACCCATCACTATCATTCTGCCACCAGGGGATATGTGAGTGTGGGAGTCACCATTTCTCACTGGTAGCAGTGTCGCAAGTCACTAGACTTCCAGGTACACGCTGACCTAGGCTGCCTCCTGCCCCAGGCAAGGTCCCCAATCCTTTATCCCAGATGCTGACACCTAGGCACTGGCAGACATTCATTTTTATCAACACAGAGGTCTGAGTGAGGGTCAGCGGGCCAGGTAGGTGAAGTCAAGGCCCGGTGGGCGGTGCTGAGGATTCTTTACCATCACCATAGAGAGAGTCCCCCCACCGCAAGAGTGGGCGGAGCTTGTGATGGGCCTGGTGACAAGACTCAGCCAATGGCAGAGATCCGGCCCGCCAGGCAGATGACACAGGGCCCTCCATTGTGACCTATGACACCTTGTGGCCACAGGGTTGGAGCACACCCTGGGAAAGGCTACGTAGGCACAAGGGAGCCCCTGGTGCGGACTGCTTCAGGGCAGTGGCAGAGCAGGCCAGATACCTCTTTCCCACTTTCCTGAGGATATCAGTACGCAAGGCATCCCCACTCAGCATCTCTTCCCTCTCTCTCTCTCGGTCTCTCTCGGGATGTTTTCATTCTCTGAAATCTCTTTCCTTCTCCCCCTGAGTCACTTCATAGCTTGGAGTGCCTGACAGAGTGCCTAGAGACAAAAGAGCAAAGGGGGAAGGCCTCTGGCTCTACTGGTTGCCCATGGGCAGAGAAGATCTGCTCGTCTGTCTGGAAGGTCTAGAGAGTAGTGATTGATTGGGGAGCTACATCCTGGGCGGAACTGGCCAGGTGAAGCTTGCTGACATGTGGCAGCCTCTCTGGAGACTACTAATCCCGCTGATAACATTCTATGCAAATAGCCGGCTGAGTGCCATGGGCAGAAAACATTGACACATACCTGCCAGAGGCCTATTCTGGGTCTCAAGAGTCCATCCTGGTCTCCAGAAACTCATCATCTCAGCACACACTTTGCCTGCACGCATGGAAACCGCCTCTCTCCACGAATGCCTTCACCTGCTAGGAAACACACGATGTCACTCAGCCAAAGGAGAGCAGAGGCAAAGTCAACTGAAGGCCCCATTTTCAAGATTTTGCCCTCTGCTGCTCCACAGCCTCCGGTGGCACACTGCATGTGCGTCACTTCTCGGTAGACAAGGCCCAAATCCGGGCATCCAGGGCCCCAGCCCTCCACAGTCTACGGATGGCGGCATATGGATCACCTCTTTGCCTCGTACGGCAGGGAGGCCTGGGCCCTAGACTGGCTCCGCTAGAGCTCCACGACCTCAGCTATTTTCCCTGACCTTTGGCCCGTGCCCTCGTGAGCGTGTCATCTCTAGTTACACTTCTCTTCCGACCACACTGAATCCGCCACCTGCGGATACCTGAGCGTGGAAGTCAACATCTATCACTGGCTGCAGTCTCACAGGTCACTAGGTGTCTAGGCTCAGGCTGACCTTGGCTGTCTTCTGCCCAGGCAAGGAGCCTAATCCTTCCAAGGAAATCAGGACCCGTGCTCACTGGCCGACATCCTTTCTTTCATCCACACAGCGGTCTAGATGAGGGGAAAGAGGCCAGGTAGGCCAGGGCAAGGCTGAGTGCAGGGCCTAAGGCTTCTTTCCCAATCACCATGGAGACACCACCGCAACGCTGGGCGGAACTTCTGACGGGGACGAGTCACAAACACTGAGCCAATAGGAGAGGTCCAGCCTATCCGGCCAGTTCCGCAGAGCCCTCAGTTTTACTCATGGACAGACAATGGCCCCTTGCGTCTTTGGCCACAAAATCGAGGGCACCCAGGGAATAACTTCACAGTAGGCAACCCCTGATGTGAACACCTTCGACACACTGGGACAGCAGGGAGGTACCTCTTTTCCACCTACGCTAGGATATCAGTAGGCAAGGCGCCCTTCCTCTGCATCTATGGCCTCTCTGTATGTGTTCATTCAGAGGAATCTCTTCATTCTACCCCTGAGACACATCACAAGCAGGAGGGGCCTGAGAGAGAGCCTGGAGATGAAACGGGGGAGGCTTCTGGCTGGACTGCTTCCCAGTAGGTAGAGAACAGCAGGTAGTCTCTCTGGAAGGTCTTAGCTTCTGTTGATTGACATGCGCAATACAGTAGGGGCGGACCCTGGCCAGGTGGAGCTTGTGGGCAGATGCAACCTCTCTGGCCACGAATAATTCCGCTGCTGCTTTGTATGGCTAAAACCTCTCCCCGCCAAGTGGGATGGGTAGAGAACACTGACCCACACCCACCAGGGACCTTTCCTGGGACTAAAGATCCCAACATGTTCTCAACGTCGTGACCCTCTCAGCACACACCCTTCCTGCACACATAATCCTGCCTTTCTCCGTCAGGGCCCTATCCCACCAGGAAAAAGAGCAAGCTGCTCAAAAAGGCCAATGCCAGGGAAATCGAGGAAACACTGCCATTTTCCACATTTTTCCTTTCTACATGTCTCTACCTCCGGTGCAAGGCTGCGTATGTGGCCGGGCTCCGAAGGCAAGGCCGAAATCCTGGCAGCCTGGGCCCCAGCAGTCCAGTGATTTATGGACGTGGGGACAAGGATGACCTGTTTGCCACCTACAGGAGCGATCCTTGGGCCCTTCACTGGCTCGCCATTCAGCTCCATGACGTCCACTGCTGGCCCTGGCCTTTGCTTTGGCTGATGCCCCATTGAACGTGTGCTCCGGAGCCATGTTTCTCCACCCATCACTATCATTCTGCCACCAGGGGATATGTGAGTGTGGGAGTCACCATTTCTCACTGGTAGCAGTGTCCCAAGTCACTAGACTTCCAGGTACCCGCTGACCTAGGCTGCCTTCGGCCCCAGGCAAGGTCCCCAATCCTTTATCCCAGATGCTGACACCTAGGCACTGGCAGACATTCATTTTTATCAACACAGAGGTCTGAGTGAGGGTCAGCGGGCCAGGTAGGTGAAGTCAAGGCCAGGTGGGCAGGGCTGAGGATTCTTTACCATCACCATAGAGAGAGTCCCCCCACCGCAAGAGTGGGCGGAGCTTGTGATGGGCCTGGTGACAAGACTCAGACAATGGCAGAGATCCGGCCCGCCAGGCAGATGACACAGGGCCCTCCATTGTGACCTATGACACCTTGTGGCCACAGGGTTGGAGCACACCCTGGGAAAGGCTACGTAGGCACAAGGGAGCCCCTGGTGCGGACTGCTTCAGGGCAGTGGCAGAGCAGGCCAGATACCTCTTTCCCACTTTCCTGAGGATATCAGTACGCAAGGCATCCCCACTCAGCATCTCTTGCCTCTCTCTCTCGGTCTCTCTCGGGATGTTTTCATTCTCTGAAATCTCTTTCCTTCTCCCCCTGAGTCACTTCATAGCTTGGAGTGCCTGACAGAGTGCCTAGAGACAAAAGAGCAAAGGGGGAAGGCCTCTGGCTCTACTGGTTGCCCATGGGCAGAGAAGATCTGCTCGTCTGTCTGGAAGGTCTAGAGAGTAGTGATTGATTGGGGAGCTACATCCTGGGCGGAACTGGCCAGGTGAAGCTTGCTGACACGTGGCAGCCTCTCTGGAGACTACTAATCCCGCTGATAACATTCTATGCAAATAGCCGGCTGAGTGCCATGGGCAGAAAACATTGACACATACCTGCCAGAGGCCTATTCTGGGTCTCAAGAGTCCACCCTGGTCTCCAGCAACTCATCATCTCAGCACACACTTTGCCTGCACGCATGGAAACCGCCTCTCTCCACGAATGCCTTCACCTGCTAGGAAACACACGATATCACTCAGCCAAAGGAGAGCACAGGCAAAGTCAACTGAAGGCCCCATTTTCAAGATTTTGCCCTCTGCTGCTCCACAGCCTCCGGTGGCACACTGCATGTGCGTCACTTCTCGGTAGACAAGGCCCAAATCCGGGCATCCAGGGCCCCAGCCCTCCACAGTCTACGGATGGCGGCATATGGATCACCTCTTTGCCTCGTACGGCAGGGAGGCCTGGGCCCTAGACTGGCTCCGCTAGAGCTCCACGACCTCAGCTATTTTCCCTGACCTTTGGCCCGTGCCCTCGTGAGCGTGTCATCTCTAGTTACACTTCTCTTCCGACCACACTGAATCCGCCACCTGCGGATACCTGAGCGTGGAAGTCAACATCTATCACTGGCTGCAGTCTCACAGGTCACTAGGTGTCTAGGCTCAGGCTGACCTTGGCTGTCTTCTGCCCAGGCAAGGAGCCTAATCCTTCCAAGGAAATCAGGACCCGTGCTCACTGGCCGACATCCTTTCTTTCATCCACACAGCGGTCTAGATGAGGGGAAAGAGGCCAGGTAGGCCAGGGCCAGGCTGAGTGCAGGGCCTAAGGCTTCTTTCCCAATCACCATGGAGACACCACCGGAAGGCTGGGCGGAACTTCTGACGGGGACGAGTCACAAACACTGAGCCAATAGGAGAGGTCCAGCCTATCCGGCCAGTTCCGCAGAGCCCTCAGTTTTACTCATGGACAGACAATGGCCCCTTGCGTCTTTGGCCACAAAATCGAGGGCACCCAGGGAATAACTTCACAGTAGGCAACCCCTGATGTGAACACCTTCGACACACTGGGACAGCAGGCAGGTACCTCTTTTCCACCTACGCTAGGATATCAGTAGGCAAGGCGCCCTTCCTCTGCATCTATGGCCTCTCTGTATGTGTTCATTCAGAGGAATCTCTTCATTCTACCCCTGAGACACATCACAAGCAGGAGGGGCCTGAGAGAGAGCCTGGAGATGAAACGGGGGAGGCTTCTGGCTGGACCGCTTCCCAGTGGGTAGAGAACAGCAGGTAGTCTCTCTGGAAGGTCTTAGCTTCTGTTGATTGACATGCGCAATACAGTAGGGGCGGACCCTGGCCAGGTGGAGCTTGTGGGCAGATGCAACCTCTCTGGCCACGAATAATTCCACTGCTGCTTTGTATGGCGAAAACCTCTCCCCGCCAGGTGGGATGGGTAGAGAACACTGACCCACACCCACCAGGGACCTTTCCTGGGACTAAAGATTACCAACATGGTCTCAACGTCGTCACCCTCTCAGCACACACCCTTCCTGCACACATAATCCTGCCTTTCTCCGTCAGGGCCCTATCCCACCAGGAAAAAAAGCAAGCTGCTCAAAAAGGCCAATGCCAGGGAAATCGAGGAAACACTGCCATTTTCCACATTTTTGCTGTCTACATGTCTCCGCCTCTGGTGCAAGGCTGCGTATGTGGCCGGGCCCGAAGGCAAGTCCGAAATCCTGGCAGCCTGGGCCCCAGCAGTCCAGTGATTTATGGACGTGGGGACAAGGATGACCTGTTTGCCACCTACAGGAGGGATCCTTGGGCCCTTCGCTGGCTCGCCATTCAGCTCCACGACGTCCACTGCTGGCCCTGGCCTTTGCTTTGGCTGGTGCCCCATTGAACGTGTGCTCCGGAGCCATGTTTCTCCACCCATCACTATCATTCTGCCACCAGGGGATATGTGAGTGTGGGAGTCACCATTTGTCACTGGCAGCAGTGTCACCAGTCACTAGACTTCCAGGTACCCGCTGACCTAGGCTGCCTTCTGCCCCAGGCAAAGTCCCCAATCCTTTATCCCAGATGCTGACACCTAGGCACTGGCAGACATTCATTTTTATCAACACAGAGGTCTGAGTGAGGGTGAGCGGGCCAGGTAGGTGAAGTCAAGGCCAGGTGGGCGGGGCTGAGGATTCTTTGCCATCACCATAGAGACAGTCCCCCCACCGCAAGAGTGGGCGGAGCTTGTGATGGGCCTGGTGACAAGACTCAGCCAATGGCAGAGATCCGGCCCGCCAGGCAGATGACACAGGGCCCTTCATTGTGACCTAGGACACCTAGTGGCCACAGCGTTGGAGCACACCCTGGGAAAGGCTACGTAGGCACAAGGGAGCCCCTGGTGTGGACTGCTTCAGGGCAGTGGCAGAGCAGGCCAGATACCTCTTTCCCACTTTCCTGAGGATATCAGTACGCAAGGCATCCCCACTCAGCATCTCTTCCCTCTCTCTCTCTCGGGATGTTTTCATGTTCTGAAATCTCTTTCCTTCTCCCCCTGAGTCACTTCATAGCTTGGAGTGCCTGACAGAGTGCCTAGAGACAAAAGAGCAAAGGGGGAAGGCCTCTGGCTCTACTGGTTGCCCATGGGCAGAGAAGATCTGCTCGTCTATCTGGAAGGTCTAGAGAGTAGTGATTGATTGGGGAGCTACATCCTGGGCGGAACTGGCCAGGTGAAGCTTGCTGACATGTGGCAGCCTCTCTGGAGACTACTAATCCCGCTGATAACATTCTATGCAAATAGCCGGCTGAGTGCCATGGGCAGAAAACATTGACACATACCTGCCAGAGGCCTATTCTGGGTCTCAAGAGTCCACCCTGGTCTCCAGCAACTCATCATCTCAGCACACACTTTGCCTGCACGCATGGAAACCGCCTCTCTCCACGAATGCCTTCACCTGCTAGGAAACACACGATATCACTCAGCCAAAGGAGAGCACAGGCAAAGTCAACTGAAGGCCCCATTTTCAAGATTTTGCCCTCTGCTGCTCCACAGCCTCCGGTGGCACACTGCGTGTGCGTCACTTCTCGGTAGACAAGGCCCAAATCCGGGCATCCAGGGCCCCAGCCCTCCACAGTCTACGGATGGCGGCATATGGATCACCTCTTTGCCTCGTACGGAAGGGAGGCCTGGGCCCTAGACTGGCTCCGCTAGAGCTCCACGACCTCAGCTATTTTCCCTGACCTTTGGCCCGTGCCCTCGTGAGCGTGTCATCTCTAGTTACACTTCTCTTCCGACCACACTGAATCCGCCACCTGCGGATACCTGAGCGTGGAAGTCAACATCTATCACTGGCTGCAGTCTCACAGGTCACTAGGTGTCTAGGCTCAGGCTGACCTTGGCTGTCTTCTGCCCAGGCAAGGAGCCTAATCCTTCCAAGGAAATCAGGACCCGTGCTCACTGGCCGACATCCTTTCTTTCATCCACACAGCGGTCTAGATGAGGGGAAAGAGGCCAGGTAGGCCAGGGCAAGGCTGAGTGCAGGGCCTAAGGCTTCTTTCCCAATCACCATGGAGACACCACCGGAAGGCTGGGCGGAACTTCTGACGGGGACGAGTCACAAACACTGAGCCAATAGGAGAGGTCCAGCCTATCCGGCCAGTTCCGCAGAGCCCTCAGTTTTACTCATGGACAGACAATGGCCCCTTGCGTCTTTGGCCACACAATCGAGGGCACCCAGGGAATAACTTCACAGTAGGCAACCCCTGATGTGAACACCTTCGATACACTGGGACAGCAGGCAGGTACCTCTTTTCCACCTATGCTAGGATATCAGTAGGCAAGGCGCCCTTCCTCTGCATCTATGGCCTCTCTGTATGTGTTCATTCAGAGGAATCTCTTCATTCTACCCCTGAGACACATCACAAGTATGAGGAGCCTGAGAGAGAGCCTGGAGATGAAACGGGGGAGGCTTCTGGCTGAACCGCTTCCCAGTGGGTACAGAACAGCAGGTAGTCTCTCTGGAAGGTCTTACCTTCTGTTGATTGACATGCGCAATACAGTAGGGGCGGACCCTGGCCAGGTGGAGCTTGTGGGCAGATGCAACCTCTCTGGCCACGAATAATTCCGCTGCTGCTTTGTATGGCGAAAACCTCTCCCCGCCAGGTGGGATGGGTAGAGAACACTGACCCACACCCACCAGGGACCTTTCCTGGGACTAAAGATCCCAACATGGTCTCAACGTCGTCACCCTCTCAGCACACACCCTTCCTGCACACATAATCCTGCCTTTCTCCGTCAGGGCCCTATCCCACCAGGAAAAAAAGCCAGCTGCTCAAAAAGGCCAATGCCAGGGAAATCGAGGAAACACTGCCATTTTCCACATTTTTGCTGTCTACATGTCTCCGCCTCTGGTGCAAGGCTGCGTATGTGGCCGGGTTCCGAAGGCAAGGCCGAAATCCTGGCAGCCTGGGCCCCAGCAGTCCAGTGATTTATGGACGTGGGGACACGGATGACCTGTTTGCCACCTACAGGAGGGATCCTTGGGCCCTTCGCTGGCTCGCCATTCAGCTCCACGACGTCCACTGCTGGCCCTGGCCTTTGCTTTGGCTGGTGCCCCATTGAACGTGGGCTCCGGAGCCATGTTTCTCCACCCATCACTATCATTCTGCCACCAGGGGATATGTGAGTGTGGGAGTCACCATTTGTCACTGGCAGCAGTGTCACCAGTCACTAGACTTCCAGGTACCCGCTGACCTAGGCTGCCTTCTGCCCCAGGCAAGGTCCCCAATCCTTTATCCCAGATGCTCACACCTAGGCACTGGCAGACATTCATTTTTATCAACACAGAGGTCTGAGTGAGGGTGACCGGGCCAGGTAGGTGAAGTCAAGGCCAGGTGGGCGGGGCTGAGGATTCTTTGCCATCACCATAGAGACAGTCCCCCCACCGCAAGAGTGGGCGGAGCTTGTGATGGGCCTGGTGACAAGACTCAGCCAATGGCAGAGATCCGGCCCGCCAGGCAGATGACACAGGGCCCTCCATTGTGACCTAGGACACCTAGTGGCCACAGCGTTGGAGCACACCCTGGGAAAGGCTACGTAGGCACAAGGGAGCCCCTGGTGTGGACTGCTTCAGGGCAGTGGCAGAGCAGGCCAGATACCTCTTTCCCACTTTCCTGAGGATATCAGTACGCAAGGCATCCCCACTCAGCATCTCTTCCCTCTCTCTCTCTCGGGATGTTTTCATGTTCTGAAATCTCTTTCCTTCTCCCCCTGAGTCACTTCATAGCTTGGAGTGCCTGACAGAGTGCCTAGAGACAAAAGAGCTAAGGGGTTAGGCCTCTGGCTCTACTGGTTGCCCATGGGCAGAGAAGATCTGCTCGTCTATCTGGAAGGTCTAGAGAGTAGTGATTCATTGGGGAGCTACATCCTGGGCGGAACTGGCCAGGTGAAGCTTGCTGACACGTGGCAGCCTCTCTGGAGACTACTAATCCCGCTGATAACATTCTATGCAAATAGCCGGCTGAGTGCCATGGGCAGAAAACATTGACACATACCTGCCAGAGGCCTATTCTGGGTCTCAAGAGTCCACCCTGGTCTCCAGCAACTCATCATCTCAGCACACACTTTGCCTGCACGCATGGAAACCGCCTCTCTTCGCGAATGCGTTCACCTGCTAGGAAACACACGATGTCACTCAGCCAAAGGAGAGCAGAGGCAAAGTCAACTGAAGGCCCCATTTTCAAGATTTTGCCCTCTGCTGCTCCACAGCCTCCGGTGGCACACTGCATGTGCGTCACTTCTCGGTAGACAAGGCCCAAATCCGGGCATCCAGGGCCCCAGCCCTCCACAGTCTACGGATGGCGGCATATGGATCACCTCTTTGCCTCGTACGGCAGGGAGGCCTGGGCCCTAGACTGGCTCCGCTAGAGCTCCACGACCTCAGCTATTTTCCCTGACCTTTGGCCCGTGCCCTCGTGAGCGTGTCATCTCTAGTTACACTTCTCTTCCGACCACACTGAATCCGCCACCTGCGGATACCTGAGCGTGGAAGTCAACATCTATCACTGGCTGCAGTCTCACAGGTCACTAGGTGTCTAGGCTCAGGCTGACCTTGGCTGTCTTCTGCCCAGGCAAGGAGCCTAATCCTTCCAAGGAAATCAAGACCCATGCTTACTGGCCGATATCCTTTCTTTCATCCACACAGCGGTCTAGATGAGGGGAAAGAGGCCAGGTAGGCCAGGGCAAGGCTGAGTGCAGGGCCTAAGGCTTCTTTCCCAATTACCATGGAGACACCACTGGAAGGCTGGGCGGAACTTCTGACGGGGACGAGTCACAAACACTGAGCCAATAGGAGAGGTCCAGCCTATCCGACCAGTTCAGAAGAGCCCTCCATTTTCCTCATGGACAGACAATGGCCCCTTGCGTCTTTGGCCACAAAATCGAGGGCACCCAGGGAATAACTTCACAGTAGGCAACCCCTGATGTGAACACCTTCGACACACTGGGACAGCAGGCAGGTACCTCTTTTCCACCTACGCTAGGATATCAGTTGGCAAGGCGCCCTTCCTCTGCATCTATGGCCTCTCTGTATATGTTCATTCAGAGGAATCTCTTCATTCTACCCCTGAGACACATCACAAGTATGAGGGGCCTGAGAGAGAGCCTGGAGATGAAACGGGGGAGGCTTCTGGCTGGACCGCTCCCCAGTGGGTAGAGAACAGCAGGTAGTCTCTCTGGAAGGTCTTAGCTTCTGTTGATTGACATGCGCAATACAGTAGGGGCGGACCCTGGCCAGGTGGAGCTTGTGGGCAGATGCAACCTCTCTGGCCTCGAATAATTCCGCTGCTGCTTTGTATGGCGAAAACCTCTCCCCGCCAAGGGGGATGGGTAGAGAACATTGACCCACACCCACCAGGGACCTTTCCTGGGACTAAAGATTACCAACATGGTCTCAACGTCGTCACCCTCTCAGCACACACCCTTCCTGCACACGTAATCCTGCCTTTCTCCGTCAGGGCCCTATCCCACCAGGAAAAAAAGCAAGCTGCTCAAAAAGGCCAATGCCAGGGAGATCGAGGAAACACTGCCATTTTCCACATTTTTGCTGTCTACATGTCCCCGCCTCCGGTGCAAGGCTGCGTATGTGGCCGGGCTGCGAAGGCAAGGCCGAAATCCTGGCAGCCTGGGCCCCAGCAGACCAATGGTTTATGGACATGGGGACACGGATGACCTGTTTGCCACATACAGGAGGGATCCTTGGGCCCCTCACTGGCTCGCCATTCAGCTCCACGACGTCCACTGCTGGCCCAGGTCTTTGCTTTGGCTGGTGCCCCATTGAACGTGTGCTCCGGAGCCATGTTTCTCCACCCATCACTATCATTCTGCCACCAGGGGATATGTGAGTGTGGGAGTCACCATTTGTCACTGGCAGCAGTGTCCCAAGTCACTAGACTTCCAGGTACCCGCTGACCTAGGCTTCCTCCTGCCCCAGGCAAGGTCCCCAATCCTTTATCCCACATGCTGACACCTAGGCACTGGCGGACATTCATTTTTATCAACACAGAGGTCTGAGTGAGGGTCAGCGGGCCAGGTAGGTGAAGTCAAGGCCAGGTGGGCGGGGCTGAGGATTCTTTGCCATCACCATAGAGACAGTCCCCCCACCGCAAGAGTGGGCGGAGCTTGTGATGGGCCTGGTGACAAGACTCAGCCAATGGCAGAGATCCGGCCCGCCAGGCAGATGACACAGGGCCCTCCATTGTGACCTATGACACCTAGTGGCCACAGCGTTGGAGCACACCCTGGGAAAGGCTACGTAGGCACAAGGGAGCCCCTGGTGCGGACTGCTTCAGGGCAGTGGCAGAGCAGGCCAGATACCTCTTTCCCACTTTCCTGAGGATATCAGTACGCAAGGCATCCCCACTCAGCATCTCTTCCCTCTCTCTCTCGGTCTCTCTCGGGATGTTTTCATTCTCTGAAATCTCTTTCCTTCTCCCCCTGAGTCACTTCATAGCTTGGAGTGCCTGACAGAGTGCCTAGAAACAAAAGAGCAAAGGGGGAAGGCCTCTGGCTCTACTGGTTGCCCATGGGCAGAGAAGATCTGCTCGTCTATCTGGAAGGTCTGGAGAGTAGTGATTCATTGGGGAGCTACATCCTGGGCGGACCTGGCCAGGTGAAGCTTGCTGACACGTGGCAGCCTCTCTGGAGACTACTAATCCCGCTGATAACATTCTATGCAAATAGCCGGCTGAGTGCCATGGGCAGAAAACATTGACACATACCTGCCAGAGGCCTATTCTGGGTCTCAAGAGTCCACCCTGGTCTCCAGCAACTCATCATCTCAGCACACACTTTGCCTGCACGCATGGAAACCGCCTCTCTCCACGAATGCCTTCACCTGCTAGGAAACACACGATGTCACTCAGCCAAAGGACAGCACAGGCAAAGTCAACTGAAGGCCCCATTTTCAAGATTTTGCCCTCTGCTGCTCCACAGCCTCCGGTGGCACACTGCATGTGCGTCACTTCTCGGTAGACAAGGCCCAAATCCGGGCATCCAGGGCCCCAGCCCTCCACAGTCTACGGATGGCGGCATATGGGTCACCTCTTTGCCTCGTACGGCAGGGAGGCCTGGGCCCTAGACTGGCTCCGCTAGAGCTCCACGACCTCAGCTATTTTCCCTGACCTTTGGCCCGTGCCCTCGTGAGCGTGTCATCTCTAGTTACACTTCTCTTCCGACCACACTGAATCCGCCACCTGCGGATACCTGAGCGTGGAAGTCAACATCTATCACTGGCTGCAGTCTCACAGGTCACTAGGTGTCTAGGCTCAGGCTGACCTTGGCTGTCTTCTGCCCAGGCAAGGAGCCTAATCCTTCCAAGGAAATCAGGACCGATGCTTACTGGCCGATATCCTTTCTTTCATCCACACAGCGGTCTAGATGAGGGGAAAGAGGCCAGGTAGGCCAGGGCAAGGCTGAGTGCAGGGCCTAAGGCTTCTTTCCCAATTACCATGGAGACACCACTGGAAGGCTGGGCGGAACTGCTCACGGGGACGAGTCACAAACACTGAGCCAATAGGAGAGGTCCAGCCTATCCGACCAGTTCAGAAGAGCCCTCCATTTTCCTCATGGACAGACAATGGCCCCTTGCGTCTTTGGCCACAAAATCGAGGGCACCCAGGGAATAACTTCACAGTAGGCAACCCCTGATGTGAACACCTTCGACACACTGGGACAGCAGGCAGGTACCTCTTTTCCACCTATGCTAGGATATCAGTAGGCAAGGCGCTCTTCCTCTGCATCTATGGCCTCTCTGTATGTGTTCATTCAGAGGAATCTCTTCATTCTACCCCTGAGACACATCACAAGCAGGAGGGGCCTGAGAGAGAGCCTGGAGATGAAACGGGGGAGGCTTCTGGCTGGACCGCTTCCCAGTGGGTAGAGAACAGCAGGTAGTCTCTCTGGAAGGTCTTACCTTCTGTTGATTGACATGCGCAATACAGTAGGGGCGGACCCTGGCCAGGTGGAGCTTGTGGGCAGATGCAACCTCTCTGGCCACGAATAATTCCGCTGCTGCTTTGTATGGCGAAAACCTCTCCCCGCCAGGTGGGATGGGTAGAGAACACTGACCCACACCCACCAGGGACCTTTCCTGGGACTAAAGATCCCAACATGGTCTCAACGTCGTCACCCTCTCAGCACACACCCTTCCTGCACACATAATCCTGCCTTTCTCCGTCAGGGCCCTATCCCACCAGGAAAAAAAGCAAGCTGCTCAAAAAGGCCAATGCCAGGGAAATCGAGGAAACACTGCCATTTTCCACATTTTTGCTGTCTACATGTCTCCGCCTCTGGTGCAAGGCTGCGTATGTGGCCGGGTTCCGAAGGCAAGGCCGAAATCCTGGCAGCCTGGGCCCCAGCAGTCCAGTGATTTATGGACGTGGGGACACGGATGACCTGTTTGCCACCTACAGGAGGGATCCTTGGGCCCTTCGCTGGCTCGCCATTCAGCTCCACGACGTCCACTGCTGGCCCTGGCCTTTGCTTTGGCTGGTGCCCCATTGAACGTGGGCTCCGGAGCCATGTTTCTCCACCCATCACTATCATTCTGCCACCAGGGGATATGTGAGTGTGGGAGTCACCATTTGTCACTGGCAGCAGTGTCACCAGTCACTAGACTTCCAGGTACCCGCTGACCTAGGCTGCCTTCTGCCCCAGGCAAGGTCCCCAATCCTTTATCCCAGATGCTCACACCTAGGCACTGGCAGACATTCATTTTTATCAACACAGAGGTCTGAGTGAGGGTGACCGGGCCAGGTAGGTGAAGTCAAGGCCAGGTGGGCGGGGCTGAGGATTCTTTGCCATCACCATAGAGACAGTCCCCCCACCGCAAGAGTGGGCGGAGCTTGTGATGGGCCTGGTGACAAGACTCAGCCAATGGCAGAGATCCGGCCCGCCAGGCAGATGACACAGGGCCCTCCATTGTGACCTAGGACACCTAGTGGCCACAGCGTTGGAGCACACCCTGGGAAAGGCTACGTAGGCACAAGGGAGCCCCTGGTGTGGACTGCTTCAGGGCAGTGGCAGAGCAGGCCAGATACCTCTTTCCCACTTTCCTGAGGATATCAGTACGCAAGGCATCCCCACTCAGCATCTCTTCCCTCTCTCTCTCTCGGGATGTTTTCATGTTCTGAAATCTCTTTCCTTCTCCCCCTGAGTCACTTCATAGCTTGGAGTGCCTGACAGAGTGCCTAGAGACAAAAGAGCTAAGGGGTTAGGCCTCTGGCTCTACTGGTTGCCCATGGGCAGAGAAGATCTGCTCGTCTATCTGGAAGGTCTAGAGAGTAGTGATTGATTGGGGAGCTACATCCTGGGCGGAACTGGCCAGGTGAAGCTTGCTGACACGTGGCAGCCTCTCTGGAGACTACTAATCCCGCTGATAACATTCTATGCAAATAGCCGGCTGAGTGCCATGGGCAGAAAACATTGACACATACCTGCCAGAGGCCTATTCTGGGTCTCAAGAGTCCACCCTGGTCTCCAGCAACTCATCATCTCAGCACACACTTTGCCTGCACGCATGGAAACCGCCTCTCTTCGCGAATGCGTTCACCTGCTAGGAAACACACGATGTCACTCAGCCAAAGGAGAGCACAGGCAAAGTCAACTGAAGGCCCCATTTTCAAGATTTTGCCCTCTGCTGCTCCACAGCCTCCGGTGGCACACTGCATGTGCGTCACTTCTCGGTAGACAAGGCCCAAATCCGGGCATCCAGGGCCCCAGCCCTCCACAGTCTACGGATGGCGGCATATGGATCACCTCTTTGCCTCGTACGGCAGGGAGGCCTGGGCCCTAGACTGGCTCCGCTAGAGCTCCACGACCTCAGCTATTTTCCCTGACCTTTGGCCCGTGCCCTCGTGAGCGTGTCATCTCTAGTTACACTTCTCTTCCGACCACACTGAATCCGCCACCTGCGGATACCTGAGCGTGGAAGTCAACATCTATCACTGGCTGCAGTCTCACAGGTCACTAGGTGTCTAGGCTCAGGCTGACCTTGGCTGTCTTCTGCCCAGGCAAGGAGCCTAATCCTTCCAAGGAAATCAAGACCCATGCTTACTGGCCGATATCCTTTCTTTCATCCACACAGCGGTCTAGATGAGGGGAAAGAGGCCAGGTAGGCCAGGGCAAGGCTGAGTGCAGGGCCTAAGGCTTCTTTCCCAATTACCATGGAGACACCACTGGAAGGCTGGGCGGAACTTCTGACGGGGACGAGTCACAAACACTGAGCCAATAGGAGAGGTCCAGCCTATCCGACCAGTTCAGAAGAGCCCTCCATTTTCCTCATGGACAGACAATGGCCCCTTGCGTCTTTGGCCACAAAATCGAGGGCACCCAGGGAATAACTTCACTGTAGGCAACCCCTGATGTGAACACCTTCGACACACTGGGACAGCAGGCAGGTACCTCTTTTCCACCTACGCTAGGATATCAGTTGGCAAGGCGCCCTTCCTCTGCATCTATGGCCTCTCTGTATATGTTCATTCAGAGGAATCTCTTCATTCTACCCCTGAGACACATCACAAGTATGAGGGGCCTGAGAGAGAGCCTGGAGATGAAACGGGGGAGGCTTCTGGCTGGACCGCTCCCCAGTGGGTAGAGAACAGCAGGTAGTCTCTCTGGAAGGTCTTAGCTTCTGTTGATTGACATGCGCAATACAGTAGGGGCGGACCCTGGCCAGGTGGAGCTTGTGGGCAGATGCAACCTCTCTGGCCTCGAATAATTCCGCTGCTGCTTTGTATGGCGAAAACCTCTCCCCGCCAAGGGGGATGGGTAGAGAACATTGACCCACACCCACCAGGGACCTTTCCTGGGACTAAAGATTACCAACATGGTCTCAACGTCGTCACCCTCTCAGCACACACCCTTCCTGCACACGTAATCCTGCCTTTCTCCGTCAGGGCCCTATCCCACCAGGAAAAAAAGCAAGCTGCTCAAAAAGGCCAATGCCAGGGAGATCGGGGAAACACTGCCATTTTCCACATTTTTGCTGTCTACATGTCCCCGCCTCCGGTGCAAGGCTGCGTATGTGGCCGGGCTGCGAAGGCAAGGCCGAAATCCTGGCAGCCTGGGCCCCAGCAGACCAATGGTTTATGGACATGGGGACACGGATGACCTGTTTGCCACATACAGGAGGGATCCTTGGGCCCCTCACTGGCTCGCCATTCAGCTCCACGACGTCCACTGCTGGCCCTGGCCTTTGCTTTGGCTGGTGCCCCATTGAACGTGTGCTCCGGAGCCATGTTTCTCCACCCATCACTATCATTCTGCCACCAGGGGATATGTGAGTGTGGGAGTCACCATTTGTCACTGGCAGCAGTGTCCCAAGTCACTAGACTTCCAGGTACCCGCTGACCTAGGCTGCCTCCTGCCCCAGGCAAGGTCCCCAATCCTTTATCCCACATGCTGACACCTAGGCACTGGCGGACATTCATTTTTATCAACACAGAGGTCTGAGTGAGGGTCAGCGGGCCAGGTAGGTGAAGTCAAGGCCAGGTGGGCGGGGCTGAGGATTCTTTGCCATCACCATAGAGACAGTCCCCCCACCGCAAGAGTGGGCGGAGCTTGTGATGGGCCTGGTGACAAGACTCAGCCAATGGCAGAGATCCGGCCCGCCAGGCAGATGACACAGGGCCCTTCATTGTGACCTAGGACACCTAGTGGCCACAGCGTTGGAGCACACCCTGGGAAAGGCTACGTAGGCACAAGGGAGCCCCTGGTGTGGACTGCTTCAGGGCAGTGGCAGAGCAGGCCAGATACCTCTTTCCCACTTTCCTGAGGATATCAGTACGCAAGGCATCCCCACTCAGCATCTCTTCCCTCTCTCTCTCTCGGGATGTTTTCATGTTCTGAAATCTCTTTCCTTCTCCCCCTGAGTCACTTCATAGCTTGGAGTGCCTGACAGAGTGCCTAGAGACAAAAGAGCAAAGGGGGAAGGCCTCTGGCTCTACTGGTTGCCCATGGGCAGAGAAGATCTGCTCGTCTATCTGGAAGGTCTAGAGAGTAGTGATTGATTGGGGAGCTACATCCTGGGCGGAACTGGCCAGGTGAAGCTTGCTGACATGTGGCAGCCTCTCTGGAGACTACTAATCCCGCTGATAACATTCTATGCAAATAGCCGGCTGAGTGCCATGGGCAGAAAACATTGACACATACCTGCCAGAGGCCTATTCTGGGTCTCAAGAGTCCACCCTGGTCTCCAGCAACTCATCATCTCAGCACACACTTTGCCTGCACGCATGGAAACCGCCTCTCTCCACGAATGCCTTCACCTGCTAGGAAACACACGATATCACTCAGCCAAAGGAGAGCACAGGAAAAGTCAACTGAAGGCCCCATTTTCAAGATTTTGCCCTCTGCTGCTCCACAGCCTCCGGTGGCACACTGTGTGTGCGTCACTTCTCGGTAGACAAGGCCCAAATCCGGGCATCCAGGGCCCCAGCCCTCCACAGTCTACGGATGGCGGCATATGGATCACCTCTTTGCCTCGTACGGAAGGGAGGCCTGGGCCCTAGACTGGCTCCGCTAGAGCTCCACGACCTCAGCTATTTTCCCTGACCTTTGGCCCGTGCCCTCGTGAGCGTGTCATCTCTAGTTACACTTCTCTTCCGACCACACTGAATCCGCCACCTGCGGATACCTGAGCGTGGAAGTCAACATCTATCACTGGCTGCAGTCTCACAGGTCACTAGGTGTCTAGGCTCAGGCTGACCTTGGCTGTCTTCTGCCCAGGCAAGGAGCCTAATCCTTCCAAGGAAATCAGGACCCGTGCTCACTGGCCGACATCCTTTCTTTCATCCACACAGCGGTCTAGATGAGGGGAAAGAGGCCAGGTAGGCCAGGGCAAGGCTGAGTGCAGGGCCTAAGGCTTCTTTCCCAATCACCATGGAGACACCACCGGAAGGCTGGGCGGAACTTCTGACGGGGACGAGTCACAAACACTGAGCCAATAGGAGAGGTCCAGCCTATCCGGCCAGTTCCGCAGAGCCCTCAGTTTTACTCATGGACAGACAATGGCCCCTTGCGTCTTTGGCCACACAATCGAGGGCACCCAGGGAATAACTTCACAGTAGGCAACCCCTGATGTGAACACCTTCGATACACTGGGACAGCAGGCAGGTACCTCTTTTCCACCTATGCTAGGATATCAGTAGGCAAGGCGCCCTTCCTCTGCATCTATGGCCTCTCTGTATGTGTTCATTCAGAGGAATCTCTTCATTCTACCCCTGAGACACATCACAAGTATGAGGAGCCTGAGAGAGAGCCTGGAGATGAAACGGGGGAGGCTTCTGGCTGAACCGCTTCCCAGTGGGTAGAGAACAGCAGGTAGTCTCTCTGGAAGGTCTTAGCTTCTGTTGATTGACATGCGCAATACAGTAGGGGCGGACCCTGGCCAGGTGGAGCTTGTGGGCAGATGCAACCTCTCTGGCCACGAATAATTCCGCTGCTGCTTTGTATGGCGAAAACCTCTCCCCGCCAGGTGGGATGGGTAGAGAACACTGACCCACACCCACCAGGGACCTTTCCTGGGACTAAAGATCCCAACATGGTCTCAACGTCGTCACCCTCTCAGCACACACCCTTCCTGCACACATAATCCTGCCTTTCTCCGTCAGGGCCCTATCCCACCAGGAAAAAAAGCAAGCTGCTCAAAAAGGCCAATGCCAGGGAAATCGAGGAAACACTGCCATTTTCCACATTTTTGCTGTCTACATGTCTCCGCCTCTGGTGCAAGGCTGCGTATGTGGCCGGGTTCCGAAGGCAAGGCCGAAATCCTGGCAGCCTGGGCCCCAGCAGTCCAGTGATTTATGGACGTGGGGACACGGATGACCTGTTTGCCACCTACAGGAGGGATCCTTGGGCCCTTCGCTGGCTCGCCATTCAGCTCCACGACGTCCACTGCTGGCCCTGGCCTTTGCTTTGGCTGGTGCCCCATTGAACGTGGGCTCCGAAGCCATGTTTCTCCACCCATCACTATCATTCTGCCACCAGGGGATATGTGAGTGTGGGAGTCACCATTTGTCACTGGCAGCAGTGTCACCAGTCACTAGACTTCCAGGTACCCGCTGACCTAGGCTGCCTTCTGCCCCAGGCAAGGTCCCCAATCCTTTATCCCAGATGCTCACACCTAGGCACTGGCAGACATTCATTTTTATCAACACAGAGGTCTGAGTGAGGGTGACCGGGCCAGGTAGGTGAAGTCAAGGCCAGGTGGGCGGGG
Source organism: Elephas maximus indicus (assembly GCF_024166365.1). Taxonomy (NCBI): domain Eukaryota; kingdom Metazoa; phylum Chordata; class Mammalia; order Proboscidea; family Elephantidae; genus Elephas; species Elephas maximus. The sequence goes on along the minus strand of NC_064832.1, from coordinate 11,666,694 downwards.
CTGAGGATTCTTTGCCATCACCATAGAGACAGTCCCCCCACCGCAAGAGTGGGCGGAGCTTGTGATGGGCCTGGTGACAAGACTCAGCCAATGGCAGAGATCCGGCCCGCCAGGCAGATGACACAGGGCCCTCCATTGTGACCTAGGACACCTAGTGGCCACAGCGTTGGAGCACACCCTGGGAAAGGCTACGTAGGCACAAGGGAGCCCCTGGTGTGGACTGCTTCAGGGCAGTGGCAGAGCAGGCCAGATACCTCTTTCCCACTTTCCTGAGGATATCAGTACGCAAGGCATCCCCACTCAGCATCTCTTCCCTCTCTCTCTCTCGGGATGTTTTCATGTTCTGAAATCTCTTTCCTTCTCCCCCTGAGTCACTTCATAGCTTGGAGTGCCTGACAGAGTGCCTAGAGACAAAAGAGCTAAGGGGTTAGGCCTCTGGCTCTACTGGTTGCCCATGGGCAGAGAAGATCTGCTCGTCTATCTGGAAGGTCTAGAGAGTAGTGATTGATTGGGGAGCTACATCCTGGGCGGAACTGGCCAGGTGAAGCTTGCTGACACGTGGCAGCCTCTCTGGAGACTACTAATCCCGCTGATAACATTCTATGCAAATAGCCGGCTGAGTGCCATGGGCAGAAAACATTGACACATACCTGCCAGAGGCCTATTCTGGGTCTCAAGAGTCCACCCTGGTCTCCAGCAACTCATCATCTCAGCACACACTTTGCCTGCACGCATGGAAACCGCCTCTCTTCGCGAATGCATTCACCTGCTAGGAAACACACGATGTCACTCAGCCAAAGGAGAGCAGAGGCAAAGTCAACTGAAGGCCCCATTTTCAAGATTTTGCCCTCTGCTGCTCCACAGCCTCCGGTGGCACACTGCATGTGCGTCACTTCTCGGTAGACAAGGCCCAAATCCGGGCATCCAGGGCCCCAGCCCTCCACAGTCTACGGATGGCGGCATATGGATCACCTCTTTGCCTCGTACGGCAGGGAGGCCTGGGCCCTAGACTGGCTCCGCTAGAGCTCCACGACCTCAGCTATTTTCCCTGACCTTTGGCCCGTGCCCTCGTGAGCGTGTCATCTCTAGTTACACTTCTCTTCCGACCACACTGAATCCGCCACCTGCGGATACCTGAGCGTGGAAGTCAACATCTATCACTGGCTGCAGTCTCACAGGTCACTAGGTGTCTAGGCTCAGGCTGACCTTGGCTGTCTTCTGCCCAGGCAAGGAGCCTAATCCTTCCAAGGAAATCAAGACCCATGCTTACTGGCCGATATCCTTTCTTTCATCCACACAGCGGTCTAGATGAGGGGAAAGAGGCCAGGTAGGCCAGGGCAAGGCTGAGTGCAGGGCCTAAGGCTTCTTTCCCAATTACCATGGAGACACCACTGGAAGGCTGGGCGGAACTTCTGACGGGGACGAGTCACAAACACTGAGCCAATAGGAGAGGTCCAGCCTATCCGACCAGTTCAGAAGAGCCCTCCATTTTCCTCATGGACAGACAATGGCCCCTTGCGTCTTTGGCCACAAAATCGAGGGCACCCAGGGAATAACTTCACAGTAGGCAACCCCTGATGTGAACACCTTCGACACACTGGGACAGCAGGCAGGTACCTCTTTTCCACCTACGCTAGGATATCAGTTGGCAAGGCGCCCTTCCTCTGCATCTATGGCCTCTCTGTATATGTTCATTCAGAGGAATCTCTTCATTCTACCCCTGAGACACATCACAAGTATGAGGGGCCTGAGAGAGAGCCTGGAGATGAAACGGGGGAGGCTTCTGGCTGGACCGCTCCCCAGTGGGTAGAGAACAGCAGGTAGTCTCTCTGGAAGGTCTTAGCTTCTGTTGATTGACATGCGCAATACAGTAGGGGCGGACCCTGGCCAGGTGGAGCTTGTGGGCAGATGCAACCTCTCTGGCCTCGAATAATTCCGCTGCTGCTTTGTATGGCGAAAACCTCTCCCCGCCAAGGGGGATGGGTAGAGAACATTGACCCACACCCACCAGGGACCTTTCCTGGGACTAAAGATTACCAACATGGTCTCAACGTCGTCACCCTCTCAGCACACACCCTTCCTGCACACGTAATCCTGCCTTTCTCCGTCAGGGCCCTATCCCACCAGGAAAAAAAGCAAGCTGCTCAAAAAGGCCAATGCCAGGGAGATCGGGGAAACACTGCCATTTTCCACATTTTTGCTGTCTACATGTCCCCGCCTCCGGTGCAAGGCTGCGTATGTGGCCGGGCTGCGAAGGCAAGGCCGAAATCCTGGCAGCCTGGGCCCCAGCAGACCAATGGTTTATGGACATGGGGACACGGATGACCTGTTTGCCACATACAGGAGGGATCCTTGGGCCCCTCACTGGCTCGCCATTCAGCTCCACGACGTCCACTGCTGGCCCTGGCCTTTGCTTTGGCTGGTGCCCCATTGAACGTGTGCTCCGGAGCCATGTTTCTCCACCCATCACTATCATTCTGCCACCAGGGGATATGTGAGTGTGGGAGTCACCATTTGTCACTGGCAGCAGTGTCCCAAGTCACTAGACTTCCAGGTACCCGCTGACCTAGGCTGCCTCCTGCCCCAGGCAAGGTCCCCAATCCTTTATCCCACATGCTGACACCTAGGCACTGGCGGACATTCATTTTTATCAACACAGAGGTCTGAGTGAGGGTCAGCGGGCCAGGTAGGTGAAGTCAAGGCCAGGTGGGCGGGGCGGAGGATTCTTTGCCATCACCATAGAGACAGTCCCCCCACCGCAAGAGTGGGCGGAGCTTGTGATGGGCCTGGTGACAAGACTCAGCCAATGGCAGAGATCCGGCCCGCCAGGCAGATGACACAGGGCCCTTCATTGTGACCTAGGACACCTAGTGGCCACAGCGTTGGAGCACACCCTGGGAAAGGCTACGTAGGCACAAGGGAGCCCCTGGTGTGGACTGCTTCAGGGCAGTGGCAGAGCAGGCCAGATACCTCTTTCCCACTTTCCTGAGGATATCAGTACGCAAGGCATCCCCACTCAGCATCTCTTCCCTCTCTCTCTCTCGGGATGTTTTCATGTTCTGAAATCTCTTTCCTTCTCCCCCTGAGTCACTTCATAGCTTGGAGTGCCTGACAGAGTGCCTAGAGACAAAAGAGCAAAGGGGGAAGGCCTCTGGCTCTACTGGTTGCCCATGGGCAGAGAAGATCTGCTCGTCTATCTGGAAGGTCTAGAGAGTAGTGATTGATTGGGGAGCTACATCCTGGGCGGAACTGGCCAGGTGAAGCTTGCTGACATGTGGCAGCCTCTCTGGAGACTACTAATCCCGCTGATAACATTCTATGCAAATAGCCGGCTGAGTGCCATGGGCAGAAAACATTGACACATACCTGCCAGAGGCCTATTCTGGGTCTCAAGAGTCCACCCTGGTCTCCAGCAACTCATCATCTCAGCACACACTTTGCCTGCACGCATGGAAACCGCCTCTCTCCACGAATGCCTTCACCTGCTAGGAAACACACGATATCACTCAGCCAAAGGAGAGCACAGGAAAAGTCAACTGAAGGCCCCATTTTCAAGATTTTGCCCTCTGCTGCTCCACAGCCTCCGGTGGCACACTGTGTGTGCGTCACTTCTCGGTAGACAAGGCCCAAATCCGGGCATCCAGGGCCCCAGCCCTCCACAGTCTACGGATGGCGGCATATGGATCACCTCTTTGCCTCGTACGGAAGGGAGGCCTGGGCCCTAGACTGGCTCCGCTAGAGCTCCACGACCTCAGCTATTTTCCCTGACCTTTGGCCCGTGCCCTCGTGAGCGTGTCATCTCTAGTTACACTTCTCTTCCGACCACACTGAATCCGCCACCTGCGGATACCTGAGCGTGGAAGTCAACATCTATCACTGGCTGCAGTCTCACAGGTCACTAGGTGTCTAGGCTCAGGCTGACCTTGGCTGTCTTCTGCCCAGGCAAGGAGCCTAATCCTTCCAAGGAAATCAGGACCCGTGCTCACTGGCCGACATCCTTTCTTTCATCCACACAGCGGTCTAGATGAGGGGAAAGAGGCCAGGTAGGCCAGGGCAAGGCTGAGTGCAGGGCCTAAGGCTTCTTTCCCAATCACCATGGAGACACCACCGGAAGGCTGGGCGGAACTTCTGACGGGGACGAGTCACAAACACTGAGCCAATAGGAGAGGTCCAGCCTATCCGGCCAGTTCCGCAGAGCCCTCAGTTTTACTCATGGACAGACAATGGCCCCTTGCGTCTTTGGCCACACAATCGAGGGCACCCAGGGAATAACTTCACAGTAGGCAACCCCTGATGTGAACACCTTCGATACACTGGGACAGCAGGCAGGTACCTCTTTTCCACCTATGCTAGGATATCAGTAGGCAAGGCGCCCTTCCTCTGCATCTATGGCCTCTCTGTATGTGTTCATTCAGAGGAATCTCTTCATTCTACCCCTGAGACACATCACAAGTATGAGGAGCCTGAGAGAGAGCCTGGAGATGAAACGGGGGAGGCTTCTGGCTGAACCGCTTCCCAGTGGGTACAGAACAGCAGGTAGTCTCTCTGGAAGGTCTTACCTTCTGTTGATTGACATGCGCAATACAGTAGGGGCGGACCCTGGCCAGGTGGAGCTTGTGGGCAGATGCAACCTCTCTGGCCACGAATAATTCCGCTGCTGCTTTGTATGGCGAAAACCTCTCCCCGCCAGGTGGGATGGGTAGAGAACACTGACCCACACCCACCAGGGACCTTTCCTGGGACTAAAGATCCCAACATGGTCTCAACGTCGTCACCCTCTCAGCACACACCCTTCCTGCACACATAATCCTGCCTTTCTCCGTCAGGGCCCTATCCCACCAGGAAAAAAAGCAAGCTGCTCAAAAAGGCCAATGCCAGGGAAATCGAGGAAACACTGCCATTTTCCACATTTTTGCTGTCTACATGTCTCCGCCTCTGGTGCAAGGCTGCGTATGTGGCCGGGTTCCGAAGGCAAGGCCGAAATCCTGGCAGCCTGGGCCCCAGCAGTCCAGTGATTTATGGACGTGGGGACACGGATGACCTGTTTGCCACCTACAGGAGGGATCCTTGGGCCCTTCGCTGGCTCGCCATTCAGCTCCACGACGTCCACTGCTGGCCCTGGCCTTTGCTTTGGCTGGTGCCCCATTGAACATGGGCTCCGAAGCCATGTTTCTCCACCCATCACTATCATTCTGCCACCAGGGGATATGTGAGTGTGGGAGTCACCATTTGTCACTGGCAGCAGTGTCACCAGTCACTAGACTTCCAGGTACCCGCTGACCTAGGCTGCCTTCTGCCCCAGGCAAGGTCCCCAATCCTTTATCCCAGATGCTCACACCTAGGCACTGGCAGACATTCATTTTTATCAACACAGAGGTCTGAGTGAGGGTGACCGGGCCAGGTAGGTGAAGTCAAGGCCAGGTGGGCGGGGCTGAGGATTCTTTGCCATCACCATAGAGACAGTCCCCCCACCGCAAGAGTGGGCGGAGCTTGTGATGGGCCTGGTGACAAGACTCAGCCAATGGCAGAGATCCGGCCCGCCAGGCAGATGACACAGGGCCCTCCATTGTGACCTAGGACACCTAGTGGCCACAGCGTTGGAGCACACCCTGGGAAAGGCTACGTAGGCACAAGGGAGCCCCTGGTGTGGACTGCTTCAGGGCAGTGGCAGAGCAGGCCAGATACCTCTTTCCCACTTTCCTGAGGATATCAGTACGCAAGGCATCCCCACTCAGCATCTCTTCCCTCTCTCTCTCTCGGGATGTTTTCATGTTCTGAAATCTCTTTCCTTCTCCCCCTGAGTCACTTCATAGCTTGGAGTGCCTGACAGAGTGCCTAGAGACAAAAGAGCTAAGGGGTTAGGCCTCTGGCTCTACTGGTTGCCCATGGGCAGAGAAGATCTGCTCGTCTATCTGGAAGGTCTAGAGAGTAGTGATTGATTGGGGAGCTACATCCTGGGCGGAACTGGCCAGGTGAAGCTTGCTGACACGTGGCAGCCTCTCTGGAGACTACTAATCCCGCTGATAACATTCTATGCAAATAGCCGGCTGAGTGCCATGGGCAGAAAACATTGACACATACCTGCCAGAGGCCTATTCTGGGTCTCAAGAGTCCACCCTGGTCTCCAGCAACTCATCATCTCAGCACACACTTTGCCTGCACGCATGGAAACCGCCTCTCTTCGCGAATGCGTTCACCTGCTAGGAAACACACGATGTCACTCAGCCAAAGGAGAGCAGAGGCAAAGTCAACTGAAGGCCCCATTTTCAAGATTTTGCCCTCTGCTGCTCCACAGCCTCCGGTGGCACACTGCATGTGCGTCACTTCTCGGTAGACAAGGCCCAAATCCGGGCATCCAGGGCCCCAGCCCTCCACAGTCTACGGATGGCGGCATATGGATCACCTCTTTGCCTCGTACGGCAGGGAGGCCTGGGCCCTAGACTGGCTCCGCTAGAGCTCCACGACCTCAGCTATTTTCCCTGACCTTTGGCCCGTGCCCTCGTGAGCGTGTCATCTCTAGTTACACTTCTCTTCCGACCACACTGAATCCGCCACCTGCGGATACCTGAGCGTGGAAGTCAACATCTATCACTGGCTGCAGTCTCACAGGTCACTAGGTGTCTAGGCTCAGGCTGACCTTGGCTGTCTTCTGCCCAGGCAAGGAGCCTAATCCTTCCAAGGAAATCAAGACCCATGCTTACTGGCCGATATCCTTTCTTTCATCCACACAGCGGTCTAGATGAGGGGAAAGAGGCCAGGTAGGCCAGGGCAAGGCTGAGTGCAGGGCCTAAGGCTTCTTTCCCAATTACCATGGAGACACCACTGGAAGGCTGGGCGGAACTTCTGACGGGGACGAGTCACAAACACTGAGCCAATAGGAGAGGTCCAGCCTATCCGACCAGTTCAGAAGAGCCCTCCATTTTCCTCATGGACAGACAATGGCCCCTTGCGTCTTTGGCCACAAAATCGAGGGCACCCAGGGAATAACTTCACAGTAGGCAACCCCTGATGTGAACACCTTCGACACACTGGGACAGCAGGCAGGTACCTCTTTTCCACCTACGCTAGGATATCAGTTGGCAAGGCGCCCTTCCTCTGCATCTATGGCCTCTCTGTATATGTTCATTCAGAGGAATCTCTTCATTCTACCCCTGAGACACATCACAAGTATGAGGGGCCTGAGAGAGAGCCTGGAGATGAAACGGGGGAGGCTTCTGGCTGGACCGCTCCCCAGTGGGTAGAGAACAGCAGGTAGTCTCTCTGGAAGGTCTTAGCTTCTGTTGATTGACATGCGCAATACAGTAGGGGCGGACCCTGGCCAGGTGGAGCTTGTGGGCAGATGCAACCTCTCTGGCCTCGAATAATTCCGCTGCTGCTTTGTATGGCGAAAACCTCTCCCCGCCAAGGGGGATGGGTAGAGAACATTGACCCACACCCACCAGGGACCTTTCCTGGGACTAAAGATTACCAACATGGTCTCAACGTCGTCACCCTCTCAGCACACACCCTTCCTGCACACGTAATCCTGCCTTTCTCCGTCAGGGCCCTATCCCACCAGGAAAAAAAGCAAGCTGCTCAAAAAGGCCAATGCCAGGGAGATCGGGGAAACACTGCCATTTTCCACATTTTTGCTGTCTACATGTCCCCGCCTCCGGTGCAAGGCTGCGTATGTGGCCGGGCTGCGAAGGCAAGGCCGAAATCCTGGCAGCCTGGGCCCCAGCAGACCAATGGTTTATGGACATGGGGACACGGATGACCTGTTTGCCACATACAGGAGGGATCCTTGGGCCCCTCACTGGCTCGCCATTCAGCTCCACGACGTCCACTGCTGGCCCTGGCCTTTGCTTTGGCTGGTGCCCCATTGAACGTGTGCTCCGGAGCCATGTTTCTCCACCCATCACTATCATTCTGCCACCAGGGGATATGTGAGTGTGGGAGTCACCATTTGTCACTGGCAGCAGTGTCCCAAGTCACTAGACTTCCAGGTACCCGCTGACCTAGGCTGCCTCCTGCCCCAGGCAAGGTCCCCAATCCTTTATCCCACATGCTGACACCTAGGCACTGGCGGACATTCATTTTTATCAACACAGAGGTCTGAGTGAGGGTCAGCGGGCCAGGTAGGTGAAGTCAAGGCCAGGTGGGCGGGGCTGAGGATTCTTTGCCATCACCATAGAGACAGTCCCCCCACCGCAAGAGTGGGCGGAGCTTGTGATGGGCCTGGTGACAAGACTCAGCCAATGGCAGAGATCCGGCCCGCCAGGCAGATGACACAGGGCCCTCCATTGTGACCTAGGACACCTAGTGGCCACAGCGTTGGAGCACACCCTGGGAAAGGCTACGTAGGCACAAGGGAGCCCCTGGTGTGGACTGCTTCAGGGCAGTGGCAGAGCAGGCCAGATACCTCTTTCCCACTTTCCTGAGGATATCAGTACGCAAGGCATCCCCACTCAGCATCTCTTCCCTCTCTCTCTCTCGGGATGTTTTCATGTTCTGAAATCTCTTTCCTTCTCCCCCTGAGTCACTTCATAGCTTGGAGTGCCTGACAGAGTGCCTAGAGACAAAAGAGCTAAGGGGTTAGGCCTCTGGCTCTACTGGTTGCCCATGGGCAGAGAAGATCTGCTCGTCTATCTGGAAGGTCTAGAGAGTAGTGATTGATTGGGGAGCTACATCCTGGGCGGAACTGGCCAGGTGAAGCTTGCTGACACGTGGCAGCCTCTCTGGAGACTACTAATCCCGCTGATAACATTCTATGCAAATAGCCGGCTGAGTGCCATGGGCAGAAAACATTGACACATACCTGCCAGAGGCCTATTCTGGGTCTCAAGAGTCCACCCTGGTCTCCAGCAACTCATCATCTCAGCACACACTTTGCCTGCACGCATGGAAACCGCCTCTCTTCGCGAATGCGTTCACCTGCTAGGAAACACACGATGTCACTCAGCCAAAGGAGAGCAGAGGCAAAGTCAACTGAAGGCCCCATTTTCAAGATTTTGCCCTCTGCTGCTCCACAGCCTCCGGTGGCACACTGCATGTGCGTCACTTCTCGGTAGACAAGGCCCAAATCCGGGCATCCAGGGCCCCAGCCCTCCACAGTCTACGGATGGCGGCATATGGATCACCTCTTTGCCTCGTACGGCAGGGAGGCCTGGGCCCTAGACTGGCTCCGCTAGAGCTCCACGACCTCAGCTATTTTCCCTGACCTTTGGCCCGTGCCCTCGTGAGCGTGTCATCTCTAGTTACACTTCTCTTCCGACCACACTGAATCCGCCACCTGCGGATACCTGAGCGTGGAAGTCAACATCTATCACTGGCTGCAGTCTCACAGGTCACTAGGTGTCTAGGCTCAGGCTGACCTTGGCTGTCTTCTGCCCAGGCAAGGAGCCTAATCCTTCCAAGGAAATCAAGACCCATGCTTACTGGCCGATATCCTTTCTTTCATCCACACAGCGGTCTAGATGAGGGGAAAGAGGCCAGGTAGGCCAGGGCAAGGCTGAGTGCAGGGCCTAAGGCTTCTTTCCCAATTACCATGGAGACACCACTGGAAGGCTGGGCGGAACTTCTGACGGGGACGAGTCACAAACACTGAGCCAATAGGAGAGGTCCAGCCTATCCGACCAGTTCAGAAGAGCCCTCCATTTTCCTCATGGACAGACAATGGCCCCTTGCGTCTTTGGCCACAAAATCGAGGGCACCCAGGGAATAACTTCACAGTAGGCAACCCCTGATGTGAACACCTTCGACACACTGGGACAGCAGGCAGGTACCTCTTTTCCACCTACGCTAGGATATCAGTTGGCAAGGCGCCCTTCCTCTGCATCTATGGCCTCTCTGTATATGTTCATTCAGAGGAATCTCTTCATTCTACCCCTGAGACACATCACAAGTATGAGGGGCCTGAGAGAGAGCCTGGAGATGAAACGGGGGAGGCTTCTGGCTGGACCGCTCCCCAGTGGGTAGAGAACAGCAGGTAGTCTCTCTGGAAGGTCTTAGCTTCTGTTGATTGACATGCGCAATACAGTAGGGGCGGACCCTGGCCAGGTGGAGCTTGTGGGCAGATGCAACCTCTCTGGCCTCGAATAATTCCGCTGCTGCTTTGTATGGCGAAAACCTCTCCCCGCCAAGGGGGATGGGTAGAGAACATTGACCCACACCCACCAGGGACCTTTCCTGGGACTAAAGATTACCAACATGGTCTCAACGTCGTCACCCTCTCAGCACACACCCTTCCTGCACACGTAATCCTGCCTTTCTCCGTCAGGGCCCTATCCCACCAGGAAAAAAAGCAAGCTGCTCAAAAAGGCCAATGCCAGGGAGATCGGGGAAACACTGCCATTTTCCACATTTTTGCTGTCTACATGTCCCCGCCTCCGGTGCAAGGCTGCGTATGTGGCCGGGCTGCGAAGGCAAGGCCGAAATCCTGGCAGCCTGGGCCCCAGCAGACCAATGGTTTATGGACATGGGGACACGGATGACCTGTTTGCCACATACAGGAGGGATCCTTGGGCCCCTCACTGGCTCGCCATTCAGCTCCACGACGTCCACTGCTGGCCCTGGCCTTTGCTTTGGCTGGTGCCCCATTGAACGTGTGCTCCGGAGCCATGTTTCTCCACCCATCACTATCATTCTGCCACCAGGGGATATGTGAGTGTGGGAGTCACCATTTGTCACTGGCAGCAGTGTCCCAAGTCACTAGACTTCCAGGTACCCGCTGACCTAGGCTGCCTCCTGCCCCAGGCAAGGTCCCCAATCCTTTATCCCACATGCTGACACCTAGGCACTGGCGGACATTCATTTTTATCAACACAGAGGTCTGAGTGAGGGTCAGCGGGCCAGGTAGGTGAAGTCAAGGCCAGGTGGGCGGGGCTGAGGATTCTTTGCCATCACCATAGAGACAGTCCCCCCACCGCAAGAGTGGGCGGAGCTTGTGATGGGCCTGGTGACAAGACTCAGCCAATGGCAGAGATCCGGCCCGCCAGGCAGATGACACAGGGCCCTCCATTGTGACCTAGGACACCTAGTGGCCACAGCGTTGGAGCACACCCTGGGAAAGGCTACGTAGGCACAAGGGAGCCCCTGGTGTGGACTGCTTCAGGGCAGTGGCAGAGCAGGCCAGATACCTCTTTCCCACTTTCCTGAGGATATCAGTACGCAAGGCATCCCCACTCAGCATCTCTTCCCTCTCTCTCTCTCGGGATGTTTTCATGTTCTGAAATCTCTTTCCTTCTCCCCCTGAGTCACTTCATAGCTTGGAGTGCCTGACAGAGTGCCTAGAGACAAAAGAGCTAAGGGGTTAGGCCTCTGGCTCTACTGGTTGCCCATGGGCAGAGAAGATCTGCTCGTCTATCTGGAAGGTCTAGAGAGTAGTGATTGATTGGGGAGCTACATCCTGGGCGGAACTGGCCAGGTGAAGCTTGCTGACACGTGGCAGCCTCTCTGGAGACTACTAATCCCGCTGATAACATTCTATGCAAATAGCCGGCTGAGTGCCATGGGCAGAAAACATTGACACATACCTGCCAGAGGCCTATTCTGGGTCTCAAGAGTCCACCCTGGTCTCCAGCAACTCATCATCTCAGCACACACTTTGCCTGCACGCATGGAAACCGCCTCTCTTCGCGAATGCGTTCACCTGCTAGGAAACACACGATGTCACTCAGCCAAAGGAGAGCAGAGGCAAAGTCAACTGAAGGCCCCATTTTCAAGATTTTGCCCTCTGCTGCTCCACAGCCTCCGGTGGCACACTGCATGTGCGTCACTTCTCGGTAGACAAGGCCCAAATCCGGGCATCCAGGGCCCCAGCCCTCCACAGTCTACGGATGGCGGCATATGGATCACCTCTTTGCCTCGTACGGCAGGGAGGCCTGGGCCCTAGACTGGCTCCGCTAGAGCTCCACGACCTCAGCTATTTTCCCTGACCTTTGGCCCGTGCCCTCGTGAGCGTGTCATCTCTAGTTACACTTCTCTTCCGACCACACTGAATCCGCCACCTGCGGATACCTGAGCGTGGAAGTCAACATCTATCACTGGCTGCAGTCTCACAGGTCACTAGGTGTCTAGGCTCAGGCTGACCTTGGCTGTCTTCTGCCCAGGCAAGGAGCCTAATCCTTCCAAGGAAATCAAGACCCATGCTTACTGGCCGATATCCTTTCTTTCATCCACACAGCGGTCTAGATGAGGGGAAAGAGGCCAGGTAGGCCAGGGCAAGGCTGAGTGCAGGGCCTAAGGCTTCTTTCCCAATTACCATGGAGACACCACTGGAAGGCTGGGCGGAACTTCTGACGGGGACGAGTCACAAACACTGAGCCAATAGGAGAGGTCCAGCCTATCCGACCAGTTCAGAAGAGCCCTCCATTTTCCTCATGGACAGACAATGGCCCCTTGCGTCTTTGGCCACAAAATCGAGGGCACCCAGGGAATAACTTCACAGTAGGCAACCCCTGATGTGAACACCTTCGACACACTGGGACAGCAGGCAGGTACCTCTTTTCCACCTACGCTAGGATATCAGTTGGCAAGGCGCCCTTCCTCTGCATCTATGGCCTCTCTGTATATGTTCATTCAGAGGAATCTCTTCATTCTACCCCTGAGACACATCACAAGTATGAGGGGCCTGAGAGAGAGCCTGGAGATGAAACGGGGGAGGCTTCTGGCTGGACCGCTCCCCAGTGGGTAGAGAACAGCAGGTAGTCTCTCTGGAAGGTCTTAGCTTCTGTTGATTGACATGCGCAATACAGTAGGGGCGGACCCTGGCCAGGTGGAGCTTGTGGGCAGATGCAACCTCTCTGGCCTCGAATAATTCCGCTGCTGCTTTGTATGGCGAAAACCTCTCCCCGCCAAGGGGGATGGGTAGAGAACATTGACCCACACCCACCAGGGACCTTTCCTGGGACTAAAGATTACCAACATGGTCTCAACGTCGTCACCCTCTCAGCACACACCCTTCCTGCACACGTAATCCTGCCTTTCTCCGTCAGGGCCCTATCCCACCAGGAAAAAAAGCAAGCTGCTCAAAAAGGCCAATGCCAGGGAGATCGGGGAAACACTGCCATTTTCCACATTTTTGCTGTCTACATGTCCCCGCCTCCGGTGCAAGGCTGCGTATGTGGCCGGGCTGCGAAGGCAAGGCCGAAATCCTGGCAGCCTGGGCCCCAGCAGACCAATGGTTTATGGACATGGGGACACGGATGACCTGTTTGCCACATACAGGAGGGATCCTTGGGCCCCTCACTGGCTCGCCATTCAGCTCCACGACGTCCACTGCTGGCCCTGGCCTTTGCTTTGGCTGGTGCCCCATTGAACGTGTGCTCCGGAGCCATGTTTCTCCACCCATCACTATCATTCTGCCACCAGGGGATATGTGAGTGTGGGAGTCACCATTTGTCACTGGCAGCAGTGTCCCAAGTCACTAGACTTCCAGGTACCCGCTGACCTAGGCTGCCTCCTGCCCCAGGCAAGGTCCCCAATCCTTTATCCCACATGCTGACACCTAGGCACTGGCGGACATTCATTTTTATCAACACAGAGGTCTGAGTGAGGGTCAGCGGGCCAGGTAGGTGAAGTCAAGGCCAGGTGGGCGGGGCTGAGGATTCTTTGCCATCACCATAGAGACAGTCCCCCCACCGCAAGAGTGGGCGGAGCTTGTGATGGGCCTGGTGACAAGACTCAGCCAATGGCAGAGATCCGGCCCGCCAGGCAGATGACACAGGGCCCTCCATTGTGACCTAGGACACCTAGTGGCCACAGCGTTGGAGCACACCCTGGGAAAGGCTACGTAGGCACAAGGGAGCCCCTGGTGTGGACTGCTTCAGGGCAGTGGCAGAGCAGGCCAGATACCTCTTTCCCACTTTCCTGAGGATATCAGTACGCAAGGCATCCCCACTCAGCATCTCTTCCCTCTCTCTCTCTCGGGATGTTTTCATGTTCTGAAATCTCTTTCCTTCTCCCCCTGAGTCACTTCATAGCTTGGAGTGCCTGACAGAGTGCCTAGAGACAAAAGAGCTAAGGGGTTAGGCCTCTGGCTCTACTGGTTGCCCATGGGCAGAGAAGATCTGCTCGTCTATCTGGAAGGTCTAGAGAGTAGTGATTGATTGGGGAGCTACATCCTGGGCGGAACTGGCCAGGTGAAGCTTGCTGACACGTGGCAGCCTCTCTGGAGACTACTAATCCCGCTGATAACATTCTATGCAAATAGCCGGCTGAGTGCCATGGGCAGAAAACATTGACACATACCTGCCAGAGGCCTATTCTGGGTCTCAAGAGTCCACCCTGGTCTCCAGCAACTCATCATCTCAGCACACACTTTGCCTGCACGCATGGAAACCGCCTCTCTTCGCGAATGCGTTCACCTGCTAGGAAACACACGATGTCACTCAGCCAAAGGAGAGCAGAGGCAAAGTCAACTGAAGGCCCCATTTTCAAGATTTTGCCCTCTGCTGCTCCACAGCCTCCGGTGGCACACTGCATGTGCGTCACTTCTCGGTAGACAAGGCCCAAATCCGGGCATCCAGGGCCCCAGCCCTCCACAGTCTACGGATGGCGGCATATGGATCACCTCTTTGCCTCGTACGGCAGGGAGGCCTGGGCCCTAGACTGGCTCCGCTAGAGCTCCACGACCTCAGCTATTTTCCCTGACCTTTGGCCCGTGCCCTCGTGAGCGTGTCATCTCTAGTTACACTTCTCTTCCGACCACACTGAATCCGCCACCTGCGGATACCTGAGCGTGGAAGTCAACATCTATCACTGGCTGCAGTCTCACAGGTCACTAGGTGTCTAGGCTCAGGCTGACCTTGGCTGTCTTCTGCCCAGGCAAGGAGCCTAATCCTTCCAAGGAAATCAAGACCCATGCTTACTGGCCGATATCCTTTCTTTCATCCACACAGCGGTCTAGATGAGGGGAAAGAGGCCAGGTAGGCCAGGGCAAGGCTGAGTGCAGGGCCTAAGGCTTCTTTCCCAATTACCATGGAGACACCACTGGAAGGCTGGGCGGAACTTCTGACGGGGACGAGTCACAAACACTGAGCCAATAGGAGAGGTCCAGCCTATCCGACCAGTTCAGAAGAGCCCTCCATTTTCCTCATGGACAGACAATGGCCCCTTGCGTCTTTGGCCACAAAATCGAGGGCACCCAGGGAATAACTTCACAGTAGGCAACCCCTGATGTGAACACCTTCGACACACTGGGACAGCAGGCAGGTACCTCTTTTCCACCTACGCTAGGATATCAGTTGGCAAGGCGCCCTTCCTCTGCATCTATGGCCTCTCTGTATATGTTCATTCAGAGGAATCTCTTCATTCTACCCCTGAGACACATCACAAGTATGAGGGGCCTGAGAGAGAGCCTGGAGATGAAACGGGGGAGGCTTCTGGCTGGACCGCTCCCCAGTGGGTAGAGAACAGCAGGTAGTCTCTCTGGAAGGTCTTAGCTTCTGTTGATTGACATGCGCAATACAGTAGGGGCGGACCCTGGCCAGGTGGAGCTTGTGGGCAGATGCAACCTCTCTGGCCTCGAATAATTCCGCTGCTGCTTTGTATGGCGAAAACCTCTCCCCGCCAAGGGGGATGGGTAGAGAACATTGACCCACACCCACCAGGGACCTTTCCTGGGACTAAAGATTACCAACATGGTCTCAACGTCGTCACCCTCTCAGCACACACCCTTCCTGCACACGTAATCCTGCCTTTCTCCGTCAGGGCCCTATCCCACCAGGAAAAAAAGCAAGCTGCTCAAAAAGGCCAATGCCAGGGAGATCGGGGAAACACTGCCATTTTCCACATTTTTGCTGTCTACATGTCCCCGCCTCCGGTGCAAGGCTGCGTATGTGGCCGGGCTGCGAAGGCAAGGCCGAAATCCTGGCAGCCTGGGCCCCAGCAGACCAATGGTTTATGGACATGGGGACACGGATGACCTGTTTGCCACATACAGGAGGGATCCTTGGGCCCCTCACTGGCTCGCCATTCAGCTCCACGACGTCCACTGCTGGCCCTGGCCTTTGCTTTGGCTGGTGCCCCATTGAACGTGTGCTCCGGAGCCATGTTTCTCCACCCATCACTATCATTCTGCCACCAGGGGATATGTGAGTGTGGGAGTCACCATTTGTCACTGGCAGCAGTGTCCCAAGTCACTAGACTTCCAGGTACCCGCTGACCTAGGCTGCCTCCTGCCCCAGGCAAGGTCCCCAATCCTTTATCCCACATGCTGACACCTAGGCACTGGCGGACATTCATTTTTATCAACACAGAGGTCTGAGTGAGGGTCAGCGGGCCAGGTAGGTGAAGTCAAGGCCAGGTGGGCGGGGCTGAGGATTCTTTGCCATCACCATAGAGACAGTCCCCCCACCGCAAGAGTGGGCGGAGCTTGTGATGGGCCTGGTGACAAGACTCAGCCAATGGCAGAGATCCGGCCCGCCAGGCAGATGACACAGGGCCCTCCATTGTGACCTAGGACACCTAGTGGCCACAGCGTTGGAGCACACCCTGGGAAAGGCTACGTAGGCACAAGGGAGCCCCTGGTGTGGACTGCTTCAGGGCAGTGGCAGAGCAGGCCAGATACCTCTTTCCCACTTTCCTGAGGATATCAGTACGCAAGGCATCCCCACTCAGCATCTCTTCCCTCTCTCTCTCTCGGGATGTTTTCATGTTCTGAAATCTCTTTCCTTCTCCCCCTGAGTCACTTCATAGCTTGGAGTGCCTGACAGAGTGCCTAGAGACAAAAGAGCTAAGGGGTTAGGCCTCTGGCTCTACTGGTTGCCCATGGGCAGAGAAGATCTGCTCGTCTATCTGGAAGGTCTAGAGAGTAGTGATTGATTGGGGAGCTACATCCTGGGCGGAACTGGCCAGGTGAAGCTTGCTGACACGTGGCAGCCTCTCTGGAGACTACTAATCCCGCTGATAACATTCTATGCAAATAGCCGGCTGAGTGCCATGGGCAGAAAACATTGACACATACCTGCCAGAGGCCTATTCTGGGTCTCAAGAGTCCACCCTGGTCTCCAGCAACTCATCATCTCAGCACACACTTTGCCTGCACGCATGGAAACCGCCTCTCTTCGCGAATGCGTTCACCTGCTAGGAAACACACGATGTCACTCAGCCAAAGGAGAGCAGAGGCAAAGTCAACTGAAGGCCCCATTTTCAAGATTTTGCCCTCTGCTGCTCCACAGCCTCCGGTGGCACACTGCATGTGCGTCACTTCTCGGTAGACAAGGCCCAAATCCGGGCATCCAGGGCCCCAGCCCTCCACAGTCTACGGATGGCGGCATATGGATCACCTCTTTGCCTCGTACGGCAGGGAGGCCTGGGCCCTAGACTGGCTCCGCTAGAGCTCCACGACCTCAGCTATTTTCCCTGACCTTTGGCCCGTGCCCTCGTGAGCGTGTCATCTCTAGTTACACTTCTCTTCCGACCACACTGAATCCGCCACCTGCGGATACCTGAGCGTGGAAGTCAACATCTATCACTGGCTGCAGTCTCACAGGTCACTAGGTGTCTAGGCTCAGGCTGACCTTGGCTGTCTTCTGCCCAGGCAAGGAGCCTAATCCTTCCAAGGAAATCAAGACCCATGCTTACTGGCCGATATCCTTTCTTTCATCCACACAGCGGTCTAGATGAGGGGAAAGAGGCCAGGTAGGCCAGGGCAAGGCTGAGTGCAGGGCCTAAGGCTTCTTTCCCAATTACCATGGAGACACCACTGGAAGGCTGGGCGGAACTTCTGACGGGGACGAGTCACAAACACTGAGCCAATAGGAGAGGTCCAGCCTATCCGACCAGTTCAGAAGAGCCCTCCATTTTCCTCATGGACAGACAATGGCCCCTTGCGTCTTTGGCCACAAAATCGAGGGCACCCAGGGAATAACTTCACAGTAGGCAACCCCTGATGTGAACACCTTCGACACACTGGGACAGCAGGCAGGTACCTCTTTTCCACCTACGCTAGGATATCAGTTGGCAAGGCGCCCTTCCTCTGCATCTATGGCCTCTCTGTATATGTTCATTCAGAGGAATCTCTTCATTCTACCCCTGAGACACATCACAAGTATGAGGGGCCTGAGAGAGAGCCTGGAGATGAAACGGGGGAGGCTTCTGGCTGGACCGCTCCCCAGTGGGTAGAGAACAGCAGGTAGTCTCTCTGGAAGGTCTTAGCTTCTGTTGATTGACATGCGCAATACAGTAGGGGCGGACCCTGGCCAGGTGGAGCTTGTGGGCAGATGCAACCTCTCTGGCCTCGAATAATTCCGCTGCTGCTTTGTATGGCGAAAACCTCTCCCCGCCAAGGGGGATGGGTAGAGAACACTGACCCACACCCACCAGGGACCTTTCCTGGGACTAAAGATCCCAACATGGTCTCAACGTCGTCACCCTCTCACCACACACCCTTCCTGCACACATAATCCTGCCTTTCTCCGTCAGGGCCCTATCCCACCAGGAAAAAAAGCAAGCTGCTCAAAACGGCCAATGCCAGGGAAATCGAGGAAACACTGCCATTTTCCACATTTTTGCTGTCTACATGTCTCCACCTCTGGTGCAAGGCTGCGTATGTGGCCGGGCTCCGAAGGCAAGGCCGATATCCTGGCAGCCTGGGCCCCAGCAGTCCAGTGATTTATGGACGTGGGGACAAGGATGACCTGTTTGCCACCTACAGGATGGATCCTTGGGCCCTTCGCTGGCTCGCCATTCAGCTCCACGACGTCCACTGCTGGCCCTGGCCTTTGCTTTGGCTGGTGCCCCATTGAACGTGTGCTCCGGAGCCATGTTTCTCCACCCATCACTATCATTCTGCCACCAGGGGATATGTGAGTGTGGGAGTCACCATTTGTCACTGGCAGCAGTGTCCCAAGTCACTAGACTTCCAGGTACCCGCTGACCTAGGCTGCCTCCTGCCCCAGGCAAGGTCCCCAATCCTTTATCCCACATGCTGACACCTAGGCACTGGCGAACATTCATTTTTATCAACACAGAGGTCTGAGTGAGGGTCAGCGGGCCAGGTAGGTGAAGTCAAGGCCAGGTGGGCGGGGCTGAGGATTCTTTGCCATCACCATAGAGACAGTCCCCCCACCGCAAGAGTGGGCGGAGCTTGTGATGGGCCTAGTGACAAGACTCAGCCAATGGCAGAGATCCGGCCCACCAGGCAGATGACACAGGGCCCTCCATTGTGACCTATGACACCTAGTGGCCACAGCGTTGGAGCACACCCTGGGAAAGGCTACGTAGGCACAAGGGAGCCCCTGGTGCGGACTGCTTCAGGGCAGTGGCAGAGCAGGCCAGATACCTCTTTCCCACTTTCCTGAGGATATCAGTACGCAAGGCATCCCCACTCAGCATCTCTTCCCTCTCTCTCTCGGTCTCTCTCGGGATGTTTTCATGTTCTGAAATCTCTTTCCTTCTCCCCCTGAGTCACTTCATAGCTTGGAGTGCCTGACAGAGTGCCTAGCAACAAAAGAGCAAAGGGGGAAGGCCTCTGGCTCTACTGGTTGCCCATGGGCAGAGAAGATCTGCTCGTCTATCTGGAAGGTCTAGAGACTAGTGATTGATTGGGGAGCTACATCCTGGGCGGACCTGGCCAGGTGAAGCTTGCTGACACGTGGCAGCCTCTCTGGAGACTACTAATCCCGCTGATAACATTCTATGCAAATAGCCGGCTGAGTGCCATGGGCAGAAAACATTGACACATACCTGCCAGAGGCCTATTCTGGGTCTCAAGAGTCCACCCTGGTCTCCAGCAACTCATCATCTCAGCACACACTTTGCCTGCACGCATGGAAACCGCCTCTCTCCACGAATGCCTTCACCTGCTAGGAAACACACGATGTCACTCAGCCAAAGGAGAGCACAGGCAAAGTCAACTGAAGGCCCCATTTTCAAGATTTTGCCCTCTGCTGCTCCACAGCCTCCGGTGGCACACTGCATGTGCGTCACTTCTCGGTAGACAAGGCCCAAATCCGGGCATCCAGGGCCCCAGCCCTCCACAGTCTACGGATGGCGGCATATGGATCACCTCTTTGCCTCGTACGGCAGGGAGGCCTGGGTCCTAGACTGGCTCTGCTAGAGCTCCACGACCTCAGCTATTTTCCCTGACCTTTGGCCCGTGCCCTCGTGAGCGTGTCATCTCTAGTTACACTTCTCTTCCGACCACACTGAATCCGCCACCTGCGGATACCTGAGCGTGGAAGTCAACATCTATCACTGGCTGCAGCGTCACAGGTCACTAGGTGTCTAGGCTCAGGCTGACCTTGGCTGTCTTCTGCCCAGGCAAGGAGCCTAATCCTTCCAAGGAAATCAGGACACGTGCTCACTGGCCGACATCCTTTCTTTCATCCACACAGCGGTCTAGATGAGGTTAAAGAGGCCAGGTAGGCCAGGGGAAGGCTGAGTGCGGGGGCTAAGGCTTCTTTCCCAATCACCATGGAGACACCACCGCAAGGCTGGGTGGAACTTCTGACGGGGACGAGTCACAAACACTGAGCCAATAGGAGAGGTCCAGCCTATCCGGCCAGTTCCGCAGAGCCCTCCATTTTCCTCATGGACAGACAATGGCCCCTTGCGTCTTTGGCCACAAAATCGAGGGCACCCAGGGAATAACTTCACAGTAGGCAACCCCTGATGTGAACACCTTCGACACACTGGGACAGCAGGCAGGTACCTCTTTTCCACCTACGCTAGGATATCAGTAGGCAAGGCGCCCTTCCTCTGCATCTATGGCCTCTCTGTATATGTTCATTCAGAGGAATCTCTTCATTCTACCCCTGAGACACATCACAAGTATGAGGGGCCTGAGAGAGAGCCTGGAGATGACACGGGGGAGGCTTCTGGCTGGACCGCTCCCCAGTGGGTAGAGAACAGCAGGTAGTCTCTCTGGAAGGTCTTAGCTTCTGTTGATTGACATGCGCAATACAGTAGGGGCGGACCCTGGCCAGGTGGAGCTTGTGGGCAGATGCAACCTCTCTGGCCTCGAATAATTCCGCTGCTGCTTTGTATGGCGAAAACCTCTCCCCGCCAAGGGGGATGGGTAGAGAACACTGACCCACACCCACCAGGGACCTTTCCTGGGACTAAAGATCCCAACATGGTCTCAACGTCGTCACCCTCTCACCACACACCCTTCCTGCACACATAATCCTGCCTTTCTCCGTCAGGGCCCTATCCCACCAGGAAAAAAAGCAAGCTGCTCAAAACGGCCAATGCCAGGGAAATCGAGGAAACACTGCCATTTTCCACATTTTTGCTGTCTACATGTCTCCACCTCTGGTGCAAGGCTGCGTATGTGGCCGGGCTCCGAAGGCAAGGCCGATATCCTGGCAGCCTGGGCCCCAGCAGTCCAGTGATTTATGGACGTGGGGACAAGGATGACCTGTTTGCCACCTACAGGATGGATCCTTGGGCCCTTCGCTGGCTCGCCATTCAGCTCCACGACGTCCACTGCTGGCCCTGGCCTTTGCTTTGGCTGGTGCCCCATTGAACGTGTGCTCCGGAGCCATGTTTCTCCACCCATCACTATCATTCTGCCACCAGGGGATATGTGAGTGTGGGAGTCACCATTTGTCACTGGCAGCAGTGTCCCAAGTCACTAGACTTCCAGGTACCCGCTGACCTAGGCTGCCTCCTGCCCCAGGCAAGGTCCCCAATCCTTTATCCCACATGCTGACACCTAGGCACTGGCGAACATTCATTTTTATCAACACAGAGGTCTGAGTGAGGGTCAGCGGGCCAGGTAGGTGAAGTCAAGGCCAGGTGGGCGGGGCTGAGGATTCTTTGCCATCACCATAGAGACAGTCCCCCCACCGCAAGAGTGGGCGGAGCTTGTGATGGGCCTAGTGACAAGACTCAGCCAATGGCAGAGATCCGGCCCACCAGGCAGATGACACAGGGCCCTCCATTGTGACCTATGACACCTAGTGGCCACAGCGTTGGAGCACACCCTGGGAAAGGCTACGTAGGCACAAGGGAGCCCCTGGTGCGGACTGCTTCAGGGCAGTGGCAGAGCAGGCCAGATACCTCTTTCCCACTTTCCTGAGGATATCAGTACGCAAGGCATCCCCACTCAGCATCTCTTCCCTCTCTCTCTCGGTCTCTCTCGGGATGTTTTCATGTTCTGAAATCTCTTTCCTTCTCCCCCTGAGTCACTTCATAGCTTGGAGTGCCTGACAGAGTGCCTAGCAACAAAAGAGCAAAGGGGGAAGGCCTCTGGCTCTACTGGTTGCCCATGGGCAGAGAAGATCTGCTCGTCTATCTGGAAGGTCTAGAGACTAGTGATTGATTGGGGAGCTACATCCTGGGCGGACCTGGCCAGGTGAAGCTTGCTGACACGTGGCAGCCTCTCTGGAGACTACTAATCCCGCTGATAACATTCTATGCAAATAGCCGGCTGAGTGCCATGGGCAGAAAACATTGACACATACCTGCCAGAGGCCTATTCTGGGTCTCAAGAGTCCACCCTGGTCTCCAGCAACTCATCATCTCAGCACACACTTTGCCTGCACGCATGGAAACCGCCTCTCTCCACGAATGCCTTCACCTGCTAGGAAACACACGATGTCACTCAGCCAAAGGAGAGCACAGGCAAAGTCAACTGAAGGCCCCATTTTCAAGATTTTGCCCTCTGCTGCTCCACAGCCTCCGGTGGCACACTGCATGTGCGTCACTTCTCGGTAGACAAGGCCCAAATCCGGGCATCCAGGGCCCCAGCCCTCCACAGTCTACGGATGGCGGCATATGGATCACCTCTTTGCCTCGTACGGCAGGGAGGCCTGGGTCCTAGACTGGCTCTGCTAGAGCTCCACGACCTCAGCTATTTTCCCTGACCTTTGGCCCGTGCCCTCGTGAGCGTGTCATCTCTAGTTACACTTCTCTTCCGACCACACTGAATCCGCCACCTGCGGATACCTGAGCGTGGAAGTCAACATCTATCACTGGCTGCAGCGTCACAGGTCACTAGGTGTCTAGGCTCAGGCTGACCTTGGCTGTCTTCTGCCCAGGCAAGGAGCCTAATCCTTCCAAGGAAATCAGGACACGTGCTCACTGGCCGACATCCTTTCTTTCATCCACACAGCGGTCTAGATGAGGTTAAAGAGGCCAGGTAGGCCAGGGGAAGGCTGAGTGCGGGGGCTAAGGCTTCTTTCCCAATCACCATGGAGACACCACCGCAAGGCTGGGTGGAACTTCTGACGGGGACGAGTCACAAACACTGAGCCAATAGGAGAGGTCCAGCCTATCCGGCCAGTTCCGCAGAGCCCTCCATTTTCCTCATGGACAGACAATGGCCCCTTGCGTCTTTGGCCACAAAATCGAGGGCACCCAGGGAATAACTTCACAGTAGGCAACCCCTGATGTGAACACCTTCGACACACTGGGACAGCAGGCAGGTACCTCTTTTCCACCTACGCTAGGATATCAGTAGGCAAGGCGCCCTTCCTCTGCATCTATGGCCTCTCTGTATATGTTCATTCAGAGGAATCTCTTCATTCTACCCCTGAGACACATCACAAGTATGAGGGGCCTGAGAGAGAGCCTGGAGATGACACGGGGGAGGCTTCTGGCTGGACCGCTCCCCAGTGGGTAGAGAACAGCAGGTAGTCTCTCTGGAAGGTCTTAGCTTCTGTTGATTGACATGCGCAATACAGTAGGGGCGGACCCTGGCCAGGTGGAGCTTGTGGGCAGATGCAACCTCTCTGGCCTCGAATAATTCCGCTGCTGCTTTGTATGGCGAAAACCTCTCCCCGCCAAGTGGGATGGGTAGAGAACACTGACCCACACCCACCAGGGACCTTTCCTGGGACTAAAGATCCCAACATGGTCTCAACGTCGTCACCCTCTCACCACACACCCTTCCTGCACACATAATCCTGCCTTTCTCCGTCAGGGCCCTATCCCACCAGGAAAAAAAGCAAGCTGCTCAAAACGGCCAATGCCAGGGAAATCGAGGAAACACTGCCATTTTCCACATTTTTGCTGTCTACATGTCTCCACCTCTGGTGCAAGGCTGCGTATGTGGCCGGGCTCCGAAGGCAAGGCCGATATCCTGGCAGCCTGGGCCCCAGCAGTCCAGTGATTTATGGACGTGGGGACAAGGATGACCTGTTTGCCACCTACAGGAGGGATCCTTGGGCCCTTCGCTGGCTCGCCATTCAGCTCCACGACGTCCACTGCTGGCCCTGGCCTTTGCTTTGGCTGGTGCCCCATTGAACGTGTGCTCCGGAGCCATGTTTCTCCACCCATCACTATCATTCTGCCACCAGGGGATATGTGAGTGTGGGAGTCACCATTTGTCACTGGCAGCAGTGTCCCAAGTCACTAGACTTCCAGGTACCCGCTGACCTAGGCTGCCTCCTGCCCCAGGCAAGGTCCCCAATCCTTTATCCCACATGCTGACACCTAGGCACTGGCGAACATTCATTTTTATCAACACAGAGGTCTGAGTGAGGGTCAGCGGGCCAGGTAGGTGAAGTCAAGGCCAGGTGGGCGGGGCTGAGGATTCTTTGCCATCACCATAGAGACAGTCCCCCCACCGCAAGAGTGGGCGGAGCTTGTGATGGGCCTAGTGACAAGACTCAGCCAATGGCAGAGATCCGGCCCACCAGGCAGATGACACAGGGCCCTCCATTGTGACTTATGACACCTAGTGGCCACAGCGTTGGAGCACACCCTGGGAAAGGCTACGTAGGCACAAGGGAGCCCCTGGTGCGGACTGCTTCAGGGCAGTGGCAGAGCAGGCCAGATACCTCTTTCCCACTTTCCTGAGGATATCAGTACGCAAGGCATCCCCACTCAGCATCTCTTCCCTCTCTCTCTCGGTCTCTCTCGGGATGTTTTCATTCTCTGAAATCTCTTTCCTTCTCCCCCTGAGTCACTTCATAGCTTGGAGTGCCTGACAGAGTGCCTAGAGACAAAAGAGCAAAGGGGGAAGGCCTCTGGCTCTACTGGTTGCCCATGGGCAGAGAAGATCTGCTCGTCTATCTGGAAGGTCTAGAGACTAGTGATTGATTGGGGAGCTACATCCTGGGCGGACCTGGCCAGGTGAAGCTTGCTGACACGTGGCAGCCTCTCTGGAGACTACTAATCCCGCTGATAACATTCTATGCAAATAGCCGGCTGAGTGCCATGGGCAGAAAACATTGACACATACCTGCCAGAGGCCTATTCTGGGTCTCAAGAGTCCACCCTGGTCTCCAGCAACTCATCATCTCAGCACACACTTTGCCTGCACGCATGGAAACCGCCTCTCTTCGCGAATGCGTTCACCTGCTAGGAAACACACGATGTCACTCAGCCAAAGGAGAGCAGAGGCAAAGTCAACTGAAGGCCCCATTTTCAAGATTTTGCCCTCTGCTGCTCCACAGCCTCCGGTGGCACACTGCATGTGCGTCACTTCTCGGTAGACAAGGCCCAAATCCGGGCATCCAGGGCCCCAGCCCTCCACAGTCTACGGATGGCGGCATATGGATCACCTCTTTGCCTCGTACGGCAGGGAGGCCTGGGTCCTAGACTGGCTCTGCTAGAGCTCCACGACCTCAGCTATTTTCCCTGACCTTTGGCCCGTGCCCTCGTGAGCGTGTCATCTCTAGTTACACTTCTCTTCCGACCACACTGAATCCGCCACCTGCGGATACCTGAGCGTGGAAGTCAACATCTATCACTGGCTGCAGTCTCACAGGTCACTAGGTGTCTAGGCTCAGGCTGACCTTGGCTGTCTTCTGCCCAGGCAAGGAGCCTAATCCTTCCAAGGAAATCAAGACCCATGCTTACTGGCCGATATCCTTTCTTTCATCCACACAGCGGTCTAGATGAGGGGAAAGAGGCCAGGTAGGCCAGGGCAAGGCTGAGTGCAGGGCCTAAGGCTTCTTTCCCAATTACCATGGAGACACCACTGGAAGGCTGGGCGGAACTTCTGACGGGGACGAGTCACAAACACTGAGCCAATAGGAGAGGTCCAGCCTATCCGACCAGTTCAGAAGAGCCCTCCATTTTCCTCATGGACAGACAATGGCCCCTTGCGTCTTTGGCCACAAAATCGAGGGCACCCAGGGAATAACTTCACAGTAGGCAACCCCTGATGTGAACACCTTCGACACACTGGGACAGCAGGCAGGTACCTCTTTTCCACCTACGCTAGGATATCAGTTGGCAAGGCGCCCTTCCTCTGCATCTATGGCCTCTCTGTATATGTTCATTCAGAGGAATCTCTTCATTCTACCCCTGAGACACATCACAAGTATGAGGGGCCTGAGAGAGAGCCTGGAGATGAAACGGGGGAGGCTTCTGGCTGGACCGCTCCCCAGTGGGTAGAGAACAGCAGGTAGTCTCTCTGGAAGGTCTTAGCTTCTGTTGATTGACATGCGCAATACAGAAGGGGCGGACCCTGGCCAGGTGGAGCTTGTGGGCAGATGCAACCTCTCTGGCCTCGAATAATTCCGCTGCTGCTTTGTATGGCGAAAACCTCTCCCCGCCAAGGGGGATGGGTAGAGAACATTGACCCACACCCACCAGGGACCTTTCCTGGGACTAAAGATTACCAACATGGTCTCAACGTCGTCACCCTCTCAGCACACACCCTTCCTGCACACGTAATCCTGCCTTTCTCCGTCAGGGCCCTATCCCACCAGGAAAAAAAGCAAGCTGCTCAAAAAGGCCAATGCCAGGGAGATCGGGGAAACACTGCCATTTTCCACATTTTTGCTGTCTACATGTCCCCGCCTCCGGTGCAAGGCTGCGTATGTGGCCGGGCTGCGAAGGCAAGGCCGAAATCCTGGCAGCCTGGGCCCCAGCAGACCAATGGTTTATGGACATGGGGACACGGATGACCTGTTTGCCACATACAGGAGGGATCCTTGGGCCCCTCACTGGCTCGCCATTCAGCTCCACGACGTCCACTGCTGGCCCTGGCCTTTGCTTTGGCTGCTGCCCCATTGAACGTGTGCTCCGGAGCCATGTTTCTCCACCCATCACTATCATTCTGCCACCAGGGGATATGTGAGTGTGGGAGTCACCATTTGTCACTGGCAGCAGTGTCCCAAGTCACTAGACTTCCAGGTACCCGCTGACCTAGGCTGCCTCCTGCCCCAGGCAAGGTCCCCAATCCTTTATCCCACATGCTGACACCTAGGCACTGGCGGACATTCATTTTTATCAACACAGAGGTCTGAGTGAGGGTCAGCGGGCCAGGTAGGTGAAGTCAAGGCCAGGTGGGCGGGGCTGAGGATTCTTTGCCATCACCATAGAGACAGTCCCCCCACCGCAAGAGTGGGCGGAGCTTGTGATGGGCCTGGTGACAAGACTCAGCCAATGGCAGAGATCCGGCCCACCAGGCAGATGACACAGGGCCCTCCATTGTGACCTATGACACCTAGTGGCCACAGCGTTGGAGCACACCCTGGGAAAGGCTACGTAGGCACAAGGGAGCCCCTGGTGCGGACTGCTTCAGGGCAGTGGCAGAGCAGGCCAGATACCTCTTTCCCACTTTCCTGAGGATATCAGTACGCAAGGCATCCCCACTCAGCATCTCTTCCCTCTCTCTCTCGGTCTCTCTCGGGATGTTTTCATTCTCTGAAATCTCTTTCCTTCTCCCCCTGAGTCACTTCATAGCTTGGAGTGCCTGACAGAGTGCCTAGAAACAAAAGAGCAAAGGGGGAAGGCCTCTGGCTCTACTGGTTGCCCATGGGCAGAGAAGATCTGCTCGTCTATCTGGAAGGTCTGGAGAGTAGTGATTCATTGGGGAGCTACATCCTGGGCGGACCTGGCCAGGTGAAGCTTGCTGACACGTGGCAGCCTCTCTGGAGACTACTAATCCCGCTGATAACATTCTATGCAAATAGCCGGCTGAGTGCCATGGGCAGAAAACATTGACACATACCTGCCAGAGGCCTATTCTGGGTCTCAAGAGTCCACCCTGGTCTCCAGCAACTCATCATCTCAGCACACACTTTGCCTGCACGCATGGAAACCGCCTCTCTCCACGAATGCCTTCACCTGCTAGGAAACACACGATGTCACTCAGCCAAAGGACAGCACAGGCAAAGTCAACTGAAGGCCCCATTTTCAAGATTTTGCCCTCTGCTGCTCCACAGCCTCCGGTGGCACACTGCATGTGCGTCACTTCTCGGTAGACAAGGCCCAAATCCGGGCATCCAGGGCCCCAGCCCTCCACAGTCTACGGATGGCGGCATATGGATCACCTCTTTGCCTCGTACGGCAGGGAGGCCTGGGCCCTAGACTGGCTCCGCTAGAGCTCCACGACCTCAGCTATTTTCCCTGACCTTTGGCCCGTGCCCTCGTGAGCGTGTCATCTCTAGTTACACTTCTCTTCCGACCACACTGAATCCGCCACCTGCGGATACCTGAGCGTGGAAGTCAACATCTATCACTGGCTGCAGTCTCACAGGTCACTAGGTGTCTAGGCTCAGGCTGACCTTGGCTGTCTTCTGCCCAGGCAAGGAGCCTAATCCTTCCAAGGAAATCAGGACACGTGCTCACTGGCCGACATCCTTTCTTTCATCCACACAGCGGTCTAGAAGAGGTTAAAGAGGCCAGGTAGGCCAGGGGAAGGCTGAGTGCGGGGGCTAAGGCTTCTTTCCCAATCACCATGGAGACACCACAGCAAGGCTGGGCGGAACTTCTGACGGGGACGAGTCACAAACACTGAGCCAATAGGAGAGGTCCAGCCTATCCGGCCAGTTCCGCAGAGCCCTCCATTTTCCTCATGGACAGACAATGGCCCTTTGCGTCTTTGGCCACAAAATCGAGGGCACCCAGGGAATAACTTCACAGTAGGCAACCCCTGATGTGAACACCTTCGACACACTGGGACAGCAGGCAGGTACCTCTTTTCCACCTATGCTAGGATATCAGTAGGCAAGGCGCCCTTCCTCTGCATCTATGGCCTCTCTGTATATGTTCATTCAGAGGAATCTCTTCATTCTACCCCTGAGACACATCACAAGTATGAGGGGCCTGAGAGAGAGCCTGGAGATGAAACGGGGGAGGCTTCTGGCTGGACCGCTCCCCAGTGGGTAGAGAACAGCAGGTAGTCTCTCTGGAAGGTCTTAGCTTCTGTTGATTGACATGCGCAATACAGTAGGGGCGGACCCTGGCCAGGTGGAGCTTGTGGGCAGATGCAACCTCTCTGGCCTCGAATAATTCCGCTGCTGCTTTGTATGGCGAAAACCTCTCCCCGCCAAGTGGGATGGGTAGAGAACACTGACCCACACCCACCAGGGACCTTTCCTGGGACTAAAGATCCCAACATGGTCTCAACGTCGTCACCCTCTCACCACACACCCTTCCTGCACACATAATCCTGCCTTTCTCCGTCAGGGCCCTATCCCACCAGGAAAAAAAGCAAGCTGCTCAAAAAGGCCAATGCCAGGGAGATCGGGGAAACACTGCCATTTTCCACATTTTTGCTGTCTACATGTCCCCGCCTCCGGTGCAAGGCTGCGTATGTGGCCGGGCTGCGAAGGCAAGGCCGAAATCCTGGCAGCCTGGGCCCCAGCAGACCAATGGTTTATGGACATGGGGACACGGATGACCTGTTTGCCACATACAGGAGGGATCCTTGGGCCCCTCACTGGCTCGCCATTCAGCTCCACGACGTCCACTGCTGGCCCTGGCCTTTGCTTTGGCTGCTGCCCCATTGAACGTGTGCTCCGGAGCCATGTTTCTCCACCCATCACTATCATTCTGCCACCAGGGGATATGTGAGTGTGGGAGTCACCATTTGTCACTGGCAGCAGTGTCCCAAGTCACTAGACTTCCAGGTACCCGCTGACCTAGGCTGCCTCCTGCCCCAGGCAAGGTCCCCAATCCTTTATCCCACATGCTGACACCTAGGCACTGGCGGACATTCATTTTTATCAACACAGAGGTCTGAGTGAGGGTCAGCGGGCCAGGTAGGTGAAGTCAAGGCCAGGTGGGCGGGGCTGAGGATTCTTTGCCATCACCATAGAGACAGTCCCCCCACCGCAAGAGTGGGCGGAGCTTGTGATGGGCCTGGTGACAAGACTCAGCCAATGGCAGAGATCCGGCCCACCAGGCAGATGACACAGGGCCCTCCATTGTGACCTATGACACCTAGTGGCCACAGCGTTGGAGCACACCCTGGGAAAGGCTACGTAGGCACAAGGGAGCCCCTGGTGCGGACTGCTTCAGGGCAGTGGCAGAGCAGGCCAGATACCTCTTTCCCACTTTCCTGAGGATATCAGTACGCAAGGCATCCCCACTCAGCATCTCTTCCCTCTCTCTCTCGGTCTCTCTCGGGATGTTTTCATTCTCTGAAATCTCTTTCCTTCTCCCCCTGAGTCACTTCATAGCTTGGAGTGCCTGACAGAGTGCCTAGAAACAAAAGAGCAAAGGGGGAAGGCCTCTGGCTCTACTGGTTGCCCATGGGCAGAGAAGATCTGCTCGTCTATCTGGAAGGTCTGGAGAGTAGTGATTCATTGGGGAGCTACATCCTGGGCGGACCTGGCCAGGTGAAGCTTGCTGACACGTGGCAGCCTCTCTGGAGACTACTAATCCCGCTGATAACATTCTATGCAAATAGCCGGCTGAGTGCCATGGGCAGAAAACATTGACACATACCTGCCAGAGGCCTATTCTGGGTCTCAAGAGTCCACCCTGGTCTCCAGCAACTCATCATCTCAGCACACACTTTGCCTGCACGCATGGAAACCGCCTCTCTCCACGAATGCCTTCACCTGCTAGGAAACACACGATGTCACTCAGCCAAAGGACAGCACAGGCAAAGTCAACTGAAGGCCCCATTTTCAAGATTTTGCCCTCTGCTGCTCCACAGCCTCCGGTGGCACACTGCATGTGCGTCACTTCTCGGTAGACAAGGCCCAAATCCGGGCATCCAGGGCCCCAGCCCTCCACAGTCTACGGATGGCGGCATATGGATCACCTCTTTGCCTCGTACGGCAGGGAGGCCTGGGCCCTAGACTGGCTCCGCTAGAGCTCCACGACCTCAGCTATTTTCCCTGACCTTTGGCCCGTGCCCTCGTGAGCGTGTCATCTCTAGTTACACTTCTCTTCCGACCACACTGAATCCGCCACCTGCGGATACCTGAGCGTGGAAGTCAACATCTATCACTGGCTGCAGTCTCACAGGTCACTAGGTGTCTAGGCTCAGGCTGACCTTGGCTGTCTTCTGCCCAGGCAAGGAGCCTAATCCTTCCAAGGAAATCAGGACACGTGCTCACTGGCCGACATCCTTTCTTTCATCCACACAGCGGTCTAGAAGAGGTTAAAGAGGCCAGGTAGGCCAGGGGAAGGCTGAGTGCGGGGGCTAAGGCTTCTTTCCCAATCACCATGGAGACACCACAGCAAGGCTGGGCGGAACTTCTGACGGGGACGAGTCACAAACACTGAGCCAATAGGAGAGGTCCAGCCTATCCGGCCAGTTCCGCAGAGCCCTCCATTTTCCTCATGGACAGACAATGGCCCTTTGCGTCTTTGGCCACAAAATCGAGGGCACCCAGGGAATAACTTCACAGTAGGCAACCCCTGATGTGAACACCTTCGACACACTGGGACAGCAGGCAGGTACCTCTTTTCCACCTATGCTAGGATATCAGTAGGCAAGGCGCCCTTCCTCTGCATCTATGGCCTCTCTGTATATGTTCATTCAGAGGAATCTCTTCATTCTACCCCTGAGACACATCACAAGTATGAGGGGCCTGAGAGAGAGCCTGGAGATGAAACGGGGGAGGCTTCTGGCTGGACCGCTCCCCAGTGGGTAGAGAACAGCAGGTAGTCTCTCTGGAAGGTCTTAGCTTCTGTTGATTGACATGCGCAATACAGTAGGGGCGGACCCTGGCCAGGTGGAGCTTGTGGGCAGATGCAACCTCTCTGGCCTCGAATAATTCCGCTGCTGCTTTGTATGGCGAAAACCTCTCCCCGCCAAGTGGGATGGGTAGAGAACACTGACCCACACCCACCAGGGACCTTTCCTGGGACTAAAGATCCCAACATGGTCTCAACGTCGTCACCCTCTCACCACACACCCTTCCTGCACACATAATCCTGCCTTTCTCCGTCAGGGCCCTATCCCACCAGGAAAAAAAGCAAGCTGCTCAAAACGGCCAATGCCAGGGAGATCGAGGAAACACTGCCATTTTCCACATTTTTGCTGTCTACATGTCTCCACCTCTGGTGCAAGGCTGCGTATGTGGCCGGGCTCCGAAGGCAAGGCCGATATCCTGGCAGCCTGGGCCCCAGCAGTCCAGTGATTTATGGACGTGGGGACAAGGATGACCTGTTTGCCACCTACAGGATGGATCCTTGGGCCCTTCGCTGGCTCGCCATTCAGCTCCACGACGTCCACTGCTGGCCCTGGCCTTTGCTTTGGCTGGTGCCCCATTGAACGTGTGCTCCGGAGCCATGTTTCTCCACCCATCACTATCATTCTGCCACCAGGGGATATGTGAGTGTGGGAGTCACCATTTGTCACTGGCAGCAGTGTCCCAAGTCACTAGACTTCCAGGTACCCGCTGACCTAGGCTGCCTCCTGCCCCAGGCAAGGTCCCCAATCCTTTATCCCACATGCTGACACCTAGGCACTGGCGAACATTCATTTTTATCAACACAGAGGTCTGAGTGAGGGTCAGCGGGCCAGGTAGGTGAAGTCAAGGCCAGGTGGGCGGGGCTGAGGATTCTTTGCCATCACCATAGAGACAGTCCCCCCACCGCAAGAGTGGGCGGAGCTTGTGATGGGCCTAGTGACAAGACTCAGCCAATGGCAGAGATCCGGCCCACCAGGCAGATGACACAGGGCCCTCCATTGTGACTTATGACACCTAGTGGCCACAGCGTTGGAGCACACCCTGGGAAAGGCTACGTAGGCACAAGGGAGCCCCTGGTGCGGACTGCTTCAGGGCAGTGGCAGAGCAGGCCAGATACCTCTTTCCCACTTTCCTGAGGATATCAGTACGCAAGGCATCCCCACTCAGCATCTCTTCCCTCTCTCTCTCGGTCTCTCTCGGGATGTTTTCATTCTCTGAAATCTCTTTCCTTCTCCCCCTGAGTCACTTCATAGCTTGGAGTGCCTGACAGAGTGCCTAGAGACAAAAGAGCAAAGGGGGAAGGCCTCTGGCTCTACTGGTTGCCCATGGGCAGAGAAGATCTGCTCGTCTATCTGGAAGGTCTAGAGACTAGTGATTGATTGGGGAGCTACATCCTGGGCGGACCTGGCCAGGTGAAGCTTGCTGACACGTGGCAGCCTCTCTGGAGACTACTAATCCCGCTGATAACATTCTATGCAAATAGCCGGCTGAGTGCCATGGGCAGAAAACATTGACACATACCTGCCAGAGGCCTATTCTGGGTCTCAAGAGTCCACCCTGGTCTCCAGCAACTCATCATCTCAGCACACACTTTGCCTGCACGCATGGAAACCGCCTCTCTTCGCGAATGCGTTCACCTGCTAGGAAACACACGATGTCACTCAGCCAAAGGAGAGCAGAGGCAAAGTCAACTGAAGGCCCCATTTTCAAGATTTTGCCCTCTGCTGCTCCACAGCCTCCGGTGGCACACTGCATGTGCGTCACTTCTCGGTAGACAAGGCCCAAATCCGGGCATCCAGGGCCCCAGCCCTCCACAGTCTACGGATGGCGGCATATGGATCACCTCTTTGCCTCGTACGGCAGGGAGGCCTGGGTCCTAGACTGGCTCTGCTAGAGCTCCACGACCTCAGCTATTTTCCCTGACCTTTGGCCCGTGCCCTCGTGAGCGTGTCATCTCTAGTTACACTTCTCTTCCGACCACACTGAATCCGCCACCTGCGGATACCTGAGCGTGGAAGTCAACATCTATCACTGGCTGCAGTCTCACAGGTCACTAGGTGTCTAGGCTCAGGCTGACCTTGGCTGTCTTCTGCCCAGGCAAGGAGCCTAATCCTTCCAAGGAAATCAAGACCCATGCTTACTGGCCGATATCCTTTCTTTCATCCACACAGCGGTCTAGATGAGGGGAAAGAGGCCAGGTAGGCCAGGGCAAGGCTGAGTGCAGGGCCTAAGGCTTCTTTCCCAATTACCATGGAGACACCACTGGAAGGCTGGGCGGAACTTCTGACGGGGACGAGTCACAAACACTGAGCCAATAGGAGAGGTCCAGCCTATCCGACCAGTTCAGAAGAGCCCTCCATTTTCCTCATGGACAGACAATGGCCCCTTGCGTCTTTGGCCACAAAATCGAGGGCACCCAGGGAATAACTTCACAGTAGGCAACCCCTGATGTGAACACCTTCGACACACTGGGACAGCAGGCAGGTACCTCTTTTCCACCTACGCTAGGATATCAGTTGGCAAGGCGCCCTTCCTCTGCATCTATGGCCTCTCTGTATATGTTCATTCAGAGGAATCTCTTCATTCTACCCCTGAGACACATCACAAGTATGAGGGGCCTGAGAGAGAGCCTGGAGATGAAACGGGGGAGGCTTCTGGCTGGACCGCTCCCCAGTGGGTAGAGAACAGCAGGTAGTCTCTCTGGAAGGTCTTAGCTTCTGTTGATTGACATGCGCAATACAGAAGGGGCGGACCCTGGCCAGGTGGAGCTTGTGGGCAGATGCAACCTCTCTGGCCTCGAATAATTCCGCTGCTGCTTTGTATGGCGAAAACCTCTCCCCGCCAAGGGGGATGGGTAGAGAACATTGACCCACACCCACCAGGGACCTTTCCTGGGACTAAAGATTACCAACATGGTCTCAACGTCGTCACCCTCTCAGCACACACCCTTCCTGCACACGTAATCCTGCCTTTCTCCGTCAGGGCCCTATCCCACCAGGAAAAAAAGCAAGCTGCTCAAAAAGGCCAATGCCAGGGAGATCGGGGAAACACTGCCATTTTCCACATTTTTGCTGTCTACATGTCCCCGCCTCCGGTGCAAGGCTGCGTATGTGGCCGGGCTGCGAAGGCAAGGCCGAAATCCTGGCAGCCTGGGCCCCAGCAGACCAATGGTTTATGGACATGGGGACACGGATGACCTGTTTGCCACATACAGGAGGGATCCTTGGGCCCCTCACTGGCTCGCCATTCAGCTCCACGACGTCCACTGCTGGCCCTGGCCTTTGCTTTGGCTGCTGCCCCATTGAACGTGTGCTCCGGAGCCATGTTTCTCCACCCATCACTATCATTCTGCCACCAGGGGATATGTGAGTGTGGGAGTCACCATTTGTCACTGGCAGCAGTGTCCCAAGTCACTAGACTTCCAGGTACCCGCTGACCTAGGCTGCCTCCTGCCCCAGGCAAGGTCCCCAATCCTTTATCCCACATGCTGACACCTAGGCACTGGCGGACATTCATTTTTATCAACACAGAGGTCTGAGTGAGGGTCAGCGGGCCAGGTAGGTGAAGTCAAGGCCAGGTGGGCGGGGCTGAGGATTCTTTGCCATCACCATAGAGACAGTCCCCCCACCGCAAGAGTGGGCGGAGCTTGTGATGGGCCTGGTGACAAGACTCAGCCAATGGCAGAGATCCGGCCCACCAGGCAGATGACACAGGGCCCTCCATTGTGACCTATGACACCTAGTGGCCACAGCGTTGGAGCACACCCTGGGAAAGGCTACGTAGGCACAAGGGAGCCCCTGGTGCGGACTGCTTCAGGGCAGTGGCAGAGCAGGCCAGATACCTCTTTCCCACTTTCCTGAGGATATCAGTACGCAAGGCATCCCCACTCAGCATCTCTTCCCTCTCTCTCTCGGTCTCTCTCGGGATGTTTTCATTCTCTGAAATCTCTTTCCTTCTCCCCCTGAGTCACTTCATAGCTTGGAGTGCCTGACAGAGTGCCTAGAAACAAAAGAGCAAAGGGGGAAGGCCTCTGGCTCTACTGGTTGCCCATGGGCAGAGAAGATCTGCTCGTCTATCTGGAAGGTCTGGAGAGTAGTGATTCATTGGGGAGCTACATCCTGGGCGGACCTGGCCAGGTGAAGCTTGCTGACACGTGGCAGCCTCTCTGGAGACTACTAATCCCGCTGATAACATTCTATGCAAATAGCCGGCTGAGTGCCATGGGCAGAAAACATTGACACATACCTGCCAGAGGCCTATTCTGGGTCTCAAGAGTCCACCCTGGTCTCCAGCAACTCATCATCTCAGCACACACTTTGCCTGCACGCATGGAAACCGCCTCTCTCCACGAATGCCTTCACCTGCTAGGAAACACACGATGTCACTCAGCCAAAGGACAGCACAGGCAAAGTCAACTGAAGGCCCCATTTTCAAGATTTTGCCCTCTGCTGCTCCACAGCCTCCGGTGGCACACTGCATGTGCGTCACTTCTCGGTAGACAAGGCCCAAATCCGGGCATCCAGGGCCCCAGCCCTCCACAGTCTACGGATGGCGGCATATGGATCACCTCTTTGCCTCGTACGGCAGGGAGGCCTGGGCCCTAGACTGGCTCCGCTAGAGCTCCACGACCTCAGCTATTTTCCCTGACCTTTGGCCCGTGCCCTCGTGAGCGTGTCATCTCTAGTTACACTTCTCTTCCGACCACACTGAATCCGCCACCTGCGGATACCTGAGCGTGGAAGTCAACATCTATCACTGGCTGCAGTCTCACAGGTCACTAGGTGTCTAGGCTCAGGCTGACCTTGGCTGTCTTCTGCCCAGGCAAGGAGCCTAATCCTTCCAAGGAAATCAGGACACGTGCTCACTGGCCGACATCCTTTCTTTCATCCACACAGCGGTCTAGAAGAGGTTAAAGAGGCCAGGTAGGCCAGGGGAAGGCTGAGTGCGGGGGCTAAGGCTTCTTTCCCAATCACCATGGAGACACCACAGCAAGGCTGGGCGGAACTTCTGACGGGGACGAGTCACAAACACTGAGCCAATAGGAGAGGTCCAGCCTATCCGGCCAGTTCCGCAGAGCCCTCCATTTTCCTCATGGACAGACAATGGCCCTTTGCGTCTTTGGCCACAAAATCGAGGGCACCCAGGGAATAACTTCACAGTAGGCAACCCCTGATGTGAACACCTTCGACACACTGGGACAGCAGGCAGGTACCTCTTTTCCACCTATGCTAGGATATCAGTAGGCAAGGCGCCCTTCCTCTGCATCTATGGCCTCTCTGTATATGTTCATTCAGAGGAATCTCTTCATTCTACCCCTGAGACACATCACAAGTATGAGGGGCCTGAGAGAGAGCCTGGAGATGAAACGGGGGAGGCTTCTGGCTGGACCGCTCCCCAGTGGGTAGAGAACAGCAGGTAGTCTCTCTGGAAGGTCTTAGCTTCTGTTGATTGACATGCGCAATACAGTAGGGGCGGACCCTGGCCAGGTGGAGCTTGTGGGCAGATGCAACCTCTCTGGCCTCGAATAATTCCGCTGCTGCTTTGTATGGCGAAAACCTCTCCCCGCCAAGTGGGATGGGTAGAGAACACTGACCCACACCCACCAGGGACCTTTCCTGGGACTAAAGATCCCAACATGGTCTCAACGTCGTCACCCTCTCACCACACACCCTTCCTGCACACATAATCCTGCCTTTCTCCGTCAGGGCCCTATCCCACCAGGAAAAAAAGCAAGCTGCTCAAAAAGGCCAATGCCAGGGAGATCGGGGAAACACTGCCATTTTCCACATTTTTGCTGTCTACATGTCCCCGCCTCCGGTGCAAGGCTGCGTATGTGGCCGGGCTGCGAAGGCAAGGCCGAAATCCTGGCAGCCTGGGCCCCAGCAGACCAATGGTTTATGGACATGGGGACACGGATGACCTGTTTGCCACATACAGGAGGGATCCTTGGGCCCCTCACTGGCTCGCCATTCAGCTCCACGACGTCCACTGCTGGCCCTGGCCTTTGCTTTGGCTGCTGCCCCATTGAACGTGTGCTCCGGAGCCATGTTTCTCCACCCATCACTATCATTCTGCCACCAGGGGATATGTGAGTGTGGGAGTCACCATTTGTCACTGGCAGCAGTGTCCCAAGTCACTAGACTTCCAGGTACCCGCTGACCTAGGCTGCCTCCTGCCCCAGGCAAGGTCCCCAATCCTTTATCCCACATGCTGACACCTAGGCACTGGCGGACATTCATTTTTATCAACACAGAGGTCTGAGTGAGGGTCAGCGGGCCAGGTAGGTGAAGTCAAGGCCAGGTGGGCGGGGCTGAGGATTCTTTGCCATCACCATAGAGACAGTCCCCCCACCGCAAGAGTGGGCGGAGCTTGTGATGGGCCTGGTGACAAGACTCAGCCAATGGCAGAGATCCGGCCCACCAGGCAGATGACACAGGGCCCTCCATTGTGACCTATGACACCTAGTGGCCACAGCGTTGGAGCACACCCTGGGAAAGGCTACGTAGGCACAAGGGAGCCCCTGGTGCGGACTGCTTCAGGGCAGTGGCAGAGCAGGCCAGATACCTCTTTCCCACTTTCCTGAGGATATCAGTACGCAAGGCATCCCCACTCAGCATCTCTTCCCTCTCTCTCTCGGTCTCTCTCGGGATGTTTTCATTCTCTGAAATCTCTTTCCTTCTCCCCCTGAGTCACTTCATAGCTTGGAGTGCCTGACAGAGTGCCTAGAAACAAAAGAGCAAAGGGGGAAGGCCTCTGGCTCTACTGGTTGCCCATGGGCAGAGAAGATCTGCTCGTCTATCTGGAAGGTCTGGAGAGTAGTGATTCATTGGGGAGCTACATCCTGGGCGGACCTGGCCAGGTGAAGCTTGCTGACACGTGGCAGCCTCTCTGGAGACTACTAATCCCGCTGATAACATTCTATGCAAATAGCCGGCTGAGTGCCATGGGCAGAAAACATTGACACATACCTGCCAGAGGCCTATTCTGGGTCTCAAGAGTCCACCCTGGTCTCCAGCAACTCATCATCTCAGCACACACTTTGCCTGCACGCATGGAAACCGCCTCTCTCCACGAATGCCTTCACCTGCTAGGAAACACACGATGTCACTCAGCCAAAGGACAGCACAGGCAAAGTCAACTGAAGGCCCCATTTTCAAGATTTTGCCCTCTGCTGCTCCACAGCCTCCGGTGGCACACTGCATGTGCGTCACTTCTCGGTAGACAAGGCCCAAATCCGGGCATCCAGGGCCCCAGCCCTCCACAGTCTACGGATGGCGGCATATGGATCACCTCTTTGCCTCGTACGGCAGGGAGGCCTGGGCCCTAGACTGGCTCCGCTAGAGCTCCACGACCTCAGCTATTTTCCCTGACCTTTGGCCCGTGCCCTCGTGAGCGTGTCATCTCTAGTTACACTTCTCTTCCGACCACACTGAATCCGCCACCTGCGGATACCTGAGCGTGGAAGTCAACATCTATCACTGGCTGCAGTCTCACAGGTCACTAGGTGTCTAGGCTCAGGCTGACCTTGGCTGTCTTCTGCCCAGGCAAGGAGCCTAATCCTTCCAAGGAAATCAGGACACGTGCTCACTGGCCGACATCCTTTCTTTCATCCACACAGCGGTCTAGAAGAGGTTAAAGAGGCCAGGTAGGCCAGGGGAAGGCTGAGTGCGGGGGCTAAGGCTTCTTTCCCAATCACCATGGAGACACCACAGCAAGGCTGGGCGGAACTTCTGACGGGGACGAGTCACAAACACTGAGCCAATAGGAGAGGTCCAGCCTATCCGGCCAGTTCCGCAGAGCCCTCCATTTTCCTCATGGACAGACAATGGCCCTTTGCGTCTTTGGCCACAAAATCGAGGGCACCCAGGGAATAACTTCACAGTAGGCAACCCCTGATGTGAACACCTTCGACACACTGGGACAGCAGGCAGGTACCTCTTTTCCACCTATGCTAGGATATCAGTAGGCAAGGCGCCCTTCCTCTGCATCTATGGCCTCTCTGTATATGTTCATTCAGAGGAATCTCTTCATTCTACCCCTGAGACACATCACAAGTATGAGGGGCCTGAGAGAGAGCCTGGAGATGAAACGGGGGAGGCTTCTGGCTGGACCGCTCCCCAGTGGGTAGAGAACAGCAGGTAGTCTCTCTGGAAGGTCTTAGCTTCTGTTGATTGACATGCGCAATACAGTAGGGGCGGACCCTGGCCAGGTGGAGCTTGTGGGCAGATGCAACCTCTCTGGCCTCGAATAATTCCGCTGCTGCTTTGTATGGCGAAAACCTCTCCCCGCCAAGTGGGATGGGTAGAGAACACTGACCCACACCCACCAGGGACCTTTCCTGGGACTAAAGATCCCAACATGGTCTCAACGTCGTCACCCTCTCACCACACACCCTTCCTGCACACATAATCCTGCCTTTCTCCGTCAGGGCCCTATCCCACCAGGAAAAAAAGCAAGCTGCTCAAAACGGCCAATGCCAGGGAGATCGAGGAAACACTGCCATTTTCCACATTTTTGCTGTCTACATGTCTCCACCTCTGGTGCAAGGCTGCGTATGTGGCCGGGCTCCGAAGGCAAGGCCGATATCCTGGCAGCCTGGGCCCCAGCAGTCCAGTGATTTATGGACGTGGGGACAAGGATGACCTGTTTGCCACCTACAGGATGGATCCTTGGGCCCTTCGCTGGCTCGCCATTCAGCTCCACGACGTCCACTGCTGGCCCTGGCCTTTGCTTTGGCTGGTGCCCCATTGAACGTGTGCTCCGGAGCCATGTTTCTCCACCCATCACTATCATTCTGCCACCAGGGGATATGTGAGTGTGGGAGTCACCATTTGTCACTGGCAGCAGTGTCCCAAGTCACTAGACTTCCAGGTACCCGCTGACCTAGGCTGCCTCCTGCCCCAGGCAAGGTCCCCAATCCTTTATCCCACATGCTGACACCTAGGCACTGGCGAACATTCATTTTTATCAACACAGAGGTCTGAGTGAGGGTCAGCGGGCCAGGTAGGTGAAGTCAAGGCCAGGTGGGCGGGGCTGAGGATTCTTTGCCATCACCATAGAGACAGTCCCCCCACCGCAAGAGTGGGCGGAGCTTGTGATGGGCCTAGTGACAAGACTCAGCCAATGGCAGAGATCCGGCCCACCAGGCAGATGACACAGGGCCCTCCATTGTGACCTATGACACCTAGTGGCCACAGCGTTGGAGCACACCCTGGGAAAGGCTACGTAGGCACAAGGGAGCCCCTGGTGCGGACTGCTTCAGGGCAGTGGCAGAGCAGGCCAGATACCTCTTTCCCACTTTCCTGAGGATATCAGTACGCAAGGCATCCCCACTCAGCATCTCTTCCCTCTCTCTCTCGGTCTCTCTCGGGATGTTTTCATGTTCTGAAATCTCTTTCCTTCTACCCCTGAGTCACTTCATAGCTTGGAGTGCCTGACAGAGTGCCTAGAAACAAAAGAGCAAAGGGGGAAGGCCTCTGGCTCTACTGGTTGCCCATGGGCAGAGAAGATCTGCTCGTCTATCTGGAAGGTCTAGAGACTAGTGATTGATTGGGGAGCTACATCCTGGGCGGACCTGGCCAGGTGAAGCTTGCTGACACGTGGCAGCCTCTCTGGAGACTACTAATCCCGCTGATAACATTCTATGCAAAGAGCCGGCTGAGTGCCATGGGCAGAAAACATTGACACATACCTGCCAGAGGCCTATTCTGGGTCTCAAGAGTCCACCCTGGTCTCCAGCAACTCATCATCTCAGCACACACTTTGCCTGCACGCATGGAAACCGCCTCTCTCCACGAATGCCTTCACCTGCTAGGAAACACACGATGTCACTCAGCCAAAGGAGAGCACAGGCAAAGTCAACTGAAGGCCCCATTTTCAAGATTTTGCCCTCTGCTGCTCCACAGCCTCCGGTGGCACACTGCATGTGCGTCACTTCTCGGTAGACAAGGCCCAAATCCGGGCATCCAGGGCCCCAGCCCTCCACAGTCTACGGATGGCGGCATATGGATCACCTCTTTGCCTCGTACGGCAGGGAGGCCTGGGTCCTAGACTGGCTCTGCTAGAGCTCCACGACCTCAGCTATTTTCCCTGACCTTTGGCCCGTGCCCTCGTGAGCGTGTCATCTCTAGTTACACTTCTCTTCCGACCACACTGAATCCGCCACCTGCGCATACCTGAGCGTGGAAGTCAACATCTATCACTGGCTGCAGCGTCACAGGTCACTAGGTGTCTAGGCTCAGGCTGACCTTGGCTGTCTTCTGCCCAGGCAAGGAGCCTAATCCTTCCAAGGAAATCAGGACACGTGCTCACTGGCCGACATCCTTTCTTTCATCCACACAGCGGTCTAGATGAGGTTAAAGAGGCCAGGTAGGCCAGGGGAAGGCTGAGTGCGGGGGCTAAGGCTTCTTTCCCAATCACCATGGAGACACCACCGCAAGGCTGGGTGGAACTTCTGACGGGGACGAGTCACAAACACTGAGCCAATAGGAGAGGTCCAGCCTATCCGGCCAGTTCCGCAGAGCCCTCCATTTTCCTCATGGACAGACAATGGCCCCTTGCGTCTTTGGCCACAAAATCGAGGGCACCCAGGGAATAACTTCACAGTAGGCAACCCCTGATGTGAACACCTTCGACACACTGGGACAGCAGGCAGGTACCTCTTTTCCACCTACGCTAGGATATCAGTAGGCAAGGCGCCCTTCCTCTGCATCTATGGCCTCTCTGTATATGTTCATTCAGAGGAATCTCTTCATTCTACCCCTGAGACACATCACAAGTATGAGGGGCCTGAGAGAGAGCCTGGAGATGACACGGGGGAGGCTTCTGGCTGGACCGCTCCCCAGTGGGTAGAGAACAGCAGGTAGTCTCTCTGGAAGGTCTTAGCTTCTGTTGATTGACATGCGCAATACAGTAGGGGCGGACCCTGGCCAGGTGGAGCTTGTGGGCAGATGCAACCTCTCTGGCCTCGAATAATTCCGCTGCTGCTTTGTATGGCGAAAACCTCTCCCCGCCAAGTGGGATGGGTAGAGAACACTGACCCACACCCACCAGGGACCTTTCCTGGGACTAAAGATCCCAACATGGTCTCAACGTCGTCACCCTCTCAGCACACACCCTTCCTGCACACATAATCCTGCCTTTCTCCGTCAGGGCCCTATCCCACCAGGAAAAAAAGCAAGCTGCTCAAAACGGCCAATGCCAGGGAAATCGAGGAAACACTGCCATTTTCCACATTTTTGCTGTCTACATGTCTCCACCTCTGGTGCAAGGCTGCGTATGTGGCCGGGCTCCGAAGGCAAGGCCGATATCCTGGCAGCCTGGGCCCCAGCAGTCCAGTGATTTATGGACGTGGGGACAAGGATGACCTGTTTGCCACCTACAGGAGGGATCCTTGGGCCCTTCGCTGGCTCGCCATTCAGCTCCACGACGTCCACTGCTGGCCCTGGCCTTTGCTTTGGCTGGTGCCCCATTGAACGTGTGCTCCGGAGCCATGTTTCTCCACCCATCACTATCATTCTGCCACCAGGGGATATGTGAGTGTGGGAGTCACCATTTGTCACTGGCAGCAGTGTCCCAAGTCACTAGACTTCCAGGTACCCGCTGACCTAGGCTGCCTCCTGCCCCAGGCAAGGTCCCCAATCCTTTATCCCACATGCTGACACCTAGGCACTGGCGAACATTCATTTTTATCAACACAGAGGTCTGAGTGAGGGTCAGCGGGCCAGGTAGGTGAAGTCAAGGCCAGGTGGGCGGGGCTGAGGATTCTTTGCCATCACCATAGAGACAGTCCCCCCACCGCAAGAGTGGGCGGAGCTTGTGATGGGCCTAGTGACAAGACTCAGCCAATGGCAGAGATCCGGCCCACCAGGCAGATGACACAGGGCCCTCCATTGTGACCTATGACACCTAGTGGCCACAGCGTTGGAGCACACCCTGGGAAAGGCTACGTAGGCACAAGGGAGCCCCTGGTGCGGACTGCTTCAGGGCAGTGGCAGAGCAGGCCAGATACCTCTTTCCCACTTTCCTGAGGATAT
The DNA here is from genome assembly GCF_024166365.1 of Elephas maximus indicus. Classification (NCBI taxonomy): domain Eukaryota; kingdom Metazoa; phylum Chordata; class Mammalia; order Proboscidea; family Elephantidae; genus Elephas; species Elephas maximus. Next base: position 11,622,896 of record NC_064832.1, on the reverse strand, counting down.
CAGTACGCAAGGCATCCCCACTCAGCATCTCTTCCCTCTCTCTCTCGGTCTCTCTCGGGATGTTTTCATTCTCTGAAATCTCTTTCCTTCTCCCCCTGAGTCACTTCATAGCTTGGAGTGCCTGACAGAGTGCCTAGAGACAAAAGAGCAAAGGGGGAAGGCCTCTGGCTCTACTGGTTGCCCATGGGCAGAGAAGATCTGCTCGTCTATCTGGAAGGTCTAGAGACTAGTGATTGATTGGGGAGCTACATCCTGGGCGGACCTGGCCAGGTGAAGCTTGCTGACACGTGGCAGCCTCTCTGGAGACTACTAATCCCGCTGATAACATTCTATGCAAATAGCCGGCTGAGTGCCATGGGCAGAAAACATTGACACATACCTGCCAGAGGCCTATTCTGGGTCTCAAGAGTCCACCCTGGTCTCCAGCAACTCATCATCTCAGCACACACTTTGCCTGCACGCATGGAAACCGCCTCTCTCCACGAATGCCTTCACCTGCTAGGAAACACACGATGTCACTCAGCCAAAGGAGAGCACAGGCAAAGTCAACTGAAGGCCCCATTTTCAAGATTTTGCCCTCTGCTGCTCCACAGCCTCCGGTGGCACACTGCATGTGCGTCACTTCTCGGTAGACAAGGCCCAAATCCGGGCATCCAGGGCCCCAGCCCTCCACAGTCTACGGATGGCGGCATATGGATCACCTCTTTGCCTCGTACGGCAGGGAGGCCTGGGTCCTAGACTGGCTCTGCTAGAGCTCCACGACCTCAGCTATTTTCCCTGACCTTTGGCCCGTGCCCTCGTGAGCGTGTCATCTCTAGTTACACTTCTCTTCCGACCACACTGAATCCGCCACCTGCGGATACCTGAGCGTGGAAGTCAACATCTATCACTGGCTGCAGCGTCACAGGTCACTAGGTGTCTAGGCTCAGGCTGACCTTGGCTGTCTTCTGCCCAGGCAAGGAGCCTAATCCTTCCAAGGAAATCAGGACACGTGCTCACTGGCCGACATCCTTTCTTTCATCCACACAGCGGTCTAGATGAGGTTAAAGAGGCCAGGTAGGCCAGGGGAAGGCTGAGTGCGGGGGCTAAGGCTTCTTTCCCAATCACCATGGAGACACCACCGCAAGGCTGGGTGGAACTTCTGACGGGGACGAGTCACAAACACTGAGCCAATAGGAGAGGTCCAGCCTATCCGGCCAGTTCCGCAGAGCCCTCCATTTTCCTCATGGACAGACAATGGCCCCTTGCGTCTTTGGCCACAAAATCGAGGGCACCCAGGGAATAACTTCACAGTAGGCAACCCCTGATGTGAACACCTTCGACACAGTGGGACAGCAGGCAGGTACCTCTTTTCCACCTATGCTAGGATATCAGTAGGCAAGGCGCCCTTCCTCTGCATCTATGGCCTCTCTGTATATGTTCATTCAGAGGAATCTCTTCATTCTACCCCTGAGACACATCACAAGTATGAGGGGCCTGAGAGAGAGCCTGGAGATGACACGGGGGAGGCTTCTGGCTGGACCGCTCCCCAGTGGGTAGAGAACAGCAGGTAGTCTCTCTGGAAGGTCTTAGCTTCTGTTGATTGACATGCGCAATACAGTAGGGGCGGACCCTGGCCAGGTGGAGCTTGTGGGCAGATGCAACCTCTCTGGCCTCGAATAATTCCGCTGCTGCTTTGTATGGCGAAAACCTCTCCCCGCCAAGGGGGATGGGTAGAGAACATTGACCCACACCCACCAGGGACCTTTCCTGGGACTAAAGATTACCAACATGGTCTCAACGTCGTCACCCTCTCAGCACACACCCTTCCTGCACACGTAATCCTGCCTTTCTCCGTCAGGGCCCTATCCCACCAGGAAAAAAAGCAAGCTGCTCAAAAAGGCCAATGCCAGGGAGATCGAGGAAACACTGCCATTTTCCACATTTTTGCTGTCTACATGTCCCCGCCTCCGGTGCAAGGCTGCGTATGTGGCCGGGCTGCGAAGGCAAGGCCGAAATCCTGGCAGCCTGGGCCCCAGCAGACCAATGGTTTATGGACATGGGGACACGGATGACCTGTTTGCCACATACAGGAGGGATCCTTGGGCCCCTCACTGGCTCGCCATTCAGCTCCACGACGTCCACTGCTGGCCCTGGCCTTTGCTTTGGCTGGTGCCCCATTGAACGTGTGCTCCGGAGCCATGTTTCTCCACCCATCACTATCATTCTGCCACCAGGGGATATGTGAGTGTGGGAGTCACCATTTGTCACTGGCAGCAGTGTCCCAAGTCACTAGACTTCCAGGTACCCGCTGACCTAGGCTGCCTCCTGCCCCAGGCAAGGTCCCCAATCCTTTATCCCACATGCTGACACCTAGGCACTGGCGGACATTCATTTTTATCAACACAGAGGTCTGAGTGAGGGTCAGCGGGCCAGGTAGGTGAAGTCAAGGCCAGGTGGGCGGGGCTGAGGATTCTTTGCCATCACCATAGAGACAGTCCCCCCACCGCAAGAGTGGGCGGAGCTTGTGATGGGCCTGGTGACAAGACTCAGCCAATGGTAGAGATCCGGCCCGCCAGGCAGATGACACAGGGCCCTCCATTGTGACCTATGACACCTAGTGGCCACAGCGTTGGAGCACACCCTGGGAAAGGCTACGTAGGCACAAGGGAGCCCCTGGTGCGGACTGCTTCAGGGCAGTGGCAGAGCAGGCCAGATACCTCTTTCCCACTTTCCTGAGGATATCAGTACGCAAGGCATCCCCACTCAGCATCTCTTCCCTCTCTCTCTCGGTCTCTCTCGGGATGTTTTCATTCTCTGAAATCTCTTTCCTTCTCCCCCTGAGTCACTTCATAGCTTGGAGTGCCTGACAGAGTGCCTAGAAACAAAAGAGCAAAGGGGGAAGGCCTCTGGCTCTACTGGTTGCCCATGGGCAGAGAAGATCTGCTCGTCTATCTGGAAGGTCTAGAGAGTAGTGATTCATTGGGGAGCTACATCCTGGGCGGACCTGGCCAGGTGAAGCTTGCTGACACTTGGCAGCCTCTCTGGAGACTACTAATCCCGCTGATAACATTCTATGCAAATAGCCGGCTGAGTGCCATGGGCAGAAAACATTGACACATACCTGCCAGAGGCCTATTCTGGGTCTCAAGAGTCCACCCTGGTCTCCAGCAACTCATCATCTCAGCACACACTTTGCCTGCACGCATGGAAACCGCCTCTCTTCGCGAATGCGTTCACCTGCTAGGAAACACACGATGTCACTCAGCCAAAGGAGAGCAGAGGCAAAGTCAACTGAAGGCCCCATTTTCAAGATTTTGCCCTCTGCTGCTCCACAGCCTCCGGTGGCACACTGCATGTGCGTCACTTCTCGGTAGACAAGGCCCAAATCCGGGCATCCAGGGCCCCAGCCCTCCACAGTCTACGGATGGCGGCATATGGATCACCTCTTTGCCTCGTACGGCAGGGAGGCCTGGGCCCTAGACTGGCTCCGCTAGAGCTCCACGACCTCAGCTATTTTCCCTGACCTTTGGCCCGTGCCCTCGTGAGCGTGTCATCTCTAGTTACACTTCTCTTCCGACCACACTGAATCCGCCACCTGCGGATACCTGAGCGTGGAAGTCAACATCTATCACTGGCTGCAGTCTCACAGGTCACTAGGTGTCTAGGCTCAGGCTGACCTTGGCTGTCTTCTGCCCAGGCAAGGAGCCTAATCCTTCCAAGGAAATCAAGACCCATGCTTACTGGCCGATATCCTTTCTTTCATCCACACAGCGGTCTAGATGAGGGGAAAGAGGCCAGGTAGGCCAGGGCAAGGCTGAGTGCAGGGCCTAAGGCTTCTTTCCCAATTACCATGGAGACACCACTGGAAGGCTGGGCGGAACTTCTGACGGGGACGAGTCACAAACACTGAGCCAATAGGAGAGGTCCAGCCTATCCGACCAGTTCAGAAGAGCCCTCCATTTTCCTCATGGACAGACAATGGCCCCTTGCGTCTTTGGCCACAAAATCGAGGGCACCCAGGGAATAACTTCACAGTAGGCAACCCCTGATGTGAACACCTTCGACACACTGGGACAGCAGGCAGGTACCTCTTTTCCACCTACGCTAGGATATCAGTTGGCAAGGCGCCCTTCCTCTGCATCTATGGCCTCTCTGTATATGTTCATTCAGAGGAATCTCTTCATTCTACCCCTGAGACACATCACAAGTATGAGGGGCCTGAGAGAGAGCCTGGAGATGAAACGGGGGAGGCTTCTGGCTGGACCGCTCCCCAGTGGGTAGAGAACAGCAGGTAGTCTCTCTGGAAGGTCTTAGCTTCTGTTGATTGACATGCGCAATACAGTAGGGGCGGACCCTGGCCAGGTGGAGCTTGTGGGCAGATGCAACCTCTCTGGCCTCGAATAATTCCGCTGCTGCTTTGTATGGCGAAAACCTCTCCCCGCCAAGGGGGATGGGTAGAGAACATTGACCCACACCCACCAGGGACCTTTCCTGGGACTAAAGATTACCAACATGGTCTCAACGTCGTCACCCTCTCAGCACACACCCTTCCTGCACACGTAATCCTGCCTTTCTCCGTCAGGGCCCTATCCCACCAGGAAAAAAAGCAAGCTGCTCAAAAAGGCCAATGCCAGGGAGATCGGGGAAACACTGCCATTTTCCACATTTTTGCTGTCTACATGTCCCCGCCTCCGGTGCAAGGCTGCGTATGTGGCCGGGCTCCGAAGGCAAGGCCGATATCCTGGCAGCCTGGGCCCCAGCAGTCCAGTGATTTATGGACGTGGGGACAAGGATGACCTGTTTGCCACCTACAGGATGGATCCTTGGGCCCTTCGCTGGCTCGCCATTCAGCTCCACGACGTCCACTGCTGGCCCTGGCCTTTGCTTTGGCTGGTGCCCCATTGAACGTGTGCTCCGGAGCCATGTTTCTCCACCCATCACTATCATTCTGCCACCAGGGGATATGTGAGTGTGGGAGTCACCATTTGTCACTGGCAGCAGTGTCCCAAGTCACTAGACTTCCAGGTATCCGCTGACCTAGGCTGCCTCCTGCCCCAGGCAAGGTCCCCAATCCTTTATCCCACATGCTGACACCTAGGCACTGGCGAACATTCATTTTTATCAACACAGAGGTCTGAGTGAGGGTCAGCGGGCCAGGTAGGTGAAGTCAAGGCCAGGTGGGCGGGGCTGAGGATTCTTTGCCATCACCATAGAGACAGTCCCCCCACCGCAAGAGTGGGCGGAGCTTGTGATGGGCCTAGTGACAAGACTCAGCCAATGGCAGAGATCCGGCCCACCAGGCAGATGACACAGGGCCCTCCATTGTGACCTATGACACCTAGTGGCCACAGCGTTGGAGCACACCCTGGGAAAGGCTACGTAGGCACAAGGGAGCCCCTGGTGCGGACTGCTTCAGGGCAGTGGCAGAGCAGGCCAGATACCTCTTTCCCACTTTCCTGAGGATATCAGTACGCAAGGCATCCCCACTCAGCATCTCTTCCCTCTCTCTCTCGGTCTCTCTCGGGATGTTTTCATTCTCTGAAATCTCTTTCCTTCTCCCCCTGAGTCACTTCATAGCTTGGAGTGCCTGACAGAGTGCCTAGAAACAAAAGAGCAAAGGGGGAAGGCCTCTGGCTCTACTGGTTGCCCATGGGCAGAGAAGATCTGCTCGTCTATCTGGAAGGTCTAGAGACTAGTGATTGATTGGGGAGCTACATCCTGGGCGGACCTGGCCAGGTGAAGCTTGCTGACACGTGGCAGCCTCTCTGGAGACTACTAATCCCGCTGATAACATTCTATGCAAAGAGCCGGCTGAGTGCCATGGGCAGAAAACATTGACACATACCTGCCAGAGGCCTATTCTGGGTCTCAAGAGTCCACCCTGGTCTCCAGCAACTCATCATCTCAGCACACACTTTGCCTGCACGCATGGAAACCGCCTCTCTCCACGAATGCCTTCACCTGCTAGGAAACACACGATGTCACTCAGCCAAAGGACAGCACAGGCAAAGTCAACTGAAGGCCCCATTTTCAAGATTTTGCCCTCTGCTGCTCCACAGCCTCCGGTGGCACACTGCATGTGCGTCACTTCTCGGTAGACAAGGCCCAAATCCGGGCATCCAGGGCCCCAGCCCTCCACAGTCTACGGATGGCGGCATATGGATCACCTCTTTGCCTCGTACGGCAGGGAGGCCTGGGTCCTAGACTGGCTCTGCTAGAGCTCCACGACCTCAGCTATTTTCCCTGACCTTTGGCCCGTGCCCTCGTGAGCGTGTCATCTCTAGTTACACTTCTCTTCCGACCACACTGAATCCGCCACCTGCGCATACCTGAGCGTGGAAGTCAACATCTATCACTGGCTGCAGCGTCACAGGTCACTAGGTGTCTAGGCTCAGGCTGACCTTGGCTGTCTTCTGCCCAGGCAAGGAGCCTAATCCTTCCAAGGAAATCAGGACACGTGCTCACTGGCCGACATCCTTTCTTTCATCCACACAGCGGTCTAGAAGAGGTTAAAGAGGCCAGGTAGGCCAGGGGAAGGCTGAGTGCGGGGGCTAAGGCTTCTTTCCCAATCACCATGGAGACACCACCGCAAGGCTGGGCGGAACTTCTGACGGGGACGAGTCACAAACACTGAGCCAATAGGAGAGGTCCAGCCTATCCGGCCAGTTCCACAGAGCCCTGCATTTTACTCATGGACAGACAATGGCCCCTTGCGTCTTTGGCCACAAAATCGAGGGCACCCAGGGAATAACTTCACAGTAGGCAACCCCTGATGTGAACACCTTCGACACACTGGGACAGCAGGCAGGTACCTCTTTTCCACCTATGCTAGGATATCAGTAGGCAAGGCGCTCTTCCTCTGCATCTATGGCCTCTCTGTATGTGTTCATTCAGAGGAATCTCTTCATTCTACCCCTGAGACACATCACAAGTATGAGGGGCCTGAGAGAGAGCCTGGAGATGAAACAGGGGAGGCTTCTGGCTGGACTGCTTCCCAGTGGGTAGAGAACAGCAGGTAGTCTCTCTGGAAGGTCTTAGCTTCTGTTGATTGACATGCGCAATACAGTAGGGGCGGACCCTGGCCAGGTGGAGCTTGTGGGCAGATGCAACCTCTCTGGCCTCGAATAATTCCGCTGCTGCTTTGTATGGCAAAAACCTCTCCCCGCCAAGTGGGATGGGTAGGGAACACTGACCCACACCCACCAGGGACCTTTCCTGGGACTAAAGATCCCAACATGGTCTCAACGTCGTCACCCTCTCAGCACACACCCTTCCTGCACACATAATCCTGCCTTTCTCCGTCAGGGCCCTATCCCACCAGGAAAAAAAGCAAGCTGCTCAAAACGGCCAATGCCAGGGAAATCGAGGAAACACTGCCATTTTCCACATTTTTGCTGTCTACATGTCTCCGCCTCTGGTGCAAGGCTGCGTATGTGGCCGGGCTCCGAAGGCAAGGCCGATATCCTGGCAGCCTGGGCCCCAGCAGTCCAGTGATTTATGGACGTGGGGACAAGGATGACCTGTTTGCCACCTACAGGAGGGATCCTTGGGCCCTTCGCTGGCTCGCCATTCAGCTCCACGACGTCCACTGCTGGCCCTGGCCTTTGCTTTGGCTGGTGCCCCATTGAACGTGTGCTCCGGAGCCATGTTTCTCCACCCATCACTATCATTCTGCCACCAGGGGATATGTGAGTGTGGAAGTCACCATTTGTCACTGGCAGCAGTGTCCTAAGTCACTAGACTTCCAGGTACCCGCTGACCTAGGCTGCCTCCTGCCCCAGGCAAGGTCCCCAATCCTTTATCCCACATGCTGACACCTAGACACTGGCGGACATTCATTTTTATCAACACAGAGGTCTGAGTGAGGGTCAGCGGGCCAGGTAGGTGAAGTCAAGGCCAGGTGGGCGGGGCTGAGGATTCTTTGCCATCACCATAGAGACAGTCCCCCCACCGCAAGAGTGGGCGGAGCTTGTGATGGGCCTGGTGACAAGACTCAGCCAATGGCAGAGATCCGGCCCGCCAGGCAGATGACACAGGGCCCTCCATTGTGACCTATGACACCTAGTGGCCACAGCGTTGGAGCACACCCTGGGAAAGGCTACGTAGGCACAAGGGAGCCCCTGGTGCGGACTGCTTCAGGGCAGTGGCAGAGCAGGCCAGATACCTCTTTCCCACTTTCCTGAGGATATCAGTACGCAAGGCATCCCCACTCAGCATCTCTTCCCTCTCTCTCTCGGTCTCTCTCGGGATGTTTTCATTCTCTGAAATCTCTTTCCTTCTCCCCCTGAGTCACTTCATAGCTTGGAGTGCCTGACAGAGTGCCTAGAAACAAAAGAGCAAAGGGGGAAGGCCTCTGGCTCTACTGGTTGCCCATGGGCAGAGAAGATCTGCTCGTCTATCTGGAAGGTCTGGAGAGTAGTGATTCATTGGGGAGCTACATCCTGGGCGGACCTGGCCAGGTGAAGCTTGCTGACACGTGGCAGCCTCTCTGGAGACTACTAATCCCGCTGATAACATTCTATGCAAATAGCCGGCTGAGTGCCATGGGCAGAAAACATTGACACATACCTGCCAGAGGCCTATTCTGGGTCTCAAGAGTCCACCCTGGTCTCCAGCAACTCATCATCTCAGCACACACTTTGCCTGCACGCATGGAAACCGCCTCTCTCCACGAATGCCTTCACCTGCTAGGAAACACACGATGTCACTCAGCCAAAGGACAGCACAGGCAAAGTCAACTGAAGGCCCCATTTTCAAGATTTTGCCCTCTGCTGCTCCACAGCCTCCGGTGGCACACTGCATGTGCGTCACTTCTCGGTAGACAAGGCCCAAATCCGGGCATCCAGGGCCCCAGCCCTCCACAGTCTACGGATGGCGGCATATGGATCACCTCTTTGCCTCGTACGGCAGGGAGGCCTGGGTCCTAGACTGGCTCTGCTAGAGCTCCACGACCTCAGCTATTTTCCCTGACCTTTGGCCCGTGCCCTCGTAAGCGTGTCATCTCTAGTTACACTTCTCTTCCGACCACACTGAATCCGCCACCTGCGGATACCTGAGCGTGGAAGTCAACATCTATCACTGGCTGCAGCGTCACAGGTCACTAGGTGTCTAGGCTCAGGCTGACCTTGGCTGTCTTCTGCCCAGGCAAGGAGCCTAATCCTTCCAAGGAAATCAGGACACGTGCTCACTGGCCGACATCCTTTCTTTCATCCACACAGCGGTCTAGAAGAGGTTAAAGAGGCCAGGTAGGCCAGGGGAAGGCTGAGTGCGGGGGCTAAGGCTTCTTTCCCAATCACCATGGAGACACCACCGCAAGGCTGGGCGGAACTTCTGACGGGGACGAGTCACAAACACTGAGCCAATAGGAGAGGTCCAGCCTATCCGGCCAGTTCCACAGAGCCCTGCATTTTACTCATGGACAGACAATGGCCCCTTGCGTCTTTGGCCACAAAATCGAGGGCACCCAGGGAATAACTTCACAGTAGGCAACCCCTGATGTGAACACCTTCGACACACTGGGACAGCAGGCAGGTACCTCTTTTCCACCTATGCTAGGATATCAGTAGGCAAGGCGCTCTTCCTCTGCATCTATGGCCTCTCTGTATGTGTTCATTCAGAGGAATCTCTTCATTCTACCCCTGAGACACATCACAAGTATGAGGGGCCTGAGAGAGAGCCTGGAGATGAAACAGGGGAGGCTTCTGGCTGGACTGCTTCCCAGTGGGTAGAGAACAGCAGGTAGTCTCTCTGGAAGGTCTTAGCTTCTGTTGATTGACATGCGCAATACAGTAGGGGCGGACCCTGGCCAGGTGGAGCTTGTGGGCAGATGCAACCTCTCTGGCCTCGAATAATTCCGCTGCTGCTTTGTATGGCAAAAACCTCTCCCCGCCAAGTGGGATGGGTAGGGAACACTGACCCACACCCACCAGGGACCTTTCCTGGGACTAAAGATCCCAACATGGTCTCAACGTCGTCACCCTCTCAGCACACACCCTTCCTGCACACATAATCCTGCCTTTCTCCGTCAGGGCCCTATCCCACCAGGAAAAAAAGCAAGCTGCTCAAAACGGCCAATGCCAGGGAAATCGAGGAAACACTGCCATTTTCCACATTTTTGCTGTCTACATGTCTCCGCCTCTGGTGCAAGGCTGCGTATGTGGCCGGGCTCCGAAGGCAAGGCCGATATCCTGGCAGCCTGGGCCCCAGCAGTCCAGTGATTTATGGACGTGGGGACAAGGATGACCTGTTTGCCACCTACAGGAGGGATCCTTGGGCCCTTCGCTGGCTCGCCATTCAGCTCCACGACGTCCACTGCTGGCCCTGGCCTTTGCTTTGGCTGGTGCCCCATTGAACGTGTGCTCCGGAGCCATGTTTCTCCACCCATCACTATCATTCTGCCACCAGGGGATATGTGAGTGTGGAAGTCACCATTTGTCACTGGCAGCAGTGTCCTAAGTCACTAGACTTCCAGGTACCCGCTGACCTAGGCTGCCTCCTGCCCCAGGCAAGGTCCCCAATCCTTTATCCCACATGCTGACACCTAGACACTGGCGGACATTCATTTTTATCAACACAGAGGTCTGAGTGAGGGTCAGCGGGCCAGGTAGGTGAAGTCAAGGCCAGGTGGGCGGGGCTGAGGATTCTTTGCCATCACCATAGAGACAGTCCCCCCACCGCAAGAGTGGGCGGAGCTTGTGATGGGCCTGGTGACAAGACTCAGCCAATGGCAGAGATCCGGCCCGCCAGGCAGATGACACAGGGCCCTCCATTGTGACCTATGACAACTAGTGGCCACAGCGTTGGAGCACACCCTGGGAAAGGCTACGTAGGCACAAGGGAGCCCCTGGTGCGGACTGCTTCAGGGCAGTGGCAGAGCAGGCCAGATACCTCTTTCCCACTTTCCTGAGGATATCAGTACGCAAGGCATCCCCACTCAGCATCTCTTCCCTCTCTCTCTCTCGGTCTCTCTCGGGATGTTTTCATTCTCTGAAATCTCTTTCCTTCTCCCCCTGAGTCACTTCATAGCTTGGAGTGCCTGACAGAGTGCCTAGAGACAAAAGAGCAAAGGGGGAAGGCCTCTGGCTCTACTGGTTGCCCATGGGCAGAGAAGATCTGCTCGTCTATCTGGAAGGTCTAGAGAGTAGTGATTGATTGGGGAGCTACATCCTGGGCGGACCTGGCCAGGTGAAGCTTGCTGACACGTGGCAGCCTCTCTGGAGACTACTAATCCCGCTGATAACATTCTATGCAAAGAGCCGGCTGAGTGCCATGGGCAGAAAACATTGACACATACCTGCCAGAGGCCTATTCTGGGTCTCAAGAGTCCACCCTGGTCTCCAGCAACTCATCATCTCAGCACACACTTTGCCTGCACGCATGGAAACCGCCTCTCTCCACGAATGCCTTCACCTGCTAGGAAACACACGATGTCACTCAGCCAAAGGAGAGCACAGGCAAAGTCAACTGAAGGCCCCATTTTCAAGATTTTGCCCTCTGCTGCTCCACAGCCTCCGGTGGCACACTGCATGTGCGTCACTTCTCGGTAGACAAGGCCCAAATCCGGGCATCCAGGGCCCCAGCCCTCCACAGTCTACGGATGGCGGCATATGGATCACCTCTTTGCCTCGTACGGCAGGGAGGCTTGGGTCCTAGACTGGCTCTGCTAGAGCTCCACGACCTCAGCTATTTTCCCTGACCTTTGGCCCGTGCCCTCGTGAGCATGGCATCTCTAGTTACACTTCTCTTCCGACCACACTGAATCCGCCACCTGCGCATACCTGAGCGTGGAAGTCAACATCTATCACTGGCTGCAGCGTCACAGGTCACTAGGTGTCTAGGCTCAGGCTGACCTTGGCTGTCTTCTGCCCAGGCAAGGAGCCTAATCCTTCCAAGGAAATCAGGACACGTGCTCACTGGCCGACATCCTTTCTTTCATCCACACAGCGGTCTAGAAGAGGTTAAAGAGGCCAGGTAGGCCAGGGGAAGGCTGAGTGCGGGGGCTAAGGCTTCTTTCCCAATCACCATGGAGACACCACCGGAAGGCTGGGCGGAACTTCTGACGGGGACGAGTCACAAACACTGAGCCAATAGGAGAGGTCCAGCCTATCCGGCCAGTTCCGCAGAGCCCTCCATTTTCCTCATGGACAGACAATGGCCCCTTGCGTCTTTGGCCACAAAATCGAGGGCACCCAGGGAATAACTTCACAGTAGGCAACCCCTGATGTGAACACCTTCGACACACTGGGACAGCAGGCAGGTACCTCTTTTCCACCTATGCTAGGATATCAGTAGGCAAGGCGCCCTTCCTCTGCATCTATGGCCTCTCTGTATATGTTCATTCAGAGGAATCTCTTCATTCTACCCCTGAGACACATCACAAGTATGAGGGGCCTGAGAGAGAGCCTGGAGATGAAACGGGGGAGGCTTCTGGCTGGACCGCTCCCCAGTGGGTAGAGAACAGCAGGTAGTCTCTCTGGAAGGTCTTAGCTTCTGTTGATTGACATGCGCAATACAGTAGGGGCGGACCCTGGCCAGGTGGAGCTTGTGGGCAGATGCAACCTCTCTGGCCTCGAATAATTCCGCTGCTGCTTTGTATGGCGAAAACCTCTCCCCGCCAAGTGGGATGGGTAGAGAACACTGACCCACACCCACCAGGGACCTTTCCTGGGACTAAAGATCCCAACATGGTCTCAACGTCGTCACCCTCTCACCACACACCCTTCCTGCACACATAATCCTGCCTTTCTCCGTCAGGGCCCTATCCCACCAGGAAAAAAAGCAAGCTGCTCAAAACGGCCAATGCCAGGGAAATCGAGGAAACACTGCCATTTTCCACATTTTTGCTGTCTACATGTCTCCACCTCTGGTGCAAGGCTGCATATGTGGCCGGGCTCCGAAGGCAAGGCCGATATCCTGGCAGCCTGGGCCCCAGCAGTCCAGTGATTTATGGACGTGGGGACAAGGATGACCTGTTTGCCACCTACAGGAGGGATCCTTGGGCCCTTCGCTGGCTCGCCATTCAGCTCCATGACGTCCACTGCTGGTCCTGGCCTTTGCTTTGGCTGGTGCCCCATTGAACGTGTGCTCCGGAGCCATGTTTCTCCACCCATCACTATCATTCTGCCACCAGGGGATATGTGAGTGTGGGAGTCACCATTTGTCACTGGCAGCAGTGTCCCAAGTCACTAGACTTCCAGGTACCCGCTGACCTAGGCTGCCTCCTGCCCCAGGCAAGGTCCCCAATCCTTTATCCCACATGCTGACACCTAGGCACTGGCGAACATTCATTTTTATCAACACAGAGGTCTGAGTGAGGGTCAGCGGGCCAGGTAGGTGAAGTCAAGGCCAGGTGGGCGGGGCTGAGGATTCTTTGCCATCACCATAGAGACAGTCCCCCCACCGCAAGAGTGGGCGGAGCTTGTGATGGGCCTAGTGACAAGACTCAGCCAATGGCAGAGATCCGGCCCACCAGGCAGATGACACAGGGCCCTCCATTGTGACCTATGACACCTAGTGGCCACAGCGTTGGAGCACACCCTGGGAAAGGCTACGTAGGCACAAGGGAGCCCCTGGTGCGGACTGCTTCAGGGCAGTGGCAGAGCAGGCCAGATACCTCTTTCCCACTTTCCTGAGGATATCAGTACGCAAGGCATCCCCACTCAGCATCTCTTCCCTCTCTCTCTCTCGGTCTCTCTCGGGATGTTTTCATTCTCTGAAATCTCTTTCCTTCTCCCCCTGAGTCACTTCATAGCTTGGAGTGCCTGACAGAGTGCCTAGAGACAAAAGAGCAAAGGGGGAAGGCCTCTGGCTCTACTGGTTGCCCATGGGCAGAGAAGATCTGCTCGTCTATCTGGAAGGTCTAGAGACTAGTGATTGATTGGGGAGCTACATCCTGGGCGGACCTGGCCAGGTGAAGCTTGCTGACACGTGGCAGCCTCTCTGGAGACTACTAATCCCGCTGATAACATTCTATGCAAATAGCCGGCTGAGTGCCATGGGCAGAAAACATTGACACATACCTGCCAGAGGCCTATTCTGGGTCTCAAGAGTCCACCCTGGTCTCCAGCAACTCATCATCTCAGCACACACTTTGCCTGCACGCATGGAAACCGCCTCTCTCCACGAATGCCTTCACCTGCTAGGAAACACACGATGTCACTCAGCCAAAGGACAGCACAGGCAAAGTCAACTGAAGGCCCCATTTTCAAGATTTTGCCCTCTGCTGCTCCACAGCCTCCGGTGGCACACTGCATGTGCGTCACTTCTCGGTAGACAAGGCCCAAATCCGGGCATCCAGGGCCCCAGCCCTCCACAGTCTACGGATGGAGGCATATGGATCACCTCTTTGCCTCGTACGGCAGGGAGGCCTGGGTCCTAGACTGGCTCTGCTAGAGCTCCACGACCTCAGCTATTTTCCCTGACCTTTGGCCCGTGCCCTCGTGAGCGTGTCATCTCTAGTTACACTTCTCTTCCGACCACACTGAATCCGCCACCTGCGGATACCTGAGCGTGGAAGTCAACATCTATCACTGGCTGCAGCGTCACAGGTCACTAGGTGTCTAGGCTCAGGCTGACCTTGGCTGTCTTCTGCCCAGGCAAGGAGCCTAATCCTTCCAAGGAAATCAGGACACGTGCTCACTGGCCGACATCCTTTCTTTCATCCACACAGCGGTCTAGAAGAGGTTAAAGAGGCCAGGTAGGCCAGGGGAAGGCTGAGTGCGGGGGCTAAGGCTTCTTTCCCAATCACCATGGAGACACCACCGCAAGGCTGGGCGGAACTTCTGACGGGGACGAGTCACAAACACTGAGCCAATAGGAGAGGTCCAGCCTATCCGGCCAGTTCAGCAGAGCCCTCCATTTTCCTCATGGACAGACAATGGCCCCTTGCGTCTTTGGCCACAAAATCGAGGGCACCCAGGGAATAACTTCACAGTAGGCAACCCCTGATGTGAACACCTTCGACACACTGGGACAGCAGGCAGGTACCTCTTTTCCACCTACGCTAGGATATCAGTAGGCAAGGCGCCCTTCCTCTGCATCTATGGCCTCTCTGTATATGTTCATTCAGAGGAATCTCTTCATTCTACCCCTGAGACACATCACAGGTATGAGGGGCCTGAGAGAGAGCCTGGAGATGAAACGGGGGAGGCTTCTGGCTGGACCGCTCCCCAGTGGGTAGAGAACAGCAGGTAGTCTCTCTGGAAGGTCTTAGCTTCTGTTGATTGACACGTGCAATACACTAGGGGCGGACCCTGGCCAGGTGGAGCTTGTGGGCAGATGCAACCTCTCTGGCCACGAATAATTCCGCTGCTGCTTTGTATGGCGAAAACCTCTCCCCGCCAAGGGGGATGGGTAGAGAACATTGACCCACACCCACCAGGGACCTTTCCTGGGACTAAAGATTACCAACATGGTCTCAACGTCGTCACCCTCTCAGCACACACCCTTCCTGCACACGTAATCCTGCCTTTCTCCGTCAGGGCCCTATCCCACCAGGAAAAAAAGCAAGCTGCTCAAAAAGGCCAATGCCAGGGAGATCGAGGAAACACTGCCATTTTCCACATTTTTGCTGTCTACATGTCCCCGCCTCCGGTGCAAGGCTGCGTATGTGGCCGGGCTGCGAAGGCAAGGCCGAAATCCTGGCAGCCTGGGCCCCAGCAGACCAATGGTTTATGGACATGGGGACACGGATGACCTGTTTGCCACATACAGGAGGGATCCTTGGGCCCCTCACTGGCTCGCCATTCAGCTCCACGACGTCCACTGCTGGCCCTGGCCTTTGCTTTGGCTGGTGCCCCATTGAACGTGTGCTCCGGAGCCATGTTTCTCCACCCATCACTATCATTCTGCCACCAGGGGATATGTGAGTGTGGGAGTCACCATTTGTCACTGGCAGCAGTGTCCCAAGTCACTAGACTTCCAGGTACCCGCTGACCTAGGCTGCCTCCTGCCCCAGGCAAGGTCCCCAATCCTTTATCCCAGATGCTGACACCTAGGCACTGGCGGACATTCATTTTTATCAACACAGAGGTCTGAGTGAGGGTCAGCGGGCCAGGTAGGTGAAGTCAAGGCCAGGTGGGCGGGGCTGAGGATTCTTTGCCATCACCATAGAGACAGTCCCCCCACCGCAAGAGTGGGCGGAGCTTGTGATGGGCCTGGTGACAAGACTCAGCCAATGGCAGAGATCCGGCCCGCCAGGCAGATGACACAGGGCCCTCCATTGTGACCTATGACACCTAGTGGCCACAGCGTTGGAGCACACCCTGGGAAAGGCTACGTAGGCACAAGGGAGCCCCTGGTGCGGACTGCTTCAGGGCAGTGGCAGAGCAGGCCAGATACCTCTTTCCCACTTTCCTGAGGATATCAGTACGCAAGGCATCCCCACTCAGCATCTCTTCCCTCTCTCTCTCTCGGTCTCTCTCGGGATGTTTTCATTCTCTGAAATCTCTTTCCTTCTCCCCCTGAGTCACTTCATAGCTTGGAGTGCCTGACAGAGTGCCTAGAGACAAAAGAGCAAAGGGGGAAAGCCTCTGGCTCTACTGGTTGCCCATGGGCAGAGAAGATCTGCTCGTCTATCTGGAAGGTCTAGAGACTAGTGATTGATTGGGGAGCTACATCCTGGGCGGACCTGGCCAGGTGAAGCTTGCTGACACGTGGCAGCCTCTCTGGAGACTACTAATCCCGCTGATAACATTCTATGCAAATAGCCGGCTGAGTGCCATGGGCAGAAAACATTGACACATACCTGCCAGAGGCCTATTCTGGGTCTCAAGAGTCCACCCTGGTCTCCAGCAACTCATCATCTCAGCACACACTTTGCCTGCACGCATGGAAACCGCCTCTCTCCACGAATGCCTTCACCTGCTAGGAAACACACGATGTCACTCAGCCAAAGGACAGCACAGGCAAAGTCAACTGAAGGCCCCATTTTCAAGATTTTGCCCTCTGCTGCTCCACAGCCTCCGGTGGCACACTGCATGTGCGTCACTTCTCGGTAGACAAGGCCCAAATCCGGGCATCCAGGGCCCCAGCCCTCCACAGTCTACGGATGGAGGCATATGGATCACCTCTTTGCCTCGTACGGCAGGGAGGCCTGGGTCCTAGACTGGCTCTGCTAGAGCTCCACGACCTCAGCTATTTTCCCTGACCTTTGGCCCGTGCCCTCGTGAGCGTGTCATCTCTAGTTACACTTCTCTTCCGACCACACTGAATCCGCCACCTGCGGATACCTGAGCGTGGAAGTCAACATCTATCACTGGCTGCAGCGTCACAGGTCACTAGGTGTCTAGGCTCAGGCTGACCTTGGCTGTCTTCTGCCCAGGCAAGGAGCCTAATCCTTCCAAGGAAATCAGGACACGTGCTCACTGGCCGACATCCTTTCTTTCATCCACACAGCGGTCTAGAAGAGGTTAAAGAGGCCAGGTAGGCCAGGGGAAGGCTGAGTGCGGGGGCTAAGGCTTCTTTCCCAATCACCATGGAGACACCACCGCAAGGCTGGGCGGAACTTCTGACGGGGACGAGTCACAAACACTGAGCCAATAGGAGAGGTCCAGCCTATCCGGCCAGTTCAGCAGAGCCCTCCATTTTCCTCATGGACAGACAATGGCCCCTTGCGTCTTTGGCCACAAAATCGAGGGCACCCAGGGAATAACTTCACAGTAGGCAACCCCTGATGTGAACACCTTCGACACACTGGGACAGCAGGCAGGTACCTCTTTTCCACCTACGCTAGGATATCAGTAGGCAAGGCGCCCTTCCTCTGCATCTATGGCCTCTCTGTATATGTTCATTCAGAGGAATCTCTTCATTCTACCCCTGAGACACATCACAGGTATGAGGGGCCTGAGAGAGAGCCTGGAGATGAAACGGGGGAGGCTTCTGGCTGGACCGCTCCCCAGTGGGTAGAGAACAGCAGGTAGTCTCTCTGGAAGGTCTTAGCTTCTGTTGATTGACACGTGCAATACACTAGGGGCGGACCCTGGCCAGGTGGAGCTTGTGGGCAGATGCAACCTCTCTGGCCACGAATAATTCCGCTGCTGCTTTGTATGGCGAAAACCTCTCCCCGCCAAGGGGGATGGGTAGAGAACATTGACCCACACCCACCAGGGACCTTTCCTGGGACTAAAGATTACCAACATGGTCTCAACGTCGTCACCCTCTCAGCACACACCCTTCCTGCACACGTAATCCTGCCTTTCTCCGTCAGGGCCCTATCCCACCAGGAAAAAAAGCAAGCTGCTCAAAAAGGCCAATGCCAGGGAGATCGAGGAAACACTGCCATTTTCCACATTTTTGCTGTCTACATGTCCCCGCCTCCGGTGCAAGGCTGCGTATGTGGCCGGGCTGCGAAGGCAAGGCCGAAATCCTGGCAGCCTGGGCCCCAGCAGACCAATGGTTTATGGACATGGGGACACGGATGACCTGTTTGCCACATACAGGAGGGATCCTTGGGCCCCTCACTGGCTCGCCATTCAGCTCCACGACGTCCACTGCTGGCCCTGGCCTTTGCTTTGGCTGGTGCCCCATTGAACGTGTGCTCCGGAGCCATGTTTCTCCACCCATCACTATCATTCTGCCACCAGGGGATATGTGAGTGTGGGAGTCACCATTTGTCACTGGCAGCAGTGTCCCAAGTCACTAGACTTCCGGGTACCCGCTGACCTAGGCTGCCTCCTGCCCCAGGCAAGGTCCCCAATCCTTTATCCCACATGCTGACACCTAGGCACTGGCGGACATTCATTTTTATCAACACAGAGGTCTGAGTGAGGGTCAGCGGGCCAGGTAGGTGAAGTCAAGGCCAGGTGGGCGGGGCTGAGGATTCTTTGCCATCACCATAGAGACAGTCCCCCCACCGCAAGAGTGGGCGGAGCTTGTGATGGGCCTGGTGACAAGACTCAGCCAATGGCAGAGATCCGGCCCGCCAGGCAGATGACACAGGGCCCTCCATTGTGACCTATGACACCTAGTGGCCACAGCGTTGGAGCACACCCTGGGAAAGGCTACGTAGGCACAAGGGAGCCCCTGGTGCGGACTGCTTCAGGGCAGTGGCAGAGCAGGCCAGATACCTCTTTCCCACTTTCCTGAGGATATCAGTACGCAAGGCATCCCCACTCAGCATCTCTTCCCTCTCTCTCTCTCGGTCTCTCTCGGGATGTTTTCATTCTCTGAAATCTCTTTCCTTCTCCCCCTGAGTCACTTCATAGCTTGGAGTGCCTGACAGAGTGCCTAGAGACAAAAGAGCAAAGGGGGAAGGCCTCTGGCTCTACTGGTTGCCCATGGGCAGAGAAGATCTGCTCGTCTATCTGGAAGGTCTAGAGACTAGTGATTGATTGGGGAGCTACATCCTGGGCGGACCTGGCCAGGTGAAGCTTGCTGACACGTGGCAGCCTCTCTGGAGACTACTAATCCCGCTGATAACATTCTATGCAAATAGCCGGCTGAGTGCCATGGGCAGAAAACATTGACACATACCTGCCAGAGGCCTATTCTGGGTCTCAAGAGTCCACCCTGGTCTCCAGCAACTCATCATCTCAGCACACACTTTGCCTGCACGCATGGAAACCGCCTCTCTCCACGAATGCCTTCACCTGCTAGGAAACACACGATGTCACTCAGCCAAAGGACAGCACAGGCAAAGTCAACTGAAGGCCCCATTTTCAAGATTTTGCCCTCTGCTGCTCCACAGCCTCCGGTGGCACACTGCATGTGCGTCACTTCTCGGTAGACAAGGCCCAAATCCGGGCATCCAGGGCCCCAGCCCTCCACAGTCTACGGATGGAGGCATATGGATCACCTCTTTGCCTCGTACGGCAGGGAGGCCTGGGTCCTAGACTGGCTCTGCTAGAGCTCCACGACCTCAGCTATTTTCCCTGACCTTTGGCCCGTGCCCTCGTGAGCGTGTCATCTCTAGTTACACTTCTCTTCCGACCACACTGAATCCGCCACCTGCGGATACCTGAGCGTGGAAGTCAACATCTATCACTGGCTGCAGCGTCACAGGTCACTAGGTGTCTAGGCTCAGGCTGACCTTGGCTGTCTTCTGCCCAGGCAAGGAGCCTAATCCTTCCAAGGAAATCAGGACACGTGCTCACTGGCCGACATCCTTTCTTTCATCCACACAGCGGTCTAGAAGAGGTTAAAGAGGCCAGGTAGGCCAGGGGAAGGCTGAGTGCGGGGGCTAAGGCTTCTTTCCCAATCACCATGGAGACACCACCGCAAGGCTGGGCGGAACTTCTGACGGGGACGAGTCACAAACACTGAGCCAATAGGAGAGGTCCAGCCTATCCGGCCAGTTCAGCAGAGCCCTCCATTTTCCTCATGGACAGACAATGGCCCCTTGCGTCTTTGGCCACAAAATCGAGGGCACCCAGGGAATAACTTCACAGTAGGCAACCCCTGATGTGAACACCTTCGACACACTGGGACAGCAGGCAGGTACCTCTTTTCCACCTACGCTAGGATATCAGTAGGCAAGGCGCCCTTCCTCTGCATCTATGGCCTCTCTGTATATGTTCATTCAGAGGAATCTCTTCATTCTACCCCTGAGACACATCACAGGTATGAGGGGCCTGAGAGAGAGCCTGGAGATGAAACGGGGGAGGCTTCTGGCTGGACCGCTCCCCAGTGGGTAGAGAACAGCAGGTAGTCTCTCTGGAAGGTCTTAGCTTCTGTTGATTGACACGTGCAATACACTAGGGGCGGACCCTGGCCAGGTGGAGCTTGTGGGCAGATGCAACCTCTCTGGCCACGAATAATTCCGCTGCTGCTTTGTATGGCGAAAACCTCTCCCCGCCAAGGGGGATGGGTAGAGAACATTGACCCACACCCACCAGGGACCTTTCCTGGGACTAAAGATTACCAACATGGTCTCAACGTCGTCACCCTCTCAGCACACACCCTTCCTGCACACGTAATCCTGCCTTTCTCCGTCAGGGCCCTATCCCACCAGGAAAAAAAGCAAGCTGCTCAAAAAGGCCAATGCCAGGGAGATCGAGGAAACACTGCCATTTTCCACATTTTTGCTGTCTACATGTCCCCGCCTCCGGTGCAAGGCTGCGTATGTGGCCGGGCTGCGAAGGCAAGGCCGAAATCCTAGCAGCCTGGGCCCCAGCAGACCAATGGTTTATGGACATGGGGACACGGATGACCTGTTTGCCACATACAGGAGGGATCCTTGGGCCCCTCACTGGCTCGCCATTCAGCTCCACGACGTCCACTGCTGGCCCTGGCCTTTGCTTTGGCTGGTGCCCCATTGAACGTGTGCTCCGGAGCCATGTTTCTCCACCCATCACTATCATTCTGCCACCAGGGGATATGTGAGTGTGGGAGTCACCATTTGTCACTGGCAGCAGTGTCCCAAGTCACTAGACTTCCGGGTACCCGCTGACCTAGGCTGCCTCCTGCCCCAGGCAAGGTCCCCAATCCTTTATCCCACATGCTGACACCTAGGCACTGGCGGACATTCATTTTTATCAACACAGAGGTCTGAGTGAGGGTCAGCGGGCCAGGTAGGTGAAGTCAAGGCCAGGTGGGCGGGGCTGAGGATTCTTTGCCATCACCATAGAGACAGTCCCCCCACCGCAAGAGTGGGCGGAGCTTGTGATGGGCCTGGTGACAAGACTCAGCCAATGGCAGAGATCCGGCCCACCAGGCAGATGACACAGGGCCCTCCATTGTGACCTATGACACCTAGTGGCCACAGCGTTGGAGCACACCCTGGGAAAGGCTACGTAGGCACAAGGGAGCCCCTGGTGCGGACTGCTTCAGGGCAGTGGCAGAGCAGGCCAGATACCTCTTTCCCACTTTCCTGAGGATATCAGTACGCAAGGCATCCCCACTCAGCATCTCTTCCCTCTCTCTCTCTCGGTCTCTCTCGGGATGTTTTCATTCTCTGAAATCTCTTTCCTTCTCCCCCTGAGTCACTTCATAGCTTGGAGTGCCTGACAGAGTGCCTAGAGACAAAAGAGCAAAGGGGGAAGGCCTCTGGCTCTACTGGTTGCCCATGGGCAGAGAAGATCTGCTCGTCTATCTGGAAGGTCTAGAGAGTAGTGATTGATTGGGGAGCTACATCCTGGGCGGACCTGGCCAGGTGAAGCTTGCTGACACGTGGCAGCCTCTCTGGAGACTACTAATCCCGCTGATAACATTCTATGCAAATAGCCGGCTGAGTGCCATGGGCAGAAAACATTGACACATACCTGCCAGAGGCCTATTCTGGGTCTCAAGAGTCCACCCTGGTCTCCAGCAACTCATCATCTCAGCACACACTTTGCCTGCACGCATGGAAACCGCCTCTCTCCACGAATGCCTTCACCTGCTAGGAAACACACGATGTCACTCAGCCAAAGGACAGCACAGGCAAAGTCAACTGAAGGCCCCATTTTCAAGATTTTGCCCTCTGCTGCTCCACAGCCTCCGGTGGCACACTGCATGTGCGTCACTTCTCGGTAGACAAGGCCCAAATCCGGGCATCCAGGGCCCCAGCCCTCCACAGTCTACGGATGGCGGCATATGGATCACCTCTTTGCCTCGTACGGCAGGGAGGCCTGGGTCCTAGACTGGCTCTGCTAGAGCTCCACGACCTCAGCTATTTTCCCTGACCTTTGGCCCGTGCCCTCGTGAGCGTGTCATCTCTAGTTACACTTCTCTTCCGACCACACTGAATCCGCCACCTGCGGATACCTGAGCGTGGAAGTCAACATCTATCACTGGCTGCAGCGTCACAGGTCACTAGGTGTCTAGGCTCAGGCTGACCTTGGCTGTCTTCTGCCCAGGCAAGGAGCCTAATCCTTCCAAGGAAATCAGGACACGTGCTCACTGGCCGACATCCTTTCTTTCATCCACACAGCGGTCTAGAAGAGGTTAAAGAGGCCAGGTAGGCCAGGGGAAGGCTGAGTGCGGGGGCTAAGGCTTCTTTCCCAATCACCATGGAGACACCACCGCAAGGCTGGGCGGAACTTCTGACGGGGACGAGTCACAAACACTGAGCCAATAGGAGAGGTCCAGCCTATCCGGCCAGTTCAGAAGAGCCCTCCATTTTCCTCATGGACAGAGAATGGCCCCTTGCGTCTTTGGCCACAAAATCGAGGGCACCCAGGGAATAACTTCACAGTAGGCAACCCCTGATGTGAACACCTTCGACACACTGGGACAGCAGGCAGGTACCTCTTTTCCACCTACGCTAGGATATCAGTAGGCAAGGCGCCCTTCCTCTGCATCTATGGCCTCTCTGTATATGTTCATTCAGAGGAATCTCTTCATTCTACCCCTGAGACACATCACAGGTATGAGGGGCCTGAGAGAGAGCCTGGAGATGAAACGGGGGAGGCTTCTGGCTGGACCGCTCCCCAGTGGGTAGAGAACAGCAGGTAGTCTCTCTGGAAGGTCTTAGCTTCTGTTGATTGACATGTGCAATACAGTACGGGCGGACCCTGGCCAGGTGGAGCTTGTGGGCAGATGCAACCTCTCTGGCCACGAATAATTCCGCTGCTGCTTTGTATGGCGAAAACCTCTCCCCGCCAAGGGGGATGGGTAGAGAACATTGCCCCACACCCACCAGGGACCTTTCCTGGGACTAAAGATTACCAACATGGTCTCAACGTCGTCACCCTCTCAGCACACACCCTTCCTGCACACGTAATCCTGCCTTTCTCCGTCAGGGCCCTATCCCACCAGGAATAAAAGCAAGCTGCTCAAAAAGGCCAATGCCAGGGAGATCGAGGAAACACTGCCATTTTCCACATTTTTGCTGTCTACATGTCCCCGCCTCCGGTGCAAGGCTGCGTATGTGGCCGGGCTGCGAAGGCAAGGCCGAAATCCTGGCAGCCTGGGCCCCAGCAGACCAATGGTTTATGGACATGGGGACACGGATGACCTGTTTGCCACATACAGGAGGGATCCTTGGGCCCCTCACTGGCTCGCCATTCAGCTCCACGACGTCCACTGCTGGCCCTGGCCTTTGCTTTGGCTGGTGCCCCATTGAACGTGTGCTCCGGAGCCATGTTTCTCCACCCATCACTATCATTCTGCCACCAGGGGATATGTGAGTGTGGAAGTCACCATTTGTCACTGGCAGCAGTGTCCCAAGTCACTAGACTTCCAGGTACCCGCTGACCTAGGCTGCCTCCTGCCCCAGGCAAGGTCCCCAATCCTTTATCCCACATGCTGACACCTAGACACTGGCGGACATTCATTTTTATCAACACAGAGGTCTGAGTGAGGGTCAGCGGGCCAGGTAGGTGAAGTCAAGGCCAGGTGGGCGGGGCTGAGGATTCTTTGCCATCACCATAGAGACAGTCCCCCCACCGCAAGAGTGGGCGGAGCTTGTGATGGGCCTGGTGACAAGACTCAGCCAATGGCAGAGATCCGGCCCGCCAGGCAGATGACACAGGGCCCTCCATTGTGACCTATGACACCTAGTGGCCACAGCGTTGGAGCACACCCTGGGAAAGGCTACGTAGGCACAAGGGAGCCCCTGGTGCGGACTGCTTCAGGGCAGTGGCAGAGCAGGCCAGATACCTCTTTCCCACTTTCCTGAGGATATCAGTACGCAAGGCATCCCCACTCAGCATCTCTTCCCTCTCTCTCTCGGTCTCTCTCGGGATGTTTTCATTCTCTGAAATCTCTTTCCTTCTCCCCCTGAGTCACTTCATAGCTTGGAGTGCCTGACAGAGTGCCTAGAAACAAAAGAGCAAAGGGGGAAGGCCTCTGGCTCTACTGGTTGCCCATGGGCAGAGAAGATCTGCTCGTCTATCTGGAAGGTCTAGAGAGTAGTGATTGATTGGGGAGCTACATCCTGGGCGGACCTGGCCAGGTGAAGCTTGCTGACACGTGGCAGCCTCTCTGGAGACTACTAATCCCGCTGATAACATTCTATGCAAATAGCCGGCTGAGTGCCATGGGCAGAAAACATTGACACATACCTGCCAGAGGCCTATTCTGGGTCTCAAGAGTCCACCCTGGTCTCCAGCAACTCATCATCTCAGCACACACTTTGCCTGCACGCATGGAAACCGCCTCTCTCCACGAATGCCTTCACCTGCTAGGAAACACACGATGTCACTCAGCCAAAGGACAGCACAGGCAAAGTCAACTGAAGGCCCCATTTTCAAGATTTTGCCCTCTGCTGCTCCACAGCCTCCGGTGGCACACTGCATGTGCGTCACTTCTCGGTAGACAAGGCCCAAATCCGGGCATCCAGGGCCCCAGCCCTCCACAGTCTACGGATGGCGGCATATGGATTACCTCTTTGCCTCGTACGGCAGGGAGGCCTGGGTCCTAGAATGGCTCTGCTAGAGCTCCACGACCTCAGCTATTTTCCCTGACCTTTGGCCCATGCCCTCGTGAGCGTGTCATCTCTAGTTACACTTCTCTTCCGACCACACTGAATCCGCCACCTGCGGATACCTGAGCGTGGAAGTCAACATCTATCACTGGCTGCAGCGTCACAGGTCACTAGGTGTCTAGGCTCAGGCTGACCTTGGCTGTCTTCTGCCCAGGCAAGGAGCCTAATCCTTCCAAGGAAATCAGGACACGTGCTCACTGGCCGACATCCTTTCTTTCATCCACACAGCGGTCTAGAAGAGGTTAAAGAGGCGAGGTGGGCCAGGGGAAGGCTGAGTGCGGGGGCTAAGGCTTCTTTCCCAATCACCATGGAGACACCACAGCAAGGCTGGGTGGAACTTCTGACGGGGACGAGTCACAAACACTGAGCCAATAGGAGAGGTCCAGCCTATCCGGCCAGTTCAGCAGAGCCCTCCATTTTCCTCATGGACAGACAATGGCCCCTTGCGTCTTTGGCCACAAAATCGAGGGCACCCAGGGAATAACTTCACAGTAGACAACCCCTGATGTGAACACCTTCGACACACTGGGACAGCAGGCAGGTACCTCTTTTCCACCTACGCTAGGATATCAGTAGGCAAGGCGCCCTTCCTCTGCATCTATGGCCTCTCTGTATATGTTTATTCAGAGGAATCTCTTCATTCTACCCCTGAGACACATCACAAGTATGAGGGGCCTGAGAGAGAGCCTGGAGATGAAACGGGGGAGGCTTCTGGCTGGACCGCTCCCCAGTGGGTAGAGAACAGCAGGTAGTCTCTCTGGAAGGTCTTAGCTTCTGTTGATTGACATGTGCAATACAGTAGGGGCGGACCCTGGCCAGGTGGAGCTTGTGGGCAGATGCAACCTCTCTGGCCACGAATAATTCCGCTGCTGCTTTGTATGGCGAAAACCTCTCCCCGCCAAGGGGGATGGGTAGAGAACATTGACCCACACCCACCAGGGACCTTTCCTGGGACTAAAGATTACCAACATGGTCTCAACGTCGTCACCCTCTCAGCACACACCCTTCCTGCACACGTAATCCTGCCTTTCTCCGTCAGGGCCCTATCCCACCAGGAAAAAAAGCAAGCTGCTCAAAAAGGCCAATGCCAGGGAGATCGAGGAAACACTGCCATTTTCCACATTTTTGCTGTCTACATGTCCCCGCCTCCGGTGCAAGGCTGCGTATGTGGCCGGGCTGCGAAGGCAAGGCCGAAATCCTGGCAGCCTGGGCCCCAGCAGACCAATGGTTTATGGACATGGGGACACGGATGACCTGTTTGCCACATACAGGAGGGATCCTTGGGCCCCTCACTGGCTCGCCATTCAGCTCCACGACGTCCACTGCTGGCCCTGGCCTTTGCTTTGGCTGGTGCCCCATTGAACGTGTGCTCCGGAGCCATGTTTCTCCACCCATCACTATCATTCTGCCACCAGGGGATATGTGAGTGTGGGAGTCACCATTTGTCACTGGCAGCAGTGTCCCAAGTCACTAGACTTCCAGGTACCCGCTGACCTAGGCTGCCTCCTGCCCCAGGCAAGGTCCCCAATCCTTTATCCCACATGCTGACACCTAGGCACTGGCGGACATTCATTTTTATCAACACAGAGGTCTGAGTGAGGGTCAGCGGGCCAGGTAGGTGAAGTCAAGGCCAGGTGGGCGGGGCTGAGGATTCTTTGCCATCACCATAGAGACAGTCCCCCCACCGCAAGAGTGGGCGGAGCTTGTGATGGGCCTGGTGACAAGACTCAGCCAATGGCAGAGATCCGGCCCGCCAGGCAGATGACACAGGGCCCTCCATTGTGACCTATGACACCTAGTGGCCACAGCGTTGGAGCACACCCTGGGAAAGGCTACGTAGGCACAAGGGAGCCCCTGGTGCGGACTGCTTCAGGGCAGTGGCAGAGCAGGCCAGATACCTCTTTCCCACTTTCCTGAGGATATCAGTACGCAAGGCATCCCCACTCAGCATCTCTTCCCTCTCTCTCTCGGTCTCTCTCGGGATGTTTTCATTCTCTGAAATCTCTTTCCTTCTCCCCCTGAGTCACTTCATAGCTTGGAGTGCCTGACAGAGTGCCTAGAAACAAAAGAGCAAAGGGGGAAGGCCTCTGGCTCTACTGGTTGCCCATGGGCAGAGAAGATCTGCTCGTCTATCTGGAAGGTCTAGAGAGTAGTGATTGATTGGGGAGCTACATCCTGGGCGGACCTGGCCAGGTGAAGCTTGCTGACACGTGGCAGCCTCTCTGGAGACTACTAATCCCGCTGATAACATTCTATGCAAATAGCCGGCTGAGTGCCATGGGCAGAAAACATTGACACATACCTGCCAGAGGCCTATTCTGGGTCTCAAGAGTCCACCCTGGTCTCCAGCAACTCATCATCTCAGCACACACTTTGCCTGCACGCATGGAAACCGCCTCTCTCCACGAATGCCTTCACCTGCTAGGAAACACACGATGTCACTCAGCCAAAGGACAGCACAGGCAAAGTCAACTGAAGGCCCCATTTTCAAGATTTTGCCCTCTGCTGCTCCACAGCCTCCGGTGGCACACTGCATGTGCGTCACTTCTCGGTAGACAAGGCCCAAATCCGGGCATCCAGGGCCCCAGCCCTCCACAGTCTACGGATGGCGGCATATGGATCACCTCTTTGCCTCGTACGGCAGGGAGGCCTGGGTCCTAGAATGGCTCTGCTAGAGCTCCACGACCTCAGCTATTTTCCCTGACCTTTGGCCCGTGCCCTCGTGAGCGTGTCATCTCTAGTTACACTTCTCTTCCGACCACACTGAATCCGCCACCTGCGGATACCTGAGCGTGGAAGTCAACATCTATCACTGGCTGCAGCGTCACAGGTCACTAGGTGTCTAGGCTCAGGCTGACCTTGGCTGTCTTCTGCCCAGGCAAGGAGCCTAATCCTTCCAAGGAAATCAGGACACGTGCTCACTGGCCGACATCCTTTCTTTCATCCACACAGCGGTCTAGAAGAGGTTAAAGAGGCCAGGTAGGCCAGGGGAAGGCTGAGTGCGGGGGCTAAGGCTTCTTTCCCAATCACCATGGAGACACCACAGCAAGGCTGGGCGGAACTTCTGACGGGGACGAGTCACAAACACTGAGCCAATAGGAGAGGTCCAGCCTATCCGGCCAGTTCAGCAGAGCCCTCCATTTTCCTCATGGACAGACAATGGCCCCTTGCGTCTTTGGCCACAAAATCGAGGGCACCCAGGGAATAACTTCACAGTAGGCAACCCCTGATGTGAACACCTTCGACACACTGGGACAGCAGGCAGGTACCTCTTTTCCACCTACGCTAGGATATCAGTAGGCAAGGCGCCCTTCCTCTGCATCTATGGCCTCTCTGTATATGTTCATTCAGAGGAATCTCTTCATTCTACCCCTGAGACACATCACAAGTATGAGGGGCCTGAGAGAGAGCCTGGAGATGAAACGGGGGAGGCTTCTGGCTGGACCGCTCCCCAGTGGGTAGAGAACAGCAGGTAGTCTCTCTGGAAGGTCTTAGCTTCTGTTGATTGACATGTGCAATACAGTAGGGGCGGACCCTGGCCAGGTGGAGCTTGTGGGCAGATGCAACCTCTCTGGCCACGAATAATTCCGCTGCTGCTTTGTATGGCGAAAACCTCTCCCCGCCAAGGGGGATGGGTAGAGAACATTGACCCACACCCACCAGGGAACTTTCCTGGGACTAAAGATTACCAACATGGTCTCAACGTCGTCACCCTCTCAGCACACACCCTTCCTGCACACGTAATCCTGCCTTTCTCCGTCAGGGCCCTATCCCACCAGGAAAAAAAGCAAGCTGCTCAAAAAGGCCAATGCCAGGGAGATCGAGGAAACACTGCCATTTTCCACATTTTTGCTGTCTACATGTCCCCGCCTCCGGTGCAAGGCTGCGTATGTGGCCGGGCTGCGAAGGCAAGGCCGAAATCCTGGCAGCCTGGGCCCCAGCAGACCAATGGTTTATGGACATGGGGACACGGATGACCTGTTTGCCACATACAGGAGGGATCCTTGGGCCCCTCACTGGCTCGCCATTCAGCTCCACGACGTCCACTGCTGGCCCTGGCCTTTGCTTTGGCTGGTGCCCCATTGAACGTGTGCTCCGGAGCCATGTTTCTCCACCCATCACTATCATTCTGCCACCAGGGGATATGTGAGTGTGGGAGTCACCATTTGTCACTGGCAGCAGTGTCCCAAGTCACTAGACTTCCAGGTACCCGCTGACCTAGGCTGCCTCCTGCCCCAGGCAAGGTCCCCAATCCTTTATCCCACATGCTGACACCTAGGCACTGGCGGACATTCATTTTTATCAACACAGAGGTCTGAGTGAGGGTCAGCGGGCCAGGTAGGTGAAGTCAAGGCCAGGTGGGCGGGGCTGAGGATTCTTTGCCATCACCATAGAGACAGTCCCCCCACCGCAAGAGTGGGCGGAGCTTGTGATGGGCCTGGTGACAAGACTCAGCCAATGGCAGAGATCCGGCCCGCCAGGCAGATGACACAGGGCCCTCCATTGTGACCTATGACACCTAGTGGCCACAGCGTTGGAGCACACCCTGGGAAAGGCTACGTAGGCACAAGGGAGCCCCTGGTGCGGACTGCTTCAGGGCAGTGGCAGAGCAGGCCAGATACCTCTTTCCCACTTTCCTGAGGATATCAGTACGCAAGGCATCCCCACTCAGCATCTCTTCCCTCTCTCTCTCGGTCTCTCTCGGGATGTTTTCATTCTCTGAAATCTCTTTCCTTCTCCCCCTGAGTCACTTCATAGCTTGGAGTGCCTGACAGAGTGCCTAGAAACAAAAGAGCAAAGGGGGAAGGCCTCTGGCTCTACTGGTTGCCCATGGGCAGAGAAGATCTGCTCGTCTATCTGGAAGGTCTAGAGAGTAGTGATTGATTGGGGAGCTACATCCTGGGCGGACCTGGCCAGGTGAAGCTTGCTGACACGTGGCAGCCTCTCTGGAGACTACTAATCCCGCTGATAACATTCTATGCAAATAGCCGGCTGAGTGCCATGGGCAGAAAACATTGACACATACCTGCCAGAGGCCTATTCTGGGTCTCAAGAGTCCACCCTGGTCTCCAGCAACTCATCATCTCAGCACACACTTTGCCTGCAC
Organism: Elephas maximus indicus; assembly: GCF_024166365.1. NCBI lineage: Eukaryota > Metazoa > Chordata > Mammalia > Proboscidea > Elephantidae > Elephas > Elephas maximus. The sequence continues at coordinate 11,592,465 of NC_064832.1, read as the reverse complement.
GCATGGAAACCGCCTCTCTCCACGAATGCCTTCACCTGCTAGGAAACACACGATGTCACTCAGCCAAAGGACAGCACAGGCAAAGTCAACTGAAGGCCCCATTTTCAAGATTTTGCCCTCTGCTGCTCCACAGCCTCCGGTGGCACACTGCATGTGCGTCACTTCTCGGTAGACAAGGCCCAAATCCGGGCATCCAGGGCCCCAGCCCTCCACAGTCTACGGATGGCGGCATATGGATCACCTCTTTGCCTCGTACGGCAGGGAGGCCTGGGTCCTAGAATGGCTCTGCTAGAGCTCCACGACCTCAGCTATTTTCCCTGACCTTTGGCCCGTGCCCTCGTGAGCGTGTCATCTCTAGTTACACTTCTCTTCCGACCACACTGAATCCGCCACCTGCGGATACCTGAGCGTGGAAGTCAACATCTATCACTGGCTGCAGCGTCACAGGTCACTAGGTGTCTAGGCTCAGGCTGACCTTGGCTGTCTTCTGCCCAGGCAAGGAGCCTAATCCTTCCAAGGAAATCAGGACACGTGCTCACTGGCCGACATCCTTTCTTTCATCCACACAGCGGTCTAGAAGAGGTTAAAGAGGCCAGGTAGGCCAGGGGAAGGCTGAGTGCGGGGGCTAAGGCTTCTTTCCCAATCACCATGGAGACACCACAGCAAGGCTGGGCGGAACTTCTGACGGGGACGAGTCACAAACACTGAGCCAATAGGAGAGGTCCAGCCTATCCGGCCAGTTCAGCAGAGCCCTCCATTTTCCTCATGGACAGACAATGGCCCCTTGCGTCTTTGGCCACAAAATCGAGGGCACCCAGGGAATAACTTCACAGTAGGCAACCCCTGATGTGAACACCTTCGACACACTGGGACAGCAGGCAGGTACCTCTTTTCCACCTACGCTAGGATATCAGTAGGCAAGGCGCCCTTCCTCTGCATCTATGGCCTCTCTGTATATGTTCATTCAGAGGAATCTCTTCATTCTACCCCTGAGACACATCACAAGTATGAGGGGCCTGAGAGAGAGCCTGGAGATGAAACGGGGGAGGCTTCTGGCTGGACCGCTCCCCAGTGGGTAGAGAACAGCAGGTAGTCTCTCTGGAAGGTCTTAGCTTCTGTTGATTGACATGTGCAATACAGTAGGGGCGGACCCTGGCCAGGTGGAGCTTGTGGGCAGATGCAACCTCTCTGGCCACGAATAATTCCGCTGCTGCTTTGTATGGCGAAAACCTCTCCCCGCCAAGGGGGATGGGTAGAGAACATTGACCCACACCCACCAGGGAACTTTCCTGGGACTAAAGATTACCAACATGGTCTCAACGTCGTCACCCTCTCAGCACACACCCTTCCTGCACACGTAATCCTGCCTTTCTCCGTCAGGGCCCTATCCCACCAGGAAAAAAAGCAAGCTGCTCAAAAAGGCCAATGCCAGGGAGATCGAGGAAACACTGCCATTTTCCACATTTTTGCTGTCTACATGTCCCCGCCTCCGGTGCAAGGCTGCGTATGTGGCCGGGCTGCGAAGGCAAGGCTGAAATCCTGGCAGCCTGGGCCCCAGCAGACCAATGGTTTATGGACATGGGGACACGGATGACCTGTTTGCCACATACAGGAGGGATCCTTGGGCCCCTCACTGGCTCGCCATTCAGCTCCACGACGTCCACTGCTGGCCCTGGCCTTTGCTTTGGCTGGTGCCCCATTGAACGTGTGCTCCGGAGCCATGTTTCTCCACCCATCACTATCATTCTGCCACCAGGGGATATGTGAGTGTGGGAGTCACCATTTGTCACTGGCAGCAGTGTCCCAAGTCACTAGACTTCCAGGTACCCGCTGACCTAGGCTGCCTCCTGCCCCAGGCAAGGTCCCCAATCCTTTATCCCACATGCTGACACCTAGGCACTGGCGGACATTCATTTTTATCAACACAGAGGTCTGAGTGAGGGTCAGCGGGCCAGGTAGGTGAAGTCAAGGCCAGGTGGGCGGGGCTGAGGATTCTTTGCCATCACCATAGAGACAGTCCCCCCACCGCAAGAGTGGGCGGAGCTTGTGATGGGCCTGGTGACAAGACTCAGCCAATGGCAGAGATCCGGCCCGCCAGGCAGATGACACAGGGCCCTCCATTGTGACCTATGACACCTAGTGGCCACAGCGTTGGAGCACACCCTGGGAAAGGCTACGTAGGCACAAGGGAGCCCCTGGTGCGGACTGCTTCAGGGCAGTGGCAGAGCAGGCCAGATACCTCTTTCCCACTTTCCTGAGGATATCAGTACGCAAGGCATCCCCACTCAGCATCTCTTCCCTCTCTCTCTCGGTCTCTCTCGGGATGTTTTCATTCTCTGAAATCTCTTTCCTTCTCCCCCTGAGTCACTTCATAGCTTGGAGTGCCTGACAGAGTGCCTAGAAACAAAAGAGCAAAGGGGGAAGGCCTCTGGCTCTACTGGTTGCCCATGGGCAGAGAAGATCTGCTCGTCTATCTGGAAGGTCTAGAGAGTAGTGATTGATTGGGGAGCTACATCCTGGGCGGACCTGGCCAGGTGAAGCTTGCTGACACGTGGCAGCCTCTCTGGAGACTACTAATCCCGCTGATAACATTCTATGCAAATAGCCGGCTGAGTGCCATGGGCAGAAAACATTGACACATACCTGCCAGAGGCCTATTCTGGGTCTCAAGAGTCCACCCTGGTCTCCAGCAACTCATCATCTCAGCACACACTTTGCCTGCACGCATGGAAACCGCCTCTCTCCACGAATGCCTTCACCTGCTAGGAAACACACGATGTCACTCAGCCAAAGGACAGCACAGGCAAAGTCAACTGAAGGCCCCATTTTCAAGATTTTGCCCTCTGCTGCTCCACAGCCTCCGGTGGCACACTGCATGTGCGTCACTTCTCGGTAGACAAGGCCCAAATCCGGGCATCCAGGGCCCCAGCCCTCCACAGTCTACGGATGGCGGCATATGGATCACCTCTTTCCCTCGTACGGCAGGGAGGCCTGGGTCCTAGAATGGCTCTGCTAGAGCTCCACGACCTCAGCTATTTTCCCTGACCTTTGGCCCGTGCCCTCGTGAGCGTGTCATCTCTAGTTACACTTCTCTTCCGACCACACTGAATCCGCCACCTGCGGATACCTGAGCGTGGAAGTCAACATCTATCACTGGCTGCAGCGTCACAGGTCACTAGGTGTCTAGGCTCAGGCTGACCTTGGCTGTCTTCTGCCCAGGCAAGGAGCCTAATCCTTCCAAGGAAATCAGGACACGTGCTCACTGGCCGACATCCTTTCTTTCATCCACACAGCGGTCTAGAAGAGGTTAAAGAGGCCAGGTAGGCCAGGGGAAGGCTGAGTGCGGGGGCTAAGGCTTCTTTCCCAATCACCATGGAGACACCACAGCAAGGCTGGGCGGAACTTCTGACGGGGACGAGTCACAAACACTGAGCCAATAGGAGAGGTCCAGCCTATCCGGCCAGTTCAGCAGAGCCCTCCATTTTCCTCATGGACAGACAATGGCCCCTTGCGTCTTTGGCCACAAAATCGAGGGCACCCAGGGAATAACTTCACAGTAGGCAACCCCTGATGTGAACACCTTCGACACACTGGGACAGCAGGCAGGTACCTCTTTTCCACCTACGCTAGGATATCAGTAGGCAAGGCGCCCTTCCTCTGCATCTATGGCCTCTCTGTATATGTTCATTCAGAGGAATCTCTTCATTCTACCCCTGAGACACATCACAAGTATGAGGGGCCTGAGAGAGAGCCTGGAGATGAAACGGGGGAGGCTTCTGGCTGGACCGCTCCCCAGTGGGTAGAGAACAGCAGGTAGTCTCTCTGGAAGGTCTTAGCTTCTGTTGATTGACATGTGCAATACAGTAGGGGCGGACCCTGGCCAGGTGGAGCTTGTGGGCAGATGCAACCTCTCTGGCCACGAATAATTCCGCTGCTGCTTTGTATGGCGAAAACCTCTCCCCGCCAAGGGGGATGGGTAGAGAACATTGACCCACACCCACCAGGGAACTTTCCTGGGACTAAAGATTACCAACATGGTCTCAACGTCGTCACCCTCTCAGCACACACACTTCCTGCACACGTAATCCTGCCTTTCTCCGTCAGGGCCCTATCCCACCAGGAAAAAAAGCAAGCTGCTCAAAAAGGCCAATGCCAGGGAGATCGAGGAAACACTGCCATTTTCCACATTTTTGCTGTCTACATGTCCCCGCCTCCGGTGCAAGGCTGCGTATGTGGCCGGGCTGCGAAGGCAAGGCCGAAATCCTGGCAGCCTGGGCCCCAGCAGACCAATGGTTTATGGACATGGGGACACGGATGACCTGTTTGCCACATACAGGAGGGATCCTTGGGCCCCTCACTGGCTCGCCATTCAGCTCCACGACGTCCACTGCTGGCCCTGGCCTTTGCTTTGGCTGGTGCCCCATTGAACGTGTGCTCCGGAGCCATGTTTCTCCACCCATCACTATCATTCTGCCACCAGGGGATATGTGAGTGTGGGAGTCACCATTTGTCACTGGCAGCAGTGTCCCAAGTCACTAGACTTCCAGGTACCCGCTGACCTAGGCTGCCTCCTGCCCCAGGCAAGGTCCCCAATCCTTTATCCCACATGCTGACACCTAGGCACTGGCGGACATTCATTTTTATCAACACAGAGGTCTGAGTGAGGGTCAGCGGGCCAGGTAGGTGAAGTCAAGGCCAGGTGGGCGGGGCTGAGGATTCTTTGCCATCACCATAGAGACAGTCCCCCCACCGCAAGAGTGGGCGGAGCTTGTGATGGGCCTGGTGACAAGACTCAGCCAATGGCAGAGATCCGGCCCGCCAGGCAGATGACACAGGGCCCTCCATTGTGACCTATGACACCTAGTGGCCACAGCGTTGGAGCACACCCTGGGAAAGGCTACGTAGGCACAAGGGAGCCCCTGGTGCGGACTGCTTCAGGGCAGTGGCAGAGCAGGCCAGATACCTCTTTCCCACTTTCCTGAGGATATCAGTACGCAAGGCATCCCCACTCAGCATCTCTTCCCTCTCTCTCTCGGTCTCTCTCGGGATGTTTTCATTCTCTGAAATCTCTTTCCTTCTCCCCCTGAGTCACTTCATAGCTTGGAGTGCCTGACAGAGTGCCTAGAAACAAAAGAGCAAAGGGGGAAGGCCTCTGGCTCTACTGGTTGCCCATGGGCAGAGAAGATCTGCTCGTCTATCTGGAAGGTCTAGAGAGTAGTGATTGATTGGGGAGCTACATCCTGGGCGGACCTGGCCAGGTGAAGCTTGCTGACACGTGGCAGCCTCTCTGGAGACTACTAATCCCGCTGATAACATTCTATGCAAATAGCCGGCTGAGTGCCATGGGCAGAAAACATTGACACATACCTGCCAGAGGCCTATTCTGGGTCTCAAGAGTCCACCCTGGTCTCCAGCAACTCATCATCTCAGCACACACTTTGCCTGCACGCATGGAAACCGCCTCTCTCCACGAATGCCTTCACCTGCTAGGAAACACACGATGTCACTCAGCCAAAGGACAGCACAGGCAAAGTCAACTGAAGGCCCCATTTTCAAGATTCTGCCCTCTGCTGCTCCACAGCCTCCGGTGGCACACTGCATGTGCGTCACTTCTCGGTAGACAAGGCCCAAATCCGGGCATCCAGGGCCCCAGCCCTCCACAGTCTACGGATGGCGGCATATGGATCACCTCTTTGCCTCGTACGGCAGGGAGGCCTGGGTCCTAGAATGGCTCTGCTAGAGCTCCACGACCTCAGCTATTTTCCCTGACCTTTGGCCCGTGCCCTCGTGAGCGTGTCATCTCTAGTTACACTTCTCTTCCGACCACACTGAATCCGCCACCTGCGGATACCTGAGCGTGGAAGTCAACATCTATCACTGGCTGCAGCGTCACAGGTCACTAGGTGTCTAGGCTCAGGCTGACCTTGGCTGTCTTCTGCCCAGGCAAGGAGCCTAATCCTTCCAAGGAAATCAGGACACGTGCTCACTGGCCGACATCCTTTCTTTCATCCACACAGCGGTCTAGAAGAGGTTAAAGAGGCCAGGTAGGCCAGGGGAAGGCTGAGTGCGGGGGCTAAGGCTTCTTTCCCAATCACCATGGAGACACCACAGCAAGGCTGGGCGGAACTTCTGACGGGGACGAGTCACAAACACTGAGCCAATAGGAGAGGTCCAGCCTATCCGGCCAGTTCAGCAGAGCCCTCCATTTTCCTCATGGACAGACAATGGCCCCTTGCGTCTTTGGCCACAAAATCGAGGGCACCCAGGGAATAACTTCACAGTAGGCAACCCCTGATGTGAACACCTTCGACACACTGGGACAGCAGGCAGGTACCTCTTTTCCACCTACGCTAGGATATCAGTAGGCAAGGCGCCCTTCCTCTGCATCTATGGCCTCTCTGTATATGTTCATTCAGAGGAATCTCTTCATTCTACCCCTGAGACACATCACAAGTATGAGGGGCCTGAGAGAGAGCCTGGAGATGAAACGGGGGAGGCTTCTGGCTGGACCGCTCCCCAGTGGGTAGAGAACAGCAGGTAGTCTCTCTGGAAGGTCTTAGCTTCTGTTGATTGACATGTGCAATACAGTAGGGGCGGACCCTGGCCAGGTGGAGCTTGTGGGCAGATGCAACCTCTCTGGCCACGAATAATTCCGCTGCTGCTTTGTATGGCGAAAACCTCTCCCCGCCAAGGGGGATGGGTAGAGAACATTGACCCACACCCACCAGGGACCTTTCCTGGGACTAAAGATTACCAACATGGTCTCAACGTCGTCACCCTCTCAGCACACACCCTTCCTGCACACGTAATCCTGCCTTTCTCCGTCAGGGCCCTATCCCACCAGGAAAAAAAGCAAGCTGCTCAAAAAGGCCAATGCCAGGGAGATCGAGGAAACACTGCCATTTTCCACATTTTTGCTGTCTACATGTCCCCGCCTCCGGTGCAAGGCTGCGTATGTGGCCGGGCTGCGAAGGCAAGGCCGAAATCCTGGCAGCCTGGGCCCCAGCAGACCAATGGTTTATGGACATGGGGACACGGATGACCTGTTTGCCACATACAGGAGGGATCCTTGGGCCCCTCACTGGCTCGCCATTCAGCTCCACGACGTCCACTGCTGGCCCTGGCCTTTGCTTTGGCTGGTGCCCCATTGAACGTGGGCTCCGGAGCCATGTTTCTCCACCCATCACTATCATTCTGCCACCAGGGGATATGTGAGTGTGGGAGTCACCATTTGTCACTGGCAGCAGTGTCCCAAGTCACTAGACTTCCAGGTACCCGCTGACCTAGGCTGCCTCCTGCCCCAGGCAAGGTCCCCAATCCTTTATCCCACATGCTGACACCTAGGCACTGGCGGACATTCATTTTTATCAACACAGAGGTCTGAGTGAGGGTCAGCGGGCCAGGTAGGTGAAGTCAAGGCCAGGTGGGCGGGGCTGAGGATTCTTTGCCATCACCATAGAGACAGTCCCCCCACCGCAAGAGTGGGCGGAGCTTGTGATGGGCCTGGTGACAAGACTCAGCCAATGGCAGAGATCCGGCCCACCAGGCAGATGACACAGGGCCCTCCATTGTGACCTATGACACCTAGTGGCCACAGCGTTGGAGCACACCCTGGGAAAGGCTACGTAGGCACAAGGGAGCCCCTGGTGCGGACTGCTTCAGGGCAGTGGCAGAGCAGGCCAGATACCTCTTTCCCACTTTCCTGAGGATATCAGTACGCAAGGCATCCCCACTCAGCATCTCTTCCCTCTCTCTCTCGGTCTCTCTCGGGATGTTTTCATTCTCTGAAATCTCTTTCCTTCTCCCCCTGAGTCACTTCATAGCTTGGAGTGCCTGACAGAGTGCCTAGAAACAAAAGAGCAAAGGGGGAAGGCCTCTGGCTCTACTGGTTGCCCATGGGCAGAGAAGATCTGCTCGTCTATCTGGAAGGTCTAGAGAGTAGTGATTGATTGGGGAGCTACATCCTGGGCGGACCTGGCCAGGTGAAGCTTGCTGACACGTGGCAGCCTCTCTGGAGACTACTAATCCCGCTGATAACATTCTATGCAAATAGCCGGCTGAGTGCCATGGGCAGAAAACATTGACACATACCTGCCAGAGGCCTATTCTGGGTCTCAAGAGTCCACCCTGGTCTCCAGCAACTCATCATCTCAGCACACACTTTGCCTGCACGCATGGAAAGCGCCTCTCTCCACGAATGCCTTCACCTGCTAGGAAACACACGATGTCACTCAGCCAAAGGACAGCACAGGCAAAGTCAACTGAAGGCCCCATTTTCAAGATTTTGCCCTCTGCTGCTCCACAGCCTCCGGTGGCACACTGCATGTGCGTCACTTCTCGGTAGACAAGGCCCAAATCCGGGCATCCAGGGCCCCAGCCCTCCACAGTCTACGGATGGCGGCATATGGATCACCTCTTTGCCTCGTACGGCAGGGAGGCCTGGGTCCTAGAATGGCTCTGCTAGAGCTCCACGACCTCAGCTATTTTCCCTGACCTTTGGCCCGTGCCCTCGTGAGCGTGTCATCTCTAGTTACACTTCTCTTCCGACCACACTGAATCCGCCACCTGCGGATACCTGAGCGTGGAAGTCAACATCTATCACTGGCTGCAGCGTCACAGGTCACTAGGTGTCTAGGCTCAGGCTGACCTTGGCTGTCTTCTGCCCAGGCAAGGAGCCTAATCCTTCCAAGGAAATCAGGACACGTGCTCACTGGCCGACATCCTTTCTTTCATCCACACAGCGGTCTAGAAGAGGTTAAAGAGGCCAGGTAGGCCAGGGGAAGGCTGAGTGCGGGGGCTAAGGCTTCTTTCCCAATCACCATGGAGACACCACAGCAAGGCTGGGCGGAACTTCTGACGGGGACGAGTCACAAACACTGAGCCAATAGGAGAGGTCCAGCCTATCCGGCCAGTTCAGCAGAGCCCTCCATTTTCCTCATGGACAGACAATGGCCCCTTGCGTCTTTGGCCACAAAATCGAGGGCACCCAGGGAATAACTTCACAGTAGGCAACCCCTGATGTGAACACCTTCGACACACTGGGACAGCAGGCAGGTACCTCTTTTCCACCTACGCTAGGATATCAGTAGGCAAGGCGCCCTTCCTCTGCATCTATGGCCTCTCTGTATATGTTCATTCAGAGGAATCTCTTCATTCTACCCCTGAGACACATCACAAGTATGAGGGGCCTGAGAGAGAGCCTGGAGATGAAACGGGGGAGGCTTCTGGCTGGACCGCTCCCCAGTGGGTAGAGAACAGCAGGTAGTCTCTCTGGAAGGTCTTAGCTTCTGTTGATTGACATGTGCAATACAGTAGGGGCGGACCCTGGCCAGGTGGAGCTTGTGGGCAGATGCAACCTCTCTGGCCACGAATAATTCCGCTGCTGCTTTGTATGGCGAAAACCTCTCCCCGCCAAGGGGGATGGGTAGAGAACATTGACCCACACCCACCAGGGAACTTTCCTGGGACTAAAGATTACCAACATGGTCTCAACGTCGTCACCCTCTCAGCACACACCCTTCCTGCACACGTAATCCTGCCTTTCTCCGTCAGGGCCCTATCCCACCAGGAAAAAAAGCAAGCTGCTCAAAAAGGCCAATGCCAGGGAGATCGAGGAAACACTGCCATTTTCCACATTTTTGCTGTCTACATGTCCCCGCCTCCGGTGCAAGGCTGCGTATGTGGCCGGGCTGCGAAGGCAAGGCCGAAATCCTGGCAGCCTGGGCCCCAGCAGACCAATGGTTTATGGACATGGGGACACGGATGACCTGTTTGCCACATACAGGAGGGATCCTTGGGCCCCTCACTGGCTCGCCATTCAGCTCCACGACGTCCACTGCTGGCCCTGGCCTTTGCTTTGGCTGGTGCCCCATTGAACGTGTGCTCCGGAGCCATGTTTCTCCACCCATCACTATCATTCTGCCACCAGGGGATATGTGAGTGTGGGAGTCACCATTTGTCACTGGCAGCAGTGTCCCAAGTCACTAGACTTCCAGGTACCCGCTGACCTAGGCTGCCTCCTGCCCCAGGCAAGGTCCCCAATCCTTTATCCCACATGCTGACACCTAGGCACTGGCGGACATTCATTTTTATCAACACAGAGGTCTGAGTGAGGGTCAGCGGGCCAGGTAGGTGAAGTCAAGGCCAGGTGGGCGGGGCTGAGGATTCTTTGCCATCACCATAGAGACAGTCCCCCCACCGCAAGAGTGGGCGGAGCTTGTGATGGGCCTGGTGACAAGACTCAGCCAATGGCAGAGATCCGGCCCACCAGGCAGATGACACAGGGCCCTCCATTGTGACCTATGACACCTAGTGGCCACAGCGTTGGAGCACACCCTGGGAAAGGCTACGTAGGCACAAGGGAGCCCCTGGTGCGGACTGCTTCAGGGCAGTGGCAGAGCAGGCCAGATACCTCTTTCCCACTTTCCTGAGGATATCAGTACGCAAGGCATCCCCACTCAGCATCTCTTCCCTCTCTCTCTCGGTCTCTCTCGGGATGTTTTCATTCTCTGAAATCTCTTTCCTTCTCCCCCTGAGTCACTTCATAGCTTGGAGTGCCTGACAGAGTGCCTAGAAACAAAAGAGCAAAGGGGGAAGGCCTCTGGCTCTACTGGTTGCCCATGGGCAGAGAAGATCTGCTCGTCTATCTGGAAGGTCTAGAGAGTAGTGATTGATTGGGGAGCTACATCCTGGGCGGACCTGGCCAGGTGAAGCTTGCTGACACGTGGCAGCCTCTCTGGAGACTACTAATCCCGCTGATAACATTCTATGCAAATAGCCGGCTGAGTGCCATGGGCAGAAAACATTGACACATACCTGCCAGAGGCCTATTCTGGGTCTCAAGAGTCCACCCTGGTCTCCAGCAACTCATCATCTCAGCACACACTTTGCCTGCACGCATGGAAACCGCCTCTCTCCACGAATGCCTTCACCTGCTAGGAAACACACGATGTCACTCAGCCAAAGGACAGCACAGGCAAAGTCAACTGAAGGCCCCATTTTCAAGATTTTGCCCTCTGCTGCTCCACAGCCTCCGGTGGCACACTGCATGTGCGTCACTTCTCGGTAGACAAGGCCCAAATCCGGGCATCCAGGGCCCCAGCCCTCCACAGTCTACGGATGGCGGCATATGGATCACCTCTTTGCCTCGTACGGCAGGGAGGCCTGGGTCCTAGAATGGCTCTGCTAGAGCTCCACGACCTCAGCTATTTTCCCTGACCTTTGGCCCGTGCCCTCGTGAGCGTGTCATCTCTAGTTACACTTCTCTTCCGACCACACTGAATCCGCCACCTGCGGATACCTGAGCGTGGAAGTCAACATCTATCACTGGCTGCAGCGTCACAGGTCACTAGGTGTCTAGGCTCAGGCTGACCTTGGCTGTCTTCTGCCCAGGCAAGGAGCCTAATCCTTCCAAGGAAATCAGGACACGTGCTCACTGGCCGACATCCTTTCTTTCATCCACACAGCGGTCTAGAAGAGGTTAAAGAGGCCAGGTAGGCCAGGGGAAGGCTGAGTGCGGGGGCTAAGGCTTCTTTCCCAATCACCATGGAGACACCACAGCAAGGCTGGGCGGAACTTCTGACGGGGACGAGTCACAAACACTGAGCCAATAGGAGAGGTCCAGCCTATCCGGCCAGTTCAGCAGAGCCCTCCATTTTCCTCATGGACAGACAATGGCCCCTTGCGTCTTTGGCCACAAAATCGAGGGCACCCAGGGAATAACTTCACAGTAGGCAACCCCTGATGTGAACACCTTCGACACACTGGGACAGCAGGCAGGTACCTCTTTTCCACCTACGCTAGGATATCAGTAGGCAAGGCGCCCTTCCTCTGCATCTATGGCCTCTCTGTATATGTTCATTCAGAGGAATCTCTTCATTCTACCCCTGAGACACATCACAAGTATGAGGGGCCTGAAGGAGAGCCTGGAGATGAAACGGGGGAGGCTTCTGGCTGGACCGCTCCCCAGTGGGTAGAGAACAGCAGGTAGTCTCTCTGGAAGGTCTTAGCTTCTGTTGATTGACATGTGCAATACAGTAGGGGCGGACCCTGGCCAGGTGGAGCTTGTGGGCAGATGCAACCTCTCTGGCCACGAATAATTCCGCTGCTGCTTTGTATGGCGAAAACCTCTCCCCGCCAAGGGGGATGGGTAGAGAACATTGACCCACACCCACCAGGGAACTTTCCTGGGACTAAAGATTACCAACATGGTCTCAACGTCGTCACCCTCTCAGCACACACCCTTCCTGCACACGTAATCCTGCCTTTCTCCGTCAGGGCCCTATCCCACCAGGAAAAAAAGCAAGCTGCTCAAAAAGGCCAATGCCAGGGAGATCGAGGAAACACTGCCATTTTCCACATTTTTGCTGTCTACATGTCCCCGCCTCCGGTGCAAGGCTGCGTATGTGGCCGGGCTGCGAAGGCAAGGCCGAAATCCTGGCAGCCTGGGCCCCAGCAGACCAATGGTTTATGGACATGGGGACACGGATGACCTGTTTGCCACATACAGGAGGGATCCTTGGGCCCCTCACTGGCTCGCCATTCAGCTCCACGACGTCCACTGCTGGCCCTGGCCTTTGCTTTGGCTGGTGCCCCATTGAACGTGTGCTCCGGAGCCATGTTTCTCCACCCATCACTATCATTCTGCCACCAGGGGATATGTGAGTGTGGGAGTCACCATTTGTCACTGGCAGCAGTGTCCCAAGTCACTAGACTTCCAGGTACCCGCTGACCTAGGCTGCCTCCTGCCCCAGGCAAGGTCCCCAATCCTTTATCCCACATGCTGACACCTAGGCACTGGCGGACATTCATTTTTATCAACACAGAGGTCTGAGTGAGGGTCAGCGGGCCAGGTAGGTGAAGTCAAGGCCAGGTGGGCGGGGCTGAGGATTCTTTGCCATCACCATAGAGACAGTCCCCCCACCGCAAGAGTGGGCGGAGCTTGTGATGGGCCTGGTGACAAGACTCAGCCAATGGCAGAGATCCGGCCCACCAGGCAGATGACACAGGGCCCTCCATTGTGACCTATGACACCTAGTGGCCACAGCGTTGGAGCACACCCTGGGAAAGGCTACGTAGGCACAAGGGAGCCCCTGGTGCGGACTGCTTCAGGGCAGTGGCAGAGCAGGCCAGATACCTCTTTCCCACTTTCCTGAGGATATCAGTACGCAAGGCATCCCCACTCAGCATCTCTTCCCTCTCTCTCTCGGTCTCTCTCGGGATGTTTTCATTCTCTGAAATCTCTTTCCTTCTCCCCCTGAGTCACTTCATAGCTTGGAGTGCCTGACAGAGTGCCTAGAAACAAAAGAGCAAAGGGGGAAGGCCTCTGGCTCTACTGGTTGCCCATGGGCAGAGAAGATCTGCTCGTCTATCTGGAAGGTCTAGAGAGTAGTGATTGATTGGGGAGCTACATCCTGGGCGGACCTGGCCAGGTGAAGCTTGCTGACACGTGGCAGCCTCTCTGGAGACTACTAATCCCGCTGATAACATTCTATGCAAATAGCCGGCTGAGTGCCATGGGCAGAAAACATTGACACATACCTGCCAGAGGCCTATTCTGGGTCTCAAGAGTCCACCCTGGTCTCCAGCAACTCATCATCTCAGCACACACTTTGCCTGCACGCATGGAAACCGCCTCTCTCCACGAATGCCTTCACCTGCTAGGAAACACACGATGTCACTCAGCCAAAGGACAGCACAGGCAAAGTCAACTGAAGGCCCCATTTTCAAGATTTTGCCCTCTGCTGCTCCACAGCCTCCGGTGGCACACTGCATGTGCGTCACTTCTCGGTAGACAAGGCCCAAATCCGGGCATCCAGGGCCCCAGCCCTCCACAGTCTACGGATGGCGGCATATGGATCACCTCTTTGCCTCGTACGGCAGGGAGGCCTGGGTCCTAGAATGGCTCTGCTAGAGCTCCACGACCTCAGCTATTTTCCCTGACCTTTGGCCCGTGCCCTCGTGAGCGTGTCATCTCTAGTTACACTTCTCTTCCGACCACACTGAATCCGCCACCTGCGGATACCTGAGCGTGGAAGTCAACATCTATCACTGGCTGCAGCGTCACAGGTCACTAGGTGTCTAGGCTCAGGCTGACCTTGGCTGTCTTCTGCCCAGGCAAGGAGCCTAATCCTTCCAAGGAAATCAGGACACGTGCTCACTGGCCGACATCCTTTCTTTCATCCACACAGCGGTCTAGAAGAGGTTAAAGAGGCCAGGTAGGCCAGGGGAAGGCTGAGTGCGGGGGCTAAGGCTTCTTTCCCAATCACCATGGAGACACCACAGCAAGGCTGGGCGGAACTTCTGACGGGGACGAGTCACAAACACTGAGCCAATAGGAGAGGTCCAGCCTATCCGGCCAGTTCAGCAGAGCCCTCCATTTTCCTCATGGACAGACAATGGCCCCTTGCGTCTTTGGCCACAAAATCGAGGGCACCCAGGGAATAACTTCACAGTAGGCAACCCCTGATGTGAACACCTTCGACACACTGGGACAGCAGGCAGGTACCTCTTTTCCACCTACGCTAGGATATCAGTAGGCAAGGCGCCCTTCCTCTGCATCTATGGCCTCTCTGTATATGTTCATTCAGAGGAATCTCTTCATTCTACCCCTGAGACACATCACAGGTATGAGGGGCCTGAGAGAGAGCCTGGAGATGAAACGGGGGAGGCTTCTGGCTGGACCGCTCCCCAGTGGGTAGAGAACAGCAGGTAGTCTCTCTGGAAGGTCTTAGCTTCTGTTGATTGACATGTGCAATACAGTAGGGGCGGACCCTGGCCAGGTGGAGCTTGTGGGCAGATGCAACCTCTCTGGCCACGAATAATTCCGCTGCTGCTTTGTATGGCGAAAACCTCTCCCCGCCAAGGGGGATGGGTAGAGAACATTGACCCACACCCACCAGGGACCTTTCCTGGGACTAAAGATTACCAACATGGTCTCAACGTCGTCACCCTCTCAGCACACACCCTTCCTGCACACGTAATCCTGCCTTTCTCCGTCAGGGCCCTATCCCACCAGGAAAAAAAGCAAGCTGCTCAAAAAGGCCAATGCCAGGGAGATCGAGGAAACACTGCCATTTTCCACATTTTTGCTGTCTACATGTCCCCGCCTCCGGTGCAAGGCTGCGTATGTGGCCGGGCTGCGAAGGCAAGGCCGAAATCCTGGCAGCCTGGGCCCCAGCAGACCAATGGTTTATGGACATGGGGACACGGATGACCTGTTTGCCACATACAGGAGGGATCCTTGGGCCCCTCACTGGCTCGCCATTCAGCTCCACGACGTCCACTGCTGGCCCTGGCCTTTGCTTTGGCTGGTGCCCCATTGAACGTGTGCTCCGGAGCCATGTTTCTCCACCCATCACTATCATTCTGCCACCAGGGGATATGTGAGTGTGGGAGTCACCATTTGTCACTGGCAGCAGTGTCCCAAGTCACTAGACTTCCGGGTACCCGCTGACCTAGGCTGCCTCCTGCCCCAGGCAAGGTCCCCAATCCTTTATCCCACATGCTGACACCTAGGCACTGGCGGACATTCATTTTTATCAACACAGAGGTCTGAGTGAGGGTCAGCGGGCCAGGTAGGTGAAGTCAAGGCCAGGTGGGCGGGGCTGAGGATTCTTTGCCATCACCATAGAGACAGTCCCCCCACCGCAAGAGTGGGCGGAGCTTGTGATGGGCCTGGTGACAAGACTCAGCCAATGGCAGAGATCCGGCCCACCAGGCAGATGACACAGGGCCCTCCATTGTGACCTATGACACCTAGTGGCCACAGCGTTGGAGCACACCCTGGGAAAGGCTACGTAGGCACAAGGGAGCCCCTGGTGCGGACTGCTTCAGGGCAGTGGCAGAGCAGGCCAGATACCTCTTTCCCACTTTCCTGAGGATATCAGTACGCAAGGCATCCCCACTCGGCATCTCTTCCCTCTCTCTCTCGGTCTCTCTCGGGATGTTTTCATTCTCTGAAATCTCTTTCCTTCTCCCCCTGAGTCACTTCATAGCTTGGAGTGCCTGACAGAGTGCCTAGAAACAAAAGAGCAAAGGGGGAAGGCCTCTGGCTCTACTGGTTGCCCATGGGCAGAGAAGATCTGCTCGTCTATCTGGAAGGTCTAGAGAGTAGTGATTGATTGGGGAGCTACATCCTGGGCGGACCTGGCCAGGTGAAGCTTGCTGACACGTGGCAGCCTCTCTGGAGACTACTAATCCCGCTGATAACATTCTATGCAAATAGCCGGCTGAGTGCCATGGGCAGAAAACATTGACACATACCTGCCAGAGGCCTATTCTGGGTCTCAAGAGTCCACCCTGGTCTCCAGCAACTCATCATCTCAGCACACACTTTGCCTGCACGCATGGAAACCGCCTCTCTCCACGAATGCCTTCACCTGCTAGGAAACACACGATGTCACTCAGCCAAAGGACAGCACAGGCAAAGTCAACTGAAGGCCCCATTTTCAAGATTTTGCCCTCTGCTGCTCCACAGCCTCCGGTGGCACACTGCATGTGCGTCACTTCTCGGTAGACAAGGCCCAAATCCGGGCATCCAGGGCCCCAGCCCTCCACAGTCTACGGATGGCGGCATATGGATCACCTCTTTGCCTCGTACGGCAGGGAGGCCTGGGTCCTAGAATGGCTCTGCTAGAGCTCCACGACCTCAGCTATTTTCCCTGACCTTTGGCCCGTGCCCTCGTGAGCGTGTCATCTCTAGTTACACTTCTCTTCCGACCACACTGAATCCGCCACCTGCGGATACCTGAGCGTGGAAGTCAACATCTATCACTGGCTGCAGCGTCACAGGTCACTAGGTGTCTAGGCTCAGGCTGACCTTGGCTGTCTTCTGCCCAGGCAAGGAGCCTAATCCTTCCAAGGAAATCAGGACACGTGCTCACTGGCCGACATCCTTTCTTTCATCCACACAGCGGTCTAGAAGAGGTTAAAGAGGCCAGGTAGGCCAGGGGAAGGCTGAGTGCGGGGGCTAAGGCTTCTTTCCCAATCACCATGGAGACACCACCGCAAGGCTGGGCGGAACTTCTGACGGGGACGAGTCACAAACACTGAGCCAATAGGAGAGGTCCAGCCTATCCGGCCAGTTCAGCAGAGCCCTCCATTTTCCTCATGGACAGACAATGGCCCCTTGCGTCTTTGGCCACAAAATCGAGGGCACCCAGGGAATAACTTCACAGTAGGCAACCCCTGATGTGAACACCTTCGACACACTGGGACAGCAGGCAGGTACCTCTTTTCCACCTACGCTAGGATATCAGTAGGCAAGGCGCCCTTCCTCTGCATCTATGGCCTCTCTGTATATGTTCATTCAGAGGAATCTCTTCATTCTACCCCTGAGACACATCACAGGTATGAGGGGCCTGAGAGAGAGCCTGGAGATGAAACGGGGGAGGCTTCTGGCTGGACCGCTCCCCAGTGGGTAGAGAACAGCAGGTAGTCTCTCTGGAAGGTCTTAGCTTCTGTTGATTGACATGTGCAATACAGTAGGGGCGGACCCTGGCCAGGTGGAGCTTGTGGGCAGATGCAACCTCTCTGGCCACGAATAATTCCGCTGCTGCTTTGTATGGCGAAAACCTCTCCCCGCCAAGGGGGATGGGTAGAGAACATTGCCCCACACCCACCAGGGACCTTTTCTGGGACTAAAGATTACCAACATGGTCTCAACGTCGTCACCCTCTCAGCACACACCCTTCCTGCACACGTAATCCTGCCTTTCTCCGTCAGGGCCCTATCCCACCAGGAATAAAAGCAAGCTGCTCAAAAAGGCCAATGCCAGGGAGATCGAGGAAACACTGCCATTTTCCACATTTTTGCTGTCTACATGTCCCCGCCTCCGGTGCAAGGCTGCGTATGTGGCCGGGCTGCGAAGGCAAGGCCGAAATCCTGGCAGCCTGGGCCCCAGCAGACCAATGGTTTATGGACATGGGGACACGGATGACCTGTTTGCCACATACAGGAGGGATCCTTGGGCCCCTCACTGGCTCGCCATTCAGCTCCACGACGTCCACTGCTGGCCCTGGCCTTTGCTTTGGCTGGTGCCCCATTGAACGTGTGCTCCGGAGCCATGTTTCTCCACCCATCACTATCATTCTGCCACCAGGGGATATGTGAGTGTGGAAGTCACCATTTGTCACTGGCAGCAGTGTCCCAAGTCACTAGACTTCCAGGTACCCGCTGACCTAGGCTGCCTCCTGCCCCAGGCAAGGTCCCCAATCCTTTATCCCACATGCTGACACCTAGACACTGGCGGACATTCATTTTTATCAACACAGAGGTCTGAGTGAGGGTCAGCGGGCCAGGTAGGTGAAGTCAAGGCCAGGTGGGCGGGGCTGAGGATTCTTTGCCATCACCATAGAGACAGTCCCCCCACCGCAAGAGTGGGCGGAGCTTGTGATGGGCCTGGTGACAAGACTCAGCCAATGGCAGAGATCCGGCCCGCCAGGCAGATGACACAGGGCCCTCCATTGTGACCTATGACACCTAGTGGCCACAGCGTTGGAGCACACCCTGGGAAAGGCTACGTAGGCACAAGGGAGCCCCTGGTGCGGACTGCTTCAGGGCAGTGGCAGAGCAGGCCAGATACCTCTTTCCCACTTTCCTGAGGATATCAGTACGCAAGGCATCCCCACTCAGCATCTCTTCCCTCTCTCTCTCTCGGTCTCTCTCGGGATGTTTTCATTCTCTGAAATCTCTTTCCTTCTCCCCCTGAGTCACTTCATAGCTTGGAGTGCCTGACAGAGTGCCTAGAGACAAAAGAGCAAAGGGGGAAGGCCTCTGGCTCTACTGGTTGCCCATGGGCAGAGAAGATCTGCTCGTCTATCTGGAAGGTCTAGAGACTAGTGATTGATTGGGGAGCTACATCCTGGGGGGACCTGGCCAGGTGAAGCTTGCTGACACGTGGCAGCCTCTCTGGAGACTATTAATCCCGCTGATAACATTCTATGCAAACAGCCGGCTGAGTGCCATGGGCAGAAAACATTGACACATACCTGCCAGAGGCCTATTCTGGGTCTCAAGAGTCCACCCTGGTCTCCAGCAACTCATCATCTCAGCACACACTTTGCCTGCACGCATGGAAACCGCCTCTCTCCACGAATGCCTTCACCTGCTAGGAAACACACGATGTCACTCAGCCAAAGGAGAGCACAGGCAAAGTCAACTGAAGGCCCCATTTTCAAGATCTGCCCTCTGCTGCTCCACAGCCTCCGGTGGCACACTGCATGTGCGTCACTTCTCGGTAGACAAGGCCCAAATCCGGGCATCCAGGGCCCCAGCCCTCCACAGTCTACGGATGGCGGCATATGGATCACCTCTTTGCCTCGTACGGCAGGGAGGCCTGGGTCCTAGACTGGCTCTGCTAGAGGTCCACGACCTCAGCTATTTTCCCTGACCTTTGGCCCGTGCCCTCGTGAGCGTGTCATCTCTAGTTACACTTCTCTTCCGACCACACTGAATCCGCCACCTGCGCATACCTGAGCGTGGAAGTCAACATCTATCACTGGCTGCAGCGTCACAGGTCACTAGGTGTCTAGGCTCAGGCTGACCTTGGCTGTCTTCTGCCCAGGCAAGGAGCCTAATCCTTCCAAGGAAATCAGGACACGTGCTCTCTGGCCGACTTCCTTTCTTTCATCCACACAGCGGTCTAGATGAGGTTAAAGAGGCCAGGTAGGCCAGGGGAAGGCTGAGTGCGGGGGCTAAGGCTTCTTTCCCAATCACCATGGAGACACCACCGCAAGGCTGGGCGGAAGTTCTGACGGGGACGAGTCACAAACACTGAGCCAATAGGAGAGGTCCAGCCTATCCGGCCAGTTCAGAAGAGCCCTCCATTTTCCTCATGGACAGACAATGGCCCCTTGCGTCTTTGGCCACAAAATCGAGGGCACCCAGGGAATAACTTCACAGTAGGCAACCCCTGATGTGAACACCTTCGACACACTGGGACAGCAGGCAGGTACCTCTTTTCCACCTACGCTAGGATATCAGTAGGCAAGGCGCCCTTCCTCTGCATCTATGGCCTCTCTGTATATGTTCATTCAGAGGAATCTCTTCATTCTACCCCTGAGACACATCACAGGTATGAGGGGCCTGAGAGAGAGCCTGGAGATGAAACGGGGGAGGCTTCTGGCTGGACCGCTCCCCAGTGGGTAGAGAACAGCAGGTAGTCTCTCTGGAAGGTCTTAGCTTCTGTTGATTGACATGTGCAATACAGTAGGGGCGGACCCTGGCCAGGTGGAGCTTGTGGGCAGATGCAACCTCTCTGGCCACGAATAATTCCGCTGCTGCTTTGTATGGCGAAAACCTCTCCCCGCCAAGGGGGATGGGTAGAGAACATTGACCCACACCCACCAGGGACCTTTCCTGGGACTAAAGATTACCAACATGGTCTCAACGTCGTCACCCTCTCAGCACACACCCTTCCTGCACACGTAATCCTGCCTTTCTCCGTCAGGGCCCTATCCCACCAGGAAAAAAAGCAAGCTGCTCAAAAAGGCCAATGTCAGGGAAATCGAGGAAACACTGCCATTTTCCACATTTTTGCTGTCTACATGTCCCCGCCTCCGGTGCAAGGCTGCGTATGTGGCCGGGCTGCGAAGGCAAGGCCGAAATCCTGGCAGCCTGGGCCCCAGCAGACCAATGGTTTATGGACATGGGGACACGGATGACCTGTTTGCCACATACAGGAGGGATCCTTGGGCCCCTCACTGGCTCGCCATTCAGCTCCACGATGTCCACTGCTGGCCCTGGCCTTTGCTTTGGCTGGTGCCGCATTGAACGTGTGCTCCAGAGCCATGTTTCTCCACCCATCACTATCATTCTGCCACCAGGGGATATGTGAGTGTGGGAGTCACCATTTGTCACTGGCAGCAGTGTCCCAAGTCACTAGACTTCCAGGTACCCGCTGACCTAGGCTGCCTCCTGCCCCAGGCAAGGTCCCCAATCCTTTATCCCACATGCTGACACCTAGGCACTGGCGAACATTCATTTTTATCAACACAGAGGTCTGAGTGAGGGTCAGCGGGCCAGGTAGGTGAAGTCAAGGCCAGGTGGGCGGGGCTGAGGATTCTTTGCCATCACCATAGAGACAGTCCCCCCACCGCAAGAGTGGGCGGAGCTTGTGATGGGCCTGGTGACAAGACTCAGCCAATGGCAGAGATCCGGCCCGCCAGGCAGATGACACAGGGCCCTTCATTGTGACCTATGACACCTAGTGGCCACAGCGTTGGAGCACACCCTGGGAAAGGCTACGTAGGCACAAGGGAGCCCCTGGTGCGGACTGCTTCAGGGCAGTGGCAGAACAGGCCAGATACCTCTTTCCCACTTTCCTGAGGATATCAGTACGCAAGGCATCCCCACTCAGCATCTCTTCCCTCTCTCTCTCTCTCGGTCTCTCTCGGGATGTTTTCATTCTCTGAAATCTCTTTCCTTCTCCCCCTGAGTCACTTCATAGTTTGGAGTGCCTGACAGAGTGCCTAGAGACAAAAGAGCAAAGGGGGAAGGCCTCTGGCTCTACTGGTTGCCCATGGGCAGAGAAGATCTGCTCGTCTATCTGGAAGGTCTAGAGACTAGTGATTGATTGGGGAGCTACATCCTGGGCGGACCTGGCCAGGTGAAGCTTGCTGACACGTGGCAGCCTCTCTGGAGACTATTAATCCCGCTGATAACATTCTATGCAAACAGCCGGCTGAGTGCCATGGGCAGAAAACATTGACACATACCTGCCAGAGGCCTATTCTGGGTCTCAAGAGTCCACCCTGGTCTCCAGCAACTCATCATCTCAGCACACACTTTGCCTGCACGCATGGAAACCGCCTCTCTCCACGAATGCCTTCACCTGCTAGGAAACACACGATGTCACTCAGCCAAAGGACAGCACAGGCAAAGTCAACTGAAGGCCCCATTTTCAAGATTCTGCCCTCTGCTGCTCCACAGCCTCCGGTGGCACACTGCATGTGCGTCACTTCTCGGTAGACAAGGCCCAAATCCGGGCATTCAGGGCCCCAGCCCTCCACAGTCTACGGATGGCGGCATATGGATCACCTCTTTGCCTCGTACGGCAGGGAGGCCTGGGTCCTAGACTGGCTCTGCTAGAGCTCCACGACCTCAGCTATTTTCCCTGACCTTTGGCCCGTGCCCTCGTGAGCGTGTCATCTCTAGTTACACTTCTCTTCCGACCACACTGAATCCGCCACCTGCGGATACCTGAGCGTGGAAGTCAACATCTATCACTGGCTGCAGCGTCACAGGTCACTAGGTGTCTAGGCTCAGGCTGACCTTGGCTGTCTTCTGCCCAGGCAAGGAGCCTAATCCTTCCAAGGAAATCAGGACACGTGCTCTCTGGCCGACTTCCTTTCTTTCATCCACACAGCGGTCTAGATGAGGTTAAAGAGGCCAGGTAGGCCAGGGGAAGGCTGAGTGCGGGGGCTAAGGCTTCTTTCCCAATCACCATGGAGACACCACCGGAAGGCTGGGCGGAACTTCTGACGGGGACGAGTCACAAACACTGAGCCAATAGGAGAGGTCCAGCCTATCCGGCCAGTTCCGCAGAGCCCTCAGTTTTACTCATGGACAGACAATGGCCCCTTGCGTCTTTGGCCACAAAATCGAGGGCACCCAGGGAATAACTTCACACTAGGCAACCCCTGATGTGAACACCTTCGACACACTGGGACAGCAGGCAGGTACCTCTTTTCCACCTACGCTAGGATATCAGTAGGCAAGGCGCCCTTCCTCTGCATCTATGGCCTCTCTGTATATGTTCATTCAGAGGAATCTCTTCATTCTACCCCTGAGACACATCACAAGTATGAGGGGCCTGAGAGAGAGCCTGGAGATGAAACGGGGGAGGCTTCTGGCTGGACCGCTCCCCAGTGGGTAGAGAACAGCAGGTAGTCTCTCTGGAAGGTCTTAGCTTCTGTTGATTGACATGTGCAATACAGTAGGGGCGGACCCTGGCCAGGTGGAGCTTGTGGGCAGATGCAACCTCTCTGGCCTCGAATAATTCCGCTGCTGCTTTGTATGGCGAAAACCTCTCCCCGCCAAGGGGGATGGGTAGAGAACATTGACCCACACCCACCAGGGACCTTTCCTGGGACTAAAGATTACCAACATGGTCTCAACGTCGTCACCCTCTCAGCACACACCCTTCCTGCACACGTAATCCTGCCTTTCTCCGTCAGGGCCCTATCCCACCAGGAAAAAAAGCAAGCTGCTCAAAAAGGCCAATGTCAGGGAAATCGAGGAAACACTGCCATTTTCCACATTTTTGCTGTCTACATGTCCCCGCCTCCGGTGCAAGGCTGCGTATGTGGCCGGGCTGCGAAGGCAAGGCCGAAATCCTGGCAGCCTGGGCCCCAGCAGACCAATGGTTTATGGACATGGGGACACGGATGACCTGTTTGCCACATACAGGAGGGATCCTTGGGCCCCTCACTGGCTCGCCATTCAGCTCCACGACGTCCACTGCTGGCCCTGGCCTTTGCTTTGGCTGGTGCCCCATTGAACGTGTGCTCCGGAGCCATGTTTCTCCACCCATCACTATCATTCTGCCACCAGGGGATATGTGAGTGTGGGAGTCACCATTTGTCACTGGCAGCAGTGTCCCAAGTCACTAGACTTCCAGGTACCCGCTGACCTAGGCTGCCTCCTGCCCCTGGCAAGGTCCCCAATCCTTTATCCCAGATGCTGACACCTAGGCACTGGCGGACATTCATTTTTATCAACACAGAGGTCTGAATGAGGGTCAGCGGGCCAGGTAGGTGAAGTCAAGGCCAGGTGGGCGGGGCTGAGGATTCTTTACCATCACCATAGAGACAGTCCCCCCACCGCAAGAGTGGGCGGAGCTTGTGATGGGCCTGGTGACAAGACTCAGCCAATGGCAGAGATCCGGCCCGCCA
Organism: Elephas maximus indicus; assembly: GCF_024166365.1. Taxonomy (NCBI): domain Eukaryota; kingdom Metazoa; phylum Chordata; class Mammalia; order Proboscidea; family Elephantidae; genus Elephas; species Elephas maximus. The sequence continues at coordinate 11,568,571 of NC_064832.1, read as the reverse complement.
GGCAGATGACACAGGGCCCTCCATTGTGACCTATGACACCTAGTGGCCACAGCGTTGGAGCACACCCTGGGAAAGGCTACGTAGGCACAAGGGAGCCCCTGGTGCGGACTGCTTCAGGGCAGTGGCAGAGCAGGCCAGATACCTCTTTCCCACTTTCCTGAGGATATCAGTACGCAAGGCATCCCCACTCAGCATCTCTTCCCTCTCTCTCTCTCGGTCTCTCTCGGGATGTTTTCATTCTCTGAAATCTCTTTCCTTCTCCCCCTGAGTCACTTCATAGCTTGGAGTGCCTGACAGAGTGCCTAGAGACAAAAGAGCAAAGGGGAAGGCCTCTGGCTCTACTGGTTGCCCATGGGCAGAGAAGATCTGCTCGTCTATCTGGAAGGTCTAGAGACTAGTGATTGATTGGGGAGCTACATCCTGGGCGGACCTGGCCAGGTGAAGCTTGCTGACACGTGGCAGCCTCTCTGGAGACTACTAATCCCGCTGATAACATTCTATGCAAATAGCCGGCTGAGTGCCATGGGCAGAAAACATCGACACATACCTGCCAGAGGCCTATTCTGGGTCTCAAGAGTCCACCCTGGTCTCCAGCAACTCATCATCTCAGCACACACTTTGCCTGCACGCATGGAAACCGCCTCTCTCCACGAATGCCTTCACCTGCTAGGAAACACACGATGTCACTCAGCCAAAGGACAGCACAGGCAAAGTCAACTGAAGGCCCCATTTTCAAGATTCTGCCCTCTGCTGCTCCACAGCCTCCGGTGGCACACTGCATGTGCGTCACTTCTCGGTAGACAAGGCCCAAATCCGGGCATCCAGGGCCCCAGCCCTCCACAGTCTACGGATGGCGGCATATGGATCACCTCTTTGCCTCGTACGGCAGGGAGGCCTGGGTCCTAGACTGGCTCTGCTAGAGCTCCACGACCTCAGCTATTTTCCCTGACCTTTGGCCCGTGCCCTCGTGAGCGTGTCATCTCTAGTTACACTTCTCTTCCGACCACACTGAATCCGCCACCTGCGGATACCTGAGCGTGGAAGTCAACATCTATCACTGGCTGCAGCGTCACAGGTCACTAGGTGTCTAGGCTCAGGCTGACCTTGGCTGTCTTCTGCCCAGGCAAGGAGCCTAATCCTTCCAAGGAAATCAGGACACGTGCTCTCTGGCCGACTTCCTTTCTTTCATCCACACAGCGGTCTAGATGAGGTTAAAGAGGCCAGGTAGGCCAGGGGAAGGCTGAGTGCGGGGGCTAAGGCTTCTTTCCCAATCACCATGGAGACACCACCGGAAGGCTGGGCGGAACTTCTGACGGGGACGAGTCACAAACACTGAGCCAATAGGAGAGGTCCAGCCTATCCGGCCAGTTCAGCAGAGCCCTCCATTTTCCTCCTCATGGACAGACAATGGCCCCTTGCGTCTTTGGCCACAAAATCGAGGGCACCCAGGGAATAACTTCACAGTAGGCAACCCCTGATGTGAACACCTTCGACACACTGGGACAGCAGGCAGGTACCTCTTTTCCACCTACGCTAGGATATCAGTAGGCAAGGCGCCCTTCCTCTGCATCTATGGCCTCTCTGTATATGTTCATTCAGAGGAATCTCTTCATTCTACCCCTGAGACACATCACAAGTATGAGGGGCCTGAGAGAGAGCCTGGAGATGAAACGGGGGAGGCTTCTGGCTGGACTGCTCCCCAGTGGGTAGAGAACAGCAGGTAGTCTCTCTGGAAGGTCTTAGCTTCTGTTGATTGACATGTGCAATACAGTAGGGGCGGACCCTGGCCAGGTGGAGCTTGTGGGCAGATGCAACCTCTCTGGCCTCGAATAATTCCGCTGCTGCTTTGTATGGCGAAAACCTCTCCCCGCCAAGGGGGATGGGTAGAGAACATTGACCCACACCCACCAGGGACCTTTCCTGGGACTAAAGATTACCAACATGGTCTCAACGTCGTCACCCTCTCAGCACACACCCTTCCTGCACACGTAATCCTGCCTTTCTCCGTCAGGGCCCTATCCCACCAGGAAAAAAAGCAAGCTGCTCAAAAAGGCCAATGTCAGGGAAATCGAGGAAACACTGCCATTTTCCACATTTTTGCTGTCTACATGTCCCCGCCTCCGGTGCAAGGCTGCGTATGTGGCCGGGCTGCGAAGGCAAGGCCGAAATCCTGGCAGCCTGGGCCCCAGCAGACCAATGGTTTATGGACATGGGGACACGGATGACCTGTTTGCCACATACAGGAGGGATCCTTGGGCCCCTCACTGGCTCGCCATTCAGCTCCACGATGTCCACTGCTGGCCCTGGCCTTTGCTTTGGCTGGTGCCCCATTGAACGTGTGCTCCGGAGCCATGTTTCTCCACCCATCACTATCATTCTGCCACCAGGGGATATGTGAGTGTGGGAGTCACCATTTGTCACTGGCAGCAGTGTCCCAAGTCACTAGACTTCCAGGTACCCGCTGACCTAGGCTGCCTCCTGCCCCTGGCAAGGTCCCCAATCCTTTATCCCAGATGCTGACACCTAGGCACTGGCGGACATTCATTTTTATCAACACAGAGGTCTGAGTGAGGGTCAGCGGGCCAGGTAGGTGAAGTCAAGGCCAGGTGGGCGGGGCTGAGGATTCTTTACCATCACCATAGAGACAGTCCCCCCACCGCAAGAGTGGGCGGAGCTTGTGATGGGCCTGGTGACAAGACTCAGCCAATGGCAGAGATCCGGCCTGCTAGGCAGATGACACAGGGCCCTCCATTGTGACCTATGACACCTAGTGGCCACAGCGTTGGAGCACACCCTGGGAAAGGCTACGTAGGCACAAGGGAGCCCCTGGTGTGGACTGCTTCAGGGCAGTGGCAGAGCAGGCCAGATACCTCTTTCCCACTTTCCTGAGGATATCAGTACGCAAGGCATCCCCACTCAGCATCTCTTCCCTCTCTCTCTCTCGGTCTCTCTCGGGATGTTTTCATTCTCTGAAATCTCTTTCCTTCTCCCCCTGAGTCACTTCATAGCTTGGAGTGCCTGACAGAGTGCCTAGAGACAAAAGAGCAAAGGGGAAGGCCTCTGGCTCTACTGGTTGCCCATGGGCAGAGAAGATCTGCTCGTCTATCTGGAAGGTCTAGAGAGTAGTGATTGATTGGGGAGCTACATCCTGGGCGGACCAGGCCAGGTGAAGCTTGCTGACACGTGGCAGCCTCTCTGGAGACTACTAATCCCGCTGATAACATTCTATGCAAACAGCCGGCTGAGTGCCATGGGCAGAAAACATTGACACATACCTGCCAGAGGCCTATTCTGGGTCTCAAGAGTCCACCCTGGTCTCCAGCAACTCATCATCTCAGCACACACTTTGCCTGCACGCATGGAAACCGCCTCTCTCCACGAATGCCTTCACCTGCTAGGAAACACACGATGTCACTCAGCCAAAGGACAGCACAGGCAAAGTCAACTGAAGGCCCCATTTTCAAGATTCTGCCCTCTGCTGCTCCACAGCCTCCGGTGGCACACTGCATGTGCGTCACTTCTCGGTAGACAAGGCCCAAATCCGGGCATCCAGGGCCCCAGCCCTCCACAGTCTACGGATGGCGGCATATGGATCACCTCTTTGCCTCGTACGGCAGGGAGGCCTGGGTCCTAGACTGGCTCTGCTAGAGCTCCACGACCTCAGCTATTTTCCCTGACCTTTGGCCCGTGCCCTCGTGAGCGTGTCATCTCTAGTTACACTTCTCTTCCGACCACACTGAATCCGCCACCTGCGGATACCTGAGCGTGGAAGTCAACATCTATCACTGGCTGCAGCGTCACAGGTCACTAGGTGTCTAGGCTCAGGCTGACCTTGGCTGTCTTCTGCCCAGGCAAGGAGCCTAATCCTTCCAAGGAAATCAGGACACGTGCTCTCTGGCCGACTTCCTTTCTTTCATCCACACAGCGGTCTAGATGAGGTTAAAGAGGCCAGGTAGGCCAGGGGAAGGCTGAGTGCGGGGGCTAAGGCTTCTTTCCCAATCACCATGGAGACACCACCAGAAGGCTGGGCGGAACTTCTGACGGGGACGAGTCACAAACACTGAGCCAATAGGAGAGGTCCAGCCTATCCGGCCAGTTCAGCAGAGCCCTCCATTTTCCTCCTCATGGACAGACAATGGCCCCTTGCGTCTTTGGCCACAAAATCGAGGGCACCCAGGGAATAACTTCACAGTAGGCAACCCCTGATGTGAACACCTTCGACACACTGGGACAGCAGGCAGGTACCTCTTTTCCACCTACGCTAGGATATCAGCAGGCAAGGCGCCCTTCCTCTGCATCTATGGCCTCTCTGTATATGTTCATTCAGAGGAATCTCTTCATTCTACCCCTGAGACACATCACAAGTATGAGGGGCCTGAGAGAGAGCCTGGAGATGAAACGGGGGAGGCTTCTGGCTGGACCGCTCCCCAGTGGGTAGAGAACAGCAGGTAGTCTCTCTGGAAGGTCTTAGCTTCTGTTGATTGACATGTGCAATACAGTAGGGGCGGACCCTGGCCAGGTGGAGCTTGTGGGCAGATGCAACCTCTCTGGCCTCGAATAATTCCGCTGCTGCTTTGTATGGCGAAAACCTCTCCCCGCCAAGGGGGATGGGTAGAGAACATTGACCCACACCCACCAGGGACCTTTCCTGGGACTAAAGATTACCAACATGGTCTCAACGTCGTCACCCTCTCAGCACACACCCTTCCTGCACACGTAATCCTGCCTTTCTCCGTCAGGGCCCTATCCCACCAGGAAAAAAAGCAAGCTGCTCAAAAAGGCCAATGTCAGGGAAATCGAGGAAACACTGCCATTTTCCACATTTTTGCTGTCTACATGTCCCCGCCTCCGGTGCAAGGCTGCGTATGTGGCCGGGCTGCGAAGGCAAGGCCGAAATCCTGGCAGCCTGGGCCCCAGCAGACCAATGGTTTATGGACATGGGGACACGGATGACCTGTTTGCCACATACAGGAGGGATCCTTGGGCCCCTCACTGGCTCGCCATTCAGCTCCACGATGTCCACTGTTGGCCCTGGCCTTTGCTTTGGCTGGTGCCCCATTGAACGTGTGCTCCGGAGCCATGTTTCTCCACCCATCACTATCATTCTGCCACCAGGGGATATGTGAGTGTGGGAGTCACCATTTGTCACTGGCAGCAGTGTCCCAAGTCACTAGACTTCCAGGTACCCGCTGACCTAGGCTGCCTCCTGCCCCTGGCAAGGTCCCCAATCCTTTATCCCAGATGCTGACACCTAGGCACTGGCGGACATTCATTTTTATCAACACAGAGGTCTGAGTGAGGGTCAGCGGGCCAGGTAGGTGAAGTCAAGGCCAGGTGGGCGGGGCTGAGGATTCTTTACCATCACCATAGAGACAGTCCCCCCACCGCAAGAGTGGGCGGAGCTTGTGATGGGCCTGGTGACAAGACTCAGCCAATGGCAGAGATCCGGCCCGCCAGGCAGATGACACAGGGCCCTCCATTGTGACCTATGACACCTAGTGGCCACAGCGTTGGAGCACACCCTGGGAAAGGCTACGTAGGCACAAGGGAGCCCCTGGTGCGGACTGCTTCAGGGCAGTGGCAGAGCAGGCCAGATACCTCTTTCCCACTTTCCTGAGGATATCAGTACGCAAGGCATCCCCACTCAGCATCTCTTCCCTCTCTCTCTCTCGGTCTCTCTCGGGATGTTTTCATTCTCTGAAATCTCTTTCCTTCTCCCCCTGAGTCACTTCATAGCTTGGAGTGCCTGACAGAGTGCCTAGAGACAAAAGAGCAAAGGGGAAGACCTCTGGCTCTACTGGTTGCCCATGGGCAGAGAAGATCTGCTCGTCTATCTGGAAGGTCTAGAGACTAGTGATTGATTGGGGAGCTACATCCTGGGCGGACCTGGCCAGGTGAAGCTTGCTGACACGTGGCAGCCTCTCTGGAGACTACTAATCCCGCTGATAACATTCTATGCAAATAGCCGGCTGAGTGCCATGGGCAGAAAACATTGACACATACCTGCCAGAGGCCTATTCTGGGTCTCAAGAGTCCACCCTGGTCTCCAGCAACTCATCATCTCAGCACACACTTTGCCTGCACGCATGGAAACCGCCTCTCTCCACGAATGCCTTCACCTGCTAGGAAACACACGATGTCACTCAGCCAAAGGACAGCACAGGCAAAGTCAACTGAAGGCCCCATTTTCAAGATTCTGCCCTCTGCTGCTCCACAGCCTCCGGTGGCACACTGCATGTGCGTCACTTCTCGGTAGACAAGGCCCAAATCCGGGCATCCAGGGCCCCAGCCCTCCACAGTCTACGGATGGCGGCATATGGATCACCTCTTTGCCTCGTACGGCAGGGAGGCCTGGGTCCTAGACTGGCTCTGCTAGAGCTCCACGACCTCAGCTATTTTCCCTGACCTTTGGCCCGTGCCCTCGTGAGCGTGTCATCTCTAGTTACACTTCTCTTCCGACCACACTGAATCCGCCACCTGCGGATACCTGAGCGTGGAAGTCAACATCTATCACTGGCTGCAGCGTCACAGGTCACTAGGTGTCTAGGCTCAGGCTGACCTTGGCTGTCTTCTGCCCAGGCAAGGAGCCTAATCCTTCCAAGGAAATCAGGACACGTGCTCTCTGGCCGACTTCCTTTCTTTCATCCACACAGCGGTCTAGAAGAGGTTAAAGAGGCCAGGTAGGCCAGGGGAAGGCTGAGTGCGGGGGCTAAGGCTTCTTTCCCAATCACCATGGAGACACCACCGCAAGGCTGGGCGGAACTTCTGACGGGGACGAGTCACAAACACTGAGCCAATAGGAGAGGTCCAGCCTATCCGGCCAGTTCCGCAGAGCCCTCAGTTTTACTCATGGACAGACAATGGCCCCTTGCGTCTTTGGCCACAAAATCGAGGGCACCCAGGGAATAACTTCACAGTAGGCAACCCCTGATGTGAACACCTTCGACACACTGGGACAGCAGGCAGGTACCTCTTTTCCACCTACGCTAGGATATCAGTAGGCAAGGCGCCCTTCCTCTGCATCTATGGCCTCTCTGTATATGTTCATTCAGAGGAATCTCTTCATTCTACCCCTGAGACACATCACAAGTATGAGGGGCCTGAGAGAGAGCCTGGAGATGAAACGGGGGAGGCTTCTGGCTGGACTGCTCCCCAGTGGGTAGAGAACAGCAGGTAGTCTCTCTGGAAGGTCTTAGCTTCTGTTGATTGACATGTGCAATACAGTAGGGGCGGACCCTGGCCAGGTGGAGCTTGTGGGCAGATGCAACCTCTCTGGCCTCGAATAATTCCGCTGCTGCTTTGTATGGCGAAAACCTCTCCCCGCCAAGGGGGATGGGTAGAGAACATTGACCCACACCCACCAGGGACCTTTCCTGGGACTAAAGATTACCAACATGGTCTCAACGTCGTCACCCTCTCAGCACACACCCTTCCTGCACACGTAATCCTGCCTTTCTCCGTCAGGGCCCTATCCCACCAGGAAAAAAAGCAAGCTGCTCAAAAAGGCCAATGTCAGGGAAATCGAGGAAACACTGCCATTTTCCACATTTTTGCTGTCTACATGTCCCCGCCTCCGGTGCAAGGCTGCGTATGTGGCCGGGCTGCGAAGGCAAGGCCGAAATCCTGGCAGCCTGGGCCCCAGCAGACCAATGGTTTATGGACATGGGGACACGGATGACCTGTTTGCCACATACAGGAGGGATCCTTGGGCCCCTCACTGGCTCGCCATTCAGCTCCACGATGTCCACTGCTGGCCCTGGCCTTTGCTTTGGCTGGTGCCCCATTGAACGTGTGCTCCGGAGCCATGTTTCTCCACCCATCACTATCATTCTGCCACCAGGGGATATGTGAGTGTGGGAGTCACCATTTGTCACTGGCAGCAGTGTCCCAAGTCACTAGACTTCCAGGTACCCGCTGACCTAGGCTGCCTCCTGCCCCTGGCAAGGTCCCCAATCCTTTATCCCAGATGCTGACACCTAGGCACTGGCGGACATTCATTTTTATCAACACAGAGGTCTGAGTGAGGGTCAGCGGGCCAGGTAGGTGAAGTCAAGGCCAGGTGGGCGGGGCTGAGGATTCTTTACCATCACCATAGAGACAGTCCCCCCACCGCAAGAGTGGGCGGAGCTTGTGATGGGCCTGGTGACAAGACTCAGCCAATGGCAGAGATCCGGCCTGCTAGGCAGATGACACAGGGCCCTCCATTGTGACCTATGACACCTAGTGGCCACAGCGTTGGAGCACACCCTGGGAAAGGCTACGTAGGCACAAGGGAGCCCCTGGTGCGGACTGCTTCAGGGCAGTGGCAGAGCAGGCCAGATACCTCTTTCCCACTTTCCTGAGGATATCAGTACGCAAGGCATCCCCACTCAGCATCTCTTCCCTCTCTCTCTCTCGGTCTCTCTCGGGATGTTTTCATTCTCTGAAATCTCTTTCCTTCTCCCCCTGAGTCACTTCATAGCTTGGAGTGCCTGACAGAGTGCCTAGAGACAAAAGAGCAAAGGGGAAGGCCTCTGGCTCTACTGGTTGCCCATGGGCAGAGAAGATCTGCTCGTCTATCTGGAAGGTCTAGAGAGTAGTGATTGATTGGGGAGCTACATCCTGGGCGGACCTGGCCAGGTGAAGCTTGCTGACACGTGGCAGCCTCTCTGGAGACTACTAATCCCGCTGATAACATTCTATGCAAACAGCCGGCTGAGTGCCATGGGCAGAAAACATTGACACATACCTGCCAGAGGCCTATTCTGGGTCTCAAGAGTCCACCCTGGTCTCCAGCAACTCATCATCTCAGCACACACTTTGCCTGCACGCATGGAAACCGCCTCTCTCCACGAATGCCTTCACCTGCTAGGAAACACACGATGTCACTCAGCCAAAGGACAGCACAGGCAAAGTCAACTGAAGGCCCCATTTTCAAGATTCTGCCCTCTGCTGCTCCACAGCCTCCGGTGGCACACTGCATGTGCGTCACTTCTCGGTAGACAAGGCCCAAATCCGGGCATCCAGGGCCCCAGCCCTCCACAGTCTACGGATGGCGGCATATGGATCACCTCTTTGCCTCGTACGGCAGGGAGGCCTGGGTCCTAGACTGGCTCTGCTAGAGCTCCACGACCTCAGCTATTTTCCCTGACCTTTGGCCCGTGCCCTCGTGAGCGTGTCATCTCTAGTTACACTTCTCTTCCGACCACACTGAATCCGCCACCTGCGGATACCTGAGCGTGGAAGTCAACATCTATCACTGGCTGCAGCGTCACAGGTCACTAGGTGTCTAGGCTCAGGCTGACCTTGGCTGTCTTCTGCCCAGGCAAGGAGCCTAATCCTTCCAAGGAAATCAGGACACGTGCTCTCTGGCCGACTTCCTTTCTTTCATCCACACAGCGGTCTAGATGAGGTTAAAGAGGCCAGGTAGGCCAGGGGAAGGCTGAGTGCGGGGGCTAAGGCTTCTTTCCCAATCACCATGGAGACACCACCAGAAGGCTGGGCGGAACTTCTGACGGGGACGAGTCACAAACACTGAGCCAATAGGAGAGGTCCAGCCTATCCGGCCAGTTCAGCAGAGCCCTCCATTTTCCTCCTCATGGACAGACAATGGCCCCTTGCGTCTTTGGCCACAAAATCGAGGGCACCCAGGGAATAACTTCACAGTAGGCAACCCCTGATGTGAACACCTTCGACACACTGGGACAGCAGGCAGGTACCTCTTTTCCACCTACGCTAGGATATCAGCAGGCAAGGCGCCCTTCCTCTGCATCTATGGCCTCTCTGTATATGTTCATTCAGAGGAATCTCTTCATTCTACCCCTGAGACACATCACAAGTATGAGGGGCCTGAGAGAGAGCCTGGAGATGAAACGGGGGAGGCTTCTGGCTGGACCGCTCCCCAGTGGGTAGAGAACAGCAGGTAGTCTCTCTGGAAGGTCTTAGCTTCTGTTGATTGACATGTGCAATACAGTAGGGGCGGACCCTGGCCAGGTGGAGCTTGTGGGCAGATGCAACCTCTCTGGCCTCGAATAATTCCGCTGCTGCTTTGTATGGCGAAAACCTCTCCCCGCCAAGGGGGATGGGTAGAGAACATTGACCCACACCCACCAGGGACCTTTCCTGGGACTAAAGATTACCAACATGGTCTCAACGTCGTCACCCTCTCAGCACACACCCTTCCTGCACACGTAATCCTGCCTTTCTCCGTCAGGGCCCTATCCCACCAGGAAAAAAAGCAAGCTGCTCAAAAAGGCCAATGTCAGGGAAATCGAGGAAACACTGCCATTTTCCACATTTTTGCTGTCTACATGTCCCCGCCTCCGGTGCAAGGCTGCGTATGTGGCCGGGCTGCGAAGGCAAGGCCGAAATCCTGGCAGCCTGGGCCCCAGCAGACCAATGGTTTATGGACATGGGGACACGGATGACCTGTTTGCCACATACAGGAGGGATCCTTGGGCCCCTCACTGGCTCGCCATTCAGCTCCACGATGTCCACTGTTGGCCCTGGCCTTTGCTTTGGCTGGTGCCCCATTGAACGTGTGCTCCGGAGCCATGTTTCTCCACCCATCACTATCATTCTGCCACCAGGGGATATGTGAGTGTGGGAGTCACCATTTGTCACTGGCAGCAGTGTCCCAAGTCACTAGACTTCCAGGTACCCGCTGACCTAGGCTGCCTCCTGCCCCTGGCAAGGTCCCCAATCCTTTATCCCAGATGCTGACACCTAGGCACTGGCGGACATTCATTTTTATCAACACAGAGGTCTGAGTGAGGGTCAGCGGGCCAGGTAGGTGAAGTCAAGGCCAGGTGGGCGGGGCTGAGGATTCTTTACCATCACCATAGAGACAGTCCCCCCACCGCAAGAGTGGGCGGAGCTTGTGATGGGCCTGGTGACAAGACTCAGCCAATGGCAGAGATCCGGCCCGCCAGGCAGATGACACAGGGCCCTCCATTGTGACCTATGACACCTAGTGGCCACAGCGTTGGAGCACACCCTGGGAAAGGCTACGTAGGCACAAGGGAGCCCCTGGTGCGGACTGCTTCAGGGCAGTGGCAGAGCAGGCCAGATACCTCTTTCCCACTTTCCTGAGGATATCAGTACGCAAGGCATCCCCACTCAGCATCTCTTCCCTCTCTCTCTCTCGGTCTCTCTCGGGATGTTTTCATTCTCTGAAATCTCTTTCCTTCTCCCCCTGAGTCACTTCATAGCTTGGAGTGCCTGACAGAGTGCCTAGAGACAAAAGAGCAAAGGGGAAGGCCTCTGGCTCTACTGGTTGCCCATGGGCAGAGAAGATCTGCTCGTCTATCTGGAAGGTCTAGAGAGTAGTGATTGATTGGGGAGCTACATCCTGGGCGGACCTGGCCAGGTGAAGCTTGCTGACACGTGGCAGCCTCTCTGGAGACTATTAATCCCGCTGATAACATTCTATGCAAACAGCCGGCTGAGTGCCATGGGCAGAAAACATTGACACATACCTGCCAGAGGCCTATTCTGGGTCTCAAGAGTCCACCCTGGTCTCCAGCAACTCATCATCTCAGCACACACTTTGCCTGCACGCATGGAAACCGCCTCTCTCCACGAATGCCTTCACCTGCTAGGAAACACACGATGTCACTCAGCCAAAGGAGAGCACAGGCAAAGTCAACTGAAGGCCCCATTTTCAAGATTCTGCCCTCTGCTGCTCCACAGCCTCCGGTGGCACACTGCATGTGCGTCACTTCTCGGTAGACAAGGCCCAAATCCGGGCATCCAGGGCCCCAGCCCTCCACAGTCTACGGATGGCGGCATATGGATCACCTCTTTGCCTCGTACGGCAGGGAGGCCTGGGTCCTAGACTGGCTCTGCTAGAGCTCCACGACCTCAGCTATTTTCCCTGACCTTTGGCCCGTGCCCTCGTGAGCGTGTCATCTCTAGTTACACTTCTCTTCCGACCACACTGAATCCGCCACCTGCGGATACCTGAGCGTGGAAGTCAACATCTATCACTGGCTGCAGCGTCACAGGTCACTAGGTGTCTAGGCTCAGGCTGACCTTGGCTGTCTTCTGCCCAGGCAAGGAGCCTAATCCTTCCAAGGAAATCAGGACACGTGCTCTCTGGCCGACTTCCTTTCTTTCATCCACACAGCGGTCTAGATGAGGTTAAAGAGGCCAGGTAGGCCAGGGGAAGGCTGAGTGCGGGGGCTAAGGCTTCTTTCCCAATCACCATGGAGACACCACCGGAAGGCTGGGCGGAACTTCTGACGGGGACGAGTCACAAACACTGAGCCAATAGGAGAGGTCCAGCCTATCCGGCCAGTTCAGCAGAGCCCTCCATTTTCCTCCTCATGGACAGACAATGGCCCCTTGCGTCTTTGGCCACAAAATCGAGGGCACCCAGGGAATAACTTCACAGTAGGCAACCCCTGATGTGAACACCTTCGACACACTGGGACAGCAGGCAGGTACCTCTTTTCCACCTACGCTAGGATATCAGTAGGCAAGGTGCCCTTCCTCTGCATCTATGGCCTCTCTGTATATGTTCATTCAGAGGAATCTCTTCATTCTACCCCTGAGACACATCACAAGTATGAGGGGCCTGAGAGAGAGCCTGGAGATGAAACGGGGGAGGCTTCTGGCTGGACCGCTCCCCAGTGGGTAGAGAACAGCAGGTAGTCTCTCTGGAAGGTCTTAGCTTCTGTTGATTGACATGTGCAATACAGTAGGGGCGGACCCTGGCCAGGTGGAGCTTGTGGGCAGATGCAACCTCTCTGGCCCCGAATAATTCCGCTGCTGCTTTGTATGGCGAAAACCTCTCCCCGCCAAGGGGGATGGGTAGAGAACATTGACCCACACCCACCAGGGACCTTTCCTGGGACTAAAGATTACCAACATGGTCTCAACGTCGTCACCCTCTCAGCACACACCCTTCCTGCACACGTAATCCTGCCTTTCTCCGTCAGGGCCCTATCCCACCAGGAAAAAAAGCAAGCTGCTCAAAAAGGCCAATGTCAGGGAAATCGAGGAAACACTGCCATTTTCCACATTTTTGCTGTCTACATGTCCCCGCCTCCGGTGCAAGGCTGCGTATGTGGCCGGGCTGCGAAGGCAAGGCCGAAATCCTGGCAGCCTGGGCCCCAGCAGACCAATGGTTTATGGACATGGGGACACGGATGACCTGTTTGCCACATACAGGAGGGATCCTTGGGCCCCTCACTGGCTCGCCATTCAGCTCCACGACGTCCACTGCTGGCCCTGGCCTTTGCTTTGGCTGGTGCCCCATTGAACGTGTGCTCCGGAGCCATGTTTCTCCACCCATCACTATCATTCTGCCACCAGGGGATATGTGAGTGTGGGAGTCACCATTTGTCACTGGCAGCAGTGTCCCAAGTCACTAGACTTCCAGGTACCCGCTGACCTAGGCTGCCTCCTGCCCCTGGCAAGGTCCCCAATCCTTTATCCCAGATGCTGACACCTAGGCACTGGCGGACATTCATTTTTATCAACACAGAGGTCTGAGTGAGGGTCAGCGGGCCAGGTAGGTGAAGTCAAGGCCAGGTGGGCGGGGCTGAGGATTCTTTACCATCACCATAGAGACAGTCCCCCCACCGCAAGAGTGGGCGGAGCTTGTGATGGGCCTGGTGACAAGACTCAGCCAATGGCAGAGATCCGGCCCGCCAGGCAGATGACACAGGGCCCTCCATTGTGACCTATGACACCTAGTGGCCACAGCGTTGGAGCACACCCTGGGAAAGGCTACGTAGGCACAAGGGAGCCCCTGGTGCGGACTGCTTCAGGGCAGTGGCAGAGCAGGCCAGATACCTCTTTCCCACTTTCCTGAGGATATCAGTACGCAAGGCATCCCCACTCAGCATCTCTTCCCTCTCTCTCTCTCGGTCTCTCTCGGGATGTTTTCATTCTCTGAAATCTCTTTCCTTCTCCCCCTGAGTCACTTCATAGCTTGGAGTGCCTGACAGAGTGCCTAGAGACAAAAAAGCAAAGGGGAAGGCCTCTGGCTCTACTGGTTGCCCATGGGCAGAGAAGATCTGCTCGTCTATCTGGAAGGTCTAGAGACTAGTGATTGATTGGGGAGCTACATCCTGGGCGGACCTGGCCAGGTGAAGCTTGCTGACACGTGGCAGCCTCTCTGGAGACTACTAATCCCGCTGATAACATTCTATGCAAACAGCCGGCTGAGTGCCATGGGCAGAAAACATTGACACATACCTGCCAGAGGCCTATTCTGGGTCTCAAGAGTCCACCCTGGTCTCCAGCAACTCATCATCTCAGCACACACTTTGCCTGCACGCATGGAAACCGCCTCTCTCCACGAATGCCTTCACCTGCTAGGAAACACACGATGTCACTCAGCCAAAGGACAGCACAGGCAAAGTCAACTGAAGGCCCCATTTTCAAGATTCTGCCCTCTGCTGCTCCACAGCCTCCGGTGGCACACTGCATGTGCGTCACTTCTCGGTAGACAAGGCCCAAATCCGGGCATCCAGGGCCCCAGCCCTCCACAGTCTACGGATGGCGGCATATGGATCACCTCTTTGCCTCGTACGGCAGGGAGGCCTGGGTCCTAGACTGGCTCTGCTAGAGCTCCACGACCTCAGCTATTTTCCCTGACCTTTGGCCCGTGCCCTCGTGAGCGTGTCATCTCTAGTTACACTTCTCTTCCGACCACACTGAATCCGCCACCTGCGGATACCTGAGCGTGGAAGTCAACATCTATCACTGGCTGCAGCGTCACAGGTCACTAGGTGTCTAGGCTCAGGCTGACCTTGGCTGTCTTCTGCCCAGGCAAGGAGCCTAATCCTTCCAAGGAAATCAGGACACGTGCTCTCTGGCCGACTTCCTTTCTTTCATCCACACAGCGGTCTAGAAGAGGTTAAAGAGGCCAGGTAGGCCAGGGGAAGGCTGAGTGCGGGGGCTAAGGCTTCTTTCCCAATCACCATGGAGACACCACCGCAAGGCTGGGCGGAACTTCTGACGGGGACGAGTCACAAACACTGAGCCAATAGGAGAGGTCCAGCCTATCCGGCCAGTTCAGCAGAGCCCTCCATTTTCCTCCTCATGGACAGACAATGGCCCCTTGCGTCTTTGGCCACAAAATCGAGGGCACCCAGGGAATAACTTCACAGTAGGCAACCCCTGATGTGAACACCTTCGACACACTGGGACAGCAGGCAGGTACCTCTTTTCCACCTACGCTAGGATATCAGTAGGCAAGGCGCCCTTCCTCTGCATCTATGGCCTCTCTGTATATGTTCATTCAGAGGAATCTCTTCATTCTACCCCTGAGACACATCACAAGTATGAGGGGCCTGAGAGAGAGCCTGGAGATGAAACGGGGGAGGCTTCTGGCTGGACCGCTCCCCAGTGGGTAGAGAACAGCAGGTAGTCTCTCTGGAAGGTCTTAGCTTCTGTTGATTGACATGTGCAATACAGTAGGGGCGGACCCTGGCCAGGTGGAGCTTGTGGGCAGATGCAACCTCTCTGGCCTCGAATAATTCCGCTGCTGCTTTGTATGGCGAAAACCTCTCCCCGCCAAGGGGGATGGGTAGAGAACATTGACCCACACCCACCAGGGACCTTTCCTGGGACTAAAGATTACCAACATGGTCTCAACGTCGTCACCCTCTCAGCACACACCCTTCCTGCACACGTAATCCTGCCTTTCTCCGTCAGGGCCCTATCCCACCAGGAAAAAAAGCAAGCTGCTCAAAAAGGCCAATGTCAGGGAAATCGAGGAAACACTGCCATTTTCCACATTTTTGCTGTCTACATGTCCCCGCCTCCGGTGCAAGGCTGCGTATGTGGCCGGGCTGCGAAGGCAAGGCCGAAATCCTGGCAGCCTGGGCTCCAGCAGACCAATGGTTTATGGACATGGGGACACGGATGACCTGTTTGCCACATACAGGAGGGATCCTTGGGCCCCTCACTGGCTCGCCATTCAGCTCCACGATGTCCACTGCTGGCCCTGGCCTTTGCTTTGGCTGGTGCCCCATTGAACGTGTGCTCCGGAGCCATGTTTCTCCACCCATCACTATCATTCTGCCACCAGGGGATATGTGAGTGTGGGAGTCACCATTTGTCACTGGCAGCAGTGTCCCAAGTCACTAGACTTCCAGGTACCCGCTGACCTAGGCTGCCTCCTGCCCCTGGCAAGGTCCCCAATCCTTTATCCCAGATGCTGACACCTAGGCACTGGCGGACATTCATTTTTATCAACACAGAGGTCTGAGTGAGGGTCAGCGGGCCAGGTAGGTGAAGTCAAGGCCAGGTGGGCGGGGCTGAGGATTCTTTACCATCACCATAGAGACAGTCCCCCCACCGCAAGAGTGGGCGGAGCTTGTGATGGGCCTGGTGACAAGACTCAGCCAATGGCAGAGATCCGGCCCGCCAGGCAGATGACACAGGGCCCTCCATTGTGACCTATGACACCTAGTGGCCACAGCGTTGGAGCACACCCTGGGAAAGGCTACGTAGGCACAAGGGAGCCCCTGGTGCGGACTGCTTCAGGGCAGTGGCAGAGCAGGCCAGATACCTCTTTCCCACTTTCCTGAGGATATCAGTACGCAAGGCATCCCCACTCAGCATCTCTTCCCTCTCTCTCTCTCGGTCTCTCTCGGGATGTTTTCATTCTCTGAAATCTCTTTCCTTCTCCCCCTGAGTCACTTCATAGCTTGGAGTGCCTGACAGAGTGCCTAGAGACAAAAGAGCAAAGGGGAAGGCCTCTGGCTCTACTGGTTGCCCATGGGCAGAGAAGATCTGCTCGTCTATCTGGAAGGTCTAGAGAGTAGTGATTGATTGGGGAGCTACATCCTGGGCGGACCTGGCCAGGTGAAGCTTGCTGACACGTGGCAGCCTCTCTGGAGACTACTAATCCCGCTGATAACATTCTATGCAAACAGCCGGCTGAGTGCCATGGGCAGAAAACATTGACACATACCTGCCAGAGGCCTATTCTGGGTCTCAAGAGTCCACCCTGGTCTCCAGCAACTCATCATCTCAGCACACACTTTGCCTGCACGCATGGAAACCGCCTCTCTCCACGAATGCCTTCACCTGCTAGGAAACACACGATGTCACTCAGCCAAAGGACAGCACAGGCAAAGTCAACTGAAGGCCCCATTTTCAAGATTCTGCCCTCTGCTGCTCCACAGCCTCCGGTGGCACACTGCATGTGCGTCACTTCTCGGTAGACAAGGCCCAAATCCGGGCATCCAGGGCCCCAGCCCTCCACAGTCTACGGATGGCGGCATATGGATCACCTCTTTGCCTCGTACGGCAGGGAGGCCTGGGTCCTAGACTGGCTCTGCTAGAGCTCCACGACCTCAGCTATTTTCCCTGAACTTTGGCCCGTGCCCTCGTGAGCGTGTCATCTCTAGTTACACTTCTCTTCCGACCACACTGAATCCGCCACCTGCAGATACCTGAGCGTGGAAGTCAACATCTATCACTGGCTGCAGCGTCACAGGTCACTAGGTGTCTAGGCTCAGGCTGACCTTGGCTGTCTTCTGCCCAGGCAAGGAGCCTAATCCTTCCAAGGAAATCAGGACACGTGCTCTCTGGCCGACTTCCTTTCTTTCATCCACACAGCGGTCTAGATGAGGTTAAAGAGGCCAGGTAGGCCAGGGGAAGGCTGAGTGCGGGGGCTAAGGCTTCTTTCCCAATCACCATGGAGACACCACCGGAAGGCTGGGCGGAACTTCTGACGGGGACGAGTCACAAACACTGAGCCAATAGGAGAGGTCCAGCCTATCCGGCCAGTTCAGCAGAGCCCTCCATTTTCCTCCTCATGGACAGACAATGGCCTCTTGCGTCTTTGGCCACAAAATCGAGGGCACCCAGGGAATAACTTCACAGTAGGCAACCCCTGATGTGAACACCTTCGACACACTGGGACAGCAGGCAGGTACCTCTTTTCCACCTACGCTAGGATATCAGTAGGCAAGGCGCCCTTCCTCTGCATCTATGGCCTCTCTATATATGTTCATTCAGAGGAATCTCTTCATTCTACCCCTGAGACACATCACAAGTATGAGGGGCCTGAGAGAGAGCCTGGAGATGAAACGGGGGAGGCTTCTGGCTGGACCGCTTCCCAGTGGGTAGAGAACAGCAGGTAGTCTCTCTGGAAGGTCTTAGCTTCTGTTGATTCACATGTGCAATACAGTAGGGGCGGACCCTGGCCAGGTGGAGCTTGTGGGCAGATGCAACCTCTCTGGCCTCGAATAATTCCGCTGCTGCTTTGTATGGCGAAAACCTCTCCCCGCCAAGGGGGATGGGTAGAGAACATTGACCCACACCCACCAGGGACCTTTCCTGGGACTAAAGATTACCAACATGGTCTCAACGTCGTCACCCTCTCAGCACACACCCTTCCTGCACACGTAATCCTGCCTTTCTCCGTCAGGGCCCTATCCCACCAGGAAAAAAAGCAAGCTGCTCAAAAAGGCCAATGTCAGGGAAATCGAGGAAACACTGCCATTTTCCACATTTTTGCTGTCTACATGTCCCCGCCTCCGGTGCAAGGCTGCGTATGTGGCCGGGCTGCGAAGGCAAGGCCGAAATCCTGGCAGCCTGGGCCCCAGCAGACCAATGGTTTATGGACATGGGGACACGGATGACCTGTTTGCCACATACAGGAGGGATCCTTGGGCCCCTCACTGGCTCGCCATTCAGCTCCACGATGTCCACTGCTGGCCCTGGCCTTTGCTTTGGCTGGTGCCCCATTGAACGTGTGCTCCGGAGCCATGTTTCTCCACCCATCACTATCATTCTGCCACCAGGGGATATGTGAGTGTGGGAGTCACCATTTGTCACTGGCAGCAGTGTCCCAAGTCACTAGACTTCCAGGTACCCGCTGACCTAGGCTGCCTCCTGCCCCTGGCAAGGTCCCCAATCCTTTATCCCACATGCTGACACCTAGGCACTGGCGGACATTCATTTTTATCAACACAGAGGTCTGAGTGAGGGTCAGCGGGCCAGGTCGGTGAAGTCAAGGCCAGGTGGGCGGGGCTGAGGATTCTTTACCATCACCATAGAGACAGTCCCCCCACCGCAAGAGTGGGCGGAGCTTGTGATGGGCCTGGTGACAAGACTCAGCCAATGGCAGAGATCCGGCCCGCCAGGCAGATGACACAGGGCCCTCCATTGTGACCTATGACACCTAGTGGCCACAGCGTTGGAGCACACCCTGGGAAAGGCTACGTAGGCACAAGGGAGCCCCTGGTGCGGACTGCTTCAGGGCAGTGGCAGAGCAGGCCAGATACCTCTTTCCCACTTTCCTGAGGATATCAGTACGCAAGGCATCCCCACTCAGCATCTCTTCCCTCTCTCTCTCTCGGTCTCTCTCGGGATGTTTTCATTCTCTGAAATCTCTTTCCTTCTCCCCCTGAGTCACTTCATAGCTTGGAGTGCCTGACAGAGTGCCTAGAGACAAAAAAGCAAAGGGGAAGGCCTCTGGCTCTACTGGTTGCCCATGGGCAGAGAAGATCTGCTCGTCTATCTGGAAGGTCTAGAGACTAGTGATTGATTGGGGAGCTACATCCTGGGCGGACCTGGCCAGGTGAAGCTTGCTGACACGTGGCAGCCTCTCTGGAGACTACTAATCCCGCTGATAACATTCTATGCAAACAGCCGGCTGAGTGCCATGGGCAGAAAACATTGACACATACCTGCCAGAGGCCTATTCTGGGTCTCAAGAGTCCACCCTGGTCTCCAGCAACTCATCATCTCAGCACACACTTTGCCTGCACGCATGGAAACCGCCTCTCTCCACGAATGCCTTCACCTGCTAGGAAACACACGATGTCACTCAGCCAAAGGAGAGCACAGGCAAAGTCAACTGAAGGCCCCATTTTCAAGATTCTGCCCTCTGCTGCTCCACAGCCTCCGGTGGCACACTGCATGTGCGTCACTTCTCGGTAGACAAGGCCCAAATCCGGGCATCCAGGGCCCCAGCCCTCCACAGTCTACGGATGGCGGCATATGGATCACCTCTTTGCCTCGTACGGCAGGGAGGCCTGGGTCCTAGACTGGCTCTGCTAGAGCTCCACGACCTCAGCTATTTTCCCTGACCTTTGGCCCGTGCCCTCGTGAGCGTGTCATCTCTAGTTACACTTCTCTTCCGACCACACTGAATCCGCCACCTGCGGATACCTGAGCGTGGAAGTCAACATCTATCACTGGCTGCAGCGTCACAGGTCACTAGGTGTCTAGGCTCAGGCTGACCTTGGCTGTCTTCTGCCCAGGCAAGGAGCCTAATCCTTCCAAGGAAATCAGGACACGTGCTCTCTGGCCGACTTCCTTTCTTTCATCCACACAGCGGTCTAGATGAGGTTAAAGAGGCCAGGTAGGCCAGGGGAAGGCTGAGTGCGGGGGCTAAGGCTTCTTTCCCAATCACCATGGAGACACCACCCCAAGGCTGGGCGGAACTTCTGACGGGGACGAGTCACAAACACTGAGCCAATAGGAGAGGTCCAGCCTATCCGGCCAGTTCAGCAGAGCCCTCCATTTTCCTCCTCATGGACAGACAATGGCCCCTTGCGTCTTTGGCCACAAAATCGAGGGCACCCAGGGAATAACTTCACAGTAGGCAACCCCTGATGTGAACACCTTCGACACACTGGGACAGCAGGCAGGTACCTCTTTTCCACCTACGCTAGGATATCAGTAGGCAAGGCGCCCTTCCTCTGCATCTATGGCCTCTCTGTATATGTTCATTCAGAGGAATCTCTTCATTCTACCCCTGAGACACATCACAAGTATGAGGGGCCTGAGAGAGAGCCTGGAGATGAAACGGGGGAGGCTTCTGGCTGGACCGCTCCCCAGTGGGTAGAGAACAGCAGGTAGTCTCTCTGGAAGGTCTTAGCTTCTGTTGATTGACATGTGCAATACAGTAGGGGCGGACCCTGGCCAGGTGGAGCTTGTGGGCAGATGCAACCTCTCTGGCCTCGAATAATTCCGCTGCTGCTTTGTATGGCGAAAACCTCTCCCCGCCAAGGGGGATGGGTAGAGAACATTGACCCACACCCACCAGGGACCTTTCCTGGGACTAAAGATTACCAACATGGTCTCAACGTCGTCACCCTCTCAGCACACACCCTTCCTGCACACGTAATCCTGCCTTTCTCCGTCAGGGCCCTATCCCACCAGGAAAAAAAGCAAGCTGCTCAAAAAGGCCAATGTCAGGGAAATCGAG
Source organism: Elephas maximus indicus (assembly GCF_024166365.1). NCBI lineage: Eukaryota > Metazoa > Chordata > Mammalia > Proboscidea > Elephantidae > Elephas > Elephas maximus. The sequence goes on along the minus strand of NC_064832.1, from coordinate 11,547,405 downwards.
GAAACACTGCCATTTTCCACATTTTTGCTGTCTACATGTCCCCGCCTCCGGTGCAAGGCTGCGTATGTGGCCGGGCTGCGAAGGCAAGGCCGAAATCCTGGCAGCCTGGGCCCCAGCAGACCAATGGTTTATGGACATGGGGACACGGATGACCTGTTTGCCACATACAGGAGGGATCCTTGGGCCCCTCACTGGCTTGCCATTCAGCTCCACGATGTCCACTGCTGGCCCTGGACTTTGCTTTGGCTGGTGCCCCATTGAACGTGTGCTCCGGAGCCATGTTTCTCCACCCATCACTATCATTCTGCCACCAGGGGATATGTGAGTGTGGGAGTCACCATTTGTCACTGGCAGCAGTGTCCCAAGTCACTAGACTTCCAGGTACCCGCTGACCTAGGCTGCCTCCTGCCCCTGGCAAGGTCCCCAATCCTTTATCCCAGATGCTGACACCTAGGCACTGGCGGACATTCATTTTTATCAACACAGAGGTCTGAGTGAGGGTCAGCGGGCCAGGTAGGTGAAGTCAAGGCCAGGTGGGCGGGGCTGAGGATTCTTTACCATCACCATAGAGACAGTCCCCCCACCGCAAGAGTGGGCGGAGCTTGTGATGGGCCTGGTGACAAGACTCAGCCAATGGCAGAGATCCGGCCCGCCAGGCAGATGACACAGGGCCCTCCATTGTGACCTATGACACCTAGTGGCCACAGCGTTGGAGCACACCCTGGGAAAGGCTACGTAGGCACAAGGGAGCCCCTGGTGCGGACTGCTTCAGGGCAGTGGCAGAGCAGGCCAGATACCTCTTTCCCACTTTCCTGAGGATATCAGTACGCAAGGCATCCCCACTCAGCATCTCTTCCCTCTCTCTCTCTCGGTCTCTCTCGGGATGTTTTCATTCTCTGAAATCTCTTTCCTTCTCCCCCTGAGTCACTTCATAGCTTGGAGTGCCTGACAGAGTGCCTAGAGACAAAAAAGCAAAGGGGAAGGCCTCTGGCTCTACTGGTTGCCCATGGGCAGAGAAGATCTGCTCGTCTATCTGGAAGGTCTAGAGACTAGTGATTGATTGGGGAGCTACATCCTGGGCGGACCTGGCCAGGTGAAGCTTGCTGACACGTGGCAGCCTCTCTGGAGACTACTAATCCCGCTGATAACATTCTATGCAAACAGCCGGCTGAGTGCCATGGGCAGAAAACATTGACACATACCTGCCAGAGGCCTATTCTGGGTCTCAAGAGTCCACCCTGGTCTCCAGCAACTCATCATCTCAGCACACACTTTGCCTGCACGCATGGAAACCGCCTCTCTCCACGAATGCCTTCACCTGCTAGGAAACACACGATGTCACTCAGCCAAAGGAGAGCACAGGCAAAGTCAACTGAAGGCCCCATTTTCAAGATTCTGCCCTCTGCTGCTCCACAGCCTCCGGTGGCACACTGCATGTGCGTCACTTCTCGGTAGACAAGGCCCAAATCCGGGCATCCAGGGCCCCAGCCCTCCACAGTCTACGGATGGCGGCATATGGATCACCTCTTTGCCTCGTACGGCAGGGAGGCCTGGGTCCTAGACTGGCTCTGCTAGAGCTCCACGACCTCAGCTATTTTCCCTGACCTTTGGCCCGTGCCCTCGTGAGCGTGTCATCTCTAGTTACACTTCTCTTCCGACCACACTGAATCCGCCACCTGCGGATACCTGAGCGTGGAAGTCAACATCTATCACTGGCTGCAGCGTCACAGGTCACTAGGTGTCTAGGCTCAGGCTGACCTTGGCTGTCTTCTGCCCAGGCAAGGAGCCTAATCCTTCCAAGGAAATCAGGACACGTGCTCTCTGGCCGACTTCCTTTCTTTCATCCACACAGCGGTCTAGATGAGGTTAAAGAGGCCAGGTAGGCCAGGGGAAGGCTGAGTGCGGGGGCTAAGGCTTCTTTCCCAATCACCATGGAGACACCACCCCAAGGCTGGGCGGAACTTCTGACGGGGACGAGTCACAAACACTGAGCCAATAGGAGAGGTCCAGCCTATCCGGCCAGTTCAGCAGAGCCCTCCATTTTCCTCCTCATGGACAGACAATGGCCCCTTGCGTCTTTGGCCACAAAATCGAGGGCACCCAGGGAATAACTTCACAGTAGGCAACCCCTGATGTGAACACCTTCGACACACTGGGACAGCAGGCAGGTACCTCTTTTCCACCTACGCTAGGATATCAGTAGGCAAGGCGCCCTTCCTCTGCATCTATGGCCTCTCTGTATATGTTCATTCAGAGGAATCTCTTCATTCTACCCCTGAGACACATCACAAGTATGAGGGGCCTGAGAGAGAGCCTGGAGATGAAACGGGGGAGGCTTCTGGCTGGACCGCTCCCCAGTGGGTAGAGAACAGCAGGTAGTCTCTCTGGAAGGTCTTAGCTTCTGTTGATTGACATGTGCAATACAGTAGGGGCGGACCCTGGCCAGGTGGAGCTTGTGGGCAGATGCAACCTCTCTGGCCTCGAATAATTCCGCTGCTGCTTTGTATGGCGAAAACCTCTCCCCGCCAAGGGGGATGGGTAGAGAACATTGACCCACACCCACCAGGGACCTTTCCTGGGACTAAAGATTACCAACATGGTCTCAACGTCGTCACCCTCTCAGCACACACCCTTCCTGCACACGTAATCCTGCCTTTCTCCGTCAGGGCCCTATCCCACCAGGAAAAAAAGCAAGCTGCTCAAAAAGGCCAATGTCAGGGAAATCGAGGAAACACTGCCATTTTCCACATTTTTGCTGTCTACATGTCCCCGCCTCCGGTGCAAGGCTGCGTATGTGGCCGGGCTGCGAAGGCAAGGCCGAAATCCTGGCAGCCTGGGCCCCAGCAGACCAATGGTTTATGGACATGGGGACACGGATGACCTGTTTGCCACATACAGGAGGGATCCTTGGGCCCCTCACTGGCTTGCCATTCAGCTCCACGATGTCCACTGCTGGCCCTGGACTTTGCTTTGGCTGGTGCCCCATTGAACGTGTGCTCCGGAGCCATGTTTCTCCACCCATCACTATCATTCTGCCACCAGGGGATATGTGAGTGTGGGAGTCACCATTTGTCACTGGCAGCAGTGTCCCAAGTCACTAGACTTCCAGGTACCCGCTGACCTAGGCTGCCTCCTGCCCCTGGCAAGGTCCCCAATCCTTTATCCCAGATGCTGACACCTAGGCACTGGCGGACATTCATTTTTATCAACACAGAGGTCTGAGTGAGGGTCAGCGGGCCAGGTAGGTGAAGTCAAGGCCAGGTGGGCGGGGCTGAGGATTCTTTACCATCACCATAGAGACAGTCCCCCCACCGCAAGAGTGGGCGGAGCTTGTGATGGGCCTGGTGACAAGACTCAGCCAATGGCAGAGATCCGGCCCGCCAGGCAGATGACACAGGGCCCTCCATTGTGACTTATGACACCTAGTGGCCACAGCGTTGGAGCACACCCTGGGAAAGGCTACGTAGGCACAAGGGAGCCCCTGGTGCGGACTGCTTCAGGGCAGTGGCAGAGCAGGCCAGATACCTCTTTCCCACTTTCCTGAGGATATCAGTACGCAAGGCATCCCCACTCAGCATCACTTCCCTCTCTCTCTCTCGGTCTCTCTCGGGATGTTTTCATTCTCTGAAATCTCTTTCCTTCTCCCCCTGAGTCACTTCATAGCTTGGAGTGCCTGACAGAGTGCCTAGAGACAAAAGAGCAAAGGGGAAGGCCTCTGGCTCTACTGGTTGCCCATGGGCAGAGAAGATCTACTCGTCTATCTGGAAGGTCTAGAGACTAGTGATTGATTGGGGAGCTACATCCTGGGCGGACCTGGCCAGGTGAAGCTTGCTGACACGTGGCAGCCTCTCTGGAGACTACTAATCCCGCTGATAACATTCTATGCAAACAGCCGGCTGAGTGCCATGGGCAGAAAACTTTGACACATACCTGCCAGAGGCCTATTCTGGGTCTCAAGAGTCCACCCTGGTCTCCAGCAACTCATCATCTCAGCACACACTTTGCCTGCACGCATGGAAACCGCCTCTCTCCACGAATGCCTTCACCTGCTAGGAAACACACGATGTCACTCAGCCAAAGGACAGCACAGGCAAAGTCAACTGAAGGCCCCATTTTCAAGATTCTGCCCTCTGCTGCTCCACAGCCTCCGGTGGCACACTGCATGTGCGTCACTTCTCGGTAGACAAGGCCCAAATCCGGGCATCCAGGGCCCCAGCCCTCCACAGTCTACGGATGGCGGCATATGGATCACCTCTTTGCCTCGTACGGCAGGGAGGCCTGGGTCCTAGACTGGCTCTGCTAGAGCTCCACGACCTCAGCTATTTTCCCTGACCTTTGGCCCGTGCCCTCGTGAGCGTGTCATCTCTAGTTACACTTCTCTTCCGACCACACTGAATCCGCCACCTGCGGATACCTGAGCGTGGAAGTCAACATCTATCACTGGCTGCAGCGTCACAGGTCACTAGGTGTCTAGGCTCAGGCTGACCTTGGCTGTCTTCTGCCCAGGCAAGGAGCCTAATCCTTCCAAGGAAATCAGGACACGTGCTCTCTGGCCGACTTCCTTTCTTTCATCCACACAGCGGTCTAGAAGAGGTTAAAGAGGCCAGGTAGGCCAGGGGAAGGCTGAGTGCGGGGGCTAAGGCTTCTTTCCCAATCACCATGGAGACACCACCGGAAGGCTGGGCGGAACTTCTGACGGGGACGAGTCACAAACACTGAGCCAATAGGAGAGGTCCAGCCTATCCGGCCAGTTCAGCAGAGCCCTCCATTTCCCTCCTCATGGACAGACAATGGCCCCTTGCGTCTTTGGCCACAAAATCGAGGGCACCCAGGGAATAACTTCACAGTAGGCAACCCCTGATGTGAACACCTTCGACACACTGGGACAGCAGGCAGGTACCTCTTTTCCACCTACGCTAGGATATCAGTAGGCAAGGCGCCCTTCCTCTGCATCTATGGCCTCTCTGTATATGTTCATTCAGAGGAATCTCTTCATTCTACCCCTGAGACACATCACAAGTATGAGGGGCCTGAGAGAGAGCCTGGAGATGAAACGGGGGAGGCTTCTGGCTGGACCGCTCCCCAGTGGGTAGAGAACAGCAGGTAGTCTCTCTGGAAGGTCTTAGCTTCTGTTGATTGACATGTGCAATACACTAGGGGCGGACCCTGGCCAGGTGGAGCTTGTGGGCAGATGCAACCTCTCTGGCCACGAATAATTCCGCTGCTGCTTTGTATGGCGAAAACCTCTCCCCGCCAAGGGGGATGGGTAGAGAACATTGACCCACACCCACCAAGGACCTTTCCTGGGACTAAAGATTACCAACATGGTCTCAACGTCGTCACCCTCTCAGCACACACCCTTCCTGCACACGTAATCCTGCCTTTCTCCGTCAGGGCCCTATCCCACCAGGAAAAAAAGCAAGCTGCTCAAAAAGGCCAATGTCAGGGAAATCGAGGAAACACTGCCATTTTCCACATTTTTGCTGTCTACATGTCCCCGCCTCCGGTGCAAGGCTGCGTATGTGGCCGGGCTGCGAAGGCAAGGCTGAAATCCTGGCAGCCTGGGCCCCAGCAGACCAATGGTTTATGGACATGGGGACACGGATGACCTGTTTGCCACATACAGGAGGGATCCTTGGGCCCCTCACTGGCTCGCCATTCAGCTCCACGACGTCCACTGCTGGCCCTGGCCTTTGCTTTGGCTGGTGCCCCATTGAACGTGTACAGCTCCGGAGCCATGTTTCTCCACCCATCACTATCATTCTGCCACCAGGGGATATGTGAGTGTGGGAGTCACCATTTGTCACTGGCAGCAGTGTCCCAAGTCACTAGACTTCCAGGTACCCGCTGACCTAGGCTGCCTCCTGCCCCTGGCAAGGTCCCCAATCCTTTATCCCAGATGCTGACACCTAGGCACTGGCGGACATTCATTTTTATCAACACAGAGGTCTGAGTGAGGGTCAGCGGGCCAGGTAGGTGAAGTCAAGGCCAGGTGGGCGGGGCTGAGGATTCTTTACCATCACCATAGAGACAGTCCCCCCACCGCAAGAGTGGGCGGAGCTTGTGATGGGCCTGGTGACAAGACTCAGCCAATGGCAGAGATCCGGCCCGCCAGGCAGATGACACAGGGCCCTCCATTGTGACTTATGACAGCTAGTGGCCACAGCGTTGGAGCACACCCTGGGAAAGGCTACGTAGGCACAAGGGAGCCCCTGGTGCGGACTGCTTCAGGGCAGTGGCAGAGCAGGCCAGATACCTCTTTCCCACTTTCCTGAGGATATCAGTACGCAAGGCATCCCCACTCAGCATCACTTCCCTCTCTCTCTCTCGGTCTCTCTCGGGATGTTTTCATTCTCTGAAATCTCTTTCCTTCTCCCCCTGAGTCACTTCATAGCTTGGAGTGCCTGACAGAGTGCCTAGAGACAAAAGAGCAAAGGGGAAGGCCTCTGGCTCTACTGGTTGCCCATGGGCAGAGAAGATCTGCTCGTCTATCTGGAAGGTCTAGAGACTAGTGATTGATTGGGGAGCTACATCCTGGGCGGACCTGGCCAGGTGAAGCTTGCTGACACGTGGCAGCCTCTCTGGAGACTACTAATCCCGCTGATAACATTCTATGCAAACAGCCGGCTGAGTGCCATGGGCAGAAAACATTGACACATACCTGCCAGAGGCCTATTCTGGGTCTCAAGAGTCCACCCTGGTCTCCAGCAACTCATCATCTCAGCACACACTTTGCCTGCACGCATGGAAACCGCCTCTCTCCACCAATGCCTTCACCTGCTAGGAAACACACGATGTCACTCAGCCAAAGGAGAGCACAGGCAAAGTCAACTGAAGGCCCCATTTTCAAGATTCTGCCCTCTGCTGCTCCACAGCCTCCGGTGGCACACTGCATGTGCGTCACTTCTCGGTAGACAAGGCCCAAATCCGGGCATCCAGGGCCCCAGCCCTCCACAGTCTACGGATGGCGGCATATGGATCACCTCTTTGCCTCGTACGGCAGGGAGGCCTGGGTCCTAGACTGGCTCTGCTAGAGCTCCACGACCTCAGCTATTTTCCCTGACCTTTGGCCCGTGCCCTCGTGAGCGTGTCATCTCTAGTTACACTTCTCTTCCGACCACACTGAATCCGCCACCTGCGGATACCTGAGCGTGGAAGTCAACATCTATCACTGGCTGCAGCGTCACAGGTCACTAGGTGTCTAGGCTCAGGCTGACCTTGGCTGTCTTCTGCCCAGGCAAGGAGCCTAATCCTTCCAAGGAAATCAGGACACGTGCTCTCTGGCCGACTTCCTTTCTTTCATCCACACAGCGGTCTAGATGAGGTTAAAGAGGCCAGGTAGGCCAGGGGAAGGCTGAGTGCGGGGGCTAAGGCTTCTTTCCCAATCACCATGGAGACACCACCGGAAGGCTGGGCGGAACTTCTGACGGGGACGAGTCACAAACACTGAGCCAATAGGAGAGGTCCAGCCTATCCGGCCAGTTCAGCAGAGCCCTCCATTTTCCTCCTCATGGACAGACAATGGCCCCTTGCGTCTTTGGCCACAAAATCGAGGGCACCCAGGGAATAACTTCACAGTAGGCAACCCCTGATGTGAACACCTTCGACACACTGGGACAGCAGGCAGGTACCTCTTTTCCACCTACGCTAGGATATCAGTAGGCAAGGCGCCCTTCCTCTGCATCTATGGCCTCTCTGTATATGTTCATTCAGAGGAATCTCTTCATTCTACCCCTGAGACACATCACAAGTATGAGGGGCCTGAGAGAGAGCCTGGAGATGAAACGGGGGAGGCTTCTGGCTGGACCGCTCCCCAGTGGGTAGAGAACAGCAGGTAGTCTCTCTGGAAGGTCTTAGCTTCTGTTGATTGACATGTGCAATACAGTAGGGGCGGACCCTGGCCAGGTGGAGCTTGTGGGCAGATGCAACCTCTCTGGCCCCGAATAATTCCGCTGCTGCTTTGTATGGCGAAAACCTCTCCCCGCCAAGGGGGATGGGTAGAGAACATTGACCCACACCCACCAGGGACCTTTCCTGGGACTAAAGATTACCAACATGGTCTCAACGTCGTCACCCTCTCAGCACACACCCTTCCTGCACACGTAATCCTGCCTTTCTCCGTCAGGGCCCTATCCCACCAGGAAAAAAAGCAAGCTGCTCAAAAAGGCCAATGTCAGGGAAATCGAGGAAACACTGCCATTTTCCACATTTTTGCTGTCTACATGTCCCCGCCTCCGGTGCAAGGCTGCGTATGTGGCCGGGCTGCGAAGGCAAGGCCGAAATCCTGGCAGCCTGGGCCCCAGCAGACCAATGGTTTATGGACATGGGGACACGGATGACCTGTTTGCCACATACAGGAGGGATCCTTGGGCCCCTCACTGGCTCGCCATTCAGCTCCACGACGTCCACTGCTGGCCCTGGCCTTTGCTTTGGCTGGTGCCCCATTGAACGTGTGCTCCGGAGCCATGTTTCTCCACCCATCACTATCATTCTGCCACCAGGGGATATGTGAGTGTGGGAGTCACCATTTGTCACTGGCAGCAGTGTCCCAAGTCACTAGACTTCCAGGTACCCGCTGACCTAGGCTGCCTCCTGCCCCTGGCAAGGTCCCCAATCCTTTATCCCAGATGCTGACACCTAGGCACTGGCGGACATTCATTTTTATCAACACAGAGGTCTGAGTGAGGGTCAGCGGGCCAGGTAGGTGAAGTCAAGGCCAGGTGGGCGGGGCTGAGGATTCTTTACCATCACCATAGAGACAGTCCCCCCACCGCAAGAGTGGGCGGAGCTTGTGATGGGCCTGGTGACAAGACTCAGCCAATGGCAGAGATCCGGCCCGCCAGGCAGATGACACAGGGCCCTCCATTGTGACTTATGACAGCTAGTGGCCACAGCGTTGGAGCACACCCTGGGAAAGGCTACGTAGGCACAAGGGAGCCCCTGGTGCGGACTGCTTCAGGGCAGTGGCAGAGCAGGCCAGATACCTCTTTCCCACTTTCCTGAGGATATCAGTACGCAAGGCATCCCCACTCAGCATCACTTCCCTCTCTCTCTCTCGGTCTCTCTCGGGATGTTTTCATTCTCTGAAATCTCTTTCCTTCTCCCCCTGAGTCACTTCATAGCTTGGAGTGCCTGACAGAGTGCCTAGAGACAAAAGAGAAAAGGGGAAGGCCTCTGGCTCTACTGGTTGCCCATGGGCAGAGAAGATCTGCTCGTCTATCTGGAAGGTCTAGAGACTAGTGATTGATTGGGGAGCTACATCCTGGGCGGACCTGGCCAGGTGAAGCTTGCTGACACGTGGCAGCCTCTCTGGAGACTACTAATCCCGCTGATAACATTCTATGCAAACAGCCGGCTGAGTGCCATGGGCAGAAAACATTGACACATACCTGCCAGAGGCCTATTCTGGGTCTCAAGAGTCCACCCTGGTCTCCAGCAACTCATCATCTCAGCACACACTTTGCCTGCACGCATGGAAACCGCCTCTCTCCACGAATGCCTTCACCTGCTAGGAAACACACGATGTCACTCAGCCAAAGGAGAGCACAGGCAAAGTCAACTGAAGGCCCCATTTTCAAGATTCTGCCCTCTGCTGCTCCACAGCCTCCGGTGGCACACTGCATGTGCGTCACTTCTCGGTAGACAAGGCCCAAATCCGGGCATCCAGGGCCCCAGCCCTCCACAGTCTACGGATGGCGGCATATGGATCACCTCTTTGCCTCGTACGGCAGGGAGGCCTGGGTCCTAGACTGGCTCTGCTAGAGCTCCACGACCTCAGCTATTTTCCCTGACCTTTGGCCCGTGCCCTCGTGAGCGTGTCATCTCTAGTTACACTTCTCTTCCGACCACACTGAATCCGCCACCTGCGGATACCTGAGCGTGGAAGTCAACATCTATCACTGGCTGCAGCGTCACAGGTCACTAGGTGTCTAGGCTCAGGCTGACCTTGGCTGTCTTCTGCCCAGGCAAGGAGCCTAATCCTTCCAAGGAAATCAGGACACGTGCTCTCTGGCCGACTTCCTTTCTTTCATCCACACAGCGGTCTAGATGAGGTTAAAGAGGCCAGGTAGGCCAGGGGAAGGCTGAGTGCGGGGGCTAAGGCTTCTTTCCCAATCACCATGGAGACACCACCGGAAGGCTGGGCGGAACTTCTGACGGGGACGAGTCACAAACACTGAGCCAATAGGAGAGGTCCAGCCTATCCGGCCAGTTCAGCAGAGCCCTCCATTTTCCTCCTCATGGACAGACAATGGCCCCTTGCGTCTTTGGCCACAAAATCGAGGGCACCCAGGGAATAACTTCACAGTAGGCAACCCCTGATGTGAACACCTTCGACACACTGGGACAGCAGGCAGGTACCTCTTTTCCACCTACGCTAGGATATCAGTAGGCAAGGCGCCCTTCCTCTGCATCTATGGCCTCTCTGTATATGTTCATTCAGAGGAATCTCTTCATTCTACCCCTGAGACACATCACAAGTATGAGGGGCCTGAGAGAGAGCCTGGAGATGAAACGGGGGAGGCTTCTGGCTGGACCGCTCCCCAGTGGGTAGAGAACAGCAGGTAGTCTCTCTGGAAGGTCTTAGCTTCTGTTGATTGACATGTGCAATACAGTAGGGGCGGACCCTGGCCAGGTGGAGCTTGTGGGCAGATGCAACCTCTCTGGCCCCGAATAATTCCGCTGCTGCTTTGTATGGCGAAAACCTCTCCCCGCCAAGGGGGATGGGTAGAGAACATTGACCCACACCCACCAGGGACCTTTCCTGGGACTAAAGATTACCAACATGGTCTCAACGTCGTCACCCTCTCAGCACACACCCTTCCTGCACACGTAATCCTGCCTTTCTCCGTCAGGGCCCTATCCCACCAGGAAAAAAAGCAAGCTGCTCAAAAAGGCCAATGTCAGGGAAATCGAGGAAACACTGCCATTTTCCACATTTTTGCTGTCTACATGTCCCCGCCTCCGGTGCAAGGCTGCGTATGTGGCCGGGCTGCGAAGGCAAGGCCGAAATCCTGGCAGCCTGGGCCCCAGCAGACCAATGGTTTATGGACATGGGGACACGGATGACCTGTTTGCCACATACAGGAGGGATCCTTGGGCCCCTCACTGGCTCGCCATTCAGCTCCACGACGTCCACTGCTGGCCCTGGCCTTTGCTTTGGCTGGTGCCCCATTGAACGTGTGCTCCGGAGCCATGTTTCTCCACCCATCACTATCATTCTGCCACCAGGGGATATGTGAGTGTGGGAGTCACCATTTGTCACTGGCAGCAGTGTCCCAAGTCACTAGACTTCCAGGTACCCGCTGACCTAGGCTGCCTCCTGCCCCTGGCAAGGTCCCCAATCCTTTATCCCAGATGCTGACACCTAGGCACTGGCGGACATTCATTTTTATCAACACAGAGGTCTGAGTGAGGGTCAGCGGGCCAGGTAGGTGAAGTCAAGGCCAGGTGGGCGGGGCTGAGGATTCTTTACCATCACCATAGAGACAGTCCCCCCACCGCAAGAGTGGGCGGAGCTTGTGATGGGCCTGGTGACAAGACTCAGCCAATGGCAGAGATCCGGCCCGCCAGGCAGATGACACAGGGCCCTCCATTGTGACTTATGACAGCTAGTGGCCACAGCGTTGGAGCACACCCTGGGAAAGGCTACGTAGGCACAAGGGAGCCCCTGGTGCGGACTGCTTCAGGGCAGTGGCAGAGCAGGCCAGATACCTCTTTCCCACTTTCCTGAGGATATCAGTACGCAAGGCATCCCCACTCAGCATCACTTCCCTCTCTCTCTCTCGGTCTCTCTCGGGATGTTTTCATTCTCTGAAATCTCTTTCCTTCTCCCCCTGAGTCACTTCATAGCTTGGAGTGCCTGACAGAGTGCCTAGAGACAAAAGAGAAAAGGGGAAGGCCTCTGGCTCTACTGGTTGCCCATGGGCAGAGAAGATCTGCTCGTCTATCTGGAAGGTCTAGAGACTAGTGATTGATTGGGGAGCTACATCCTGGGCGGACCTGGCCAGGTGAAGCTTGCTGACACGTGGCAGCCTCTCTGGAGACTACTAATCCCGCTGATAACATTCTATGCAAACAGCCGGCTGAGTGCCATGGGCAGAAAACATTGACACATACCTGCCAGAGGCCTATTCTGGGTCTCAAGAGTCCACCCTGGTCTCCAGCAACTCATCATCTCAGCACACACTTTGCCTGCACGCATGGAAACCGCCTCTCTCCACGAATGCCTTCACCTGCTAGGAAACACACGATGTCACTCAGCCAAAGGAGAGCACAGGCAAAGTCAACTGAAGGCCCCATTTTCAAGATTCTGCCCTCTGCTGCTCCACAGCCTCCGGTGGCACACTGCATGTGCGTCACTTCTCGGTAGACAAGGCCCAAATCCGGGCATCCAGGGCCCCAGCCCTCCACAGTCTACGGATGGCGGCATATGGATCACCTCTTTGCCTCGTACGGCAGGGAGGCCTGGGTCCTAGACTGGCTCTGCTAGAGCTCCACGACCTCAGCTATTTTCCCTGACCTTTGGCCCGTGCCCTCGTGAGCGTGTCATCTCTAGTTACACTTCTCTTCCGACCACACTGAATCCGCCACCTGCGGATACCTGAGCGTGGAAGTCAACATCTATCACTGGCTGCAGCGTCACAGGTCACTAGG